>NC_064920.1:990503427-991199427 GCF_023897955.1 Schistocerca gregaria
ATTATTCAGTAGCATACCATGTTTAAGTTATGCTGATTCAAAGGGTAAAATTAATTTTTCAAACATTTTCCTTTAAGAAGTAGCTGTAATTTACAATGTTCTCTTGCCATGTGATTATAAAACTGTCGTGAGCTAATGACTGTTTGTATATATAGTGACTTAGCTCTTTAGAATTCTCCAAATTCCCTCTTCCCATTAAAAATTTTACTTTTTCTGAAAAGTCATTTTCAGTAACTAAAGAGTTATTAGTTATTAAATGTTCTACCATCCAGAAAGTGCTTTAGATATTTGAGCATTTAATCTTGTTTGCTTCCAAGAACTGATGTCATAATTTTGTTGCTTGTATTTTTCTGATTCATAAACAATTTCATTATTGAAATAGTTTGTTAATTAAGAGATTAAGCACATTAGGAAAACTATGCACTTCTGAAATTTACATGAATCTTGATAAATCCCTGCAGAGGTATACATGTTTAACAAAATTGTCCATATGACTTTATTAACTTTACAGTCACCTATCACACTGATAAAACAAATTATTACCTGGTTTTCTCTGTAATATTGTTCCTACTAATTTTGACATTGTCCTTTGTACAAATTCAAATGTTTTTACTGACTTCGCTAAGTATTCTTCCACTTGTCATTATATAAAACCACCAGACAATAAATTTGGCAGTTGGCACCTAATTATTAAAGTGTTAACATCTATATGCCAGTCAACATCAGTGTAAACATATTTCTCAAAGTTCGTCAAACAGGACGTCTTTAGTTATCAACATAGTAATATCTCTGCATGAAATGCATTCGTAAAGCTTCAGTGACTCAATCTGAGAACTATTTATAATTAATACTATTCCACTGAATGGTGATTTGTAAAGAACTATTGTTTGTAGAAACACAGGTGCCATATTCAATATGGAAATGTGTACTTATGAAATTGCCACTGTCTAGAGGTTATTCACAGTGTAGTAGCTAATGTAGTTTACTGGTACTATTGCTTTGGAAGAAAGTGGGCTGATCAAACAAGGATTAGAAATTACCTTTTTGACAAAATGAAAAGATAATTGATAGAATGAAATGATCATCACCAAAAAATTCTTCAGAATAACACAACTTTCTGTTAATTGCATCTACGTTCTTAACTTGATGTTTTATTTACACTGTATCTTTTATTATATTTACGTAAGTTATATCTAAATTATATACAATTTGACACATTCCATATCCTTGCTACTCACTTTCTATCTGGATCTGTGGCACACAATATAAATAAATAAATAAAATAAAAAAGGAATGTGTTTTGACACTAATAAATGCAAAGTAGTCTCAAGTGTAAATCAGTGGTATCATCTCCATCATTGAACTATTTCAGTAAATGAGATCTCAAATAATCCAGGGTTACTGAAGACTTGCAGCAGTACAACCAGGTTAGTAGCTTTCCAACTGCAGTGGAAAATGTAATTATGACTGTTCAAAAATTAAACATAGGTGGGCAGGTACATACAGCAAAGTTAATGGATGGTTGAGGGATGAAGGAAATACTTGCATCTGTTTTTAGCAGAATCCTAGAAACATATTCTGAGTTCAAAAATTATGATCTGGCTCGAACATAATTACTTTCTCTGTAAGAATCAGAACATGTTCCAAACATTTTAGTCATGTGAAAATCTGTCTCTTTATGCAGTTTCCTCAGTGCCATGAGTAGATGAAACTAGATTCATTCTGTGCTTCTGGACTTTTGATTCAGTACCGTTTTGGCTGCTTCTATATTAAATACATTCCTATGGTGTATCTAATGAGGATTGTAACTACACTGAAAAGCACCATGCTTTGCTAGGTGGAGAATCATACACTGACACTGAAGTAATATCTCTTGTGCTGCAGGGAAGTTAAATAGAATCATTGCTCATCATGTTATACATTGACTGAACTGATACTACTATGTGAAAAATATTGGTCCTTGACAACAACCTAATGGACAGTAGGCTGATGACTTTGGAATTTACGCAGAAGCAAAAATTAATGTTCTTCACTGAAAAGCACAAGGAGAGGGCATTAAGCATTATGGGTTGTCAAATGTCTGATAATGATGATTATAAGACTCTACTCCAAAAAAGGGTATATATTATGCATGTATTCAAATAATCCCTCAGGTTGATAAAATCATTTGAAAGGTAAGAAAAAAAGAAGAGTATGTCAAAGGTTATCATAGTGAGATATTTATAGAGATTTTTTAGACAACCTAGAAAAAAGTCCCTCACAGAGTCTGAAATCATAGCCACACTCTAGAAACCAGAAATCTTTGATTAACCAATCACTGAAATATATGACCCATCAAAAGGGGCAAGTTATGTAAAGTACATAAATTATTTTATATGCCAAATGACAAGAGGACTGTGTAGTTACCAAATGTTATTGTAGTGTCAACCTTTATAATTACAAGGGATGACCATGGTTCAAAAATAGCCTACCCTTTGTCTGAATTCAAAAAATCTAGAAGCTTCTTAGGCCTTTCAGTGTAGTACCTTTCATCTTCGATAGCCTTCTGAAATACCTACAACCAGGCAAACCTCATATACTGATGAACAGGGAGTGCCCAGCACTGTTGAGGGTGATTGTATAACATTGCATGAAATTGGGAAAAGAAATCACTCATGAGTTCCTAAGTGTCACAACCACAGGAAGTTAAAAAGATTGGAGTACAGTGATCAAACAGCTATCCATGAGCAACACATTTCTGCAGCGATTTCTAAGCAACACTTGAGGTGGTTTTAGAGCAATGCCTCTGGATACTGGATGACTAGAAACATGTCATATGGAGTGATGAAGCACACTATAGCTGTGGCAATTTGATGGAAGAAGAACGTTAGTTGCTATCATGTTAGTGCCAATAGTGAAGTGCAGAAAGCAGTGATATGGTATGGGGGTGCTTTTCATGGTTAGGAACTGGTCACCTTACAGCACTTAAGAAAACACTAAATGCAGAATGATATGAACACGTTTTACAGCACTGATATGCATCTGGCCATCTAGATTAAGTTTTCCACGATTTTCCTAAATCGCCCCAGACTATTGCCGGAACGGTTTCTTTGAAAGGGTATGGCCAGTTTCCTTCCCTGTACCTGAAACTTTTTGAGCTTTTGCTGCATCTCTAGAGACCTCAATGTCAACCGATGTTAAACCCTAATCTTCCTTCCTTCCTTAAGCATTGTGTACTATGTACAGTAGAGAAACAGTTTGGAGGCAACAAATGTGTGTATCAGCATGGCAATGTGCCCTGCTGTAAAGCAGCATGTGCATGGCAATGGTTTGTGGACAGTGCCATTTCTGAAATGGAATGGTTTGCCCAGACATCTGACCTGAATCCAATGGAATATCTTTAAGATATATTAGAGCACCAACTTTGCTCCTAATCCTAGTGTCAGCCAAGTTGTTTCCATTTTCTGCACAATACAAAAGAGCTTGAAAGGGGACAATGGATGTCAGGAATTGAACTCAGTTATAAATAGTAGGGTGAGTCAAGAATAGTTCCCAGTTTGGTTGGAATCCATCCAGCACTTGAAGAAGACGGCTTGGTCAGTTGTCAAAATATTGTGCAGAAAATGGAAACTTGGACGAACATACAGAATTAATTAGTTAGCCGCAACTGGAATCAATTAACTTACACAAATACCTGGACATAACATTTGCAGGGGTATGAAATGAAAAAGTCACGTAGGCTTAGTCACAGGTTAAGCAGCTGGTAGACTGTGGTTCTTTGGTAGGATACAGGAAAAAGGAAATCATTCTACAAAGGAAATTTTTTACAAAATACTCGTGCAGAGAATCCCAGAAGATTGCTTAAGTGTGTGGAACCTGTGCCGACTAGGACTAACACGGAACTGAAAGTATACAAAGAAGGGCACTGTGTTTGATTACCAGATTATTTGATCCATGGGAAACTATCTTGATGAAGATCAAAAACCTTAACTGGCAAATGCTCAAAAATAGACATAAATAGTATTGTGAAAACTTTAAGCAAGGAATCTAGGAATATATTGCAATGCCTTACATATTGTTTCCAAGGGATCAGATTGACAATATCTGACTAAATTACATTGCACATTGAGACATTTAAGCAATTGTTCATCCCACATCCATATGATAATGAAATGAGAAGTAGCCCTAGTAAGTGATAGAATAGGAAGTAATCTCTACCATGTACTTTCAGAATGTGGATGCAGTGCTACATTCTTTTTCATTTTACCGTTTCTCCCCTAACTTGTCTACATCTACATACATACTCCGCAATCCACCATACGGTGTGTGGCGGAGGGTACCTCGTACCACAACTAGCATCTTCTCTCCCTGTTCCACTACTAAACAGAACGAGGGAAAAATGACTGCCTATATGCCTCTGTACAAGTCCTAATCTCTCTTATCTTATCTTTATGGTCTTTCTGCGAAATATAAGCTGGCGGCAGTAAAATTGTACTGCAGTCAGCCTCAAATGCTGGTTCTCTAAATTTCCTCAGTTGTGATTCACGAAAAGAACATCTCCTTTCCTCCAGAGACTCCCAGCCGAGTTCCTGAAGCATTACCGTAACACTCGCATGATGATCAAACCTACCGGTAACAAATCTAGCAGCTCGCCTCTGAATTGCTTCTATGTCCTCCCTCAATCCGACCTGATAGGGATCCCAAACATTCGAGCAGTACTCCAGAATAAGTCATATTAGTGTTTTATAAGCGGTCTCCTTTACAGATGAACCACATCTTCCCAAAATTCTACCAAAGAACCGAATAATGGTTCTGTGTTATTAACATCCACGTCTGACAGCTTTGGATGACAAGATGATATCAACAAAGGATTTGTTTTAAGAGTGACTGCAATAGAGAGCTATTAAATTGTGACATCAATGACCAGACATTCATAGATTATTTTTCTATTTTCTGTCAAGACATGTGGTTCAATGGTAAGAGATACATGAAAATTAAGTTTTATGAGTATAAATTTAGATTTTCTTTGATTTTCCTAAATCACTTAAGTTAAAACAAGGTTGGTTCCTTCAAATGGGCACAAACGATTTTCTTCCCCAATTCAGGCTCGCATTCCATCTCTTCGTTGATGGCATGTCAAACCCTAATCTTCCATTTTTTCCTTAACTTTTCCTCTGCTCTTTTATCACTGTAACCATGGCTCATCAGCTACACCTGTCAGCTAATAAGTTACTGAAGTGGACAGGTCATACCAATAGCAGTTTAATGTGCTATTCGAGAAAACTGTACTCTTTGGTACATTATGCAGCAACCATTATGCTATTGTGTAACATGCATATTTGAACCATCAGCAGTTTTTATTTTAAACCCAGACATCCACCAGGTTTGGTGTTGAACCATCATCATGGATGAAGGGTTAAAATGATTTAAGCCATCATATTACATTAGTCATTATTTACAATGTGTTGTTCATGTGATAAATGTAAATATAAGACACAGGACTTTAAAAGCAAGCAAACGAATACTAAATGTATACAGAGCAGTACTGACATTATGTCATTGCTGACAGGGGCGTGCTGGTATAATAGGTGCACTTGCAGTAACAACAGATTCTGCTGAACTGTTGGTCCAGGCAGTGGTTCAAATGTAGTGGCAATTTTGGGTATTGAGCTACATGATCCGTAACTGCCATAAGGTTGGGGAGCCTGTCAACCCCGTACGGATCCCGTATTTCAGTGTCTACTGGCTTTTCCCTTTGATGCCAGTTTCTCATGCTGGTGTCACTAGCAGCACTACTCTCTTCAGGGGATGTAATTCTATTGCATATCAAATGTCATTTTCAAAGCCAAACCATTAGCCTTCTTCAAATGCCGGATCTCAGCCTAACGACGTCCCTTTTTCGGTTTTGAAAAAGAAGTTTTCGTGCTGTTTTTATCATCCAGAATTAACAATACACTTCTTATGTACAGATGAGTAGGCTGCTATTCAGAACAAAGCTTAATATCTTCTTTTCGTCTCGTTTATGTCCTGTGAATGATACTTCCAGTATCGATACCGGTAACGCTTATATTAATTCACCGTGAAAGGGGCAATTAAACCTGTCAATCAGTACTGTAACAAGAACAGAGTTGCTGTAGTCTTATTTTAACTACAGAGTTGACTAATGGCGCACCCGGTTAGATCAAAATTTCTCATCTCATAGCATTGTTTGGTGCTGAAAATCCATCATATCGTAAGAGAATATTCATGGTCATAATCATGGTTTTTCATCGCATGGAATTGTTATTTTTGCAACGTGTGTAGGACGGGTGCTGTGCGATGAAAGTAAACAGTGAAACGGGCCACTCAATGACGAGGATTCCACGAAGAAAAGGAAAAATGTTTGGTGTCGATCATAGGCCTTTTGTCGAAAAAAGCGTACAGGAGGGATAACTTTTCTACATCTCGGAGACTGAGCCCTTGGAAGCAGTGTCATTTGCTTTTGTTCTCTTTACGTTGAAATTTACGCAAGCAGAATAATTTTGGGGGAAATTTACGGTACCAAATACGTGTTAACTTAAGGGCTATCGGTCTGAAAATAACTGGTGACCATACATAACGATATGCTAATCATAAGCGATTTTATATTTTGGTTCCTAATCCAAGAGAGTGAACGCGTGCAAGAGCTTCATCATTTACCCGTGAACTAATACAGACATTAGGCTTTGACAGTTGGTCGTTGTGCACTTATATTTTGTTACTTTTAAGACACACAAAAGCCAAAATTTCTGTGCTGTTGGTTGGTTTTAATATATCAAACAAGTTCAGATGATTGCAACTCACATTCACTATTTCGTTTGGGCTTGGAAACTTTATATGAAAAATCCAGGAATAGAACTAATTTTATCGTATCAGGTCTACATCATCTACCTATCAAGGAACAACTGTAATTCAATTTTCATTGTTGTTTCCTCGAAAGTATATGTACACATGATTTTCAGTTGCTTCTGTTCGAATACCTTTACTGAAACTGTTGCCATTACTTAGTTGTCACCTAATTTTAGATTCTACCACCGGTGCAGGATCTGAGACCCATTAGAAGAACTTTTCTTGGTGGTGGCAAAAATGCCATCGCACCTAGCTTACGACGGAGATTGATTTTTGTTTAGTTTAGCGGCGGACCGCTAGAGAGCAGCTGCTCTGCGAGGAAGGGTAGGCAAAAGGCACGGCAAGCGGGTTGACAGAGCCATCTGCCCACAGTTACCTACACCTTATTTGAGAACATCAATGGCAGTGCACCTTACGAACTATTCGCGCATTGGCGAACAGCGCTTGAAGAGATGTGCGTCCTCTGTGTGAGAGGGTAACTTAGATGCGTTGCAGAATCACTGTAGAATCGGTAAGTTATGAAATGTTGCCTGTTGCGTTTCTTTGCGAATAGCGCATTGGCAAAAAGAAATTGCCGGTCCGATTGCATTTTTGTCGCTGTTTTCATGAGCGGTTTTTTTCTGCGTGTTTTTGATGTACGACTGCGAGTAATAATTTGTATCTTTAAACAGCAATGACGTACTTGGTGTTGAGATACTGTTTGCCGAAATTTTGTTAGATTTCACGAAAGGCATTTGAATTTCTAGTAAATAGTAAGTAAGTCACATTTGCGCACTTGTCATCGGCTCCCCCAGCCATGGGATGGGCATAACTTTACATTAGTATGTGGCAATGTATTTTATATTATAGCTTCACTCGTATAAAGGTAAACTCAACTGACCTGAAAAACGACGCCAGACTTGGTATAGGAATACAGATGATTGTAAGAGCTGCATTGTTGCGCTGCCTTTTGAAAATCATGACAGTCTGAAGTCTAAAATACAGTTCACACTGTAGGATGTAGTGATAAAAGCACATTTCTCGTCATAAATTAAATAAAGTGTATCTGTGTAGTGAGGTGACGCGGCAAAAAGAAATTGTTGCCTTATGTGAAAGGATCAACTTTCGACTTATTCAAAATTTATATACCACGAACATAAATGTGTGAAACACACAGTCTATATATAAAGCGCAAGTTCTTTAAGAAGGATAGCTCATTGTCTTTCGTACCCTGTCACTCCATATATTTTGCAGAGGTGGGGTGAAATTAATCTTAAACGACTATTACGAAGTTCTATGTCTTAACGAGAAGGAAACAACGGTAGTTCAAACGTTACAGTGAGAAGGACTGGCTTAATTACAATTAATTGTTTTTTTTTATGAAATTACGAATGTTGTATTATTGTAGAGTGGCTTCTGACTAGTATCAGTAAATAAAAATGTAACTTTGTGCAGCTGCCCAAATATAAGTGTTTAGAGCTTGCTATATTTAAATATGTTGTTAGCGTCTACAATGTAGATAACTGAGTTTGTGAGAAAAGAAACCGCACATCATATCCTCTCTAATTACGTCGAAATCAAATAACCTTGACTGCTAGAATTATTTGTTTGGTTCCTCTGGCATGAGAAGACATTTGTCGACATTCAGATGTCGCAAACATGTTTCTGATTAGAAATTTGTTATGTCTGAAGTTACTGCGTACAGTTTCGGTGCATTCCCTTGTACCTTTTTCATCGATGTACACTTTGTCATTGATGAGTACGGAAGCATCCGTTCATTGTGTTGTCTCTCGCTAGTTAGCACGAGTTGAACGAACAATTAATGCCTCCCGCGTGAACCAGTGCTATAAACAGAATACGAACGCGGCAAAACTCGTAACGCCACTGAGAAAACATCGAGACATCGTCAGCGGTTATACTTTATTTAGCGTTAACTGTTTCATTTTAACTCCCTTGGTTTCGATAGGCAAAAAATAGCTGGTAGTAACGAGGAGGATTACACTGATGAAAACAGAATGTGTTAGTTTTGGTATTCCTAATTACGTTATATTGTGTTGCTGCCTCGGAGACAGATTTGCTCACACGTTATTTCTAGAGACACTTAGAAATTAACACCTGTGATTCACTGGTTTTAGTCAAACACGCTTTATTTATCGTGCATGGGATGCAATTATGGCTGAATGATGCCGTGTTTCCAGAGCGAGAAATTTAAAAAGTAAAGCACGGGATTGGGGAAGCGAAGACGCAGTTTTGCAGGTTTTTTAGTGGCTGCTGGAAACAGCACTGGGAGGAAGCTGGGTGGATAATTATCGCGTCAGGTTTCAACAGAAATAATGAGTAAGCTGTTACTAGCCACACAAATCTTGTAAGATTGCACATTGTACAATATTTGACACGCGCGATGATTTTCTAAAGAAGGCAAAGATGTCAAAGTAGGCTATTGTTAATGATGATCTTTCCTCAAGAAACCAGTAGCCATTGCTTGTTCGTCTGCCGCGTTGCCCCAGGCTACCCCGGCTGTCCGAGAGGTTTCGTCACACGTGTGTAACGTGCAGGTGATTAAAGCGTTCCCAATCACGCATATCGTTTCAAGACTTGCTTCTGTATTGCCAAACAGTAAATTACGTAACATCCGCAAAGGTAAAGGTCGACAGCTACAAAGAAAATTTAGAGATACCTCTTTTATTCGTCTCATCAGTCCAGTCTCTTTTCGGAAGTTGTAAAGTTACGGCGCATCAGTGCTATGTGAGGCAGTTATAATAACCCCTAAGAAAATGTGAAGTCTTCGCTACGCAACATAAATGTGCAATTGCGATAAACGGCAAACGATGATGTAAAGCAACCTCGTACACAATGCAGCAATTTAAGTTTTGACCGAAGTAAGATCGGAGCGGGCACCAAATATTGTGTAAAAGCATATTCACTTATTTCCTTTGGGTACTGTACTTTTTTAGGTGTTTTATGTCTCTTCGGTATAAGAGCAACACTCAGACGAGTTCAAGCTGTGGATATGGCTGCTTAATTAAAAGATTGAAAGTTCAAGAGCTCAAAATCTCATCGCGATCACTAGAGACGTAGCGCTAGCTAAAGTGAGCAAGGATAAGGAGAAAGAAGCTGCTACGCCCTGTCTAAGGAATCATTTCGGCATTTACGTTAAATTACTTAGAGAATCGTTGTTGTTGTTGTTGTGGTCTTCAGTCCTGAGACTGGTTTGATGCAGCTCTCCATGCTAATCTATCCTGTGTAAGCTCCTTCATAACGACGCCCTCTTGAGTAGTCCCCGCCCGGGGACTATTTTAGCTCCGGAGGACGACATCATCATTTAACAATACAGTGAAGCTGCATGTCCTCGGGAAAAATTACGGCTGTAGTTTCCCCTTGCTTTCAGCCGTTCGCAGTACCACAACAGCAAGGCCGTTTTGGTTAATGTTACAAGGCCAGATAAGTCAATCATCCAGACTGTTGCCCTTGCAACTACTGAAAAGGCTGCTGCCCCTCTTCAGGAACCACACGTTTGTCTGGTTCATGGGGGAGGTGGGGGGGGGGGGGCAGAATCGTGGAAAACCTAAATTACGGTGACCGGTCAGGAACTTCAGTCTTTATCTCGCTCTGTGCTTGTTAACGGAACCGAATTAACTACGTCGTAATTCCATGTTAGAGAGAAAAACAACTTGCAAAGAGCTCGACTCACCTAGGAATTATACCATCATCAGTGAAAAACTAATAGAACAAACTTCACATTTCACGTACCTCGACTGTGAAATAGTTTAATAAAAATAAGAATATTAAGAAATACTATCAATTTTTGAACCTCTGTAGCAAGAGAAAAATTTATTTAATACATTTTTTTGAAGAAATACGTATGACGTTCTGCAACTGTATTTCGCCCTAAAGTGTAACAAAATAAGAGTAGCAAAAACAGACATAAATAAATTAAATTATGTTAAGCTAAGTTCAGGATGAACAAGGTGTTGTCAGATCTGGAAAGGGCATGTTGACGTAACGGAGTATCTGCCGTTGTCCTGTATGTAGAACAGGGGTGCCCAAACTTTTAGTTTACTTGGGCCACATTGGAAAAAGACAAGGATTTTTGGACCGCACATAATATTCTTAACACTAACAATAACCGCCGAGGAAAGAGAGAAACGCCGGCCTAAGTGGGCCGTGCGGTTCTAGGCGCTACAGTTTAGAGCCGAGCGACCGCTACGATAGCAGGTTCGAATCCTGCCTCGGGCATGGATGTGTGTGATGTCATTAGGTTAGTTAGGTTTAATTAGTTCTAAGTTCTAGGTGACTGATGACCTCAGAAATTAAGTCGCATAGTGCTCAGAGCCATTTGAACCAGAAAGAAACAAAACAGTATGGACCAACGAGAGAATAACATCATGGGGCGGGAGTTTCAGACTGAAAATATTTAACTTTATTCAACATAAACGGAATCGGCCCGCGGTTTGGACATCCCTGATGTAGGGATTTTGAAGATTACAGGGGAAGAGGAGGGTCAGCTTTCTGATAAACGAGATATTGGCGTGCATTTGACATGTTCATTTATATTAATTCTGCACTTCAGTATTTCTGTGTGAGTTCTACATCAATATTCAGCCATACCTCCCGTCAATCTGTTGCAATAGGGACACAGTACGAAAGCATTTTAAAAAGTGCGGGGAAGGAAAACGTCTGTGACTTTGCTGACGGAACCACCTGAGCATTCACCTCAAACCACGTGAAGTCAGAATCAGGATTATTTCACTTGCTGCTGTCACTGAAGCACCGATTTCAGATCTTTTGCATGAAATTCTGCGATTCACGTCCATCGCCATTACAAGGACAGTATTATTTTTCTATATTTGACGGGACTGGTACAAAATTAAAGTATCATTGAACTTACGATCTCAAGTGAACGAATTTATACTTCAGAAGCCATTGTTGCGTCGAGATTTCTGACCCATCCCTTGATTGCCTACACAATCGGCCTCTTATCTACTCTGTTGAATAAAAAACAATTGTTTTACTGCCAGGGCATTCTTTGATGTATTATGTATGCTGCTATCAAAACATGACTGCTCCATAAATTTTTTAGAATGGAAAATATCTTTTTATTTTTTTCATTTCAGATGAAATTCACGATCGATCGTATTATGATTTTAAAGGCAGTTAGCTGTTTGGATATCAGTCTCCCTATCGTTGGACGATCTGTCTGGAAATAATATCTTAATAAGAAAAGGGTGGCGTTTTCTCTCATATCATTCAACTCTTGCCTTCGTCCCAATGGACATATTAAAAGTTAAAACTTGTCTTGTTATCTAATAGGCGCGTCAGTCAAAAGAATGGAGGAAGGCAGTCTGACAGTGTGGGGATAGATCCATCCTGAGCTTGTTTTAGACGCTAGAGGATGGAAATGTATGCCACTCATTCTCATAACGCAAGAACTAGTGTTCTGCTTCTAACGGCAATGATTTAGGCCTAAGCGAAAATTCATATGCTGAACTGAGGTCAAAAGTTGATGTTCATAGCAACGATATTGTTCCCAAGTAAACGAAAGCTACTACAACCCAACGCGACTTCACTGATGTTGCTACAAGCGCCGTTTCTCGTCTCGTACAGAACTAGTTAAGAGTTACCATAGATAATTAATTTATGACTTTTATTAACATCTCACATTGTTTCAGACTAATTTATAAAGTCCTTGTAGCAACCATTTACACATAAAATACAACTTGGAGGAACACTCACTACAAATAGGATTCTAACCAGTAAACCCCGATTCTTTAAAGAGGCGAAATGCCATGTATAAAACAACTTCAAAAGTCTGATTACAAATGAGTTACTGTATTAAATATTTATATTTAAGCATATAAGCGAGAAAAAGTTTAGGAAATGTTTGAAACTATGTTTAAAGTTTGTTGGAAGTCGCTAAGTGCTCTCATTATGAAAAGCAGGATAATTTGCTCTCCATTTTAAGTAAACGTCTTCTAGGCAGCTCAGTGTTACCGACGTCAATCGCTGAACTACGTGTCGTAAAGTGATATGATTTTGCAGGTACTTGCAGTGGTGTATTAGGATACTGTCTGCAAACTGTGCTGCGAATAGAATTAGTAGTAAAGAAGTGATAAATTAAAACGCCATGCCTAATTCTGAAGTTTGACTACACGAGAAGCGAAAATGATTAAGCTATAACTTTTTTTCTTTCGTTGTTTTGTGGGGATACCAGCGAAAAGAAGTTACGCGAAGGTTTGAAAATATGTGTAAACTTTGCAGGAAGTCTTAAGTATCCTCTTTCTCAAATATTGGACGAATGAAGTCCGTGTATTTGCGCTCTGCCAGTTACGCTGCCGCAAGACAAACAGTTCCTGACTGTGTAACTTGTTTCATTGTGTTACACTTTTAACATAAGATTATACCTCTTAATGAGTAGATTATGACACCATTTTAAACTTTTATATTCGGTCAATAATTACGCGAAATACTGAAAATGGAATTTTTGTTGCCCCTACGCTGTAACTGGTACCGAGTTCCGGGATATCATTTTACTAATGATTACACACTGAAGCGCATGCATGTTCAAATACAGATGTATGTAAACAGGCAAAATACGTCACTGCGGTCGGCAACGCCTATGTAAGACAACAAATCTCTGGTCGAGATCGGTTACTGCTGCCACAATGTCAGGTTATCAAGATTTAAGTGAGTTTGAACGTGATGTTACAGTCGGCGCACGAGCGATGGACGCAGCATCTCCGAGGTAGCGGTGAAGTGGGGATTTTCCCGTACGACCATTTCATGAGTGTACCCTGAATATCGGAAATCCGATAAAACATCAAATCTCTGACATCGCTGCTGCCGGAAAGAGATCCCTGCAAAAACGGAACCAACGACGACTGAAGAGAATCGTTCAGCGTGACAGAAGTGCAACCCTTCCGCAAATTGCTGCAGATTTTAATTCAGGGCCATCAACAAGTGTCAGCGTGCGAACCATTCAGAAATGGTTCAAATGGCTCTGAACACTATGGAACTTAACATCTGAGGTCATCAGTCCCCTAGACTTAGAACTACTTAAACCTAACTAAGGACAGCACACACATCCATGCCCGAGGCAGGATTCGAACCTGCGACCGTAGCAGCAGCGCGGTTCCGGACTGAAGCGCCTAGAACCGCTCGGCTACAACGGCCGGCTGACACCATTCAACAGAACATCATCGATATGGGCTTTCTTAGGCGAAGGCCCACTCGTGTATCCTTGATGACTGCACGACATAAAGCTTTACGCCTCGCCGGGGCCCGTCAACACCGATATTGGACTGTTGATGATTGGAACCATGTCCCTGGTCGGACTAGCCTCGTTTCAAATTGTATCGAGCGGATGGACGTGTACGGGTATGAACACAACCTCGTGAATCCATGGACCCTGCATGTCAGCAGGGGACTGTTCAAGCTGGTGGAAGCCCTGTCATGGTGTGGGGCGTGTGCAGTTGGGGTGATAAGCGATCCCTGATACGTCTAGATACGATTCTGACAGGTGACACGTATGTAAGCATCCTGTTTGATCAACTGTATCCATTCATGTCCATTGCGCATTTCGACGGACTTGGACAGTTCCGGCAGGACAGTGCGACACCCCACACTTCCAGAATTGCTGCAGAGTTGCTCCAGGAACACACTTCCGCTGGCCACCAAACTCCCCAGACAGGAACATTACTGAGCATATCTGGGATGCCTTGCAACGTGCTGTTCAGAAGATATCTCCACCCTCTTGCATTCTTACGGATTTACGGACAGCCCTGCAGCAGTCATAGTGTCAATTTCTTTCAGCACCGCTTCAGACTTCAGTCGAGTCCATGCCTCGTCGTGTTCCGGCACTTCTTAGTGCTCCCGGGGCCCTCACGATATTAGGTAGGCGTACCAGTTTCTTTGGCTCTTTAGTGTATAAGACCAGCGACCCCGGCAATGCTTCACAATTGTTAAATATGTGTGAGAATTGGATATACGCCCTAATAATCTCCTTCTCTTCCTCTCTCCCTTCTTCTCTCCCCATCCTTCACTGTTCATCTTCTCCTCTCCCTCGCTCTGATCTTATTTATTGTTATTGCAAACGGACCCTTGATTGAGAATAGAAATTGAAATCAGTGGGTAAATCTACTGTAAATATTAGTACACATGGTATGAGAGAGAAGTTTCTAGCTGCTGGATCTGTGAGGATAGTAGCTTTAATGGCAATATTTGGCATGGTTTTAATCTACGAAAAGAGAGAATTATAAAGCAAGTTATAAACACAAGTTTCCGGTTTTCAATTAAAAATGACTTCGAAAAGGAAAACAACACCGCAAATTTTCACAACACAGGTAAACATGTTCGTCCTCGCTGCCAGATTAACAGAAAGTGGTTATTGTATAATCCTTCCAAACGCGGTCTACGCATTTCGTCAGTCTCCTTACCCGACGATCATGTTGATGGCTTGCGATGCACATTCACCGACCGATATTTCGACATCTCACCGGTGTCATTTTATCAAGTGAATAAATAAAACCCGAAATCAACAGATTGAAACTTCCTGGAAGATTAAAAACTGTGTGCCGGACCGAGACTCGAACTCGAGACCTTTGCCTTTCGCGGGCAAGTGCTCTACCATCTCTTTTTTTATCGCATTTTGTTCGCTATTGGTCGTTGTAATTGTTCGGGGCGGACGTCTAATGACGCTTGTTCAAGTTCGTCGTTGATCCATTAACTCAGTTCTTTTATTACAGAGGGTAGCTAACCCTCTGGCCAAACACGCTGTGCTACCGTGCCGGCAAATGTGTGCTGAAATGGGATTCGAACCCGGGATCGCCTACTTGCCAGACAGGTGCATTAACCACTGCGCCATCTGGAACACATCATCTGAGCTAACAAAGTACGACTCACGCCCCCTCCTCACAGCTTTGCTTCCGCCAGTACCCCGTCTCCTACCTTCTAAACTTCACAGGTCTCCTGCGAAACTTGCAGAACTAGCACTCTTGGAAGGAAGGATCTTGCGGAGACATGGCTTTGCAACATCCTGGAGAATGTTTCCAGAATGAAATTTTTGGAAATTTGTGGTAAGGTCTTATGGGACCAAACTGCTGAGGTCATCGTGCCCTAAGCCTACACTACTTAACTTCAACTAACTTTACGCTATGGAAAACACACACACTCACACACACCCATACCCGAGGGGGGACTCAAACCTCCGACGGGGGGAGCCGTACGGACCGTGACAAGGCGCCCCAAACCGCGCGGCTACCCTCTGTGGCTGAAATCTTCACTCTGCAGCGGAGTGTGCGCTGATATGAGGCGAGGGACTGTCGGAAGTAAAGCTATGAGGAGGGGGTGTGAGTCGTGCTTGGGTAGCTCAGATGGTAGAGCACTTCCTCTCGAAAGGCAAAAGTCCCGAGCTCGGGTCTCGGTCCGGCTCACAATTGTAATCTGCCAGGAAGTTTCATATCAGCGCACACTCCGCTGCAGAGTGAAAATTTCGTTCTGGAAACATCCCCCAGGCTGTGGCAATGCCATATCTCCGCAATATCATTTCTTCCAGGTGTGCAAGTCCTGCAAGTTTAGCAGGAGAGCGTCTGTGAAGTTCAGAAGGTAGGAGACGAGTACTGGCGGAAGTAAAGCTGTGAGGACGGGGCGTGAGTTGTGCTTGGGTAGCTCAGATGGTCGGTAGCTCAGCGTGTTCGGTCAGAGGAGTAGCGGCCGTCATAATTATTAAAAAAAAAAAAAAAAAAAAAAAAACTGGAGTTCGTGGATGAACTCGAAGAAGAATCATGGAAGGTCCGACACGAACAAATACAACTAACACTAACGAACAAAATGAGATAAAAAATAAAAAAGATGGTAGAGCCCTTCTTCTCGAAAGGCAAAGGTCCCGAGTTCGAGTCTCGGTCTGGCAAACAGTTTTAATCTGCCAGGAAGTTTCATATCAGCGCACACTCCGCTGCATAACGAAAATTTCATTCTGGAAATCAACTGAATGTTTGCAACACAACCAAATTACCACCAACCGACGTTAATTCAATAATCACAACACTCAAAAGGGACGATCACCACCGATAACACAATGAAATATCGCTTTCAGTTGTATTCTTTTTCGCAAATTATGAAGTTCATTGCGAATTTCTTGCTTTGTTATGAAAACATGCGACAGCAGTTCTGTCAAAGTGAACGTCATATTTTTTTTATGAAAGCATATGTCAGCAGAACTATCAAACCAACCATCACATTTCTTTCATCGAGATTTTCACACAAAAATGCCATCCAGATTTCCGACGTTTTCAGTGGATTTTGTAAAAATTTTCTCTGGTACAAACATTTTTTTACGAACACAACAAAAATATATCAACCAAATCGGTCGAGCCGATCTCTAGTGGTGATCTTTCATACATGCGGCATTTGATTTTAATTTATATAGATGTTGCGTCTGTTACTACAAATGAAACTCTCTCGATTAGCGTATGTTCGATTTTTCTTTTTTTCCCCTTTTTTTGTCTTTCGTTATTCTGATCGCTCACTCCAGTACTAAGAACAGTTGGTTAAATTTTGCATGCTCTCGATGCCGAGATCACTAGAAACGAAACGCACAGTTTTGCAAGAGAACCAGGCGATATCTGCCATGCCCATACTGAATGAAGCAATCGGGCATTCGTCAGAAACTCTCGGAAAAGTTAAACGCGTGCGGCTGTACGGGGATTTGACCACCACTTCTCTCGACTAAGACTCCAGTGTCGTAACTGTTGCGTCGCTTGGGTCTCCCTCAGTCTCCTAATGACAGTTAGCAGTATGAATGCAGCTAATTAGTTGAATTATGGCCAATTAATTCTCTCCTTCGCGACCGAGCAATGAACTGTTATCGACCGATGAATGAAAGCCTTTCGCTCTGCTGGTCACCGTTGGCATCGCAACGACAGGTGGTATAAATATGACGCTTTGGCTTCATAATCTGAAAAATTACTCAAAAAATGGCTCTGAGCGCTATGAGACTTAACTGCTGAAGTCCTCAGTCCCCGAGAACTTAGAACTACTTAAACCTAACTAACCTAAGGACATCACACACATCCATGCCCGAGGCAGGATTCCAACCTGCGACCGTAGCAGCAGCGCGGTACCGGACTGAGGCGCCTAGAACCGCTCGACCACAACGGCCGGCCGAAAAATTATTCCGTGGATAACATATCAGTTCTCGAACATCGAAATAAAACGTCATTCTTTTGATCAATGAGATATGAGCGGTGCCTCTACGTTGTATGTTAATCGATAGTTTTTTTATATAGCCCCATCTCATGTAACAGGGCAAAATTGGTTAATGTGTCTGACCTCGTGGTCTGTCTTGGTTAGTGAAAATGCAATACAACTGACTTATCTCCGGGAATTCACGTCGGTTTGAAGAGGAGTACACACTGAGGTGACAGAGGACTTCCAGCGACTTATTGAGTCCTTGCCACGTCGAGCTACTGCTCTACGTCCAGCAAAAGGAGTTCTGACACAATATCAGGAGGTATCCTATAAATTTCGTAGGATACCTCCTAATATCGTGTCGGACCTTCTTTTGCGGAGTATTGTGCAGCAACTCGTTGTGGCATTGACTCAATAAGACGTTCGAAATCTCTTGCAGATATATTGAGACATGCTGCCTCTATAGCCGTCCATAATCTCGAAAGTGTTTGCGGTTCGGGATGTTGTGCACAAATTGACCTCTCGATTATGCCGTATGAATGTTAAGTGAAATTTAAGTCAGACGATATGGGTGGCCAAATCGTTCGCTCGGACTATCGCGAATGCTCTTCAAACCAATAGCGAACAGTTGTGGCTCAATGATGTGATACAGTTATTTGGGAACAGCAAGTCCGTGAATGGCTGCAAATGGTCTCCAGCAAGCCGAACATAACCATTTCGGTTCAGTCCATTCCATGGAAACACATCCCACGCCATTGTGGAGCCACCACCAGTTTTTACAGTGCCTTGTTGACAACTTGGCTGGATGGCTTCGTGGACTCTGCGCCACCGGGGCTCCACTGACCAGTATCCATTGTCTCTGAACACCGTCCTTAAATGTGCAAGTTCCTTAGGCAAATTCTCTGGATCCGACACCATATGTGCCCTGTGCACAAGAGTTTTAAGTACACTTATGGTTTGGGATGGGTGATGGCAACTTGAAGAATGCAGGTACAATCAGTGTGAATGGGATTACGATAAACAGAATATCCCACCGAGCCGTCACTCTTCCGTTTAACCAAAACATCCGAGAATGGAAGGCAACCATCTTCCTCTAGTTCCATAGTAAATCGAATATTCTCATGGATGGAGTTAAGATGAAAAAAAAACCTCCATTAACTTACCTTCTCCGTGGAGACACACTATGGAAGTATCAATGGATACTCGACCCGGCAAATTAACAGCGCCTTCTCAAGTAGAGCCAGGAACCAAGTGGATAAAGAGGAGAACCCGCCAGCCAGGTCCCTAGCTTTTTTCCCCTTCGTTGGAAATATCTCCTTCAAAATAGCGAGAATTCTTAGTAATTTACATGTGAAAGTGGTTTTTCGTCCACCTTCTATTATTTCGGATTTTCTGGGATCGGTGAAGGATGATTTGTTTACTGCGGAAGGCGGGAATTTACAAAATACCGTGTCAATGTGGCATGGCCTATACAGGACAGACAACGCGTACAGTGGAAGAGCGTTGTACGGAACATCAACGTTGCAATCGCCTACTGCAACCCAGTAAGTCTGCAGTTGCGGAACATTGTATTTCCAACGGACATTTACTGGAGAACGACAAAACTTCGATTTTGGCTACAGCAACAACTTTTTGGGGCTCCATTATCAAAGAATCCGTTGAAATAGGCATAGCGAGAAATCTAATGAACCCTGACAGTGGTTACCAATTGGATAACGCGTGGAATCCCGTCATCTCCTAAATTTGTTAGAGACGAAGACGTCAGAAGACTTCGATATCTGCGGCCAGCAACAACATCGACGGCAGCTGAGTCTTGCAGTTCCACCAGCGAGGGCGCTGTTGCTGGGCGGTGTGGTCCTTTTGTATCCGCGACTACAACCCATGGGCGGCAGTACCATTAGCGCACTATATAAGACGGAGCGGAGAACGTCTTCGTCAGTCCTCGTTCGGCTCACCTGAAGATGGCTGGCAGTTGTCCAGCCGGCATATCGTACAATGAAGTTTACGACGACCACAAGCCCGAAATCTTTTTGAACAACAACTTTTAATTGCTTCATGCAGTTTCAACAAATAGTGTCTCAGATGATAGCATTGCTCTACAGCTGTCATCCATGAAAGCTATGTAGCTGTATTTTTTATTTATTTATTGATTTATGCCGTCTTAAGGCGCTGCAGACATGGACTGTGCGGCTGATCCCAGCGGAGGTTCGAGTCCTCCCTCGGGCATGGATGTGTGTGTTTGTCCTCAGGATAAGTAGTGTGTAAGCTTAGGGTCTGATGACCTTAGCCGTTAAGCCCATAAGATTTCACACACATTTGAAAAAAAAAGAAATATACCGTCTCTTATATCTTTTTCCATTTGCAAAGGTTTGTCAGAACATTGTATTCTGCACATTTCCACAGCATCAGTATCTCACATTGTCATACTTGTGTAGTTATTTAATGAACAGTTCACTATGTTCTCTGTAACTTTATTTAAAAGGTGATTGCAAATTCTATTAAAAAGCTGACTGATTTAAGAGAGGTCAGTGTCATTGTATTAGCACACCCAACAGTTGAAAAGAGAACCAAAAGACGCTTCTCTCGAGAAGGCGTAAATAATTACTTAAATATATGCAGTTCGTTGTCATTGAACTTGAGTACACTTGCACAAGAATACTTGCTTATTTATGTGTTGTTGTTGTTGTCTTCAGTCCTGAGACTGGTTTGATGCAGCTCTCCATGCTACTCTGTCCTGTGCAAGCTTCTTCATCTCCCAGTACTTACTGCAACCTACATCCTTCTGAACCTGCTTAGTGCATTCATCTCTTGGTCTCCCTCTACGATTTTTACCCTCCACGATGGCCTCCAATGCTAAATTTGTGATCCCTTGATGCCTCAGAACATGTCCTACCCACCGGTCCCTTCTTCTTGTCAAGTTGTGCCACAAACTCCTCTTCTCCCCAATTCTGTTCAATACCTCCTCATTAGTTATGTGATCTACCCATCTAATCTTCAGCAATCTTCTGTAGCACCACATTTCGAAAGCTTCTATTCCCTTCTTGTCCAAACTATTTATCGTCCATGTTTCACTTCCATACATGGCTACACTCCATACAAATACTTTCAGAAATGACTTCCTGACACTTAAATCTATATGCGATGTTAACAAATTTCTGTTCTTCAGAAACGCTTTCCTTACCATTGCCAGTCTACATTCTATGTCCTCTCTACTTCGACCATCGTCAGTTATTTTGCTCCCCAAATAGCAAAACTCCTTTACTACTTTAAATGTCTCATTTCCTAATCTAATTCCCTCAGCATCACCCGACTTAATTCGACTACATTCCATTGTCCTCGTTTTGCTTTTGATGATGTTCATCTTATATCCTCCTTTCAAGACACTGTCCATTCCGTTCAACTGCTCTTCCAAGCCCTTTGCTGTCTCTGACAGAATTACGATGTCATCGGCGAACCTCAAAGTTTTTATTTCTTCTCCATGGACTTTAATACCTACTCCGAATTTTTCTTTTGTTTCCTTTACTGCTTGTTCAACATACAAATTGAATAACATCGGGGACAGGCTACAACCCTGTCTCGCTCCCTTCCCAACCGCTGCTTCCCTTTCATGCCCCTCGACTCTTATAACTGCCATCTGGTTTCTGTACAAGTTGTAAATAGCCATTCGCTGCCTGTATTTTACCCCTACCACCTTTAGAATGTGAAAGAGAGTATTCCAGTCAACATTGTCAAAAGCTTTCTCTAAGTCCACAAATGCTAGAAATGTACGTTTGCCTATCCTTAATCTATTTTCTAAGATAAGTCGTATGGTCGGTATTGCCTCACGTGTTCCAACATTTCTGCGGAATCCAAACTGATCTTCGCCGAGGTCGGCTTCTACCAGTTTTTCCATTCGTCTGTAAAGAATTAGTGGTAGTATTTTGCAGCTGTGACTTATTAAACTGATAGTTCGGTAATTTTCATATCTGTCAACACCTGCTTTCTTTGGGATTGGAATTATTATATTCTTTTTGACGTCTGAGGGTATTTCCCCTGTCTCACGCATCTTGCTCAGCAGGTGGTAGAGTTTTGTCGGGTTGGCTCTCCCAAGGCCGTCAGTAGTTCCAATGGAATGTTGTATACTCCCGGGGCCTTGTTTCGACTCAGGTCTTTCAGTGCTCTGTCAAACTCTTCACGCAGTATCGTATCTCCCATTTCATCTTCATCTACATCCTCTTCCATTTCCATAATATTGTCCTCAAGTACATCGCCCTTTTATAGACCCTCTATATACTCCTTCCACCTTTCTGCTTTCCGTTCTTTGCTTAGAACTGGGTTTCCATCTGAGCTCTTGGCATTCATACAGGTGGCTCTCTTTTCTCCAAAGGTCTCTTTAATTTTGCTGTAGGCAGTATATATCTTACCCCTAGTGAGATAAGCCTCTACAACCTTACATTTGTCCTCTAGCCATCCCTGCTTAGCCTGCTTGCACTTCCTGTCGATCTCATTTTTGAGACGTTTGTATTCCTTTTTGCGTGCTTCATTTACTGCATTTTTGTTTTGTCCTTTCATCAAATGTATTCAATATCTCTCCTGTTACCCACTGATTTCTACTAGACCTTGTCTTTTTACCTACTTGATCCTCTGCTGCCTTCACTACTTCATCCCTCAAAGCTACCCATTCTTCTTCTACTGTATTTCTTTCCCCCGTTCCTGTCAATTGTTCCCTTATGCTCTCCCTGAAACTCTGTACAACCTCTCGTTTAGTCAGTTTATCCAGGTCCCATTTCCTTAAACTTCTTTAGTTCTAATCTACAGTTCATAACCAATAGAGTCCACATCTGCCCCTGGAAATGTCTTACAATTTAAAACCTGGTTCCTAAATCTCTGTCTTACCATTATATAATCTATCTGAAACCTGTCAGTATCTCCAGGATTCTTCCATGTATACAACCTTCTTTTATGATTCTTGACCCAAGTGTTAGCTATGATTAAGTTATGCTCTGTGCAAAATTCTACCAGACGGCTTCCTCTTTCATTTGTCTCCCCAATCCATATTCACCCACTATGTTTCTTTCTCTCCCTTTTCCTGCTCTCGAATTCCAGTCACCCATGACTATTAAATTTTCGTCTCCTTTCACTACCTGAATAATTTCTTTTATCTCATCATACATTTCATCAATTTCTTCATCACTTGTAGAGCTAGTTGACATATAAATTTGTACTACTGTAGTAGGCATGGGCTTCGTGTCTATCTTGGCCACAATAATGCGTTCACTATGCTGTTGGTAGTAGCTTACCCGCATTCCTATTGTTTTATTCATTATTAAACCTATTCTTGCATTACCCCTATTTGATTTTGTATTTATAACCCTGTATTCACTTGGCCAAAAGTCTTGTTCCTCCTGCCACCGAATTTCACTATTTCTCACTATATCTAACTTTAACCTATCCATTTCCATTTTTAAATTTTCTAACCTACCTGCCCGATTAAGAGATCTGACGTTCCTCGCTCCGATCCGTAGAACGCCAGTTTTCTTTCTCCAGATAACGACGTCCTCTTGAGTAGTCCGCGCCAGGAGATCCGAATGGGGGACTGTTTTACCTCCGGAATATTTTACCCAAGAAGACGCCATCATCATTTAATCATACAGTAAAGCTGCATGCCCTCGGGAAAAATTACGGCTGTAGTTTCCCCTTACTTGCAGCCGTTCGCAGTACCAGCACAGCAAGGCCGTTTTGCTTAGTATTGCAAGGCCAGATCAGTCAATCATCCAGACTGTTGCCCCTGCAACTACTGAAAAGGCTGCTGCCCCTCTTCAGGAACCACACGTTTGTCTGACCTCTCAATAGATACCCCTCCGTTGTGGTTGCACCTACGGTACGGCCATCTGTATCGCTGAGACACGCAAGCCTCCCCACCAACGGCAAGGTCCATGGTTCGTGGTGGTAGGCTTATGTATGTACAAACCTTTATTTATAATAATTTTAAATGATCTGAGTATAACTAATTTTTATGATATTTATTTATGTAAATATTGTTGTAATGTATTAGTTCAGTCTGGAAAGTGGTCCACTTGAGTCGAATCATGTCTGTAGAGTTTAAGAACGATGTATTTTGGTGGGTATGGCCTTAGTAAATGGAAAAGTAGACAGTAGCGGAAAACTACGAAAGTCAGGAGGTGACCAGGACTTTTCGAGTGAAGAGCACAAGGGAGCGATTCTGGAGACCTGATGTTGAAGAAGGCAGACCTGCCTGAAGTAACATGCGTGATTCGGTCTTTTGATTCTGGGCGGTGGATGGCTGCTACTATACTTTAATTTCTCTAGGGACGTTGTATTTCGAGAGATCTGAAGGTGCTACAGTGCAGGACTCTAATTCATTCCGCTTGTTTTACGGAACTGAGGATAGAGCGAGTATGAGTTACTGTTCTTCGTATCATGTGTACTAATTTGCTAATCATCATGTCGGACTCTAAACTGTTTTGAGCTAGTGAATCGTTAGTATATTGTGATCACGAAATGGATATAGTTTTCACGAATCTTTGATGACTGTTTAGTTTGGAGATTTTGCTACCATTCTCACAACGCCCTCGACGTAATTTTACTACATTTGATAACGATATTTTTCTTTGTGTTTTAATTGAGTGTCGTAGGACCACTTCCCAGTTGTTTGAGATGTATTTTCGTGAATAAATATTATTCAACATAATCCACTGTGCACTATCTTAATTGCAGATGTTAGAATAGGACTCTTGTTATTTATCACTGGGTCAAGCGGGAAATCGGATAAAAATTCGGGAATTTTTCATTATTTTAGTTGTCAGGTAAACGTCTGTAATTTTGACTGTTAAGAACTGAAACTCTAACTAAAAATTCGACTTTAACCCGCTACTGCAGAATAATACTGCAGCAAAAAAGATAAAAGTGATAACACCAAAATAAAACGTTAGTTGCAAAAAGAAAATTGTGTGTTCACAACAATGGAACACAGTGCACATACAAGCGTCTGCCGATAGCAACATGTGTCAAAGGATTTAGGACGAAGACCATGCCATACTTTGTAACAACAAACTGCTTTCGGTGAGTGTGATGTAACAACTGTTTACATTTCTAATAGGTCGCGGCAAAATATTGCGAAAGGTGTTTTGAGAAGCATTACTTTCAAACTGAACTTCCACTTACCCAAAGCGATTTATGTTACGTGTGAGAAAGTGCGATGAATTTACGAAATCACGCAGCGTTTGACACTCGTTCAGAACATAAAGCTGTCAGTACAAGCCACTTATAAAATTCAGTCCCAGAGGACCAGCCATTTATGTCGTAATTTAAAATTTTATTAGCACTTTCGTGTTTGATATATCATAAAGGGTAACACACGCTAAAAAAGGCCAAACTTCAAAGTTAGTTTTTCATATTTATTGTACTTGTTGCATAGATAACAAATTTTGCAATAACTGTGGCAATTAGTGTAATTGCCCTTCAAAAAAAGTGCAAGATGAGTTCTTGAGCAATTTCACACCTAATCGGCTTTTCTGTGGGAAGTCGAAGTTTTCTACGGAACATGTATTCAGTTAGGTAACCCACAAAATTTTCGGTGCTCAGCAGTGAAATTTACGATCGTGATTGCCAGAAATATTCAGCTGCTGTACTCTTAAGATCCTGCCTAACCACACTCTCGAAGGGAAAAAAAAGAATTGCCGATCAGTATTACTTGATGAAAAATACTATATCATCTAGTAGTCGTATTTCGCAAAGCAAGAATACATGTTATCCCTCCATATTTTCCCAAATTCGAAGTTCACTCCAGGCCTCTCCGAGCGACACAATGGTCTCTGTTTCCGTGTCGTAGCATGTTCATAGCAACTTCTTATATTTTGGTGTTTTGTGTTCGGAAACTACGGTGATTTATTTGGTAAATTCGTATTTATGCTTTTGTAATGCGATAGTATGCAGTGTATGTGTTGCTGCGCATTAAAGATCTTTCCAAAATGTGAAGCTTTTTGCTACGAGTGCGTGTTGTTTCTACGCCGGTGTATGAAGCGTTTACCTTTCAAAGGATTGATATGTTTTGCATCTCCGTCATTGTCACTTATCCCGGAAAAAAGTGCTTTCACCCAGTGTGTAGTCTATTTTCACTCAGTAAACAGTGCATTTTCATCGAGAAGAAAGCGTATTTTTAACCGAGAAATCCGAGCACGTGTTTTTCTTGTGCGCGTGTACACCCTTTATTAAATTAATCATTTATCTTTTATTTTATATTTCTGGGTAATACATTACTTCCAATTCTAGCCAATGCTTAGACTATTTGACTGCAGGATCACAAGCTACGGGTTATTATTTGCAGCGATTTAGCTGCGGGGCATGAAAGAAGACGTGCACGGATCGACCTCATGGCTACATCCAGCCATTCTTTTTAAACAGCGCCGTGCACAGCCCAAGTACTTAAGTACGAGTAACCGCAAGTAAAGGCGCAACTGGTTCGCTCGTTTGGATGCTATTAGGAAGAACAACTACACAAGCAGTAACCGTAAGGTAACGTAGCAAGTTTGTGACAGTTTTTTCAAAACTTAGTGATTAGCATGAGTCCAGAGCAAATGTTATATTACTGCAGGAACCGCAGATTTAGCCGTGCCCAGTACCTTAGAGTAATCTTTGTCCGCTGACGGTGCTTTCTTACATAGTGATTATTGCTTCGTGCGCTCGCTTGGCGTTGTCCTGTGGTAGCGGATATGACTGGAGTCTGTCGTTGTTGGGGCGGCTGTACTCGATAATATATTCGGGCTAATTACCCCCACCGCTTTCGCAAGGGATTAAGGTTTCAGTGTGAACTGATTAACACCGTATTGTGGCATAAGGGATGCTGCTAAAACTAACAGCAGCTAAATTGGTTTTTAGGTGAGAAATAATTTCAGTATTAAGTAATACTTCAGTTGTCCTTTCATCGCCCGCTTCCTAAACGTTACCAGCAAAAGAAGTGTACCATTAGATCATTGAGCGGAAGTTCTGATTAATAAAGCATCACTCAACGGTACGCTTATAAAATCTCTCATTGTTTGTGTGCATAGCCCACAATTATGAGAAAGTTTCACTGCAGATTCGCCCTTGTATGACATTCCTACAAGTTTTTATTCCGTTTTGATCGTTAAAACAACTCGCTTGCGTTAACCTTCTGTCGTCTTCCTATCACATATAAACTGCCCGTGAGTTCAACAACAAGAAATATCATAAGGGCTAACACTCAGTTTCAGTGACCATTTTAGAAGCTACGGAATTTTTGGGATCTAGAAAACAACGATCAGAAATAGATTCTCCCTGGCTATATTTAACAGTATATTTTCATTGCATATCGACATAAAATACGATTTCTGAAGGGAAAAGTCCTGAAAGGAAACGTAAATCATTTTCTTTTGCTGTCTGCCTTTAGTCAGATGGATATTATTAATTCTTAGCTCCTACGGAAAGGCGTAGACCTTTTAGCTCCTAGGGAGAGGGGTAAATTAATTAGACAAGTAATCGGCTGTTGTAAGAGACTGTTACAAGAGGAATCTGCCTCAGAATGAAATGGGAAACATCGAAAAAAATATAAGGTTGGTGCTTAAGTTCGTAGCGTTTTTGTTCTATTATTGGTATTCCGATTGCTATCGGTTTATTCTTCGACTGTCATATTTTATTTGTAGTTCACTGTTGTTATTTTAGTTTACATTTCGTGATTTGGAGAAAGTCATTGGAGCTGTGGAGGCTAGAAAATGCAGTGCGAAGTGGAGAAATCGCGACGTTTCTGACATATTCTTCTGTTTGAGAGTTCGACAGTGGGGTGATAGCAGCGGAGGCAGCCAGAAACATTCTGGCCGTATATGGAGATAATGCCATTCGACGGAGCAAAGCAAGAAAACGGTTTTCTCGTTTTAAGGAGGATCGTTTTGATATTAGTGACTCTCCGTATTCAGGAAGACCTACGCGGTTTGATGAAGAGCGTTTAAACGCATTAATCCACAGTGATCCACGTCCTTGTGGTCGATAACTGACAGATATGATGAACTGGTATCATTCGACCATCATGCATGCAATCGGGTGTATGGGTATCGCATGCGCATGCGCCAAGCTAAAATCACTAAAATCAGCGTACAGGCAACCCTTCTTGCTCGTCATTAGTTGGCTCGTGAACAACACCGGTCTTTCCAATCCTGTATCATTACTGGGGACGAGAGATGCTGTCTTTATGCTAACACAAGGAAAAGAAAGGAATGAATGAGCCCATACAAAGACCTGCGTGCATCCACAAAAGATAATGTTACTCATCAGGTGAAACAACGACGGCGTGGTGTACTATGAAATGCTCGTCCGAGGTTAACGATCACTGCTGACATTTATTGTCAACAACTGAGACATCTTGCAAACGCAAACCAAGAACAACGACCAGGAAGACTGCGTAAAGTGATGCTTCTTCGCAATAACGCCCGCCCACATTCTGCTAGGCTGACAGAAAAACACCGTACGAGAGTTGGATTGGGAAGTCATTTCACACCCTTCTTATTTCCTGGTCTTGCGCCCTCAAATTTTTACCTTTTCCGCTTTCTCTGTAACAACCTTGTAAGAACTTCCTTTCCAGATGAAAATATGCTTCGGACATGACTCCATCGTTGGCGGACTGTTGTAAATAGTGAAGGAGAATATATTATTGATGACTAAAGGTCTCTTTTATGGGTATTTGTTGTGCTTTGTAAACGCATGGAAAAACGCTACGAACTTATTCACTAACCTTCCAGGAATGCCCGTATGCGGGATTGGGGCCTGCATCCTTTTCTGGCGGTAAAATACGAGTCACATTTGTAACATTGTCTTCTAAATGAAAATTCTCGTTCTAATCTATATTACTAACGGACTAACCCGGTCCATGGCCCACGGTTCTAGTTGCAGGTTGCCTGTCTAACGGCTTCCAAGAGCAACAATTTCATATAATTATTGATCTAATTTAAAATCGTGTCATAATCTACTCATTAAGAGGCACAACCATATGTTAAATGTTTTATACAGTAACACAAGTAACAGGGTTAGAAACTGTGGAGTTTTCTTGTGGCAATGTAGCTCACTACGCGCAAATTGTCCCGAGCATATTCATCCAATATTTGAGAGTGAAAGCACTTAGCGACTTCCAACGAACTTCACACACAATTTGAAGCACTTACGAACCTTTTTCTTGTCGATACTCCCTACAAAATGGAAAGAAAAAAAGTTTATCGCTTACTACATTTTGCTGTCTTAGCAGTAAAACTTGGGCGTTAGGCATGACAGTTTAGTTTAATAATTCTTTGTTACTATATTCGCAACTCATTTGCAGGCCCTATCCACATTTACCACTGTAAGTACTTCAATTATATGACTCTTAGCCACATAGCTCGCGACGTCGTAAACATTGACGCGCGTAAAAAACTAGCTTTTGCTTAGAATGGAGTGCAAATTGCCTAGACTATACTTGTTATGATGAGGACGAACGAGTCGTCGCCAATACTGACTGGTGGCCAATGCTAAATAGAAACATATAAATCACAGCAGCTTTGCTAGTGACGTCGAGAAGGTGCTGGCTGCATGGTGTGGATCTGCAGCGACTAAAATAATTAGAAGTCGTTGGTAAAAAATAATATATGTTGTACTTAACTGGTTGTGCAGGATTCTTCTTGGCTGCACACATATAATTATAATCAGATAGCTATTGAGCCTCACTTAGGCCATACGTTACTAAGCGCCTTGTTAGAGGTTGCTTCGTATCAGCTGAAGGCTATGCTACTTTACTACTCGACGTCCCGGGCAAGAGCGGACGAGAGCTCGCTAGAAACTTGAGACAAGCCGCGGAGCGGCGCTAGCGGGTCCAACTATATTAATACGGGCCGCGGTAGATAACTGCAACCCCTAACAAGTGTGATATCGAACGTTGATACCACAATACTCATAGTGTGAAAGCACTTAGCGACTTCCAACAAACTTTAAACATAATTTCAAACCTTTGCTAATTATCTTTCTCGGTTGTATGCTTTTAACGACAAATGTTCAAAAAAAAAGAAAAAGAAAAGGTTCAAATGCCTCTGAGCACTATGCGACTTAACTTCTGAGGTCAGCAGCCCCCTAGAACTTAGAACTACTTAAACCTAACTAACCTAAGGGCATCACACACATCCATACCCGAGGCAGGATTCGAACCTGCGACTGTAGCGGTCGCGCGATTCCGGACTGCAGCGCCTAGAACCGCTCGGCCACCCTGGCCGGCACAAATATTCAACACATTAGCTCATTTGTGAAGAATTCAGACGTCTGAAGGTGTTTTATGCAAAGGAGTTCACTTCTTTAAAGAATCGGGGGGAAACTGGTTGTAACGAAATACTGCAGACTTTGATTTTTACTTTTTTTTTTATCTCCGATCTAAGCAAGGATAATCTGCACACCGTGTAACCAACGCCCTACGCCCTAATAACCGGCAGATTGCTGTATGTCCTAGTTTTTAGTGCACACATGGAATGCAGTTTGGTCTCTGTTGTTCTTCGTTGTTGTGTCTCAGCAGAACTTGGTACTCGCTACCTCAAGCCTCCAGCCGCTACCGCCTCGCAATTACGGATACACTCTGTGTAACGTAATACCGCGGCAGCGCCAGGCCGGGAAACTGCTGTGTCCGCGCACGCACTGTAGGTGACGTGTCTCTTCATGCCGCCGCAGCAAGCAGAGGTCGTTAAGTGAACCAAGTAAGCCTCGGTTGCTTAGTGCTATGTGGCTTCCAGGCAGATGCGAAATTACATCTACCTCCTCTTTAGCGGCCAAAGCGATGCGATGACTGTTTATAGCAATGAAATCGTATTTTTAAAACATTCTCTGTTTTCTTGCCACTTCACATCTGTCTAAAAACTTCTTTCGGTGATCATCTCTATTGTATTCGTCTGCAGCAACTGACTGTCGCGGCTGCTGTTGTAAGGCCTTTTATAGCCCATTGGCACTTGATTGGTCGACGTAAGTCATCATTACGTCATGTTCCCAGGGACCATATCAGTGACGCGCTGGTTACACCGCCACTCTCAAAGGTACACAAACAATTCGGCTAACTCCAGATCTGCAGGCAGATTTTAGGCAGCTGTGTGTCACTGATTTGCTTGGATTTGCAATTCGATCGCTGTGGCTTCCGCCCTGCTTACATCATACTCCTCGGCAAAGACCTAAGTTCTAAACACGCCTACTGACGTTGTTAGGCTACAAACAGAAATGGTCAGATCCTCTAGACCTTTTTTCAGGCATCGCGGAGTGTCACAATTGCTGTTCCGGCCACGTCGACTCATTTCCGTTGCAACCGTCTCTTCCGCCCTGATGTACTTGACATATTTATCGTTAAAAACATCATATGGCAGTATGAATTATCAGTAATTAATGAATTGTACTCGGATCATAATCCAGACCTCCTTACGTTGCTAGGCAATGCCCGCCGACAGGGCATCGGGCACACCGTCAGGACTACCCACACCAACTGGAAGGTTTCAAGACTTTCGTTATCACCCACATTTCATCAGTACCTAACTCACCTTCTATGGCAGCCATTAATCAACCAAACCATTACTTCCTTGACGGACAACATTACAGAGGGTAACAAAGGAGCAAGATCACACCAGCAGATGTTTACTTCCTCACGACATCCAGGATCTTCTTTCAGGAAAACGGCTTTGCCACAGACGCTGGCAGAATTACCGCAATGCGGAAGACGGCCACCAGGTCAGTTACAGACGGCAAATCAAAGAGCAGCTGCGGTAACTTAGATTCTAGTGCTGAAAGGCATACCTTCAGCTGAGCATAGGCAGAACAGGTTTTGGAGGATCATCAGATCGAGAAACATCATTCTTCTACCATCAAACCTTTTCATGGACGAAATGGACTTGTTTATGATCCCCAGCGAAAAGTAGAAGCCATGGCTGACACTTTTAAACTTCAATTTAATACCTCTACTCCCGGCGACCAGTAAAGCAAAACCATGAATAAATTATGATCAGAAGGATAGCCCGCAGATTGTGTGCACCCATTACGACTGACTGTCCTCACATTATTCCGAGATAGTGTGCGGATACGTCAGAGACTTCATAACAAAAAAGCTCATGAGCCAGACGAAATCACCTTCCCACCTCACCCCCAAACACCCACCACCTACTGGTGTTGCGTACCTCACCACCATCTAGAATTCCTTCCCCGATATGTTCTGCTACCCACGCCCCTGGAAGTTAGCAAAGGTTATCACTTTGCCTAAGCTCGGAAGGACTTTTCCCTTTAGTACTGTCCACGTAAAATCCTCGAACGCATCATTCTGCCGATCGTCCAAGAATTTCTTACAGCCAGGAATATTATTCTCTCTCAGCAATTAGGCCTCTTCAACTACCAAATCACCACTCACAAAACTCTGCGACTGGTCGCGCATGCCGGCCGCTGTGACCGAGCGGATCTAGGCGCTTCAGTCTGGAACCGCGTGACCGCTACGGTCTCAGGTTTGAATCCTGCCTCGGGCATGGTGACCTCAGATGTTATGATATATAGGCGAGATAGTGTCACAGACATGATAAGTGAAATGGAGTGGCAATCATTAAACCAAAGGCGTTTTTCGTTGCGACGGGATCTTCTCATGAAATTTCAATCACCAGTTTTCTCCTCCGATTGCGAAAACATTCTGTTGGCACCTACCTACATAGTGAGAAATGATCATCAAGATAAAATAAGAGAAATCAGAGCTCGCACGGACAAATTTAAGTGCTCGTTTTACCCGCGTGCCGTTCGAGAGTGGAACGGTAGAAAGACAGCATGAAGGTGGTTCATTGAACCCTCTGCCAGGCACTTTATCGTGAATAGCACAGTAATCACGTAGATGTAGATGTATGTCCCATAGTGCTCAGAGCTATTTGAACCTTTTTCTGGTCGAGCATGTTTGTGCTGCACGCCAAATCAGGCACAGTACTAGTGCCGTATTTGTTTGTATGGAAAAAGCTTTCGAGAAGGTTTGAATTTGGGGACTTATCTATAAACTTCTCCGTCATGATAGTGCACTTCATCAAAATTCCATTTCCCTGCAACAGGCACTTTTACGTCACTGTTCAGTGCTGTGATAGCCAGCTGCGTACACAAGCTGCCTGAGTCCCTCAAGGCTCCGTTCTGGGCCAACTCTGTATTTCATCTACACGAACGACATTCCGAATCAGCTACGTTGTTATTTGTTTACCTTTGCCGATGGCACTGAGATTTACAGGACAAGCTCCACCAAACGTACGCTGCACGGAAGCTGCAGGAGTACCTTAACGAATGCCATCACTGGTTACATTTTTGTACAACGTAGCTAAAACACGAGCTATTCTCTTCGCTTTCAAGCGCATACTCAACCATCTCAGACTGTTGGCGAATGGACGTGACATATCGTGGAAGACAAGTATAAAATACCTAGGCATCATCCTCGACTCCCGTCTAACATTGTGGAAAAGAGCACGTCTGCAACAAAGTTTCTGGATTGCTCTAAGAACTATGCATGCTCCCTCAGGATGAAAACTCCATTCTTTAAAACGCTCTTGCTTCCTGTCAGCACATATGGATCGTAAATTTTGACATTAGGTCGGCTACTTTACATCAAAAAGGTTCGAACTCTTTAAAATCGATTTTTCCTCATAGCAGCGGATGTTCTGCTTTTCCTCCTCAGACTCCGCTGAACCATTTAGCACTTGTACCACAGTATCTTCATAAGCTCAGTTCCCTCATTCAAACCCCTAATTCTTCGACAAAAGGAAAGAGACTTAGCATATCCCAGGCCTTGAACCTTCATGGGGCTCGTCTCCATGAGACTCCGCTGTCGGTCGGTCTCTGTATCTTCTTACCATCGAGAGATTTTGATGCCCCGTTGATGTTCCGCAACAACGGTCTAAATGGTACGGTTGGACTGATCGATGTAGTTCCCTCCGCACTCAGACGTAATCTTTAAAATTATAGGCGCCTTGAGACTGCCCTTAACTAGACACAGCATCTCCTTTACCTTCTTAGACTTTTACACAGCGGTAAGAAAAGCGAGAACGCCTTATACAAGTACGAGGGTCGGTCAAAAAGTAATGCCTCCCATTTTTTTTCTACTTAAAAAAATTAAGTTAAGTGAAAAATTTGAATTTGGCGCCATTCCTCAAACCTTCTTCTGCAATCCACTGCAGTAGTAACTTTCTGTGTCAACAGGTGGCAGCACAGCAGAAGTTTGTAAGATGGCCGACATCGATGTTCGTTTGAGACAGCGTTGTGTGATTGAATTCTTGAATGCAGAAGGTGAAACGCCCATACGCATTCATGAAAGACTGAAGAAGGTGTATGGTGTTGTGACAATGGATGTCAGCACTGTTAGACGATGGGTTCGTCGTTGTAAGGAAGCTGAAGGGCAAACACCGTTGACTGACGAAAAGCGGAGCGGCAGGCCGGTGAGTGCAGTGACTTCTCACAACATTCAGCAAGTTGATGACATCATTCGTGGTGACCGTCGGGTGACTGCAGATGAAGTGTGTCGCATTATTTCTCTTAGTAAAGGCAGTGTGATCACGATTATTAAACAATTGGGGTACTCAAAAGTTTGTGCACGGTGGGTTCCAAGAATGTTAACCGATCAGAATAAAGAGGCAAGGAAAACAATAGCCTCCCAACACTTGCAGCGCTTGCGTTTGGAGGGAGATGAGTTTCTGAAAAAAATTGTGACCGGGGACGAAACATGGGTGCATTTTTTTGAACCCGAATCAAAGAGGCAGTCAATGTAGTGGCGTCACACAACCTCGCCGAGGAAGAAAAAATTCAAAACTGTGCGATCGGCAGGGAAAGTTATGGCAACAGTTTTCTGGGATACAGAGGGTGTGATTCTGGTTGATTTTTTGGAGCAGGGATGCACAATAAATTCTGTTCAATACGTCACAACCCTCAAAAAACTTAAAGCACGTCTTCAGCGAGTTCGCCCAACAAAATCAATGGCAGATGTTCTTCTTTTGTATGAAAAATGCAAGACCACACACCAGTCGTCACACCTCTGACGAGATTGTCAAAATTGGATGGGAAGTTTTGCCTCATCCCCCATACAGCCCTGACCTGGCACCATCAGACTTCCATCTGTTCGGGCCACTAACAGAAGCTCATCGTGGGATTCATTTTGAAGATGAGGAGGCCGTCAAAACATCCGTGCGTCAATGGCTTAGGAAGCAGAGCTGTGATTTTTACCGTGCTGGGATACATGCCCTTATTCAAAGATGGACCAAAACTGTAGAGATGGGCGGAGATTACATTGAAAAATGACAAAATGATGCTCAATGTTGTGGTTTTCAACCTATGTAATTGCATTTAAATTTCCTGACAATTAAACGTAGAAAAAAAAAGGAGGCATTACTTTTTGACTGACCCTCGTACAACGATGCCGTCGCGAGAAACGTCGTTGTAATAAAATGGTATGCCGCACTGGGAATCTATTCCGGATCCTTGCTTCCCGCAGGCGATCTGTTTTCATTTGCACTGCCTGTGTACGCTTCTCGAAATGTACCCTTTCTCTACTTGTCTTTACCGTACCTTCCAAGCTTCAGAGAGGCTGTGCTGCGCCGGTCCAATTGGGCGTGCATGTATCCTGCATTTTCTGGCTCTTTGCCAACGATAGCTAGGGATACTTGTTCGAGTCCCTGTCCTACTTGTAATTTTATCTTGATACACCTATAGCGGGAGTTTGGCGGTCATAAAACGAAATGCTGTTTTGGAGGTGTTTTATCGGTGTTTTTTTACCATGTAAGAAAAGATTGTGTAGATGACAGTGGCATAAAATAAAGCAACAGACAATTGCGAGTAGGACTGGCGGTCTGAGGATTCCCTATAAACTTAATTAGCGTTCAGGTAATTTTGATAATAATTTCGTTTGGCTCAATGGCCTGGTGCAACTCTTTATCGGCTTTTTATTGGACGCTACTTGGGCAACTTCCGTGTTATTAACTTACTCCAGCTATCTAACGGGGAAAGGAGACCTAAAGTTTAACGTGGAATTCGAACCACGTGTTGTTTCTGGCAAATCATCACATCGTTGAGAGGAGAAGACTTTGATTAAAACCAAGGCTGCAAAATCCGTAGTTCAACCGAGATTTGATCCCGCGTTCTTTCGGTTGCCAGGTACGCGCTATGCCGCTTTTTCCCCTCCATTTTCTCCGCTAGCGTTCTCGTCATTTGGTCTGGGTGGACGTCGCATGATCCAGTTTCAAGTTCATCGTTGAATACTTCCATCGATATCACACGCTGAGCTACTGTGCCGCCTTCGTTAGACCATCGGGCCCGATACATATGTCCGTATCTTCTGATTGCATTGACTTAGAAGCTTAAAATCCTACACCGCCAAGGGACCGTAGAACTTGGTATTTGGCATGAATTTCAGCTTGATACCTGTATCCATTCGTGTTAAAAAGGGGTCTTAACAGTCGGATAGACAGGCAGACGGACAACTGACCTTATAACGATTCCTTTTTTACTGGCTGATGTGGTTCACCCGCCTACCATAGTAGACTATTCCAGTGCAATACTATCATAATGTCCACATCACCTAAAGACTCTCCGAACAGCCCGTCATAGTAGACACTTTTACCTGCCTTGTGTAGAAAAATACCCAGTCCACGCCACGAAAGTATGAATTATGCATATAAAGAACTGTTTATAGCCGGATAGCTTTACTCATCTACCAAGACCATGATTACAGCCTTCTAATCGGAAACCCACTAACTACAGAAGTGGGCGAAGAGGGTGATCTCAGTTCTCGGGATCACTAATGCTGTGAACCATTTTACTCAAGTACAAGATCATTAAATCTAAATGTCTATCTAAACTAACACAAGACTTTGAAATAAATTGTGGGAATTGCGCTCACAAATTATAACCCAGCTTTCAAACAGCAGACATCAAAAGTTAGTACTCGAACCAGCCCTTCAGAAAGATAATATTTTAATTCTTGCTTTGCAGTGACATGTTGGTTAGTGGTGTTTGAAAAATTCTTCATTAATTAGGTAAGAGGGACCTTCATTAATGATAACTATTAGCATTTAAACAATGTGGCTGTCTTCGAATCAGTTTCATACATTGTGGCTCCTCAGGTTACGAAAAAATGGCTCTGGGCACTATGGGACTTCTGAGGTCATCAGTCCCCTAGAAATTAGAACTACTTAAACCTAATTAATCTAAGGACATCACACACATCCATGCCCGAGGCAGGATTCGAACCTGCGACCGTAGCAGTCTCGCGGTTCCGGACTGAAGCGCCTAGAACCGCTCGGCGACAACGGCCGGCCCCCAAATTACGGTTAATGGTCATCCCTTCTATATGCGCATTCATCTATTACCTAGTCGAAAAAGAGTACTTGTCTGTCGACATCAGGTGGTAATATTTTCGGAGCAGTAATCCCGATGCCTGTGTAAACTGATGAATGACCGGAGCTCGGAAATACTTCATAGATGCATCCCATCCATGTTGCGTATCATGTCAGTTCAGCCAAAGTTTTCATCTTGGAGAATAGGAAGAGGGCAAAAGAAGCATCTTGTTTTTAGTCGCAAATGATGTCGTAATCGTTTTCTTTTCACGTTCTCCTCAAACGTCTTAGACCATCGCGGTGGAACTCTTTTTTTTGAGCTCCGTTCAGGAGAGACGAAATCTATGTTACTTTTGACGTGTAGAGTCTTTTTTTCCGAGGTGAAGAACTCATCCATCGCCACGATTGCTGCTTAGTTTCAGAGTCATAGCCATAATCCCAGCTTTCTTTGGGTCGTCGCTCACGTTGTTTCTGATCAAGTCGAAGCAGTAATGGCACAAAGTTCACTCCAATCTATCTCACCTTCAGTTCTTCTGATGGCAGAGTACGTTCACATGTACTTAATGTTTGCAGAGGTCTCGGATGATCTCTCTTACAATCTTACAGAATCAGATTCCTCACTTTCTGAATTTTCTCTCATGTGGTGCCAGTTTGCTGCCGAGCGTAACGGAGTACGTCATCAATCGATGTTCGCCCCTTTTTACAACTCTTATACGAGTCCTAAGTTCGTGTCTGACCTAAAGTGTTGTCTCTATGAACTTGCTTGAACAACTGGCGCTTTTCTGCAGCGGTCAACCTAGTTTATAAAATTAAAAACTTATTTCTACAGAGGCACTTCTCTTTCAGAAAAAAAAGCGTAAACTCACGGAAACATGACAATGGAAATACGATGACCAACAACCAACCAAACCACTCAGCTCGCTGCAGTGAATCAAGAAGGATATATGGGCAGGCACCTACCGGTATATCAGTGTTTTCGTAACATAAAATTTCGGGAACTTTTGGGAAGCTGTTAAATTGGGTGTTCTCTAGTGGCTCTCGCATTGTCAGTGTGTTGTGGAGGCGGAAACGTAAGGCAGAAGTGTTGTCGCGCTGTCTACAAGGGCGCGCTATTTATCACCTGTTACGGCGGGACGTCTATAAGCGACCGTGGCCGTAGGAACACTGCCTGCTTTCAGACACCTCGGCGCTGCGCTGCGCTGCGTCACACAGTTTGAACCGACTGCCCCTGGGGCGCCTAGGTGCAGGATCCGGAGGCCAGCCTGCTCTTATCTTTATTGCTTCCGCTGTTTTCCTCTAGTTTCCCGTTTGCGCCGTACTATCTTCAGCAGAACTCGTTTCACAGCTGTTTTGCTTGCCGTCGACGATTATGACTTGAGATTTACCCATCCACTCGGCTTTTAACGACACAGAGGTAGCAAAACCTGTGTAATGTCAACGGCTCTAAAATCGTCCTCCTCTCCCTCCTACGTTTCTGCTTGCTCGATGTTTCGTTAGCGTCTAGTCTGAATGTACTACGTAGTAAGCATTCGAAAAGCGGATTTACCCTCTTGTGTGGTCGTGTGTCATTACATTTAAAATGTCGCCTAATCATCACGTCCGTTTCGATCTGCCGTATAACTCCGATGCGCAAATTATCGAATTCTCACTCTTTGGATATCACTTAATAGAAATCGAAGCATGTCCCATCTCAAAATAGATGATGAGGGATACATTTCATACATGGTGTTTGGCCATTCTGCATAACGAATATCGACATATCATTATGAGGAAGCTACAGCGGAACAGAAGGTGAAAGAAGGCCCATGGGGTGTCGACCGGCCACCGTGTCACCCTCTACCTTGCAGCGTCGTGCGGGTGCGGTATGGAGGGGCAAGTGACGGCACACCGACTTCCAGACCCTGGAGCCACTGCTACTCGGTCAAGTTGCTCCTCAGTTGGCATCACGAGGCTGAATGCACTCCGTATCAGTCCTCCCATCAAGGAAAAATACTTGTTAGTATCCGGGCATCGAACACGGCCTTCCTCATGGCAGCCATCTTGCTGACCACTCAGCTACGGAAGCGGGCGTATTATCTACGTGGTCCTAATTAACTGATTAAGCAACAAAGATTTGTTGCATAAATTCTGTTTCTATAGAAATGTTCGGTCTCTAGTGGAAATACCTTTATTATGAAATCACAGTAACACCTCACACAGCACAATGTACTAAATGTCTTCTTGGAAGCTACATGAATCAGACGTGATTTCCAATTCTTACCCAAGATTGGCACTGTTCCGAACATTTTAATGATGTTTTGGCAGGTTCCACATTAAGAGCAAACAGAGTTTTAAAGTCCGCTTTCACCCATCGCAATTTATGATATTCCGTGTTTTTTTTTAAATGTCTTCATTTAGATAATCACTGGGGTGGTACGTTCAACAACGTAAGTTTCGTCCTTCTCCACAGGAACTACTTTTTCATCCCTGTAGACATGATGTACGCAGCGCGGCAGCCTTCGGCAGTATGAAGATGGGAGATGCTTCAAATGACGTAATGTATACGGTTCAGGAAAAATCATTCCTGCTGAATGGGTGTATTATTTGACGAGACTGGGAGCCATTGAAGTCAATGGCAGCCAGTGCTGTGCCTTCTGAACTGCTCCTCCCCAGAACGTAAGCGACTGCTAGCTGAATTGCCATGTTGAAAGATGACGTCATTTGGAAAATCAACTTCTTCCGATGGAGATTACAAAAGCAAAGTCCCTCCACAGGTACCACGGAGTCAAATTGTTACTTCGTATATTTGTCTCACGGTATACAACGTTTACAACTGCCTTCCACATTTATTAGACCACATGGCAAACGAATCTCCAGTGTTATAGATTGAAATCAACCCCCACCCCCTGTCTCACACACACACACACACACACACACACACACACACACACACACACACACACACACACAAGCGCACTTCACTTGTAAAACCAGCAGACTAGTCGCTTGGTTAGTCGGCACGCTTGCTGCACAAGCAAGTTGCTTTTGATGTGAGATGCTGGTGAGACTCGGCCGATGCAGTGTACATCTCCCGAACCAGCCCAGTACAAATAATAATGCGACGTCTTGTCGTCGACAATGTGTCGTCAGGTAAATGTCTGTTAAGTTGCTACTTATGGCTGTACGATACTGCGTCCTTGGATGCGAAACAGTTACCTGATACTGGGCTGTCTCTAATGTGAACTCTCACGTCTTCTCCATTTGTGTGAAAACACACTTGACCTCTTAGCAACAAATAATCCTGAGTTAATAACGAGCATCAAAACCGATTCAGGGATCAGTGAACATAGGGTTGTCATAGCGAGAGTAAATATTGTAACCCCAAAATCATAGAAAAATAAGCGAAAAATATGCCTATTCAAAAAGCAGATAAAAATTCACTTGGCGGCTTCCTGAGAGACAATCTCCACTCATTCCAAATTAATAATATAAGTGTAGACCAGATGTGGCTTAAATTCAAAGAAATATTATCGGCAAAATTGAGAGATTTATACCAAATAAATTAACAAACGACGGAGCTGATTCTCCTTGGTACACAAAACGGGTTAGAGCAATGTTGCAGAAATAGCGAAACAAACACGCCAAATTTAAACAGACGCAAAATCCCCAAGATTGGCGATCTTTTACATAGGTTCGAAGCGCGGACTTCAATGCGAGATGCCTATAACAGTTACCACAACTAAACGTCGTCTCGAAACCTTGCAGAAAATCTAAAGAGATTCCGGTCGCATGTTAAGTATGTTAGCGGCAAGAAACAATCAATGCCTTTTCTGCGCGATAGCAATGGAAATACTATCGAAGACAGCGCTGCCAACGCAGAGTTACTAAACACAAGAAGACGAAGTAAATATTCCAGAATTCGAATCAAGAATAGCTGCCAACATGAGTAACGTAGAAGTAAATATCCTCGGAGTAATGAAGCAACTTAAATCACTTAATAAAAGCAAGTCTTCTGATCCAGACTGTGTGCCAATTTGGTTTCTTTCGGAGTATGCTGATGCATTAGCTCCATACTTAACAATCATATACAACCGTTCGCTCGACGAAAGATCCGTACCCAAATACTGGAAAGTAGCACAGATCACACCAATACTCAAGAAAGATAGTAGGAGTAATCAACTAAATTACAGGTCGATATCATTAACGTCGATATGTAGCAGGATTTTAGAACATCAAACATTATGAATTACCTCGAAGAAAACTGTCTATTGACACACAGTCCACATGGGTTTAGAAAACATCGTTCCTGTGAAACACAACTAGCTCTTTATTCACATTGGCAAGGGATTTCAGTTCGATTCCGCATTTCTGGATTTCCGGAAGGCTCGTAGTGAAATTGCGTCCTTATGGAATATCTTCTCAGTTATGTGACTGGATTTGTTATTTCCTGTCAGAGAGGTCACACAGTTCGTAGTAACTGACGGAAAGTCATCGAGTAAAACAGAAGTGATGTCTGGCGTTCCCCAAGGTATTGTTATAGGCCCTTTGCTCTTTCTTATCTACACTCCTGGAAATTGAAATAAGAACACCGAGAATTCATTGTCTCAGGAAGGGGAAACTTTATTGACACATTCCTGGGGTCAGATACATCACATGATCACACTGACAGAACCACAGGCACATAGACACAGGCAACAGAGCATGCACAATGTCGGCACTAGTACAGTGTATATCCACCTTGTGCAGCAATGCAGGCTGCTATTCTCCCATGGAGACGATCGTAGAGACGCTGGATATAGTCCTGTGGAACGGCTTGCCATGCCTTTTCCACCTGGCGCCTCAGTTGGACCAGCGTTCGTGCTGGACGTGCAGACCGCGTGATACGACGCTTCATCCAGTCCCAAACATGCTCAATGAGGGGACAGATCCGGAGATCTTGCTGGCCATTGTAGTTGACTTACACCTTCTAGAGCACGTTGGGTGGCACTGGATACATGCGGACGTGCATTGTCCTGTTGGAACGGCAAGTTCCCTTGCCGGTCTAGCAATGGTAGAACGATGGGTTCGATGACGGTTTGGATGTACCGTGCAACTATTCAGTGTCCCCTCGACGATCACCAGAGGTGTACGGCCAGTGTAGGAGATCGCTCCCCACACCATTACGCCGGGTGTTGGCCCTGTGTGCCTCGGTCGTATGCAGTCCTGATTGTGGCGCTCACCTGCACGGCGCCAAACACGCATACGACCATCATTGGCACCAAGGCAGAAGCGACTCTCATCGCTGAAGACGACACGTCTCCATTCGTCCCTCCATTCACGCCTATCGCGACACCACTGGAGGCGGGCTGCACGATGTTGGGGCGTGAGCGGAAGACGGCCTAACGGTGTGCGGGACCGTAGCCCAGCTTCATGGAGACGGTTGCGAATGGTCCTCGCCGATACCCCAGGAGCAACAGTGTCCCTAATTTGCTGGGAAGTGGCGGTGCGGTCCCCTACGGCACTGCGTAGGATCCTACGGTGTTGGCGTGCATCCGTGCGTCGCTGCGGTCCGGTCCCAGGTCGACGGGCACGTGCACCTTCCGCCGACCACTGGCGACAACATCGATGTACTGTGGAGACCTCACGCCCCACGTGTTGAGCAATTGGGCGGTACGTCCACCCGGCCTCCCGCATGCCCACTATACGCCCTCGCTCAAAGTCCGTCAGCTGCACATACGGTTCACGTCCACGCTGTCGCGGCATGCTACCAGTGTTAAAGACTGCGATGGAGCTCCGTATGCCACGGCAAACTGGCTGACACTGACGGCGGCGGTGCACAAATGCTGCGCAGCTAGCGCCATTCGACGGCCAACACCGCGGTTCCTGGTGTGTCCGCTGTGCCGTGCGTGTGATCATTGCTTGTACAGCCCTCTCGCAGTGTCAGGAGCAAGTATGGTGGGTCTGACACACCGGTGTCAATGTGTTCTTTTTTCCATTTCCAGGAGTGTATATAAACGATTTTGGAGACAATCTGAGCAGCAGTCTTCGGTTGTTCGCAGATGACGCTGTCGTTTACCGACTAATAAATTCATCAGAAGATCAAAACAAACTGCAAAACGATTTAGAAAAAATATCTGAATGGTGCGAAAAGTGGCAGTTGACGCTGAATAACGAAAAGTGTGAGGTCATCCACATGAGTGCTAAAAGGAACTAGTTAAACTTTGGTTACACGATAAGTCAGTCTAATCTAAAAGCCGTAAATTCAACTAAATACCTAGGTATTACAATTACGAACAACTTAAATTTGAAGGAACACATAGAAAATGTTGTGGGGAAGGATAACCATAGACTGCGTTTTACTGGCAGGACACTTAAAAAATGTAACACACCTATTAAGGAGACTGCCTACACTACGCTTGTCCGTTCTCTTTTAGAATACTGCTGCGTGACGTGGGACCCTTACCAGATAGGACTGACGGAGTACATCGAAAAAGTTCAAAGGCAGCACGTTTTGTATTATCGCGAAATACGAGAGAGAGTGTCACAGAAATGATACAGGATTTGGGCTGGAAATCGTAAAAAGAAAGGCTTTTTTCGTTGCGACGGGATCTTCTCACGAAATTCCAATCACCGGCTTTCTCCTCCGAATGCGCAAATATTTTGTTGACACCTACCTGCGATAAAATAAGGGAAATTAGAGCTCGTACTGTAAGATATAAGCGTTCATTCTTGCAGAGCGCTATACGAGATTGAATAATAGAGACTTGTGAAGGTGGTTCGATGAACCCTCTGCCAGGCACTTAAATGTTATTTGCAGAGTATCCATGTAGATGTAGATGTGCTGGCTATCCATTTCATCTCGTTGATATCAATCGTGCCGGCCGCTGTGACCGAGCAGTTCTAGGCGCTTCAGTCCGCAGCCGCGCTGCTGCTACGGTCGCAGGTTCGAATCCTGCCTCAGGCATGGATGTGTGTGTTGTCCTTAGGTTAGTTAGGTTTAAGTAGTTGTACGTCTAGGAGACTGATGACATCAGATGTTAAGTTCCATAGGGCTTAGAGCCATTTGAACCAATTGATAACAATAGTGGGTGAAATGCTCGTGGTGCAATGGCACCTTAAAAATCAAGGAATATTATTGTATGGCAACATGTAGAATACACAAAACAAATAAATCAGATAGTATTACGTGGTTGAAAAAATATTCTTATAGTTTCATCACCTCCATGACTAGCAAATTTATTTTGAAGTGGCTAAGATACAAACAATATTTTGTCAATGACTGCTGCTGCGGAAGACTCCATAATTAAATAATCTTCCCGTTAAGGGCTATTTTCAGAGTTTCTATGGCAAATATTTTATTTAGAAATCTAATTAAATGTGAGAGTAAGTTTTCATTGAGTACAATAACTTTTAAGCATTAGTGTTCCTGCAGTAGTTCATAAACGAACAGGTATTTGGGGCTAATGCAACTTTATTAGACACAAACTAAATTATTTATAACTAGTTATCTTCTAAATAATTTACTTTTAAATGAGATAATTAACTCAGAATACTGTAACTGGTCAAATTAGAATACAGTAATTATTAAAACATTTTGTTTACTCAAAAATCAGCTGAGCCGAAAATGTCGGAGTTTGTGTTTACAGCCTTCGTTTGCTATTCTCTTTCCAATTTCCTGTAGAAAAATTTTTCTTTAGCTGCTTGCTTAGTATTTGATCAAATAGTTACTAGAATACATGACACGTGCAGGTTTCCTGAATGATGTGTACAACTTCGCTTGTATATCCAATTCAGGTAAACAGATACCAGACATAGGAAGCTAAAAGACGGCTGTCGAGACCATAGCTGTGTGCCTAACTTACGAGCTACCTGTCCTACATGCTAGCACGCACGAGTTGTTCAGCGACACAAATGAAATGGAAGTGAAAGTTGGACAATAAGCAGCTCAGGCAAGAAGTGAATAGAAGCTTTTGTAACGTGAGGCTATAGAAGAATGCTCAAGATTAGATGGGTAGCTCGATTAACAAATGAGGAGGAAGTGAGTCGAGCTGGGAAAAAACTGTGGCAGAGATTGACAAAAAGCAGAGATAGTTTCGTAGGACATATCCTGATGCATGAAGGAATAGTCTTATGTGGTAATAGAAGTAACTGTTGTGTGCTTGGGAGGAGCGGGGAGGGGGGGGGGGCATACATTTATAAAAAGACCAGGGTTTGAAAACAGAAAGCTGGTTCAAATGATGGATGTAGGTTGCGGTAGTTATACAGAGTCTTGCACAGAATAGACTAGCACCGAAGGCTTCATCAGACTTGTCTTAGCAACAACAACAACACAATCTTGACGGTAGGAGAGATGTGACGGGGTGCAGTTCCTAGCGTCACAGTGTGAATGAATGCCATTCTATAAATCACAATCATTTACACAGTGTCTTAAGAAATGGTAGCGTATGACACTGTTTGCAATCCGTCCATTCGACAGGGCCAAACACGGCGGCCGGCTTGGATCTATTCGAGAGCAGTAGGATTTGTGATGGTACCGTCTTTCACACTCTGTCTCCATCTCTGTTGCTAACAACATAGCCGGCCGCTGTGGCCGAGCGGTTCTAGGCGCTTCAGTCCGGAACCACGCGGGTGCTCCAGTCGCAGGTTCGAATCCTGCCTCGGGCATGGATGTGTGTGATGACTTTAGGTTAGTTAGGTTTACGTCCAGGGGACTGATGACCTTAGACCCATTTTAACCATTTGTGTTAACAACATAAACACAACACTACGTTCAGTCGTTTTCAATAAATAGATTCAGTTAAGGCGCGGTTCGTACATTGCTAAGGTAATTCTTTTACACTAGACGTTTGAACTGCTTCTCGATGTCAACCATGTCATATGACTGTTTTCATACAATATACGTTTGTGAGGATTACGATTTTACCGGAGTCAAAAAATGGCTCTGAGCACTATGGGACTTAACTTCTCAGGTCATCAGTTCCCTAAAACTTAAAACTACTTAAGCCTAACTAATCTAAGGACATCAAACACATCCATGCCCGAGGCAGGATTCGAACCTGCGACCGTAGCGGTCGCGCGGGTCCAGACTGTAGCGCCTAGAACCGCTCGGCCACCCCGGCCGGCTTACCGGAGTCACTTGCTCCTAAATGTTGATGTAGAAATGTACACAGTCACGTAACAGCTCAGTATACACCAAATAACTGGTTTCCACAACACTACCACAACGCCAAGTACATATTGCTGACATACGAAGTTCACCTTTTAGTATTTTGTTTACTAAAGCCGCTAACATGGTTCCAGATAACATTATGTTCGCTAAATAAAAAACGGCAACAGAAAAAGAGCACAGGAAATATGTCGCAAACAGCACCAATAATTCCTTAAAACATGCTGTAACATACAATAAATAATGTAGTATGATAGTATTCATAGAAAACTATATTTCAAACGACGAATAGTAAAAATGTAACAATGTTTTACTGTGTTTGTATACCAAAGCTATTTTCTGCATGTTTTATATTTGTAAACCCCACTGATGATGGTGATATTTGTCACCGAAAGTAGTTTGGGATAATAAAGAAATAAACGAAAGACAATATGTTTTGCATCAAGGCGGACTCAATTTCTGATATTAATGGCTACCTGTACTACCCAGATTTAAGCGAAGCAAATTCTTTGCACTGCTGTAATCTGATCAGCCTATCTACAGGTTTAGTACAACTCCGTAGTTGCAGTAAATAGAGCTGCCAAGCGTTGGAAAAAATAAAACTAACACGAATGCTAAGGACCCAGAAGTATTGTGCCCTAAACACAAAATCATTTTCATGGTCATTATGGCACATACCCTGAGGCGAAGAGGTCTGTTTTACGGACGTCAGGAACAGATTTGTTAACATGCCATCGCTGAAACTACACTTCACTCTCCTTGTGCAGGGTGAGTCAGGAGGAAAGGTACATGCATTAAGGGGTGATTGTATTAGTGATACACAAAGAAAAACGTCATATGAACACATGTCCTGTTCTTAACAGTTTCCGGAACTAATGAAAACAATGGTGAACAGGACAAATGAAGATTATGTAATAAATGAACGTTGTGATCAAATGTTTTGTTTAATTACGTAAATTTACTCACAAAAATGTTGAAAAAGTCCACCTTCAAACACAGTGCATTTTGCAGCTCGTGTAGACAGCTATCGTGTTGCTGACCTGAGCTTATTCGTACGGTACTGTACATGAGCACACGCATGTAAAATACGAACGAGAAGTTCCTCCTTTGTGAAGTGCGCATTGAAATGCGCAGTAAAGTAAACGCTACTTAGCCTAATGTCGCTGTCGTTGTATTCGCATGTGAGTGTTGATGGAAAAGGACATGCGACCGACGCCCGTCATTTTGGAACAGCTACTTGTCGGATACGGCGAAGAAAATGAATCACCAATACTATCGCCCCTCAAAACATGTACACTACTGACCATTAAAGTTGGTACACCAAGAAGAAATGCAGATGATGAACGGGTATTCATTGGACAAATATATTATACTAGAACTGGCATGTGGTTACATTTTCACGCAGTGTGGGTGCATAGATCCTGAGATATCAGTACCCAGAACAACCACCTGTGGCATTAATAACGGACTTGATACGCCTGGGCATTGAGTCAAACAGAGCTTGGATGGCGTGTACAGGTACAGCTGCCCATACAGCTTCAGCACGATACTACAGTTCATCAAGAGTAGTGACTGGCGTATTGTGACGAGCCAGTTGCTCGGCAGCATTGAGCAGACGTTTTCAATTGGTGAGAGATCTAGAGAATGCGCTGGCCAGGGCAGCAGTCGAACATTTTCTGTATCCAGAAAGGCCCGTACAGGACCTGCAACATGGGGTCGTGCATTATCCTGCCGAAATGTAGGCTTTCGCAGGGATCGAATGAAGGGTAGAGTCACGGATCGTAATACATCTGAAATGTAACGTCCATTGTTCAAAGTGCCGTCAATGCGAACAAGAGGTGACCGAGACATGTAACCAATGGCACCCCATACCATCACGCCGGGTGATACGCCAGTATGGTGATGACGAATACACGCTTCCAATGTGCATTCACCGCGATGTCGCTAAACACGGACGCGACCATGATGATGCTGTAAACAGAACATGGATTCACCCGAAAAAGTGACGTTTTGCCATTCGTGCACCCAGGTTCGCCGTTGAGGACACCATTGCACGCGCTCCTGTCTGTGATGCAGCGTCAAGGGTAACCGCAGCCATGGTCTCCGAGCTGATAGTCTATGCTGCTGCAAACGTCGTCGAACTGTTCGTGCAGATGGTTGTTGTCTTTCAAACGTCCCCATCTGTTGACTCGTGGATCGAGACGTGGCTGCACGATCCGTTACAGCCATGCGGATAAGACGTCTGTCATCTCGACTGCTAGTGATATGAGGCCGTTGGGATCCAGCACGACGTTGCGTATTACGCTCCTGAACCCACCGATTTCATATTCTGCTAACAGTCATTGGATCTCGACCAACGTGAGCAGCAATGTCGCGATACGATAAACCACAATCGCGATAGGCTACAATCCGACCTTTATCAAAGTCGGAAACGTGATTGTACGCATTTCTGCTCCTTACACGAGACATCACAACAACGTTTCACGAGGCAACGCCGGTCAACTGCTGTTTTTGCATGAGAAATCGGTTGGAAGCTTTCTTCATGTCAGAACGTTGTCGGTGTCGCCACCGGCACCAACCTTGTGTGAATTCTCTGAAAAGCTAATCGTTTGCATATCACAGCACCTTCTTTCTGTCGGTTAAATTTCGCTTCTTTAGCACGTCATCTTCGTGGTGCAGCAATTTTAATGGCTAGTAGTGTAATTCTCCTCCAGTTTCACCCAGCATACACCGCGAAAAAGAATTAAAGGATCATTTTCTAGAAACCCCGTCATTCCCTCTCCCCTCCCCCTCCCCCCTCAATTGCGATGCAGAAACGTAAAATTTGGCTAAAAATTGCCTACTGCCTTCCTTTGCAACGATGCAGAAACATGGCACCCTGTGACGTCACTTTATGGCCCGGCTACGCTTCAAACTGCAAGGTGTAGACACATGCGAAAACAGGCCAGAGCTCACAAGTTCATGTGACGTATAACGTGGGGAGGCCGCCACACCTCTCCTTCCCCCCGCCCCCACCCCCCTCCAACCAAATCTCACTCTTTATTTTGACGCCACCACCATGGAGGTCAGAACAGCGACTTATGGCGTTGAATTCACGCCATTTTCTTATGGGTACTTGAGGAAAACATTTCTGATACACCTCCACTCTGAATCGACACGAAAAGGTCTCAGTACATGGCATAAGGTGCGTCAATGAAACCACCCTTTCCTTGGGGCGTTCATTTATACAAATTTCGCAGTCGAAAAGGACACTTCACAATGCGATGTGTAACAGAAAGACATTCTTCATAATATTAGACACTGTCGACACCCCCTCCCGCCTTACCCCCCCCCCCCCCCCGGATGAATCACCACTTCTATAAGGACATCGTGCAGCCCGACTGAAGTGATCTGATCCTCTTGGAGCGTAGCGCGACCGCAATTTTTGCTGTGATATACAGGGTGGAACAACTAGGTTCAAAATGGTGTAAATGGCTCTGAGCTCTATGAGACTCAACGTCTGAGGTCATTAGTGCCCTAGAACTTAGAAATAGTTGAACCTAACTAACCTAAGGACATCACACACATCCATGCCCGAGGCAAATTCGAACCTGCGACCGTATCGGTCTCGCGGTTCCAGACTGCAGCGCCTAGAACCGCACGGCCACTTCGGCCGGCGAGCAACTAGGGACCGTTGAAAGCCATTCAACGAAATTTGAACTTGGTCCGGAGCAGCAAAGCTTCTTCAGCTCTCCTGTTTCGCGGACGCATGTGACATGATCAACCGGGGAGGAGGTGGGGGGGACATTGACATGTACATGAATAAAACGTGTACTTATGTATTGTGTTTTTTACTAGCGTCACAAGGTATCTGTTCGAATGTTGCTTCAATTATAAAGAAAAATTTAATACCCAGGTTGTTGTTCTTTCACGCATTGTTTGTGACCTGTAAAGCTGTCAATGGTTTTAATGTTGGTACCGACTGCCATGGTTCAAAGGGAGTAACTTTCTCTGCTTTTCACTTCAACTGCTGAACTGTACTGACATCAGGCTACACTGGAAGATTTATGGTTAGTAGGATATAGAATCGAAGTCCCAGACTCCGACAGAAAATTGACTCGTGTTAAATATTCCACGCTATCCGTAATTTGATTTTAGGGTGTATCTTGCCTTCTGATCCTGTAGATCTTATCCGTAATTTTTCTGAGAAAGTTAATAGTCATGTTAGCCGTTATAAGCCTTATGCGTGTGTTGTGTGTTTTGTACAAACCCTGGGAACTGAGCGATGTAAGGATGCGGACAAAAAAATGTCTAATGAATTTATGTCCGGAAATGCATGGTTTCCATGCTAGAGACAGTTATTCAATCACACACTGGGCAGAGACTGCGGCGGAATACACGCAGTACCGCGAAGCCACAGTTACAGTACGTGCTGACAGTGGTTTCCACGGGCCTCAATGCATGCGTGTAGCGTCGTAGTATGTTCTGTCTCATAAGGCTGCATCCGAACAGTGTCAAAGTCAGCGTGAATACGCTGCTCAAGTGTCTCCACACCTGGAATGGGCAATGCATACACGATACTTTTGAAATGGCCCCATAACCAAAAATCGCATTGGTTGAGATCCTGTGAACGAGCAGGCCATTCAACTGGACTCCCTCGTCTGATCCATCGACCAGGGAAGACACGGTTGAGATACGTCTGGAGGTCAACGGTGAAGTTGGCTGGGGCACCACCATGTAGCAGCCACATAACCGTTCGAATCATCAATGGCACTTCTTCCAGCAGGGGAGGCAAAGTCACCGTCAAGAAACGCCTGTTAGGCGACGTAGAAGGAAGACTCGTCTCGAAATAGGTCGCCAATGACGTTGGCCCACACATTCCGGCTGCACCGATGCTGGTGATTCGCTGTCACAATACCGTGGGGGTTCTGCATACTGTACCACAGATGATTGGATAGTTTGACGCTAGTAAGCTCTGCACACGCAAGGATAGTAACAGTTATCATGGAGAATGTTCCACACGTCTGGCTTACCCTGTGCAGGCGAGCCAACGGTCTTTCCACATTGTTAATCATATTTTCCGCCAAGTCTGGTGTCTTAACATTTCGGGTACGTCCTTCATGATTTTCTGCTTCCTGGAACGACACTCAGACAAACGTCGAAACACTGTTGCATACATTGAATGCTGTGGTTGTTGTCGGCGGGGACAGGTTTAATACAGAATGAGATTTTCACCCTGCAGCGGAGTGTGCGCTGATGTGAAAATTCCGGGCAGGTTAAAACTGTGTGCCGGACCGAGACTCGAACTCGGCAGAAGTAGAGTTGTGAGGACGGGGTGTGAGTCGTGTTTGGGTAGCTCAGTGATAGAAAACTTGCCCGCGAAAGGCAAAGGTCCCGAGTTCGAGTCTCGGTCCGGCACACAGTTTTAATCTGCCAGGAAGTTTTAGGTCTAATACAACCTATGTGCCCCACCGCCCGTTGCCATTTGCCTTTCCGTACGTCAACACCACGTCAGCAAGTTCTCGATTCGAATACGGGACCATTATGTACAACGCTGTGTCGCATCCATTACAATGTGAGTCAACAAGAGAAGTGAATCTTACACAACATTACCAATTGCTATGGCAGGAGAGGGCGCTAGTGCATGACGTTTGAGGAACAGTACCAGTCTCTAGGAGGAAACCATGCACACTAACTATGTGTGCATAGTACACCGCGTATTAGATCGCAGTCTCTGGAAAGATTGAATAAATGGTCTCTAGCATGGAAACCATGCATATCCGGACATACGTTCATTAGACCTGTTCTGTTCCGCATCCTCACATCGATCAATCCCTAGAATTTTATACGTCGGAAAAAATCACCCTGTGTAGTGACTGGTATTGATGAACGAGTGAACAGTGTAGCTCTGAGCAGCATGCATTGTTAAATAACGTCTTTGCAAGAATATTCAAACGAAACAGCATTGCACAGTAGGGGTCAGCCGAACCAAGTTGCGTTGTTATTAAGAGTCTGACCTCGAATTCAGGCCACCTTAATTTAGGTTTTCTGTTATTTTCCTAAATTAATTGCGGCAAATGCCAAGAAGGTTCCCACATAGCCGTGTATAACAGTGACACTTGATTTTTTTGTCCATTATGATGTTCATGACATCATATATCCTTCAAAGGAAATACTGGGGATAATAAGTTCGGATAAAATCGGTGACCTTAGGGTTACAATAAAACTGAAAGGGAAGCTATTCTGTAGCGCTAAATTGTGGAACTATAGGACCTTGCGACATGTCTGGGAGACATTGGTGGTGCTCAGTAGCGTGAAACTGACGAGACATCTTTCTGGAACAGTTAGAAAAATCGTTAAGTGCCCAGTCTGGCTTGCACACCAAGAATCTGTGAGTACAGAATTATAAAAACATTCTCTCCTGGACTCGTTAGGACGGCCTAAATGACGTTTCCTGTAATTAAGGCGTAAAATCTACAACTGCATGATCACACCCTACTATAGTTAGCAAACACTGTGTCGTATTGAGACAGTACAAATTAACCTAGTGGGGCGAGAGAGCAATAAACTTCTTAACTGGAAGTACAGTAGTTAAATTTGTCTTGCAGCTTAGGCCTACAGTTTTCGTGTTTTACTGAAAATTATTCGAATACAATTGTCCGCTAGCTGCGTAGTCTCCAGCTTCTGTTTGTTTCAGACAAGATAGATATTGCTGAATTGATTACAATTATCCGAAAATTTTGAACAAAAACATAAATATTAACTGGCTAGGTGATTTCCTTAATGTTTGAGATGCAAAAAATACAAATTATTATATTTATAATTATTTAAATATGATGCTATTTCAAACCATTTAGGCCTACGCTTCACCGTGCCTTAGTGGGAAACTGATTTTCCTTCTAGCTTTTCTATTTCCTCTACGGAAAACCAAGGATTCACTTGAAGATTTTCTTTTACGTTTTTTTAATTGAAAAAGCATTCATCGATTTAACTTTACATCAGCGTCAGATGATTGTCACGCATCTCTGTGTCTCTCATAATTTCTGTTTCTTACAGTGTCAGCAAGATCAGCGACAAGAACTTTAACAAAATTGTGAATGCACTGTTCCTCCACTCCATTTTTTAGTTTATAGAAAGAGAGTATAGAGCTTCTCAACTATAACTGATCAGCCAGAAGTATAATATTCTCTCTCTTTGTAGGAACATCTCTTAAAACCTAATATCCTCAGAACTAATACAATTTGCCCACTCCTCTCGTCGACATTGCAGGTTCTGCAATAACTTTTCGATCATATGACCTGTAGTTGTTCATTGTTGTTGTTATTGTTGTGGTCTTCAGTCCAGAGACTGGTAAGATGCAGCTCTCCATAGAGTAAAGCTGCAAGTCCTCGGGAAAAATTACGGCTGTAGTTTCTCCTTGCTTTCAGTCGTTCGCAGTACCAGCACAGTAAGGCCGTTTTGGTTAGTATTACAAGGCCAGATCAGTCAATCATCGAGACTGTTGCCCTTGCAACTACTGAAAAGGCTGCTGCCCCTCTTCAGGAAGTTTGTCTGGCCTCTCAACAGATACCCCTCCGTTGTGGTTGCACCTACGGTATGGCTGTATGTATCGCTGAGGCGAACAAGCCTCCACATCAACGGCAAGGTCCATGGTTCATGGGGGGGGGGGGGGGGGGGGGGTCATTGCTATTAGCATCTTGAAAAGGAATGAGAGTGAGCACATAATTAAAAATCTTGAAGCTTCTGCTAATCTGAGAAAGCCCTTCTTCGAAGCCACAACTCTTTCTGTATTAATTGTTATCTCACTTTTTTTTCCACTTTATACAATTCCTGGACAAGCTGAGGACTTACACATAGCCCGAATAACTGATACCAAATGACTGATAGATTTTCAAATAACAAATTGTGTTCCTAAAGCTGTCGTGACATAAAACAGAATATGATAAAATAAGCAGTTGAAAGTATCAATGTACACCGATTTGTCTAAAAGGTTGAACGATCTTGGCTGCTCAGTAATTTGGCTTGGTCACGTATTGAACATCGATTACCAACCGAATTCACCGTCTCTGGTATTCGAGCTACTAAATCTCTCCTTCACCCCCACATTCAGTGTGCATTTCAGGTCATCGAGTACGTCTATTGTTCCAGCTCATCCAGGACACGCTCGCGTTTTTACAACATCAAGAAGATGAGGTACCTTCTTGCTGGGTAAAATAACAAATAAATCCACGGCAGCGAACTGTGGAATATATCGTCCAAAGGGACTTGCGTAATACCTAGTCCGGCCTTATGTAAAGTCCCCCTAAAAGGAGTGATTTGAGACAAAGGATTTTGCGTATTTGTGAGGCAGCGTGACTGGAAGGAAGTTAATATGCTACAGTTGCTGAAGCCAACTACCCACTAGTGGCATAGCTCCTTACTTGCACAAAACCAGAAATAAATCACTCGTACTCGAGTAGAGGACTTGCAGTTTGCGTTGTGAGTGGCATCCGATTATGTAGGTGAAACGAATGTGCCTGCGGAGAAAGCATTCTGTACTTCACCAGATGGTAATTCTGTCTGTGTGCATACGTGAGTAGTGCTGGGCGATAATTAATTTAGCACGGAACACCAGAAGTTAAGGAGATTCTGTACCGCGAGTCAGTCTGGCAGATCGTAGTCAACAATGACGACTCAATGCTTTGAAAGGCTCCGGAGGCGTACCATCATCTGAATCAATCCTCCCTCCTCTGCTAATGCAACAGCAGTACCGTTGCTTTGCCCATCTAGGAAGTCTGAGAGAGTAGTGACTCGATTCTTTTCGGGGCGACTGTCTTCAGTGGATGTGGCTGTGTGCTTTCAGCCAAGGGGTATGCCTGCTGCGCCCGAGGAGCCATGGAGAAAAGATGCAGACGGATACTTATGTCCAACCAGAAATAAACGAAGAATCAGATTCTTTCACAACATTTGTAGTATACATCTACAGACCGAGGTGTCACTGAGTGACCATGACGAGCATCTGATGCACAAAATTCTCAAATAACTAATAGTGATCACCTTAGCGTGGTAAGGATAGATGTTAGTAGCCATCATAATATTATTGGATTTAATAATGTTGGAGGTACACTTAGGCAGACGGAGTAGTAATAGTAACAATAGCGATGGTGGTATTATCATATTATTAATAGCAATAGCCCAACAATAATAGTTCTCTGTATTTCTACCCGCAATGTCATTATTATTTAATTTAATGTAACTGTAAAAATAGAAGTGTAGAAAGAAAATGCGGTCTGTTGTATAACTTTAAGTTATAGGCTGCACTGTTGAACGAAGAAATAAATACCTGCATACAACAGTTTGAAGGAGTGGATCCAGATTGCATACCATTAGGGTTGCCTTTTATTTTGGTTCACAACGCCCAGTGTTAAACTGGTATTAAAATATCATCTGAGTAGAAACATAGCAGGAAGACTCATTCAGTAAGACACTAATTATTTAGCTGAACGTATTTCTGTATGTTTTGAACAATATTTTTGTGTCTACTTTTTCAAAAATAGTTCAAATGGATCTGAGCACTATGGGACTTAACTTCTGAGGTCATCAGTCCCATAGAACTTAGAACTACTTAAACCTAACTAACCTAAGTACATCGCACACATCCATGCCCGAGGCAGGATTCGAACTTGCGACCGTAGCGGTCGCGCCGGCCCTACTTTTTTCAGCATTTTCTTTTATTTATCGTTATTTTCCTTTCTGATTGATGAATTTTCATAATTTATTAGATATGGACCTCTGTTTATCCGTACTGGAACAGTAACTCCTACTCTCTAATCCTCAGCAAGAGCAAAAACCAAAGCCGTAAGTACCATTTCGTAGGCTTTCGTCGGCTGCGCATGAATTTAAAACTTTTAAATAGCTCTATGGAGGAGACTGGAACGGTATGCTGTTAACGTAAGGTTCTCTCTCAAAGTGCACGGAAATCTTCGATAACAATGAGAAACAAGTGGCTGGTATTTCCCTAGCGACGCTGCAGATAGAGAGAGAGAAAAAAACGTTAATACTTGGGAACATCCTGCCAGTGACATCAGCACAGTAATGTAAATGAGGCACTTGAGGGGGGAACACCCATTACAACACGGTTTGTGGAAAGCTCAAGGCGCTAATACTCGCAGTAATGTGCAAATTAATGTGCACACTTTACCTTTTATTAGGTCAGTTAGAGTACAAGATTATAACTGAACAGGATGGCCTTTCGTCTAAACGATACCATCTTCACAATGTGGAAAAAGAGTTCATTACTGTCTCCTCTCCTTTCTTACATCAGCTTCCATTTGTGTTTTACAACTTTTACTTCAAAATAGTTCGTAAATGTTCAGTGTCATGGTACTTGGAAATTGTTTAAGAAATCGAGGAACTAAATTTCGTGCATTTATATCGTGTCATTTTTATTTACATTTTGGGGTTATTTCTCTTGGTACGCTTTCGTTGCGAAATACATTTTCCTTGCGGGGATGGAAGCTTTCGCTAGCCAAAGTATTTTTTTTATTATTTTAATACATAAAATTTAATTAATTGTGTTATCTGTGACATTCGTCGCCCTGAGCCAAGAGTGGATCAACCTTCATACATTTTTTCCCGCTCTGTTTCAATTTCTTTTTTCTTTGCGCTAAACTTTTTTCCTATTTCTTTCAAGAAGTCGTCCACTTCTCGTCGAAGTATATTTGTTATTTTTTCGCCTTGTTTAGGGAGTTAAACAGCGCGACTATTAAAGGACCTCATGTTCGATTTCCTCCTCAAACAAAAACTAGTAAGTACTGTATCGACTAGTGATTTCCTCACTACGAAAACATTCCATACGCTTGTTTTTCTTTACTCTTGCTTTTTCAGTGAGGAGAAAAGTATCAGTTTCATAACATCAAAATGTCGACAGAAACCAAATTATCTACAACTTCAATTTACATTTTTCCATTGAATCGTTGAAATTCGTACATCGATAACTGCAGTAAGTAGTTTTAATGTTTGTTAGAAAGTACTGTAAGTGTGTGTCTTAACACAAGGTATGTTGCTCGTATCAATATTATTTTCCTTCGGGAATTTATAAAAAGGCCTTTTCTCGCCCAGTTCATTCCCATACGCCGTCTGAACATTTTGATCTGGATGCTGGGTACATTAGCTTCATAAATCCCGTCTACGAGATAGTCAACGCTGCAGATCCCACAAGGAGAGTGACTTAAGTCGGACGCGGCCTTGTCAAAGGAAGCATTTGCAGACAGTGATCTCTGGAAACGAAGAAAAAATCACATCTGTAAGTCCTGACGTGGATTTGCGCCTCATTCCTGTAGAAACCAGTGTCTGATACTGTGCCTCCCTCCTTGGCTCAAAAATGTTTCATAGAATGCCAAGGATCTATAGTTCTCTGTAAAATAGCGTAATTAAAGTTTTCATCCAACATGTCGGTGATCAAGCTGACGTCGAAAAAGAAGACAACAGAACAGAACCAAAACCCTTGAATCCGCTTATAAACGTTCTCTCACAGAGGAAGATCACTGCATAAAGTCTTAAATTTGTAATGCCATACAACATAACCAGTGAGCAAATGATAAAATCAGACACTCAGAAGTAAACGCTTTTTGGCCATGTTTTAACTTAACTGTATCAGCAAATGGCTATCCCGGTTCGTAATTATTTGTGATTCACAATCACAGTTGCAGTTTGCTTATTCAAGGGTTTTCACGGTCAACAAAAGTTCTATTTTCTGTACTTCATATAATTATTGACCGAATTTAAAAATTTAAAATGCTGCAAAATCAGCTGATTAAGATTTGTCTTAAACAGCACAATAAGAAAAGTATTACAGTTAAAAATTGTGTATATATCTTGAGGTAGCGCAACTCATCGTGCGCAAATATCCTGGTTACACATAGTGACTTGCAACAAAATTTTCACATAATTACAAACCGTTACCAGACTCTTTTTTTCGCCAACATCCCCCACGAGATAATGATATCGCATGCCATATTTTCCCTGTTTATGCAGTAGAACTATTAATTTATTGCTTCTTTACTCCTAGCTCAATTGGCAACATAATTTGCAGATGGTATCGGAATATGCCGTTGACTGTATCCGCAAAATTAAATAACTGTGCATTTATTTCTGGAGGTACGACATCATAAACATTGCGACTTCCTACTACTTTTAAACAAAATTTCAAACCTTTGCTAATTTTTTTTCTCGTTTAAAATCTTAACGTCAAATATTTAACACATTAACTCATTTGTAATCACGTAACCGTAGACTTAGACACCCTATTCTTTAAAGAATCGAAATACCATGTATACAATATCATATCTCCAGAACTGTATATCATACAATGGTATAATTTTTCCGGTACACTCAGTGATATATGTGGATATTGCCTGAAAACTGCATTTCGAATAGAAATAATAGTAAAGAGGTAATAAATTAAAACGACATGCCTAGTGCTGTGGTTTTACTGCATGAACAGCAAAAATGTAGAAAGAGATAACCTTTTTTCCTTTCATTATTTTGTGTGTCAGGCAGAAAAAGTTTTGAAACGTTTGAAATTGTTTATAAAGTTTGTTGGATGTCGTTAAAAGCTCTCATTGTCAAATAATGAATATAGTAATGTGCGCATTGTGAGTTTCTAATTTTAATACTTGCTGTGTGTGCAATCTAAGATTATAGCTCTTAATGAGCAGATTATGACAGAATTTTAGTTAAGGTCAATAATCAAGTGATATATTGAAAACTAAATTTTTGTTGCCTCCGGAAGCTGTTAGATAGGCAACCTGCTACTGAGAATGTGCCTCGGGTTAGCTGTTTGGGAATATCGGTAAGGCGGGTAGGGTACCTGGACACTTTACACATTACGTGAAGTAACAGAGAAGGGAAAATATTTACAAAATTTATTTTCTTTTACAACCTCGGCGAAATACGCTTGTTTGTACGTAAAATTACTCATTCAGAACATTTTAGACACCGAAGTAGAATATGTTTGTTGGAAAACACATCGATGAGTTGTCATATCTTCTAACGTTATACACTATTGGCCAGTAATAGGAGAAAAAAAGTCTGCGCATCGTACGTGGGGTTCTAAGCTGAAAGATTCCTGTATCCTTCTATGCGACAATCTGATCGCCTTGCCACTGCCGGTCTCTGACGAGGTACAAATATTTGACACGTACTGCACTGGTTATAACGCTGGAGTTGCAATCAGCAAAATACGATTAAATTTTGTTTAATACTTAAGGGTCTAAACATGTCAACTTCCGCATGTGTACCACCTCTGAAAGTGTTCTATGCTTTATACACTACTGGCCATTAAAATTGCAACACCAAGAAGAAATGCAGATGATAAACGGGTCTTCATTGGACAAATATATGATACTAAAACTGACATGTGATTACATTTTCACGGCGAAATCAGTACCCAGAACAACCACCTCTGGCCGTAATAACGACCTTGATACGCCTGGGCATTGAGTCAAACAGAGCTTGGATGGCGTGTACAGGTACGGCTGCCTATGCAGCTTCAACACGATACCACAGTTCATCAAGAGTAGTGACTGGCGTATTGTGAACGAGCCAGTTGCTCGGTCACCATTGAGCGGACGTATTCAATTAGTGAGAGATCTGGAGAATGTGCTGGCCAGGGCAGCAGTCGAACATTTTCTGTATCCAGAAAGGCCCTCACAGGAGCTGCAACATGCGGTCGTGCATTATCCTGCTGAAATGTAGGGTTTCGCAGGGGTCGAATGAAGCGTAGAGCCACAGGTCGTAAAACATCTAAAATGGAACGTCCACTGTTCAAAGTGCCGTCAATGCGAACAAGACGTGACCGAGATGTGTAACCAATGGCACCCCATACCATAACGCCGGGTGATACGCCAGTAAGGTGATGACGAATACACGCTTCCAATGTGCATTCACCGCGATGTCGCTAAACACGGACGCGACCATGATGATGTTGTAAACAGAACATGGATTCATCCGAAAAAGTGACGTTTCGCCATTCGTGCACCCAGGTTCGCCGTTGAGTACACCATTGCACGCGCTCCTGTCTGTGATGCAGCGTCAAGGGTAACCGCAGCCATGGTCTCCGAGCTGATAGTCCATGCTGCTGCAAACGTCGTCGAACTGTTCGAGCAGATGGTTGTTGCCTTGCAAACGTCCCCATCTGTTGACTCACGGATCGAGACGTGGCTGCACGATCCGTTACATCGATTCAGATAAGATGCCTGTCATCTCGACTGCGAGTGATACGAGGCCGTTGGGATCCAGCACGGCGTTCCGTATTACCCTCCTGAACCCACCGATTCCATATTGTGCTAACAGTCACTGGATCTCGACCAACGCGAGCAGCAATGTCGCGATACCATAAGCCGCAATCGCGATAGGCTATAATCCGACCTTTATCAAAGTCGGAAACGTTATGGTACGCATTTCTCTTCCTTACGCGAGGCATCACAACAACGTTTCACCAGGCAACGCCGGTCAACTTCTGTTTGTGTCTGAGAAATAGTTTGGAAACTTTCCTGATGTCAGCACGTTGTAGGTGTCGCCACCGGCACCAACATTCTGTGAATGCTGTGAAAAGCTAATCAGTTGCATATCACAGCATCTTCTTCCTGTCGGTTAAATTTCGCGTCTGTAGCACGTCATCTTCGTGGTGTAGCAATTTTAGTGCTCAGTGGTGTATTAAAAGTCCACTCGACGAAACATACTCATACACTTTCGAATACGGTACTCTTAGTTCGTTGTTTTGCGCTTTCAGTACCTATACACTTCCACTGTTCTGGAATTAACTCGAGACCATTTTTTAAGTTTCCCATCCATACATTGTAATGAGTTTTCAATATCAACGTACATGTTTCCGACTACAGATCCATTGGTCTCGGATTCTATCCTTGATCAGTCCTATGTTTTATGTCACTTTCATTTCTTTCACCACTGGCACTGTTCGCTAATGTGAAAAATGCTGACTGACTAAATCAATTCAGACGACCGAATAATTGAAGAGTCCACCACTTCCGATATGACAGTAAAGCTCTGTAGTGTCCAAACAAGCCTTCCTGCTTGCAAATATATCTAGGCGTTTAATACAAAAGCCAGAAGTTTAGAGAGATACAGTGTAATATATTCAGTCATCACAACAGTGTGCAGAGTTTCCACTGCGTATAATTTCTATTAAAATGAAAAAGTCTGAACCGGTACAACACCTGGTAGGCCTCAAGCTTAAACTATACGTATTTGTGTTCTTCACTGACGAGTGCCCATGAAAAAAAGCACACCGCGAAAGCACTACCCGAATGGGACGGAAATCGGCAGAAGTGACGTACGTGATCAAACAAATAAATAGTTACAGTCCTGGAAAAATTGAATGATTTATTCAAGGGGAAGATTTTCACAAATGAGCAAGTCAGTGACGCGTTGGCCCACCTCTGGCCCTTATAAAAGCAGTTATTATACTTGGCTTTGATTGATAGAGTTGTTGGATGTGGTCCTGAGGGACACCGTGACAAATTCTGTCCAATTGGCACGTTAGATCTCCAAAATCCTGAAATTGTTGGATTACCGTGCCCACAATGCTTCAAACTTTCTCAATTGGGTAGAGACTGGCGACCTTACTATTCAAGGCATGGTTTGGCAAGCACGAAGACAAACAATAGAAACTCTCCCGGTGTGTAAGTGGACATTATCTTACTGAAATGTAAGCTCAGGGTGGCTTGCCATAAAGGGGAACAGAAAGGGGCGTAGAATGTCGTCAACTTACCGCTGTGCGGTAAGAGTGCTGCGAATGAGAACCAAAGTGGTTCTGCTATTAAAAGAAATGGCGCCCAAGACCATCAGTCCTGAGTGTCGGGCCGTATGGCGGGCAAGTCAGGTTGGTATCCCATGGGTGTCTGAGGCGTCTCCAGACACGTCTTCGGCCTGGAATCTCATTGACTGGAGTACAGCTCTCTTCAGCGATGAGTCTCGCTTCGTACAGAGCCCCGATAACCACCGAAGACGTGCCTGGAGAAGCCCCGACAGCTGTGGGCTACCAACCTGACTGTCACCCGCCATACGGCCCTACAACTGTGAGTGATTGTCTGCAGTGTAATTTTTTTTTTCACAGCAGAACTCCTTTGGTTGTCATCCGCTGCACCCTTGTAGCACAACAGTTCGTCGATGATATTCTGCGCTCAATTTTGTTGCCCTTCTTAGCAAGCCATCCTGGTTTTACATTTCAGCAAAATCATGCCCGCCTGCACATTTTTACTGCTTGTCTTCGTGCTTGCCAAACCCTATCTCGGACAGCATGGCCCCGAATCTCTTCCCAACTGAGAACCTTTGTACATTATGGGCAGGCCCTCCAACCAGCTCGGGATCTTGACGACCTAACGCCCCAATGGGAAAGAATTTGGGACGGTATACCGCAGGAGAACATCCAACAACTCTAGCAATCAACACCAAGCTGAATATCATCTTTCATAAGGGACAGTGGTGGACCAACGCGTTAGTGGCTCTAAGCACTATGGGACTTAACATCTGAGGTCATCAGTCCCCTAGAAATTAGAACTACTTAAACCTGCCCGAGGCAGGATTCGAACCTGCGACCGTAGCATCAGCGCGGTTCCGGACTGAAGCGCCTAGAACCGCTCGGTCACTCCGGCCGGCAACGCGTTAGTGATTTTCTCAATTTATGAAGCTATTTCTCTTGAATAAATCATCCCATTTTTCTGAAATCATAACCATTTTTTGTCTGTACATGTGCATCACATCTACCGATTTCCGTCCCAGATTGGATAATTCCTTTGTGGTGCGCCGTTTTATCCCTCTTAGAGGGTATTTTCAATAGTGACGCAAATTACCCTTCTGCGCGTACGAGTAGGCCTAACCTACCTCCTTGGCCGAGTCACTGACATATGATAATGTGACCTGCTCCTCCCGAAAATAGCCGATAATCTTGCCCTTATAAGAAATTTTCCTGACGGTTGTTTAGCTGAGAAGCGGATGAGGTAGGGTGGCTTGCAGTTCATAATCGCCAATGTCCTACGTAAAATTCCGAACGCATATATAAAATGTTCAACGGTTGCCTGTACACGGCAGAGTTGAACGATAACAACTCCCGAGATTCGAGGAGGGACTCTTACCATTGCCGTCCGGTTTTCAGTCAAAAGGCGTGGACTCAATGTCGACAGCGAAACTAACGTGAACACGTCATGTGGAATACTTGAATTCCAAGGTTTGTCGCTCACAAAGTATCACGCGAGTGGTGTCCCGCGCATGGTGGAGAGCTGATGTTACAGTCCTACTCAATCTTTGCCGAGGCATGATTCATTCTATATTGGTTTACAGGTGCATGTTACATGGAAATGCTTAGACATATCCACTAAGCAACATCGGTACTTTGAAGTACCACGCCACACGAATCTGTATTGAGGAAATGAATTCTGTAGCCGTGAATGCGCTTTTGGTGGAGGCAAGGAAGATATCCCTTTCATTATAAAGGATTTCTTGGCGTAGATATTCATACTTAGTATACAGCAATGCAAATAGTTTATCCTCTCCTTTGTAATTGTAAGTACTTCAATGAGGACAAGGGATTCGAAAGAGTGGGGCACCTCTACTAATGCAAAGTTTCAGACAGCAAAGACATGTGATACCCGTCGTCCTGAAAGACTCTCCGTATCCCGAATTGAACTTGAAATATGAAGTACGGAATTATCGGCCCAGAATCTTTTATCAGCCTGAAGGGTCCAAGCCGCCATTCACTACTTCTACTGATAGCTCCCACGTGTGTGGCCGTCATCGGTCATAATACTCACAAGCAGCTCAAGAACACTACAGGGCACTGGTTTTGCGTACTTCATCGGGGATCCACTACCTTGGGCTTTGTTTCAGCTTCCGACGTAAGCCAGCATCTTCAGTGTCGAAGTTCTTGCAAACCAGTTAGATGACATTCCTTTTGTCACTGATTCAAGGAGTGCTCTGGAAAACCAAGGAAAGTAGCACTGGTACTACAACACTAACTGCCACTTGCTAAATATAACGAAGTTACTGTGCCAGTGTGAGAAATAACACAAACGTGTATGTTTTGTATGAGTCAAGGGACACTCTGGTATTGCATGTAACGAGCTGGCGGACCAGCTGGCGAAACCAAGTGTCATTGATGACCAACTTCACTGCACTTGCCCTCAACGAATAGATTTCGTTGCTGGTGTATAGAAATAAGTTCTTTAAGAGTGGTCACAGAAATATCAAATCTCACAACAGTGTACAGGAAGACTTTTACCGCAATACAGCGAGCATTCCGCTGAAAAGCTGGTTTTATAATGTGCATCCAGCAAGGTCACGCTGTTAGTCCTCACATCTTTGTAGGATGAACTTTCGGCCGTATCAGTACTGTGAAGTCCATCCAGCTGAGATAGCAGATATAATCTACGTGATAAAAGGGTGTTCGCATTAAGACAGACAACGGCGCAAATTTCTCAGGGCCTTAGTCAGAGTAGGAATTCCCCAACCTACATCTGTGACGAACCTGTTCACAGCGGACTATGTCAGTGTCTGTTTCTGCAAGAAGCGGATATCCAATTATAAGTTATACGCAAAGAAACCAGCGTTAGAATATGGTATTTATGGACTGTGTTGAGTGTCTTAATGGATTAGGTGTGCCATGAAGCTTAATTGGTATCAATGTAATTTACTATACATGCACTGTATATACGATATTGTATACCTAAATTGTAATTACTTTCTTCCCTGACTACAATGGTTCACGCAAAACATCAGTAACTAAAAAAACCCGCACCTCTCCACACTGTTGGTGGTCAGTCAGTAGGAACGTTAAATATTTCCGATGTCACCTATAACTACACACCATATATATATATATATATATATATATATATATATATATATATATATATATATACTACTGGCCATTAAAATTGCTACACCAGGAAGGTGACGTGCAACAGACGCGAAATTTAACCGACAGGAAGAAGATGCTGTGCTATGCAAATGATTAGCTTTCAGACCATTCACACAAGGTTGGCGCTGCTGGCGACGCCTACAACGTACTGACATGAGGAGAGTTTCCAACCGATTTCTCATACACAAACACCAGTTGACTGGCGTTGCCTGGTGAAACGTTGTTGTGATGCCTCCTGTAAGGAGCAGAAATGCGTACCATCACGTTTCCGACTTTGATAAAGGTCGGATTGTAACTTATCGCGAGTTCGGTTTATCGTATCGCGACATTGCTGCTCGCGTTGGTCGAGATCCAATCACTTTTAGCACGATATGGAATCGGTGGGTTCAAGAGGGTAATACGGAACTCCGTGCTGGATCCCAACGGCCTCGTATCACTCGCAGTTGCGATGACAGGCATCTTATCAGCATGGCTGTAACGGATCGTGCAGCCACGTCTCGATCCCGGAGTCAACAGATGGGGACGTTCTCAAGTCAACAACCATCTGTACGAACAGCTCGACGACGTTTGCAGCAGCATGGACTATCAGCTCGGAAACCATGGCTGCGATTAGCCTTGAAACTGCATCACAGACAGAATCTGTCACGGTGTCCCTCAGGACCACATCCAACAACTCTGTCAATCAAAGCCAAGTATAATAACTGCTTTTATAAGGGCCAGAGGTGGGCCAACGCGTCACTGACTTGCTCATTTGTGAAGATCTTCCCCTTGAATAAATCATTCAATTTTTCCAGAACTGTAACCATTTATTTGTTTGATCATGTACGTCACTTCTGCCGATTTCCGTCCCATTCGGGTAGTGCTTTCGCGGTGCGCGTTTTTTCATGGGCACTCGTCAGTGACGAACACAAATACGTATAGTTTAAGCTTGAGGCAGGTGTTGTACCGGTTCAGACTTTTTCATTTTAATAGAAATTATACGCAGTGGAAACTCCGCACACTGCTGTGATGACTGAATGTATTACACTGTATCTCTCTAAACTTCTGGCTTTTGTATTAAACGCCTAGATATATTTGCAAGCAGGAAGCCTTGTTTGGACACTACAGAGCTTTACTGTCATATCGGAAGTGGTGGACTCTTCAATTATTCGGTCGTCTGAATTGATTTAGTCAGTCAGCTATAGGGGGACCACAGATTAACGTGGATTGGAAGTCATGTTGTAGCTCAGCATTTTTCACATTAGCGAACAATGCCAGTGGTGAAAGAAATGAAAGTGACATAAAACATAGGACTGATCAAGGATAGAATCCGAGACCAATGGATCTGTAGTCGGAAACATGTACGTTGATATCGAAAGCTCATTACAATGTATGGATGGGCAACTTAAAAAATGGTCTCGAGTTAATTCCAGAACAGTGGAAGTGTATAGCTACTGAAAGCGCAAAACAACGAACTAAGAGTACCGTATTCGAAAGTGTATGAGTATGTTTCGTCGAGTGGACTTTTAATACACCACTGAGCATTAAAATTGCTACACCACGAAGATGACGTGCTACAGACGCGAAATTTAACCGACAGGAAGAAGATGCTGTGATATGCAAATGATTAGCTTTTTACAGCATTCACAGAAGGTGGCGACACCTAGAACTTGCTGACATCAGAAAAGTTTCCAAACTATTTCTCAGACACAAACAGAAGTTGACCGGCGTTGCCTGGTGAAACGTTGTTGTGATGCCTCGCGTAAGGAAGAGAAATGCGTATCATAACGTTTCCGACTTTGATAAAGGTCGGATTGTAGCCTATCGCGATTGCGGCTTATGGTATCGCGACATTGCTGCTAGCGTTGGTCGAGATCCAGTGACTGTTAGCACAATATGGAATCGGTGGGTTCAGGAGGGTAATACGGAACGCCGTGCTGGATCCCAACGGCCTCGTATCACTAGTAGTCGAGATGACAGGCATCTTATCTGAATCGATGTAACGGATCGTGCAGCCACGTCTCGATCACTGAGTCAACAGATGGGGACGTTTGCAAGGCAACAACCATCTGCACGAACAGTTCGACGACGTTTGCAGCAGCATGGACTATCAGCTCGGAGACCATGGCTGCGGTTACCCTTGACGCTGCATCACAGACAGGAGCGCCTGCAATGGTGTACTCAACGGCGAACCTGAGTGCACGAATGGCAAAACGTCACTTTTTCGGATGAATCCATGTTCTGTTTACAGCATCATCATGGTCGCATCCGTGTTTAGCGACATCGCAGTGAATGCACATTGGAAGCGTGTATTCGTCATCACCATACTGGCGTATCACCCGGCGTGATGCCATTCGTTACACGTCTCGGTCACCTCTTGTTCGCATTGACGGCACTTCGAACAGTGGACGTTCCATTTGAGATGTTTTACGACCTGTGGCTCTACGCTTCATTCGATCCCTGCGAAACCCTACATTTCAGCAGGATAATGCACGACCGCATGTTGCAGGTCCTGTAAGGGCCTTTCTTGATACAGAAAATGTTCGACTGCTGCCCTGGCCAGCAGATTCTCCAGATCTCTCACCAATTGAATACGTCCGCTCAATGGTGACCGAGCAACTGGCTCGTCACAATACGCCAGTCACTACTCTTGTATATTTGTCCAATGAATACCCGTTTATCTTCTTCATTTCTTCTTGTTGTAGCAGTTTTAATGGCCAATAGTGTCTATACTTGCACACTATGAAGAGGAAAAAGAGAGTCCACTGCAACATTTCTGTAGTTTCAGCGAGAGCTATTGAAAGTGTGTAGCAGTATTGAGATCCAACTACTGACTAATCATATCTATAGCTAGCCGCCTGTCTATAAGCTGCAATAGCAAGATCACCCGTAATGTAAAAACTGAAAGATCTCGCCGCTGCTAGCCTTCGTCTTTGAAGAGTCCCTCGACCTTACCTTCCCAGCGCGGCACTGACACCTCTCTCTCTCTCTCTCTCTCTCTCGGCAGACGTGCCGCGCGGGCGTCTGGCGGCGGACTCTTCCTGAAACTCGTGCCAACACCACGCCCTCAACCACAGGCTCGTCCAGATGTCCTCGACGTCAAACGGCTCCTCGCTAATGTGACTGGCGTGCGACAACACGCGGTCCTCCTACGTATACATCAACGTTCCTGAAAGACACTGAGGTATCCGAACAAAAGAAAAAGTTGTCCATTCTGTCTAGAAGAAAAACAACTGTTCACGCAATTTGTGATGTCACTTCAAAGAGTTCGCTTTTGGGAAGTTTGAAACTTATTAGCAGATCACTCACAGAATGTCTAGAAGAAAAGCAACTGTTATGCAGTTATCCTGTTATTTCAAAGAGTTCACTGAGAGAAGTCTGAAACTTATTAGCAGATCACTCACAGAAGACCGCCGCAAAATCTGTTCGACTTCTGGCGTGTAGCATATGCAGATAGTTTTCTTTATGTCATAAGAAACTACACTTTCAGTCTCCTTCCGAAAGTCACCTTCAGTAAATACGTATGTAACGTCACAGAAACTGGGAACTGTTTTTCATGGAGCCATGTTCTTTTTTCCCTTTCGATACGGGAAAGTTCGCCTTATACTCCTTCGTGAGGCAGCCGTTGTAAAATAACATGCCTTCCTTCAGCTTAAAGGAGAACCATGAAAACATTTTTTTTTTATGAATAAAGGTATCTCCTGCGCTTTTGTATCTTCGTATATTTGTTAAGAGTTGGGTAGCATCACAAGGTTAAGTTTCTGTTCGCACGATTCGTACTTCTCATTACGTAAGAAAGTGCTTCTATTTTCCCATTAGTGCAATCTCTCCAGCGAAAGAAGCGCTATCCTTATTTTTCACGTGTATTCTCGCTTTCTGTCAGCAAATATATCCACGTGTTGAGCATATATTTTAGATTGGTGCATATGTTCGTAGCGTTTTTGTTTTGCACGTTGGTGTTACCGGTGCTACCCGTTTATTTATTGATTTACATTTTTTTATCAATAGTTCATTGTTTCTATTTGAGTTGCATTTTTTCATTTGGAGATAGTCAGTGAAGCTCTGGACACTAGAAAATGCACATCTGAGTGGAGAAATCGGAACATTTCCGACATGTTTTTCTGTTTGAGTTCAATAGAGGGGTGATAGCAGCGGAGACAACCAGAAACGTTGGCGTCGTGTATGGGCATAATGCCATTGGACAGATCACGACAAGAAAATGGTTTCCTCGTTTTAAGGAGGGTCGTTTTGACGTTAGTGACACTCTACGTTCAGAAAGAACTTGAGGTTATAATGAAGATCGTTTAAACACATTAATCCACAACGATCCGCTCCAGTATACTCGAGAACTGGCAAATTCGGTGAACTGTTGTCATCCCACTATCATGCGATTTTTGCATGCAGTGGGGAAGGTTCAAAAATCGGGGATGTGTACCGCATGCTAAGCCGCAATCTCACAAGTCAGCGGCTGGCCGTTACGTGTCTGCTTGCTCGTCTTCAATTAGATCTTCATCTACATCTACATATATACTCAGCTAGCCACCAAGCGGTGTTTGGCGGAGGGCACAATTCGCGCTAAAGTCATATCCCCCCCCCCCCCCCCCCCCCCCCGTGTTCCACTCAAGGATCTCGCGAGGGAAAAACGACTGTCTGAACGCCTCAGTACGAGCTCTTATTTCCTTTATCTTTGAATCGTGATCATTGCGCGATTTCAAAGTTGGTGGTAATAATATATGCTCTACATCCTCGGTGAAGATTGGATTTCGGAATTTAGTGAGCAGCCCCTTCTGTTTAGCGCGCCGTCTATCTGCAAGTGTGTCCCACTTTAAATTTTCTATGAGATTTGTAACGCTCTCGCGATGGCTAAATGTACCAGTCACGAATCTTGCCGCCCTTCTTTGGACCTTCTCAATCTCTCGAATCAGACCCAACTGGTAAGGGCCCCATGGTTTGTGAACAACAGCGACCATTCCTAACTTATATCGTTACTGGTGGCGAGAAATCGTGTCTTTGTGCTACCATGAGGAAAAGAAAGTAATGGTTGAACGCAAAGCAGCAACTCCCCATGCCAGGACCTGCGTGCATTCACAAAAGATAATATTACATATGTGGTGGAACCGCGATGGTGTGGTGTACTGCGAATTGCTTCTCCGAGGTGTAACCATCACTGCTGACATTTAGTGTTAACAACTGAGACGTCTTGCTGACTCAGTCCAGGAACCCCGACCAAGGAAGACTGCATGAAGTGGTGTTACTCCACAATAATGCACGCCCGCATTCTGTTAGACTGACAAAGAACACTGCACAGGTGTTGGGTCGGGAAGTCATTCCGCACCCACTTTATTCACCTGATCTTGCGCCCTCAGATTTTTCAACTTCTCCGCGCTCTGTCGAACACCCTTCAAGGAACTTCCTTTCCGGCCAAAAATACCCTGCGAACATGGCTCGACGAGTTCTTCGCCTCAAATCCAAGTGATTTCTGCAGTCGCGAAATCGAGAAGTTACCCCAGCGTCGGCAGACTGTTGTAAATAGTGGAGGAGAATATACGAATGTTATTGACGAGTAAAGTTTATGTTATGTGTATTTGTTCTGTTTATTAACCTTATGGAGAAACGCTAAGAACTTACGCGCCAACCCAATACTATCTTAAGAATTGGCAAGAACTGCAAGTGTTCGACAGAATGACGTACATATTTTCTTTTAAAATTATGAACAGGTTATTCAAGAAATATTCGTATCTATTGCAGACTCTTTTTGCAATAACAGTATATGAGGATTACCTAGCGATGCAGGACATGTAACATGCACTTGCAAATCCTCACATTGAACACATTGTAAAACTATTTATTCATGCAACAAGACGCAATAAATTTTCTGTTAATTTTCGGTGTACATGAGGTATCCAATTTTCTGTCTTAAAAAGCCATATAGCATGATCATCTGGAATACCGTTCTGTGTCCCCAGGATTTCCGTTCAAAATGACATATCTATTTTATTTAAAACTCCAGAGGTATTTAGTAGAGCACACAGTTCTCTGTTCACACATCCTGTTCCATCCATAAATCCGTTAGCTTTTAAAATCCTCCACAGTCCTTACAAGCACCTCTCATGCGCAACTCTTAAAATTTTGTAAACCACTTTAGCCTGTTCATTATGCCGGAGCACGGACGGTAGGCTTACGCCTAGCCTGAAATTTCATCAGCCGAAGTCGGATTTGGTAATTTACTGTCTGTACACATAACCATATTTTAATAGACTAAGAAAGTAGAAGCCAACCATGACCATATTGTAGTGCAACTTTCTTGATAAAACTATCTGTCGTTATTACTAAAGCGGATTTTGTGAAATTTTTTTGAGACTTTTCCGCAACACTGAGAAGTCAGATGAAGCCGTGTTACAAAATGTTCAAATGTGTGTGAAATCTTATGGGACTTAACTGCTAAGGTCATCAGCCCCTAAGCTTACACACTACTTAACCTAAATTATTCTAAGGACGGACACACACACCCATGCCCGAGGGAGGACTCGAACCTGCGCCGGGACTAGCCGCACAGCCATGTTACAAGTTGTCGCATAGGTTCAATATTGTTAAATGTTATTCAAATAGTTCGTTTATAAAATGTACGTTCATTTACAGTAATGTAAAAACATTTTTACATGTTCACTTCTCAGTGTAATAAGCTTTGCACTGTGTACTTGTAAATATATTTAAGAGAAATATTGATAGTAGATTCACTGATTTTCCATGAAAAATTACGTGTGTAAAGCAATAGAAGAAAATTCTAATATTAATCTGGCCCCTTAACTTTTAGCCTCGAAGTATTTTAATTCCGGATATCTACAGGTATATCCGCGGATATCTATATTGTCTAGGCTTTTACCCGCAAAGCAATTAATTAGATGTTGTGTTTGAAATTATTGGTATTTTAAACGAGACCTGAAGGGTTCACTTTCTTCTGTATCTCGGAGTTTGCAAATCAGCACCGAACACTTTAGTGCCTTCTCAGTCGGCAGCGGAGGGTCCATCACCATATCCGATACAATGGCCAGTTGCCACTACTGTTAAAACAACGGCGGCGCCGATGACAACGACGACATTCGCGATGGTGTTTATAATACGTAGAAAATACATTACAAGAACTAAGTATTCGACATCGACGTTCCAAGTAAATAAAACTCAGCATCTAAATCCCTAAAATTTATTGGTAACGTTTAATGTTCGGTGTCACCAAGGTCAGTAAAAGATACGAGATTGCTAATTTGGAAATGGCATCGGTCATTTGACCGTGCCCGCCTAACATCCGCCACCACCGATTTAAGAAGACACGGAAATAAAAATCAAGCTGGCCAGACTAGAATTTAATCTTGATACCTTCCAAATACGAGTTCAAGGTTATCGCACTATACAACCAAGGTGGTAAATTTCAGAACTCTCTGTGCGTCTTAGTTCTCCCACAGGCAGGCGGAGAATAAATTCTCTGTGGCCTTCAGTGGCATTTGCATCGTACATCCATTTAGCTGTTTACGGATTCGGTGCTAGTTAGCACGAGATAGGCGTCATTTCAGTGGAATGGCTACCAACGTTTTAACGGCAACCAACCACAAAATAAATAGCCATCGTCTTCAAAGGACGCTTGGCGTTCAGCGCACGCAGAACTGAAAGTAGTCAGTTTTACTTCCTACTAGCTTTTTGGTCGCTTAGAACTACTTAAACCTAACTAACCTAAGGACATCACACAACACCCAGCCATCACGAGGCCGGGAATCGTGTGTGTGTGTGTGTGTGTGTGTGTGTGTGTGTGTGTGTGTGTAAATGGAAAGGATAGTTTTAAAATCGTAATTGAGTATCTATTTCATCTTATTTCTTCATAGTAAATCAAGTTCCTTCTTTTTTTTAAAAAAAAATTACCTATTGCTGATGTGCTGGCTCGTTCCCCTATTGTTTGTAAGTGACGTTCACGTTGATTTTCAGATACACTAGGCCACATTGTGGCAGGAACGCATAGCCTGAAATAGATGGTGTCGTTGATAATCAGTTCCACTTCTTCGCGTTAATTCTTTCTTTTCTTTCCGCTGAATCTGACCGACAGTCTTCCGTTTCGTTTCAGGATTATTGAAAACAGTAACTAACCGTCGTTCGAGAAAAACGCGCTTCGCTGGCAACTGTTTGATTTTCCGCACACAATGCGATCCCACAGAGGACGTTAAATATGTCTGTGGTATTCAGCCGTGTGGCATGATCTTTGGCCCCAAAATTCTTTGACAAAATTACTGCCTCTCTGCAGTGTTTATTCTCGCGACCTGATTGACGCACCGAAGAATGTAAATGAGGGACAGATTATCCTTCATTCTGTAAAATATTCCAAGTCAACCAGATACAGGAAAGAAATGCAAGTAGGTTTTTTTACAACATTTTTTCATGCCCCCACTCCCAATCCCAACCCCCACCTACATGTGTAGTAAACTTCTGTTGTTCCCACGGTAGATTTGTGGAAATAATGAGTCATGTTTATGCCAGATTTTGTTAAAATTACTCCAGCAGTACATAACTTATCGTTTTATGTCACCCCTTTTCACCCAGAGCTCGGTCATGGGGGTAGTACAGACGTCTTATTGCCAAGGTAATTTTTCCAGATAGCAAGTGATACATATCTCAAGTTTGTCAGAAACTGGTTGAGGCATTGCAGAGACATGCAGATGTGTTACAGTCTTTGAATCGCCACTGCGCCTAGGAGTGAAACATCTTCAGGACTGTCACCAAGGAGCCTAGCGACTCCGAAAACAATTTATTCGAAATTTATAGCGGTCCTCATCAAATATTTTTAGGTGTCACGGCTTCCCATCCGTCCCCCCCCCCCCCCCCCCCCACGCACCGTTGGTTAGGGATGTATCCCTCCCCCCCCCCCCCCCCCCCAGAATTTTTATGCACGTAATACAAACAAAATTTAGTTGATACTGCTACAGACGTTCCTGAGGTGTGCTATGTCCATTTTTACCCTCAACCTACCCCTATGGGAGATAGGTAGTTCTTAACCCCACAGTGATTCATTCTGTGATATGTGATATTTGGTTGAAACTAATCCGGTGGTTTAGGCGTAGACGTTATACGTACATACATACAGACATAGATTTTTATAAATATACCAGTCACTGATATGGCTTCGCACAGCTAGCAATAAGCATCTACATAAGGATAACTTGTCTGGCGAAGCGGTAAATTTATTTGTAGCTCACTGAGTAGAGTTATGATTAAAATTCTGTGAACAACATTAGGTAGTTGAACACTTTCTTATTCATATTAATTACACGTTTTAAGCAGCACACAACAGGTAAGTTCTCAGGAGGGACGAATGTTATCTCTTCCGCATTTAACAGGCATTTGGAGTGACATCTTTTGGCAATGATGGGAACTGCGGCCTGCCTCACCGCCCGGTCCTTTGCCGGCAACCCACCTCCACCGCCAGCCCGGCGTCAGCTTCGTACTCTGCTGCGTAACATTTTAGTCGCACATTTCCCATCACATCAGACGCCAGTGCCAGTCTGGCATGACATGCATTTTCTGTGTGACATTTTCCTACATTTACCTTCAAACCCATTAAACATTAACTCTAAACCGAGAAAGTGTTCTGATCAGCTTAGTTTCTGATACGTTTCCATCGCAGGTCGTTTAAGAAATCGCCGTAACTTAGCGCCGACCTCCCGTCAGCAGTATCTGGGGCTGGCTTGTCACTGTAGTCGGGCGACCTCACCCATATAATATGTTAGACCGGTGTCCAAAATTAAAGCAACAAACAGAAATTTTGCAAAGTTGCGTTTGTTTTGCCACAAAACAGCATAAACAGGTGATAGTAAAGTAGAAACAATGTAAAGAATACAGAACGTAAACAACTGTAGCGGTCGCGTGGCTCCAGACTGACGCGCCTAGAACCGCTCGGTCAAACGGGCCGGCTCAGCAAGTATGGCGACGATTGGGGGGGGGGGGGGGGGGTATTCTTCCAAGTTTTTCAAGAGGCGCAGCGGTGACGCTCAGGACGTCACAGTGCGGGGAACCATCCCATAGGACGTGACGTCACGGCTGATAGTGATGGAGGGAACTCTGACGAAACAACAGACCATCACGGACAGTATGCATCCTCATGCTATAGTGTAGTGTTGACATTTTTCAACAGGACAATGCTACATGTGTCTGTTAACTGTCTGCATGATGTTGAGGTACTCGCGTGACCAGCAATATCTCCAAACCTGTGTTTGACAGGAAATGTATGGGGCCTGCTTGGACACAATTTCCGTCCCAGTGACGTTATCTAAGATATCGAAGCCCTGTAGGAACGTTTGTGTCCATATCACTTCAGGTGAGGATACAACACCTTACTGGCATCCTTCCCAATGGAATGAGTGCATACATACAGGCCTGAGGGGTGCAGCGTCACTGATTAGGGGGCTCGTACTGGAAAGTGCTTTCTAAATTTGACTCCATTTTGCAATGAGTGAATTAAATCACAAACCCACTCAACCTGATGCTACATTTCGTTTCCTCCTCCCCTCTGGGTGCTTCATCTTTTTGTCAGGCAGTGTACTCCGATCAACTGATCTTCAAACTCCTTCACCATCTCTGATAGAGTTACAATGTTAGCTATCATTTTTAATTCCCTTTCGAAATTTCTCCTTTCCTGTACTGCTTCTACATTGTACTGATTAAATAATTTTGAGGAAAGGCTGCAACTCTGTCTCACTTCTTTCTCAACGGCTAATTACTTTTAATATCCTTTGTTTCTTATTATTATAGTGTGAAATCCGTGCAAGCTATAAATACCCTTTCGCTTTTTAAGGATTTTTACGCGTACTAAAACACAACGTTCGCTGTAGTAGCACTCGTCTGTCATCCACATAACGCAGAAACACGTGACACTCTACTAAGAAAAAAAGAAGGGAAGCCCCCCACATAGTGCTTTTCTTGTGACTCTTGACCACATGTTGTTGGTGTTGTGGTCTTCAGTCCTGAGACTGGTTTGATGCAGCTCTCCACGCTACTCTATCATATGCAAGCTGCTTCATCTCCCAGTACTTACTGCAACCTACATCCTTCTGAATCTGTGTAGTGTATTCATCTCTTGGTCTCCCTCTACGATTTTTACCCTCCACGCTGCCCTCCAGTGCTAAATTTGTGATCCCTTATTGCCTCAGAACATGTCGTACCAACCGGTCCCTTCTTCTTGTCAAGTTGTGCCGCGAACTCCTCTTCTCCCCAATTCTATTCAATACTTCCTCATTAGTTATGTGATCTACCCGTCTAATCTTCAGCATTCTTCTGTAGCACCACATTTCGAAAGCTTCTATTCTCTTCTTGTCCAAACTATTTATCGTCCATGTTTCACTTCCATACAAATACTTTCAGAAATGGCTTCCTGACACTTAAATCTATACTCGATGTTAATAAATTTCTCTTCTTCAGAAACGCTTTCCTTGCCATTGCCAGTCTACATTTTATATCCTCTCTACTTCGACCATCATTAGTTATTTTGCTCCCCAAATAGCAAAACTTCTTTACTACTTTAAGTGTCCCATTTCCTAATCTAATTCCCTCAGCATCACCCGAGTTAACTCGACTACACTCCATTATCCTCGTTTTGCTTTTGTTGATGTTCATCTTATATCCTCCTTTCAAGACACTGTCCATTCCGTTCAGCTGCTCTTGCAAGTCCTTTGCTATCTCTGACAGAATTACAATGTCATCGGCGAACCTCAAAGTTTTTATTTCTTCTCCATGGATTTTAATACCTACTCCGAATTTTTCTTTTGTTTCCTTTACTGCTTGCTCAATATACAGATTGAATAAAGGTGGGGATGGGCTGCAACCCTGTCTCACTCCCTTCCCAACCACTGCTTCCCTTTCATTCCCCTCGATTCTTATAACTGCCATCTGGTTTCTGTACAAATTGTAAATAGCCTTTCGCTCCCTGTATTTTAACTCCTGCCACCTTTAGAATTTGAAAGAGTGTTTCCACTCAACATTGTCAAAAGCTTTCTCTAAGTTTACAAATGCTAGAAACGTAGGTTTGGCTTCCCTTAATCTATCTTCTAAGATAAGTCTTAGGTCATTGCCTCACGTGTTCCAATATTTCTACGCAATCCGTACTGATCTTCCCCAAGGTCGGCTTCTACCAGTTTTTCCATACATCTGTAAAGAATTCGCGTTAGTATTTTGCAGTTGTGACTTATTAGACTGACAGTTCGGTAACTTTCATATCTTTCAACACTTGCTTTCTGGACCACATAGTAAAATTGTTCGTAATGCTCCGATTCGCGTCGCAAACTAGACAGTAAATTCTCCTCGTCTGTTAAGAATAGGCAGGTTGTGTACTGGTAGGCCCCCGGAAAGAGACGTTCAGCAGGGTCTCCGCGAGAATGGTGACCCCGTTAAGTGGCAGGACGAGTGTGTCGCAGTGCGACGCCAGCGGCTAGGTGTGGGCGCGACCTGCGACCCGTGACCTCGGCCGTGTGACGTGACGCGACTCGCCGACCGCAGCGCACGTACACAGTCGCCGTCCGTCCCCTGTTCCTGCACCTCTGTCTGTGTTGGATGAATTTGCGTTCCATTAAATCAGTGCACTAATTTCCGCCTGTTAACTAAAATCAAGCCCGTTTTGGTAGTGCACTGTCATCTTCAAGCATGGGCGTGCGTGAGAGACTCGAGCCTGCCCCCACCCCTCTCTCAGCCTAGGAAGAGGGGCGCTTGCCTCCTCCTAGCATCTTGACTTTATTCGTTACAGAATTCTCAGTATGTATACATTATCTGATCAAAACTGTCCGGACGGCTATTAGTGGAGATTAATATGGGGTGTGTGCACCATTCGCCTTTACAATGGCTTGAATTACCCTGGGGAGGATTTTATTGAGGTTTCTAAATGTCCATGCGGAATGGTAGCTCATTCTTACTCAAGGACTGAAACCAGAGAAGGTAGTGATATAGCACGCTGGGAGTCTGTAGCGAAGTCAGCATTCTAGCTCAACCCAAAGGTGCTCTATTGGATTTAGGTCGGGACTCTTGGAATGCCAGTATTTTCAGGAATGTTATTTTACACAAACCATTGCCTCACAGATGAAGCTTTATGACAGGATGCATTGTCATGTTGATATAATTATTGTCTTCTACTGTGAGCAGTGCACACTGCTGTAAATAGTGTTAATAGTCTCTCCCATGCAGCGTTTTCTTTAGCGCTATAAGGAGACCACACCGCAGTTACGAAAAACAACCCCATACCGTAATGCTATCTCTTCTGTGCTACACTGTTGGCACTGCGCATTGATGGCAAGTAACGTCCTCCAGGCGTTTGCCAAACCCAAACCCTTCCATCGGTTTGCTACAGGGTACCAAGTGATTCATTACTCCAAATCACTCGTTTCTACATCTACATCCATACTCCGCAGGCCATCTGACGGTGTGTGGCGGAGGGCACCTGGAGTACCTCTATCGGTTCTCCCTTCTATTCCAGTCTCATATTGTTCGTGAAAGAAATATTGTCGGTATGCCTCTGTGTGAGCTTTAATCTCTCTGATTTTATCCTCATGGCCTCTTCGCGAGATATACGTAGGAGGGAGCAATATACTGCTTGTCTCCTCGGTGATGCTATGTTCTCGAAACTTCAACAAAAGCCGGCCGGAGTGGCCGAGCGGTTCTAGGTGATACAGTCTGGAACCGCGCGACCGCTACGTTCGCAGGTTCGAATCCTGTGTCGGGCATGGATGTGTGTGATGTCCTTAGGTTAGTTAGGTTTAAGTAGTTATAAGTTCTAGGGCACTGATGACCTCGGCAGTTAAGTCCCAAAGTGCTCAAAGCCATCTGAACCATTTGAACTTCAACAAAAGCCCGTACCGAGCTACTGAGCGTCTCTCTTGCAGAGTCTTCCACTGGAGTTTATCTATCATCTCCGTAACGCTTTCGCGATTACTAGATGACCCTGCAACGAAACGCACTGCTCTCCGTTGGATCTTCTCTATCTCTTCTATCAACCCTATCTGGTACGGATCCCAAACCGGTGAACAGTATTCAAACAGTGGACGAACAAGTGTACTGTAACCTACTTCCTTTGTTTTCGAACTGCGTTTCCTTTAGGACTCTTCCAGTGAATCTCAGTCTGGCATCTGCTGAACCGACGATTAATTTTGTATGATCATTCCATTTTAAATCACTCCTAATGCCTATTCCCAGATAATTTATGGAATTAATTGCTTCCAGTTGCTGACCTGATATACTGTAGCTAAATGATAAAGGATCTTTCTATCTATGTATTCGCAGCACATTACCCTTGTCTACAATGAGATTCAATTGCCATTCCCTGCACCATGCGTCAATTCGCTGCAGATCCTCCTGCATTTCAGTACAATTTTCCATTGTTACAACCTCTCTACAGCATCATCCACAAAAAGCCTCAGTGAACTTCCGATGTTATCCACAATGTCAGTTCTACGGCACTCCCCTGCGGCACACCTGAAATCATTCCTTCTTCGGATGACTTCTCTCCATTGAGAATGACATGCTGCGTTATGTTATCTAGGAACTCTTCAATCCAATCACACAATTGGTTCGATAGTCCATATGCTCTTACTTTGTTCGTTAAACGACTGTAGGGAACTGTATCAAACGCCTTGCGGTAGTCAAGAAACACGTCATCTACCTGGGAAACCGTGTCTATGGCCCTCTGAGCCTCGTGGACGAATAGCGCGAGCTGGGTTTCACACGATCGTCTTTTTCGAAACCCATGCTGACTCCTACAGAGTAGATTTCTAGTCTCCAGAAAAGTCATTATACTCGAACATAACACGTATTCCAAAATTCTACAACTGATCGACGTTAGAGATATACACAGCTGGCCATTAAAATTGCTGCACCACGAAGATGATGTAACCGACAGGAAGAAGATGCTGTGATATCCATATGATTAGCTGATCAGAGCATTCACACAATTTTGGCGCCGGTGGCGACACTTACAGCGTGTTGACGTGAGGAAATTTTCCAACCGATTTCTCATACACAAACAGCAGTTGACCGGCGTTGCCTGGTGAAACGTTGTTGTGATGCCTCGTGTAAGGAGGAGAAATGTGTACCATCACGTTGCCGACTTTGATAAAGGTCGGATTGTAGCCTATCGCGATTGCTGTTTATCGTATCGCGACATTGCTGCTCGCGTTGGTCGAGATCCAATGACTGTTAGCAGAATATGGAATCGATGGGTTCAGGAGGGAAATACGTAACGCCGTGCTGGATCCCGACGGTCTCGTATCACTAGCAGTCGAATTGACAGGCAACTTTTCCACATGGCTGTAACGGATCGTGCAACCACGTCTCGATCCCTGAGTCAACAGATGGGGATGTTTGCAAGACAACCATCTGCACGAAAAGTTCGACGACGTTTGCAGCAGCATGGACTTTCAGCTCGGAGACCATGGCTGCGATTATCCTTGACGCTGCATCACAGACAGGAGCGCCTGCGATGGTGTACTCAACCCCGAACTTGGGTGCACGAATGGTATAACGTCATTTCTCGGATGAATCCAGGTTCTGTTTACAGCATCATGATGGTCGCATCTGTGTTTGGCGACATCTCAGTGAGCGCACATTGGAAGCGAAAAAATTGGTCCAACTAAAAAATTCATATTTCTTTTGTACCACACGAATTTGTAATAAAAAATGGGGGTCCTATTTAAAAAAAAAACGCAGTTGATATCCGTCTGACCCATGGCAGCGACATCTAGCGGGCCAGCCATAGCGCCATCTGGTCACCCCTTTCACGTTAGACAAGTTTCGTTCTTTGTAGTTTTTTCGTTTGACCCTTATTTCATGAGATATTTGGCCCGGTCACGATCAGTGGTCCACCCTGTATAATAGAACAGATGCTGAGACTTTTCCACGTGCCTTGAAGGAAAAAGGCGGAGTTCTTACGCATAAACTGACGGAAAAAATGGCGGAACCAAGAAGGGCTTGTGCAACATAAATGAAAGTTGGTTGGCGTGTTTTTACATCTGAAAGGTAATTGAAATTTCGTACGAGTTACGTGGGAATGCCCCTAGCAACACCACTATGGGGATACAAATCAGGTTGACTATACGAATACACGCTGTAACAGTCGTCAGCGGTAGTTACCTTTGAGATTGGATGTGGTAAGTTGCTGTTAGCCAAGAATGCCTTTTAGGTGACAAAGACGCCATTATCAACACCTTACTGAGTTTGAAGGAGGTCGTGTGACAGGGCTGCAAGAAGCTGGCTGTTTTTTCCTTCTGAGGTATTTGCAGAAAAACCAAGCAGGAAAGTAGCCACTGTACATGATCGTTTGCAGCGGTGGCCACAAGAATTTACTTCTATATCTTCAGCTACACTCATGTTCCTAAATTAAGGATAATGCTGATACATGGTGAAACAACGCTGTGGTGGGCGGTCTGCGCGTTTTAATCACCTCAGGGTATGATCATGCGGTGTATTTTACCTGCGGTCGTCGCACCGTGGCGCTGGCAGCAGTCCACATACATAGAGGTGTGTTGGTGAATGTCAGAGTACGGTGCAGCAAGTAAGTGTGCAGGCGTTTTCAGACGTGCTAATGGGGACTGTGTGTTGAAAATGGTTCAAACAACACCTGTTGATGACGTTATGAGGGGTTGAATACTAGGGCGACTGGAGGCTGGTCAAACACAGCAGGTCGTAGTACAGGCCCTTCGTGAGCCACCAAGTATGATCTCAAGATTATGGAAACGACTCCAGCAGACAGCAAAAGTGTCCAGGCGCTGCAGTACGGTACGTCCACAGTGTACAACACCACAAGGAGATCGATTTCTCACCATCAGTACCCGCAGACAGCCACGGAGTATTGCAGGTAGCCTTGCTCGGGACCTTACTGCAGCCACTGGAACAGTTGTCTCCAGACAGACAGTCTAGATATGACTGACCAGACGTGGTTTATTCGCCCGGAGACCTGCAAGGTGCATTCCACTGACCCCTAGTCACAGGAGAGCCCGTAAAGCTTGGTGTCAAGAACACAGTACATGGTCTTTGGGACAATGGTCCCAGGTTATGTTCACGGACGAGTCCAGGTATAGTCTGAGCAGGGATTCTCGCCGGGTTTTCATCTAGCGTGAACCAGGAGCCAGATACCAACCCCTTAATGTCCCTGAAAGGGACCCGTGTGGAGGTCGTGGTTTGATGGTGTGGGGTGGAATTATAATTGGTGCACGTACACCTTTGCATGTCTTTGACAGAGGAACTGTAACAGGTCAGGTGTATCGGAACGTCATTTTGCACCAGTATGTCCGCGTTTTCAGGGGTACAGTGGGTCCCACCTTCCTCCTCATGGATGACAAAGCACGGCCCCACCGAGCTGCCATCGTGGAGGAGTACCTTGAAACAGAAGATACCAGGCGAATAGAGTGGCCTGCCTGTTCTCCAGACCTAAACCCCATCGAGCACGTCTGCGATGCCCTCGGTCGACGTATCGCTGCACGTCTTTAAACCCCTACGACACTTCAGGAGCTCCGAGAGGCACTGGCGCAAAAATGGGAGGCTATACCCCAGCAGCTGCTCGACCACCCAATCCAGAGTATGCCAATCCGTTGTGCGGCCTGTGTACGTGTGCATGGTGATCATATCCCATTTGATATCGGGGTACATGCGTAGCAAAAAGTGGCTTTTTGTAGCACATGTGTTTCGGGACGGTTTTCTCTACTTATTACCAATACCGTGGACTTATAGATCTGTGTAGTGTGTGTTCCCTATGTGCCTACGCTATTAGCGCCAGTTTTGTGTAGTGCCACGTTGTGTGGCACCACATTCTGCAATTATCCTTAATTTTGCCAGTCGCTTGGGACTTTGCGCTGGGCGAAAGATTCACGATAAATGCAGGCTAGCTAGGAGGCCAATGCCGTCGAGTACTCTTTGTGAAACCGAATTGGGATTCCATCCGGACCTGGTGATTTATTTGCTTTCAAATCTTTCAATTGTTTCTCTACGTCAGGGATGCTGATTACTATGTCTTCCATACAAGAGTCTGTCCGATGGTCAAATTACTTTATGTTTGTATGATTCTCCTGTGTGAACAATTTCTTGAACGTGGAATTTAAAACCTCGGCTTTCGTTTTGCCATCTTCAACTGTCCCAGCAGACTGGTCAACGAGGGACTATATGCAAACCTGTCGCATATGACTATAATTTTCTAGGGTTCTCTTCTAGATCTTTTGCCAAGTTGTCACGGTGGTAGTTGTACGCTTCGCGGAAAGATCTTCTCACAGACGCACGAATGTCTACTAACATTTGCTGGTCGTCATTTGTGCGTTCTCTTTTCAACCGACGATGCAACAGCCTCTGCTTCCTCAGCATTTTTCGAATCCCGTGAATAAATCATGGTGGGTATTTCCGATCCTTTATCCACTTACTAGGCGCATAACTCTCCAGACCACGATTTGTTTAAACTTGGCCCGTAATTCCTCTACGTTCATCCTACTGGAACTAAGTGATGTCAATTCAGTTTGTAACTGATATGCTAACAACTGGTTTCCACTCTTAACAGAAACACTCTCCTTCCCTTTTTGACTGATTCACTAACTTTCGTAATCATTCTTGCTATAATGACATCATGATCGCTAATCCCGTTTCTATACTGATGTTTTCGATAAGGCCCGGCCTATTTGTAGTTACAAGGTCTAAGATATTTCCATGGCGTGTGGGCTGCCGAGCTAGCTGCTCAAGGCAGTTTTCAGAAAACGTGTTCAAAAGTTTCTGACTGTCTGTCTGTACCCCTCGCAATGAATCCTAGACATCGCATATAAGTCTATTGTTTTTTAAGTCTTCTCCAAATAGTATTGCAAGATCTGTGTATTTACGAGCTACTGACTGTAGGCTTTCTTTGAATTACTCTAGAACTGTCGCAGGGGAATCGGGTGGCCAGTAAAAACATCCAGAAATGAACTTAGTTTCACCTGCACCTGTTACTCACGACCAGATAACTTCATTGTCACACTCAACTTCGACCTCAGTAGAGACAACGTTTTTGTCAACTGCTATGAAGACTTCTCCTCCTGTGGCCTCTAACCTGTCTTCCCGATTTACAGGGTGGTCTATTAATCGTGACCGGGCCAAATATCGCACGAAATAAGCGTCAAACGAAAAACCTACAAAGAACGAAACTAGTCTAGCTTCAAGGGGGAAACCAGATGGTGCTATGGTCGGCCCGCTAGATTGCGCTGCCATAGGTCAAACGTATATCAACTGGGTTTTTTTAAAATAGGAACCCCCATTTTTATTACGTATTCGTGTAGTACGTAGAGAAATATGAATGCTTTAGTTGGTCCACTTTTTTCGCTTTGTGATAGATGGCGCTGTAATAGTCACAAACATATGGCTCACAATTTTAGACGAACAGTTGGTAACAGGTAGGTTTTTTAAATTAAAATACAGAACGTAGGTACGTTTGAACATTTTATTTCGGTTGTTCCAATGTGATACATGTACTTTTATGAACTTAGCATTTCTGAGAACGCATGATGTTACAGCGTGATTACCTGTAAATGCTAAATTAATGCAATAGATGCTCAAAATAATGTCAGTCAACCTCAGTGCATGTGGCAATACATGTAACGACATTCCTCACAACAGCGAGTAGTTGGCCTTCCGTAATGGTCGCACATGCATTGACAGTGCGGTGACGCATGTTGTCAGGCGTTGTCGGTGGATTACGATAGCAAATATCCTTCAACTTTTCCCACAGAAAGAAATCCGGGGACGTTATATCCAGTGAACGTGCGGGCCATGGTATGGTGCTTCGACGTCCAATCCACTTGTCATGAAATATGCTATTCAATGTGCCGGACATCCATCATGTTGGAAGCATATCGCCATTCTGTCATGCAGTGAAACATCTTATAGTAATATTGGTTAAGCATTACGTAGGAAATCAGCATACATTGCACCATTTACATCTACATCCATACTCCGCTAGCCAACTGACGGTGTGTGGCGGAGGGTACCCTGAGTACCTCTATCGGTTCTCCCTTCTATTCCAGTCTCGTATTGTTCGTGGAAGGAAGGATTGTCGGTATGATTCTGTGTGGGCTCTAACCTCTCTGATTTTATCCTCATGGTCTCTTCGCGAGATATACGTAAGAGGGAGCAATATACTGCTTGACTCTTCGGTGAAGGTATGTTCTCGAAACTTTAACAAAAGCCCGTACCGAGCTACTGAGCGTCTCTCCTGCAGAGTCTTCCACTGGAGTTTATCTATCATCTCCGTAACGCTTTCGCGATTACTAAATGATCCTGTAACGAAGCGCGCTGCTCTCCGTTGGATCTTCTCTATCTCTTCTATCAACCCTATCTTGTGCGGATCCCACACTGCTGAGCAGTATTCAAGCAGTGGGCGAACAAGCGTACTGTAACGTACTTCCTTTGTTTTCGGATTGCATTTCCTTAGGATTCTTCCAATGAATCTCAGTCTGGCATCTGCTTTACCGACAATCAACTTTATATGATCATTCCATTTTAAATCACTCCTAATGCCTACTCCCAGATAATTTATGGAATTAACCGCTTCCAGTTGCTGACCAGCTATTTTGTAGCTAAATGATAAGGGATCTAACTTTCTATGTATTCGCAGCACATTACACTTGTCTACATTGAGATTCAATTGCCATTCCCTGCAATTCACTGCAGATCCTCCTGCGTTTCAGTACAATTTCCATTGTTACAACCTCTCGATTCACCACAGCATCATCCGCAAAAAGCCTCAGTGAACTTCCGATGTCATCCACTAGGTCATTTATGTATATTGTGAATAGCAACGGTCCTATGACACTCCCCTGCGGCACACCTGAAATCACTCTTACTTCGGAAGACTCTCTCCATTGAGAATGACATGCTGCGTTCTGTTATCTGGGAACTCCTCAATCCAATCACACAAATGGTCTGATAGTCCATATGCTCTTAGTTTGTTCATTAAACGACTGTAGAGAACTGTATCGAACGCCTTGCGGAAGTAGAGAAACACGGCATCTACCTGTGAACCCGTGTCTATGGCCGTCACGGATTGCCATCGATAAAATGGGGGCCAATTACCCTTCCTCCCATAATGCCGCACCATACATTAACCCGCCAAGGTAGCTGATGTTCCACTTGTCGCAGCCATCGTGGATTTTCCGTTGCCCAATAGTGCATATTATGCCGGTTTACGTCACCGCTGCTCGTCAATGACGCTTCGTCGCTAAATAGAACGCGTGCAAAAAATCTGTCATCGTTCCGTAATTTCTCTTCTGCTCAGTGGCAGAACTGTACACGACGTTCAAAGTCGACGCCATGCAATTCATGGTGCATTGAAATATGGTACGGGTGCAATCGATGTTGATGTAGCATTCTCAACACCGACGTTTTTGAGATTCCCGATTCTCGCGCAATTTGTCTGCTACTGATGTGCGGATTATCCGCGACAGCAGCTGAAACACCTACATGGGCATCATCATTTGTTGCAGGCCGAGGTTGACGTTTCACATGTGGCTGAACGCTTCCTGTTGTCTTAAATACCGTAACTATCCGGCGAACGGTCCGGACACTAGAGTGATTTCGTCCTGGATATCGAGCAGCATACGTAGCACACGCCCGTTGGGCATTGTGATCACTGTATCCATACATCCAGTTGGTAAACGGTCCATTTTAACACGGGTAATGTATCACGAAGCAAATACCGTCCGCACTGGCGAAATGTTACGTGATACCACGTACTTATACGTTTGTGACTATTACAGCGCCATCTATCACAAAGCGAAAAAAGTGGTGCTACTAAAACATTCATATTTCTTTACGTACTACACGAATATGTAATAAAAATGGGGGTTCCTATTTAAAAAGACGCAGTTGATATCCGTTTGATCTGTGGCAGCGCCATCTAGCGAGCAAACCATAGCACCATCTGGTTTCCCCCTTCAAGCTAGTCGAGTTTCGTTGTTTGTAGTTTTTTCGTTTGATGCTTATTTTGTGAGGTATTTGGCCTGGTCACTATCAATGGACCAACCTGTACATTCCATGACTCGCTAAATATCTCAGAGTTTTCTACTTCGAGTTTCAGCCAGTTCTCGGTTCCAAGATTAATTTCAGCACGAGAACTTTCCTGGAGGGCAGAATGTACGGTCGCGAGATGGCAAGGCCCCGGACGCCACGTGACACTACTGCGTGGAGGGGGGGGGGGGGGGGGGGGGTACCATGGTGTTCGGCGTATGGCTCTGGCCCTTCGTGCTACAACTTCAGCAGCAATTTGAGCAGCAGTTGGCATCACAGTGACACAACGAACTGTCAAACATCTGTTACTCCGAGGACAGCTGCGAGCCAGACGCCCTGTAGCGTGCATTCCACTGATCACCACCATTCGCGACTTCAGTGGTGCCACGCAGGAGCTCATTGGAGGGCAGGGTGGACGTCTGTTGTGTTTTCTGATGGAAGCTGATTCTGCCTAGGTGTCGGTGATGACCTTGTGTTGATTAGAAGGAGGTAAGTTGAGGGCCTGCAACCAGCCTAATTGCGTGCTGGACACACTGGCCTACGCTTGGAGTTATTTTCTGGGGTGAAATTTTGTATGAAGTTAGGAGCATTTTCGTGGTTATTCCATGCACTCTGACTGCAGGTTTGTACGTCAATCAGGTGACTGGATCTGTTGTGCTACCATTCTTGAACGTCAATCCAGGTGCTGTTTTCAAATGGTTCAAATGGCTCTGAATACTATGGGACTTAACTTCTGAGGTCATCAGTCCCCTAGAACTTATAACTACTTAAACCTAACTAACCTAAGGACTTCACACACATCCATGCCCGAGGCAGGATTCGAACCTGCCACCGTAGCGGTCGCGCGGTTCCAGGCTGTAGTGTCTGGAACCGCTCGGCCACCCCGGCCGGCAGCTGTTTTCCAACAGGATAATGCTCGCCCACATATCGCTGTTGTAACCCAACATGCTCTGTAGTTTGTCGACATATTTGCCTTGGCCTGCTCGATCACCAGGTTTGACTCCAATCGAGCACGTATGGAACACCATCGGACGACAAATCCAACGTCAACCACAACCAGTATTAACCGTCCCTGTATTGACCGACCAAATACAACAGGCATGGAACTCAGTCCCACAAACTGGCATCCGACACCTGCAGAATACATACATTGACGTTTGCACGCTTGCATTCAGCATTCTGGCAGTTACACCTGTTATTAATGTACCAGCATTTCGCATTTGCGAAGTTTTGTCTGGCACTTACATTAACCTGTGGTCTTGCAATGTTAGTAACTTAAATAAGTTACCTAGACAAAAGTATTCGCGAAACTTCATTACTGTTTATTAATTATTTTTTGGTGTTGACGATTTTTTCCGTCAATCTATTAAGACATAACACAAGTTCAAAAACGTTGAGACAGGTAGATTTTGTAGTGATCGTAGAAGTTTGTGGCTGTGAATTAATATTGAAAAATAATTCACTTTTAATTCTGATTGTTTACAGACTGGAATATTTTGAAATGTTTGTGAGGAATTTTGATTCCTTACTAGGATATCTGTCAGACAGCAGAAAGCAGTTAATAGTCTGTGGTGACTTCAATGTAGATTTTCTAAAGGATTCTGGTAGAAAAAATAATCTGAAACGTTAATTGGCTCCTGCAATTTAATCTTAGTGATAACGTTTCAACACGGCTGGATAAAGACGTAGGACCCTAATTGATAATATTTACTTTGGCGAAGCTCGAAGAAAGAAAATAACTGTTTACCCAATAACAAATGCCCTCTCTCATAGTGATACCCAGTTGGGATAAATAACATAGTGCCTTACAGTATGGATACTCCTCAGTGGAAATCAGTTAGACTAATTAATCGCTCAAGGACAAATGTTTTTAAGAGCAGTTTACAAGAGGTGACCTTGAATAAAACTTATAATGAAACAAATGCTAGCGTAAAATTTAATCTATTTCATGATAAACTGATATTATTATTTAAAAATAGTTTTCCACATAAGGTAAGAATAAATGGCACTAAATGGCTACGTAAAAAACCATTGATCATTAGAGGGTTAATATATCTTGTGAAAGGAAAGGGGAATTGTGTCTTTTGGCAAGAACAAATAGAGATCTTGCAACAGTTGCTACAAAACTACTCAAAATTACTAAGAAAGATTATTAAAACATTAAATAACATGCACATTATGTCTGAAATCACTAATTCCGGCAACAGACGTAAGGCTACGTAGAATGTAGCGAAACGAGAGAGGACAAGCCACAGAAGAGGATAATATCAATGTTTGACAGAATGGAAGGGCTATAAATGCTGACTCACAGGTAACAGATGTATATAATAATCATTTCCTAAACATAGCAAAAAGTATAGGGAAACACGGTTTAAGATAAAAATCGCAGCAGCATGTGAAAAATATAACTCTCATAAAATTCAGTCATAGTCATGTATCATCAACTTCTCCTTCTGAAATGAAGAAAATTATATATTTTCTGGTTTTGATGGTATTTTCAATCGAATAATAAAGATTTGCCCGGTCTTATCTGAAATATGTAATGCATTACCAGCTCAAGGCATTTTTCCAGATAGACTGAAATATGCCGTTATCAAACTATTTCATAAAGATGATAGATATGTTAATAACTAACGGTTTCACTGATGATATCAGTTTCCAAAACTTTTGAGAAGATGATGTATTCTAGAGCTTATCTCACCCGAGCAACAATAATATCCTCAGCAAATCATAGTTCTGATTCCAGACAAGATGCGCTACTGTGTAATGCCATTTACATGTTGCTCACCAAATTTTACACGCATTATTAAATAATACAATTCCACCGGTTGGTGTTTTCTGGGGCCTATACAAGGCATTTTACTGTGTGAATTACAGTAATCTCTTAGATAAATTGATGTTTTGTAGGATTGATGGTATAATCAGTCATTGGACATTATATCCAACCAAAAGAATGCAGAACGTTGTTCTTAGTAATTCAACCTATATAGTTTGCAAACTTTATTCTGACTAGGGAGAAATCATGTATGAGATCCCCAAGGTTCAACCTTAAGTGCACTAGTGTTCCTCATATATGTAAACGATCTTCCGTCTAATATCAACATGCAGAATGAGTTCTTTTCTCAAATGACACTCTTATTGTAACCAATCCAACAATACATACTGAAACAGAAGAAATGGTAAACAGTATTCTAAAAGGTATCATTGACTGGTTTTCTGCGGATGGTCTTGCTTTCTCTTTTAAAAAGAAACGACATATTCCGTTCTGCACGTTCAGGGGAACCACATGGTGAGGAAAAAATAATGATGGTGGAAACAACAGTTTTTTTAGGTGTCTATATTGATGAGAATTTAAATTGTAAATGAACGTTTTGGAGCTACCAAAACAAATTAGTTTAGCAACATTTGCGCTTAGAGTCATTACAGATCTTGGACAGAAGGTGACATATCTTGCATATTTTCAATCAATAATTTCGTATGTAATAACGTATTGGGGTACTCATCTTTAAGAAAGAAAGTCTTCATAGCTCAAAAACGAGCTGTAAGAATAATATGCCGTGCTCACCCGCGTTCATCTTGTAGACATCTCTTTAAGAAGTTGGGCATTCTGACTACTGCTTCACGGTATATTTATTCCCTCATAAAGTTTGTTGTGAAAAATCCCCTTCAGTTCAAAAGGAACAATGATGTACATAATTACAATACCAGAAGGAAAAAGACATTACTCCAAATTACGGTATCTTTAGCACAAAAAGGGGTGCACAAAGCTGCAACTAAAATCTTTGATCACTTATCCGGGGATATGAAATGTCTGACATACAGCAAAGTAAAATTTGAAAACAAATTGAAAAAGTTTCTCCTTCACAGCTCCTCCTATTCCGTAGAAGAGCTTCTATTATCGTAATGAGTAAAAGGTGCTGTATATTTAAAAGAAAGGCTTATACATGTTCAGCATTTAACCATATTTACAAACTAATTTGCGAAGCGAATGTAAAATGACTCGTTCCACATCAGTACGATTTATCGTGCAGAATGAACCATGGAACATTAAACTAACGTCTTTGACAAGTCTCTGGCTTACGACATGTCTAATAGTACATATTAGCAATGATGTGAAGAGAGGTTTTGTAAATGTTTGTTGTTGTTGTTGTTGTGGTCTTCAGTCCTGACACGGTTTTGATGCAGCTCTCCATGCTACTCTATCCTGTGCAAACTTCTTCATCTCCCAGTACCTACTGCAAAGTACATCCTTCTGAATCTGCTTAGTGTATTCATCTCTTGGTCTCCCTCTACGATTTTTACCCTCCACGCTGCCCTCCAATTCTAAATTGATTATCCATTGATGCCTACCAACCGATCCCTTCTTCTAGTCAAGTTGTGCCACAAACTTCTCCCCAATCCCATTCAGTACCTCCTCATTAGTTATATGATCTACCCATCTAATCTTTAGCATTCTTCTGAAGCACCACATTTCGAAAGCTTCTATTCTCTTTTTGTCTAAACTATTTATCGTCCACGTTTCACTTCCATACATGGCTACACTCCATACAAATACTTTCAGAAACGACTTCCTGACATTTAAATCTATACTCGATGTTAGCAAATTTTTCTTCTTCAGAAACGCTTTCCTTGCCATTGCCAGTCTACATTTTATATCCCATTTCCTAATCTAATTCCCTCAGCATCACCCGACTTAATTTGACTACATTCCATTATCCTCGTTTTGCTTTTGTTGATGTTCAACTTATATCCTCCTTTCAAGACACTGCCAATTCCGTTCCAATTTAGTGTATGCAATTAGGTACCATCATTGTGTCCAGGAAAGATCACTGACAATCTGATACACGAATAGCTTATCAGTGTATGTAGTTTTGCATTATTGCACTGCTGAAACGGACATGATGAAGAAAACAGATCTTGACACAGTAGCAACTGTACGTCTGAGGTAAAACGCGAGAATCTTCTAGTTAACTAATTTAATCTCATAATAATAACGTCACTGAAAAAACTGCAATTTGCGGTCCTGTGAGAGTACATGACGTGTAGGCTGAATAACGTAATTAGTTGAAGTGCGTCGTTATGAAGGCCTCTAATGAAGTCCGCTGTGTGTAGTACAACTGGGAAGAAAAAAAAAAAAAACCGCCCGTGAGCTGTGAGGTCACGCCCTCTCTCTTCTCAAGATACGTGCACACGTACCGGAAATTAAAGCACAAACACGTTGGAATAGTGTGCATTATGAATTCATCTCAGCCTGTGTATACATTTACACAGGAAGTTGCACATATTTAGATTCTTTTCCAATTCCGTTGTGGCTAACTGGTTCAGATAAAAAAATAAATAAATAAGAGCTACTTTACTTGTGTAAGGTGCTGGGCTCTTCATACGCTTCCTTATGAATCTGCTACGTGTGTTTGGCTGGTAGTTGTGTTTGTGTCAGTATATCACCACTATGCATTTACGCACACGAAACGACAACGGTACGTTTTTGAACTTTTTGAGATGGTGAAGACGACTTTGATTTTCGTTTTACATGCTCCTTTTCGGATAGAAAAAGTAACAGTAAGAATTGTGCAGATTGTTCGTAGCGTTCCATTTCTTCGTGTGCCTTCAGTAAATGACTAGCTTGATTTTTCTGCTCCAAAGTACATCTTGGTATAGTGCCGTCCTCGTAATTAAGCAAATACTTCCTTTGCAGCGAAGTTCACACCCATTATCCTCATCCAGATACGCTTTTTTAAATATGTATAACAGTGTTGAGAAAATTATTTCAGGCAGACAGAAAAATGCTATCCGTTTCAGAAGGGAAAAGATGGCCGCGAGAATAGGACATAGTCTTTTAAAAGAAACACGTTGGTGCCTATGTAAAGTAATTTAAGCATTCCAAAGGAAGCTTGAATTCGGATGCTCAGATGGAAATCTAATTCCTGGTGCTACCGAGTCTAGTCTTTTGCTTGAACCATTGTACCAGCTGCCTCGGTATTGTCGATTTCAGGATGTTTGACAGTTGCTTATCAGGCAGTCTCCCGGTTCCATCAGCGGTTTTTTTCCCCGTGTCAGGATTCGTTGAAAAATCTCTTTTCTATGTGCATCTTGCACAAATTTTCGATCCGACGCAAACAATAGACAGTATGTTACGAATTAGTTTTCTTTTGATAACTTCGATACAAACTGGTAAGTGGACGCGTGCCCAGTTTTCAAGAATGTTCACGAATGTACTCCGCTCAGTCTCTGAATGTGCGCTAATGTAAATGAAACACTGTAGAACCAGCAAGAGTATTAGATTAGATTAGATTAGTTTTCGTTCCATAGATCCGTGTTGAGGAGATCCTCGTGGATGTGGAACATGTCACCTTTTTTTTATTTTTACTTTTTTTTAAAGCTGAAATAACAATACTAATAGTATAAATATATACAACACATCATTTGTTTCTATTAAAAAATTCGTCAATGGAGTAGAACTAGTTGGCCACTAGTAAGTCTTTCAGGCTCCTTTTAAACTGATCTCTATTTGTAACTAAATTTTTTATGTTTGCTGGCAAATTATTGAAGATGAGTGTTCCTGAGTAGTGGACCCCTTTTTGAACTAAAGTAAGTGCTTTTAAGTCCTTGTGCAGATCATTTTTGTTCCTGGTATTGTATGTATGAACTGAGCTGTTTGTTGGAAAAAGAGATATATTATTTAGGACAAATTTCATTAAGGAGTAAATATACTGAGAGGCAGTAGTTAGTATACCCAGTTCTTTGAAGAGCTTTCTACAAGACGTTCGTGAGTTTACTCCACAAATAATACGTATTACACACATTTGGACTCTGAAAACTTTTGTTTGACTTGAAGAGTTACCCCAAAATATTATACCATATGACATTATGGAATGAAAGTAGGCAAAGTATGCAAGCTTTTTCACTTTTATATCGCCTATGTCTGCTAACACTCGAATTGCAAATACAGATTTGTTAAGGCGTTTCTGCAGTTCTGTGGTGTGCTCCTCCCAACTGAATTTATTATCAAGTTGTAATCTCAGGAATTTAATACTGTCAACCTCTTCTATCTGCCCTTCTTCGTACTTTATACATATGCTGGGTGGAAAGCTCTTACAAGTTCTGAAATGCATATAGTGAGTCTTTTCGAAGTTTAATGTCAGTGAGTTGGCTTTAAACCATTTATTAATATCCATGAAAATACCATTAGCAGATCTTTCTAGAACTATACTTGACATACTATTTATTGCAATACTTGTGTCATCTGCAAACAAAACGAACTCTGCTTCTGGCAGTGTAACTGATGAGAGATCATTAATGTACACAAGAAAAAGCAATGGCCCTAAGATGGATCCTTGTGGGACACCACATGTAATTTCTTCCCATTCTGATGATGACTGATGACTTAATTCACTAGTCCCTTGCACTGACACCCTTTGTTTCCTGTTAGCGAGGTATGACTTGAACCATTTTGCAGCACTGCCCGTATAAAAGAAGGGAGGCTTTAAAGTCAAATATTAGTGAAGCGCTTTACGAGCTGCGCATAGGACTGTAGGTACCACCTACACGGATGCGCAAATGGATGTTAGAGATGGTTGCAATGCATCCCGGACAAAAGTTCTCTGCGCATTTGATAATGTCAGGATCATGAGACTAAACAAATTGGCCACTTCATCTACAAGGTCGAGTGGACGCAGAGTACTTCGTCGGAGGGCACCATGCCATGGGTCACCTTGAACTAGGTTAAACTACCGACGCTAGAGTTAACTGTCGTAGTCAGTAGCGTGTGAATGAAGGAAGCGGCAATCAGTTACGTGTCTCACTTCAATTATTGCCCACACTTGCACTTTTCAGTGCACAGTTTATATAACAAAATAATTAAAAGTCGTAGAAGAAGATGGAAATGACAAAATTCTTTGCCATAATTATATTTAAGTGCCCACTTTGTCACTGCTGATCTGTAATAACTGATGATTATTGTGTTAAGTTTACTAAAGAAAATGCTTACGTGTCGTTCATTACTTGCCTTCCTTTCTTCTAAAAGTATTGGGACCCTTACAGGCCTAATATTTATGGTACACAACATTACTCGTTGCTCGTTGCCACGTGACTGGATGGATTTCTACTGGTAATAATTAAATAATTATTGCTCTGTTATTATTACCTGAACCTGATGTGGACAGTGTTTGAGGATAATCGAGATTTTGTTACTGACCGCCCTACAGCACTTACTCGTTTGTTCTGTTAACTTCTACACTCCTGGAAATGGAAAAAAGAACACATTGACACCGGTGTGTCAGACCCACCATACTTGCTCCGGACACTGCGAGAGGGCTGTACAAGCAATGATCACACGCACGGCACAGCGGACACACCAGGAACCGCGGTGTTGGCCGTAGAATGGCGCTAGCTGCGCAGCATTTGTGCATCGCCGCCGTCAGTGTCAGCCAGTTTGCCGTGGCATACGGAGCTCCATCGCAGTCTTTAACACTGGTAGCATGCCGCGACAGCGTGGACGTGAACTGTATGTGCAGTTGACGGACTTTGAGCGAGGGCGTATAGTGGGCATGCGGGAGGCCGGGTGGACGTACCGCCGAATTGCTCAACACGTGGGGCGTGAGGTCTCCACAGTACATAGATGTTGTCGCCAGTGGTCGGCGGAAAGTGCACGTGCCCGTCGACCTGGGACCGGACCGCAGCGACGCGCGGATGCACGCCAAGACCGTAGGATCCTACGCAGTGCCGTAGGGGACCGCACCGCCACTTCCCAGCAAATTAGGGACACTGTTGCTCCTGGGGTATCGGCGAGGACCATTCGCAACCGTCTCCATGAAGCTGGGCTACGGTCCCGCAAACCGTTAGGCCGTCTTCCGCTCACGCCCCAACATCGTGCAGCCCGCCTCCAGTGGTGTCGCGACAGGCGTGAATGGAGGGACGAATGGAGACGTGTCGTCTTCAGCGATGAGAGTCGCTTCTGCCTTGGTGCCAATGATGGTCGTATGCGTGTTTGGCGCTGTGCAGGTGAGCGCCACAATCAGGACTGCATACGACCGAGGCACACAGGGCCAACACCCGGCATCATGGTGTGGGGAGCGATCTCCTACACTGGCCGTACACCTCTGGTGATCGTCGAGGGGACACTGAATAGTGCACGGTACATCCAAACCGTCATCGAACCCATCGTTCTACCATTCCTAGACCGGCAAGGGAACTTGCTGTTCCAACAGGACAATGCACGTCCGCATGTATCTCGTGCCATCCAACGTGCTCTAGAAGGTGTAAGCCAACTACCCTGGCCAGCAAGATCTCCGGATCTGTCCCCCATTGAGCATGTTTGGGACTGGATGAAGCGTCGTCTCACGCGGTCTGCACGTCCAGCACGAACGCTGGTCCAACTGAGGCGCCAGGTGGAAATGGCATGGCAAGCCGTTCCACAGGACTACATCCAGCATCTCTATGATCGTATCCATGGGCGAATAGCAGCCTGCATTGCTGCGAAAGGTGGATATACACTGTACTAGTGCCGACATTGTGCATGCTCTGTTGCCTGTGTCTATGTGCCTGTGGTTCTGTCAGAGTGATCATGTGATGTATCTGACCCCAGGAATGTGTCAATTAAGTTTCCCCTTCCTGGGACAATGAATTAACGGTGTTCTTATTTCAATTTCGAGGAGTGTATTTGTGTCTTTGGTGTATGTCAACTGTCGATGAAAGACTTAACACCGACAGTTTCATTCAAACTCATTGTTGATTTTCATGATACAGTTATGTATATTAGGTGCATCATCTGTCAGTAGAACGAATAGTACGACTCGCAGTACAGAAATATTTGAGTACCAGACTGTCATTGAGTATTGGCCTGAGAGTGATGATTACATTTGATCAACTGTTTCACATATTATCAGCAAAAGTAATATTTCAGGTGCAGGTTTAACAGATAACCATGGGACCGCTAAAATGGCCCCATCTGACATTCCGAACGCTACAGAGGTGTCTTACGTTTTAGCTCACACTATATGCCTGTCCTCCCTCCCTCCCTTCCTCTCTCTCTCTCTCTCTCTCTCTCTCTCTCTCTCTCTCTCTCTCTTTCTTATTATCAACTACGTTACTACGTTTGTTGGTCCTGTATCCATCTTAACCTGTTAAATGTGACACAATATCTTTTTTCTACGTTCCGAAAACCATGCTGTTATTTGCTGTGGCAGGTTGGCGAGCTTCAATAGTATAACAGTATGAGACGGCGAAGGAGTCTCTTTTTTCCTTCTTAACCGTATTGGCTTCTTAAATTACGGCAAATACAGAGTACTTAAGGTCTCGTTATTTACAGGACTTCGACGTTTTGTCTTGGTCAAGACCTTCTGAGCGCAGAAACATTACCACTCTAGTGCCACAGGACGCAACCAAGAATTGAAAAATTATAAGTTTCTGTTTCTAACTAGATATTGATAACAGTAGTAGAGCTCTAAACTCGGAACACTTGAACAAGATAAATAATATGTCCTTCATCTTGATATTTAAACAGTAATGTTAAGTTTTCCGTTAAATGAACTGGAAAAGAAATGCTTAAAGCAATAAAATAGTAATAATAACAACTGATTGTATAGCAAATCAGCAGTAATGTTGCCAGAACCTGCAGGCACAGTATTTAGAAAATAGTCAGTAAAATTAGATATTCATTACTGATATTGTGTCAGGAAATATTAGCTGAAGCAGAAAGAGGAACTATGAAACATTTCTGTGTGCATACTTATATAAAAAGATTATTAATTAAAAGCATGGAACTGTTATCTGCAGTAGTTCTAATAGTAGAAGATTTGTGGGTATATGAGCAGCAGAAGAAAACAATAATTTAAAAATTGTTGTAATCTGTTCCAGTTTCTCTCTGTGTGTAGGTTTCGCTCCATTGTTATTTTACTGTTCCCAAAGACACATCATCTAATCACAGCCTTTAAAGACAGCAGATACTGTTTAATTTCATACAGATTACTGTGACATTTAGACTATCGGTAGATGACGGATCGAAAGTCACATACTTTCTAAATTAGGCAAATGTTGCAGGTACGAAATGAGCCTATTTGCTTACACACCCTGTGCTTTAGCCTTGCGTAACTACTTTCGATGTAGCACCGCCGAAGCTTTAGAATAAGTACAAGTCTTTCTGTACAAAGCCGGCTGTGGTGATGTCAGACTGTGTTAAAGTTTGTTTGTAGACCTTCGAATCCCACAGTAACGAAGCTGCCGTGTTACAACCGAGGCCCATCTTCTCGCAGACCGTACTTAGTTGACAAAGCCTGAATATACTTGAAAGAAAGCTTACTGTAATCGAAGTTATCCTTGAGCGTGAGATCCTGTCCTTTTTGTAATTGTAAACGCAATATTCTATTGGCAAAACACGAAAGCCTCAATTATAGGTAGAAAAAAATATAAATAATTAGTGCTCTGCAAAGCACCAATGTTATTCTAGTAAGATGTATATTGTGGTATATTAAACAGAATTCGTCGTGCGCGTTTTGGTCGTTCGTTGCCTTTATTTCTACTACGTTAGAAAAGTACATGATAAACTTAAAAATTTTGAGGTTGTTACGATAAGTTCATATCGCTTGGAGGCGACCTTTATCATTTGCTGGAACGTGAACGAACTCTGAAAAATCGGAGTCCGGTGTCTACAGAAAGAACACGTCTGGGTTTTTGACAAGGCATGTAATATTTTATGGCACTAATGCTATATCTGAGATCCACATAACTTCAGCTGCCGAACAGAAGCATTTGGCAAAAGTGCTTATTCAGGCTGCTTTCTTGTTCGCCTACTTGTTTGGTTTTGTGCCCCTTTTTGATAGCTTCAGCTGTGATGCAGTTCGAAAAGGAAAGTTGGAGCGTAATGTTCTGTAGGTAAGCGCATTTAGGAGAATAACAGTGTTAGTTGCGTAAGGATGGTAAATTAAATAGAACAGTTCGTGTGGATTGACATGTGGGAAACACATTGAAAACTAAACCAAAGTGTCCATATTTCACCAAAGTGAAATATTTAGTTAGAACTACTGAATCAGAAAGACTTAAAATTTTTGTAATCTCAGTCACATAATTCAGCACTGCCTCGCATCATACAGAGGAGACCAAGACAGGACTTTGCCAAACTCCGTGATGCTACTTATGGATGCAGCGTTCAGTTCGGATTAGTGATGGCACTGAAGCGAAAAAGAGACAAACCAGTTTCTGTCACAGCATTTTGATCTAAATTGCTCTTGTCTGATTTTAGGTGAAATACCTGGTTTTAGCAAAGAACAAGCAAAAGTCATACAGGTTTTTCTGCTTATGTTCGATATTGAAGATCGAAAGGCACCTTACTGAGTTTCAGTACATTTAGTTACATTATTAACATTCATTTAAGCTGTATTTTATCTCACCGCAGCTTTACAGCTTAGGTGAGCAACAAAAATTTGTTTAGTTCCTTTCGAAAGTCTGTAAGACCAGACATTATTCAGTCTCAGATGCGCGGAACATCGTGTACGGAAACACTGCAAGATGTTACCACTCCGGATGAATTCTCATCAAGCGAAAATAACAACGTTGGATTCATTGTCAAGGGTGTTGTCAGTTTTAATCACTCTGATGAGTTTCCTTTTTTATCCCCCCTTTTTTTCTTTCTTTTCATCACCGTTCGTGTATCCACGTGTGCATTCGACACCGGCACTCGTCCAGAAATACAGTACTAGGAAAGCGGCTCCTAGCGGCCTTAGGACTCGTGACGTAACAGTCTATTCCCGGCTAGAGCTGTACCACCTTCCTTCCAGGTACGAGCCTCGTGGCGCAGGCAGTGATAGCACCAGTCTACATAATCTTCCCCGAATCCCACATTTTGATATTTCCCTCAATGTTTCTCATTATCAGGCAGAAACATAGTTTACTGTTATGTTTCCTGAACGGTTTAAAGCGTTACTGAAGCGCCACATTCAGTTCCGTAGTAGTCCATAGATTCGTTTCGACCCAACCTTATTTCCATTTTTCATGCTATTACTTCAAGCAAAACTTGGATTGTTCCGTCAATATAGATGTGGCCGAGTACCTTATCCTCTTCATGTACTATTACTTAAACCCTCTCTAAATCATTAGGAGCGTGTATGTAACGATCTTGGTGTAGGCAATCTACTGAACCTTAACAAGAAAGGGAAAAATTGTCTCTTATTACAAACTTAATACGGCAGAACGTTTCTTACCATATCATGGCACAACGTTTCTTACCATATCATCGTGATACACAGTTTCTGTTTTTCAGCTCCCGACTACCAAATCCGTGTATTACTCGTATATACAGGGGGGAACGGGGATAATAAAATAATGTGTGTATAATCTTTCAAAAGACAGTGACAGCAGGTTATGTTAAACGTGAAACTGAGGGAGAGCACAGCATACATGACTGCACGATCAAATTTTACGGACGCAAGTGTAGAAATAAATCAGTAGTCAAAAGGTGCCGTTGCATCAACTAAAAGCTCCGTTGAAAAAATTCGACACAAACCACTGCGAATCGTGATGTGTGCAACAAGCAAAATAGTGAGAATTAGCCATCTCTCAGTAACAGACTTGGAAGCCTGTTAATGACGATCCGAAAATACACCGCGGATCTGATAGCAGTAACGCATACACCGACAAGTTAAAGAGACATAAAAAAATATGCCAGTATATAAACTGGTATGCGAAACTTAACGACGGAAGTTAATTTTCGCATGCTATGGCACTGCCAAATAACATAGTTTGATGAAACTTTGGACTATACAAAGAAAAATCTGATGCAGTATAGTACAGAAGGTAAATGAAAGAAATACGCAATGAGACAAACAAAAATGACAGTTTTATTCAAAGACCATAGCTGCGCTGAAGGCACCGCGGTTTGTGGTGGTTCCGTGGAAGGAAAACACGGTTCGTAATAGGAGCTCTGATCACCATAGACGGTAGGAAATGTTCTGAAACGTTCTCCCATGTTTGACAAAGTTTGGTAAGGAATTCTTGTGGTATGGAGTTCTATTTCTCCACCATCGCGGTTGCCAAATGCTGAATAGTAATTGGTGCACATGGACAAACTGCAGTGCGTCTCTCCACCACATCCCACACGTTCTCAGTAGGACTTAAATGGGAGGCCAGTCCATTCGCCGGCCGGCCGCGGTGGTCTCGCGGTTCTAGGCGCGCAGTCCGGAACCATGCGACTGCTACGGTCGCAGGTTCGAATCCTGCCTCGGGCATGGATGTGTGTGATTTCCGTAGGTTAGTTAGGTTTAAGTAGTTCTAAGTTCTAGGGGACTGATGACCACAGCAGTTGAGTCCCATAGTGTTCAGAACCATTTGAACCATTTTTTCCATTCGCCGCATATCCTCTCTCTCCAAGAGCTCCTCCCCCTGCGCTTTTCGCTGCGGTCAAGCGTTATCATCCGTAAAAATGAAGCTGGGGCTGAAAACACCTCTGAAAAGACTCACATGGGGAAAGAGTACATTTTCGCAATAATGTCGAGTGGTGAGCGTAGATTTGGAGGTAAGCGTGTCCATGCAACATTACGCTTCACTACATAGTAAAACCTTCACCATCAAAACGATCATGTTCGACAATGTTCCTGGGTGATTTACGGGTTCCCACCTCTCGGAATATGAGGGTACGTCCAAAATCATTACTCAGACTGAATCTGCTCTCATACGAAAATAGCACCTGTTCTCACACCTCGTTGGTCCATCCCCTTTGCTCTTGGCACCAACGCAGACCTGTGCCACCGATGTGCGAGTGTCGACGGAACACAACGTAGTAATGATCCGGCAATGAAACCATCGCTACCCAGTCTCAATGCCACTGTGGAGCGTGTGACTGGCTGCCTTGCAGTCCTGTTAAATGTTGCAGTTTCACCAAGTATTTAACGTTGTTTCCTCCTTGGCTTTTGCACAATGTAGCGGTCATCCGCTGCTTAAGTTGTCCGTGGTCCACCGCCTCCTCTCCTTCACAAAAGCAGTACCCTTGTTGGAACGCTCGCCAAGCACGTAAGTCCATGTAATACTTACCACCTTTTAACAGGTATTTTGGAACATTTTGATGCATGAACCACAGTCTTTTGTCTCACACGTTTTTCAGAATTGTATTTTTTGTCGCAAGTGAAATAAAGCATGTCAATTATAAATGCACAGAGTATGTAAACATATCTCGAAATAGAAACAGTAAAGGCTTGATTTTTTTCTATTAAGTTCTTGACACTATTATCTTAAAAATGGACGTTTAAAGAGACGTTGCTATCATAAATTAAAATTCAGAATTTTTTGTAATATAGACTATAAAAAATGTCTTTGATTTTAAAATTTTTGTAATATAGACTATAAAAAATGTCTTTGATTTTAAAATTTAACTTATAAGAATGGTCAACTTTAAAAGAATGTTTTAAGATCGTATACAAAATTTGAGGCCTCTGTCTTTACTAGTTTTTAACCAGCCTGTTTCAGAACATAAAAAAACGAGCTTCCGAGAAATCCAAGATAAAGTTAAAACGTGTTTCTATACCTACCCTGCATAACACAAATGCATCGCAGCTCCACATTCATCTTGTTTATGGTGGTTTTCTCCCTCCCTTTTCTATTCCAACCATCTTATTCTGCTTCTTTGGTGGCTTCCAACACTGATTCCTCTGCTTCGAAGAGTCTCCTGTGGTCAGTGGGAATTAAAGCTCCTTGCGTGTTTAGTCCACCAGGCGCTCCCACCAATTCCATAACCGTAAACCTTGACACTGAAACATCACTGTCCATCCAGCACACCTGTTTTCAAAGTATTTGGTTCTCCTAGAATTGTTTTTGGTATGAGTTTCCTTATACAGTTGTTAAAACCTCTAATAATACTGCCCTCCCCCCATGAACCATGGACCTTGTCGTTGGTGGGGAGGCTTGCGTGTCTCGGGGATACAGATAGCCGTACCGTAGGTGCAGCCACAGTGGAGGGGTATCTGTTCAGAGGCCAAGGAAACATGTTGTTCCTGAAGAGATGCAGCAGCCTTTTCAGTAGCTGCGGGGGCAACAGTCGGAATGATTGATTGAACTGACCTTGTAACATCAACCAAAACAGCACTGCTGAGCTGGTACTGCGAAAGGCTGAAAAAAAGGGGAAACTACAGCCATAATTTTTTGCCAAGGGAATGTGGCTTTACTGTACGGTTAAACGATGATGGCGTCCTCCTAGGCAAAATATTCTGGAGGTAAAATAGTCCCCTATTCGGATCTCCGAGCTGGGATTAATCAGGAGGACGACGTTTTCAGGAGAGAGAAAAAACTGGCGTTCTGCGGATCGGAGCGTGGAATGTGAGATCTCTTAATCGTGCAGGTAGGTTAGAAAACTTAAAAAGGGAAATGGATAGATTAAAGCTAGATATAGTGGGACTTAATGAAATTCGGTGGCAGGAGGAACAGGACTTCTGGTCTGGTGAAAGTAGGATTACAAATACAAATCAGATAGGGCTAACGCAGGACTAGGATTAATAATGAATAAAGAAAATAGGGACGCGGATGAGCTGCTGCGAACAGCGTAGTGAACGCATTATTATAGCCAAGATAGACACGAAGCCCACGCCTACCACAGTAGTACAAGTTTATATGCCATCTAGCTCCGCAGATGATGAAGATATTGAAGAAATATATGATGAGATAAAAGAAGTTGTTCGGATAGTTAAGGGATACGAAAATTTAATAGTGATGGGGGACTAGAATTCGATAGTGGGAAAAGTAAGAGAAGGAAAAGTGGTAGGCGAATATGGAATGAGGGAAAGGAACGAAAGAGAGAGCCGCCTGGTAGAAGTTTGCACAGACCATAACTTAATCATAGCTAACACTTGGTTTAAGAATCATGAAAGAAGGCTGTATACGTGGAAGAGACCTGGAGACACCGGAAGGTTTCAGATAGATTATATAATGGTGAGACAGAGATTTAGGAACCAGGTTTTAAATTTTAAGATAGTTCCATGGGCAGATGCGAAACTCTGATCACACTTTATTGGTTATGGACTGCAGAATAAAACTGTAAAAAGGTAGGAATTGAATGAGAAGGAACCTGGATGAACTGAAAGAACCAAACGTTATAGAGAGTATCATGGGGAGCGTTAGGGAACAATTGACGAGAACAGATGAAAGGAATACAGTAGGAGAAGAATGGGTATCTCTGAGAGATGAAATAGTGAAGACAGCAGAGGATCAACTAGGTAAGAAGACGAAGGCTAATAGAAATCCTTGGGTAATACAAGAGATATTGAAATTAACGATAAAAGGAGAAAATATAAAAGTGCAGTAAATGAAGCAGGCGAAATGGAATACAAACTCCTCAAAAATGAGATCGACAGGAAGTGCAAAATGGCTAAGTAGGAATGGCTAGAGAAAAAAATGTAAGGATGTATAACCATATATGTGTAAGATAGATACCGCCTACAGGAAAATTAAAGAGACCTTTGGAGAAAAGGTAAATGAACATGTATGAATATCAAGAGCTCAGAGGGAAAACAAGTCCTAAGCAAGGAAGGGAAAGCGGAGAAGTGGAATAGGCATATAGAGAGTCTATACAAGGGCGATGTACTTGAGGGCAATGTTACGGAAATAGAAGAGGATGTAGATGAAGATCAGATGGGAGATATGATACTGGGTGAAGAATTTGACAGATCACTGAAAGACGTAAGTCGAAACAAGGTCCCGGGAGTAGACAAAATTCCGTTAGAACTACTGATAACCTTGGAAGAGCCAGCCATGACAGAATTCTTCTATCTGATGAGCAAGATGTGTGAGACAGTCTAAATTCCGTCTGTCTTCAAGAATAATATAATAATTCCAATTCTAAAGAAAGTGCTGACGGGCGTGAGAATTGCCAAACTATCAGTTTAATAAGTCAAAATGTAGGAACACGCGAAGCAATGCTGAACCTACGAGTTATCTTAGGAGAGAGGTTAAGGAAAGACAAACCTAAATTTATATCATTTGTAGACTTTGAGAAAGAGTTTGACAGCGTTGACTGGAACACTATCTTTCAACTTCTGAAGGAGGCAGGGTCAAAACACAGGGAGCGAAAAGCTATTTATAATTTGTACAGAAACCATATATCAGTTATGAGTCGAAGGGCAGTGGTTGGGAAGGGACTGAAAGAGGGTTGTAGCCTAACCTCGATGTTATTCAATCTGCATATTTAGCAAGTAGTAAAAAAGGAAACAAAAGAAAAATTTGGAGTAGGAATTAAAATTCAGGGAGAAAAAATAAAAAACGTTGAGGTTTGCTGATGACATTGTAATTCTGTCAGAGACAGCAAAGGACTTGGAAGAGTAGTCGGACGGAATAGACAATGTCTTGAAAGTAGGATACAAGATGAACATCAGCAAAACCAAAACATGGAATGTAGTCGAATTAAATCAGACGATGCTGAGGGAATTTGATTAGGATATCAGGCACTTAAAGCATTACATGAGTTTTTCTATTTGGGCAACAAAATAACTGATGAGGGTCGAAGTACAGAGGATATAAAATGTAGACTGGCTATAGCAAGGAAAGCATTTCTGAAGAAGAGAAGTTTTTTAACATCGAGTATAGATTTAAGTGCCAGGAACTCTTTTCTGAAAGAATTTGTGTGGAGTGTAGCCATGTATGGAAGTGAAACATGGACCATAAACAGTGTAGACGAGAAGAGAATATAAGCTTTTGAAATGTGGTGTTACACAAGAATGCTGAATATTAAATGGGTAGATCACGGAACTAATGAGTGGGTTCTGAATAGAATTGGGGAGAAGAGGGTTTGTGGCACAACTTGACTAGAAGAAGGGACCGGTTAATAGGACACGTTCCGAGGCATCGTGGGATCACCAATTTATTGGAGGGAAGCATGGAGGTTAAAAATCGTAGAGGGACACCAAGACATGAATACACTAAGCAGATTCAGAAGGATGTTGGTTGCAGTAGTTACTCGGAGATGAAGATTTTTGCACAGGATAGAGTACCATGGAGAGCTGCATCAAACCAGTCTTTGGACTGAAACCGCAACAACAACAACAACGATGCTATTGTGCCACTAAGACATTCCCGACAAAAAGTCATGAATAACAAACAAGTGAGAACAAAATTCAGTTTTTAAGAGCTGTTTGTGTGTCATGGGTGTGTTGTCATGTGTGCATACGCTTTTAAATTCCTATGATTTTAGGGCTTTCTTCCGTACAGTTTCCTCGAAGTGAACTTCTTTTTGTTCAGAAAAATTCAGAGAATTTTTTGAGACAAAAATGTAAAAAAAATTTTTTTGACAGTTTTTCGCATACTAGTCCCATTAAATCGGTTGGGTCGAGTTAGAGAACCTGTGGTGGAAGATGACTTTGCGACCATTATACGACTCCATTATATATCTCGCGTAAGCATCATGAGAACAACAGAGATTAGGGCACGTAGAGAGCATGCTCGCTCGAATAACCGAGCACATTAAAGCGCCACTGTCGAAGTACTGGGAGACGAGCTCGACCCGGATCGAATCTGCTTCGCAGATTTACAACGGGGCTGTTGAGCCGGCCAGCCTGGCAGTGGTTTCCCACATACCACTACGTGAATACCTGGCTGCAATTTACAATCTACATGCTTTAGTTTTTTGAGTTGGTGTGTTGAAGTTTCTTCTCTCGCACTTTTGGGCATACAAGGTTTCTTTATGCTGTTCTGCAGTGCATTGCGCAGGCGTCTGTCTTTCTTCCTTGAAGCAACCTGGGCACTACTCACAAGACTACTGAATACTTCCCTCCGACACTTAGTCATGTTCAAGCTTCAGTTCCATGTGGAGCACATGGGTATTCACAATACTTGCAGTAATAAAGTACGAGAAGATAAGAGGCTAACATTTGCAGCTCTTTCTGTCAATTTCCTACCTTGATTTCCTTTGATCAATACCTAGAAATATTATAGCATGGAGTAATGCCATTATATTCATCATCTTTCAGTAGTTCCCTACAGCGATCTATTACAAAAGGAAACGAAGTTTATTAGCGCTCTCAAGCAATTTGACTGCACAAGCAGCGCACGAAATGTAATAAATCTACTCGATATTCCCCGCAGTATGTAACGCGATGGGGAAACATTCGTGTATTTTGAAGTCAGAATTATTACCGAAATACTCATTTTCTGTAGAATATATCTTAGAACCGTAACTCAATAATTATTCTCAATCCATAGAAGTCATTATCTCACCTGTAATAAAGACCCAAACCTCAAAATATCACATAAAATGGAAACAATTACGCACCCCAGTTGCAGTGGGCATAAAGCAGCAGAATTGTGCACACCGTGGGAAATAACTATAGTTACAGACGGACTGTTTGGCAGCATGCTGTTTCTGACCCCTTTCGGTCGTAGTGCGAGCTGCCACATTACTTACAATGGTCGGTTCAGCTAACAAACCTTCATGCTGGACGTGTGAAGACTTGAAAATTAAGTGTTATGTTTTTTGTATCACCATGCACAGAAGGAAGGAGGAATGGTGGTGCACACGTTTTACCATACACCCTGAAAGAGGTAATAGACTGATGCCAATAGATATTTCGTCACTTTAAATGCCATAATCATCGTCGTCAGTACAGAGCATTTAGACAGTCATATGGTCCACCTTTAGTACCCAGATGGAATAGGAAATAAAATCGGTAGTATTGGTACGAAGTACCCTACGCCGAGCTCTGTAAATTATCTTGCGGAGTATTTATGTAGAGGTCGACAGTTTAACAACGAAAACGATACTTCATCTACACACAGTACTGAATGCACACCAAAGCTAGTCCCACTTCTTGTTAACTAGGTCGAAGGAAGGGCGTCGTTTTCCACTCCACTGGAACGGAGCGCAAGTCACATCCGTTTCAGAAAGTGTCGCAAGATAGGTCCGCCGTCTACGAATCTGTAGCAATTCATTGTGTAGGTCTACTCGAATTCGTGCTTGGGTGTGATGACTTTTCTTCAGGATAGACAACAGAAAGATTTCAGGACCAACCCTGATGGAAACCAAATATACTTTTTTGTTGTTGTTTTCCAAAAGACACGAGATCAAGTAGGTCTCTTGGAAGTAGATTTTCCCTAATTTTGAGAATGCTTTGGACACAGTTCCATTCTGTCTTGATGAAGAACGTACTCACTCACAGAACATCGCATACATCTGCTTCAAAATATGTGATTTCTTGATTACCAGTTATACCTCGACGGCTGCCCTGGGTAGCCGCGTGGTCTGAGGCGTCTTGCCACGGTGCGCGCGGCTCCCCCCGTCGGAAGTTCGAGTCCTCCTTCGGGCATGGGTGTGTGTGTCGTTCTTAGCGTACGTTAATTTAAGTTAGATTAAGTAGTGTGTAAGCTTAAGGACGTATGACCTCAGCAGTTCGCATAAAACCTCACCACACATTTCAAATTTCAAACCTCAACGTCCGAATCTTTAAAGAGTCGAATTCCCATGTATAAAGTAGCTTCGTAAGTCTCTTGAATAGTTAATAATTAAATATTAATATTTCAAGTAAAGCATGTAAGCGACAAAAAGCTTAGAAAATGTTTGAAGCACAATTTGCCATTCAAAAAAGAAAACTACCCAAAAGAATACAAATAGCCCAAAACAGCGGTTACAGAAGAAGTCATGAAAATAATTAGAATCAACCGTAATAAATCTCATAGCCCTGCAAGAACATTACCACCTACAGAAAACCAAAGCAGAAAAAGAAAACTCGCACTCAATAAACACCAACGCCCTGACCCCACAAGAAAAAAACATGCATATATACTCTCCCCCGCCTCTCCTCTTTCTCTCTTTCTCTCTCTGTCACACACACACACACACACACACACACACAACACACACACACACACACACACACACACATATAGACGCAAACTGTTTTGTAATCTACGAATAACACATAACAAAACAAAACCGTATCATTCTACATCCCACTAATGATGCCTCAAAGAGAAAAAGGCGAAACGCGTCTGGGAGAAATAAAATACAGTGCAACAAGAAAATACGTCTTTCATTTACAGAACAAATGTTTGAAATTATGTTTAAAGTCTGTTGGAAGTCGCCAAGTGCTCTCACTATAAAACACTGGATGAATATAGTCTCGGTAATTTGCACTCCGTTTAAAGCAAAAGCTAGTTTTTTCACATCAGTCAATGTTTATGTCATTATGTCTCCTGAACTTTGTGTCGTTAAGTGATTTTATTTTTCGGGTACATTTATTGGTATGTGAAGACACTGTCTGCAAAATGTGTTGCGAATAGAGGTAATAATAAGAAGTAATAAATTAAAACTCAAGCTTGTGTGGAAATTTGACTGCACGAACAGCGAAAGTGTAGTAAGCGAAAAACTTCTTTTACTTTCATCGTTTTGTTGCGAGTGTCAGCGAGAAAACGTTTCGGAAAGGTTTGAAATTATGTGCAAAGTTCGTTGCTTTTCGAAAAGAGCTCTCATTCTCAAATGCTGGACGATCTGGGTGTATGTGCGAGGTGAGTTACGGTGCCTCTAGTCATATACACATTTTCTAACTGTACTACTTGTTCTAACGGTGTTAAATCTGTTACATAAGAATATATGACAGGTTTTTAAATTTTGAAATTCTTTCAATTATTACTTGGGATGGGTCTACCAAAAACCCAGGTGTTGGTTGCCCCTGAAAGACATTACGTAGGCAACCCGCAGCTGCAAGGGGTTCCTTGAACGGGATTATAGTCGCGTAGTAATTATCTGATGCGTCGCTTTAAATATACAACCATCTCTAAAAGTGGATGTATAAGAAGAAACTTATGGGTTTCCCATTGTTCACTCTGTGGTGCTAGCTTGATTAATGATGCTGCGCACTCACTAAACTTGTTAAATGACATTGTTTCATAAATATAAGTTGATCGCGAACTCCACCGATCAAATTTCGGAGACTCTTCAGGTGTACTTTTGAGTGTGTTAGTATAAGGGGTCCTTGATCGTTGGTTCGCTCTTCCATTGTCTTCAGTGAACGCATACACGAGTTGCATATCGGCCAAATTTTCAGCAGTGAACCTATCCATACGGAAATGTATTACTGTTGACTCATCGCTAATAGAGAACAGCCAGACCGTACTGAATGAAAGCTAGAGGCTGAACAGAGTGGGCATTACTGTCTCCGAAAACAGGTACCATGTATGAATGGAACAAGTTTGTTTTCAGAAATTATATACCGCGCATACCGTCCACGTTTACAATTTTGTACAGATATTTTCGATGGTACAACGAAAAACTGGTACCAAAAAACTGGAGGGGGAGGGGGGAGACGAAATGCAATTACTCTGTAACGAGCCACCGGAGACCGTGGTTACCGGCGACAAAATACTCAGGAAATATCCTTGAACGAAGTCAAACGTTTAACCGGTGGACTTCGGACCACCCTGTAGAGAAGTGATGTTTCGGAATTGTAGTTGCGAAATGCAGGAAGACGCAGTCTGTGCTGTGACTACCAAGTGGCTTGACATATAACTGAATTAAAATGGTAACAGTGAACAGGCAAAAGGCTTCCGTATCACACTGGTGATAAATCTCTCGACTCAGCAATGTCGTTAGTCATATCCTGCGTCGAGGCGGCATCGATATTGTTGAGAGGGGGCGGACAAAGGAGAATTCTGCAGGCTTAGCGTTTCTATTAATAAAATAAAATTATGCGACTAAAAGTTTCCAGACACTCGCTGCTGTTAGTTGACTAATAATGTGTTATTATCTCCTTTCGCTTCTCTTGCAAGAACTCTTGAAACTTAAGTTCTGCTACTGTGTAGAAAAAACTTAATTCTATTTTTCCTGCAACAGTTGGCGCTTCTGGCGAATTCATCTGACAAGCAGCAGACACTCGGTTCCAATTTCAGAGTGGTTCGATGGAGTTCCAGACAGTCCCCAAAACGGCCGTTTGCTATCATTAGTTCGACTTGATCCAAGAAATTGTTCGGGTTATGGCGGACAAAGCAGTTCTAATCTTCAGCGAGCCCGTTTGATTTGTCATGTCATGTAGGGTGACGCATCACTCAGTAAAATCTTATTCTGCTGGGCCACATAATAATGACCGCTTTGTTTATGCCACTCTGATAAGCCGCGTTTTTCTAATTATCATTGTTTCTGTAAAACAACACATCATACGTGACTTTCTGTTTTCCATTGACCTGTGCACCTCTCGTGCAATGGACGTCTGACAAGTGGCCCGTACAGCATGTTTCACTCTGCAACTTTCTTTCAGATGAGAACTGTGTGCAAGACTGGGTTTGAACATGGAAGCTTACCTTCGCCAACAGTGCTCCTAACGGCTGGGCTAGGTTGAGCTATCGAGGAAAGACGACTTCACCGCAGTACTGCAGTTCTGCCATTACATCTCCTCTACTTTACAAACTCGACAGAAGCTATCCTTGGAATACTTACTTGAGCAACATTTGTAGAAGAAAAGATGGCGTAAACCACTTAACCACAGACAGGGGGTTGTGTCCAGAACAGGCAGAATTGAGGGGGGTGGTGAATTGTGTCTGGATAACTTAACGTTAGTCGCTAAGAGCATTGCCCGCAAAAATATGAGGCATAGTTCCAGGTTCTAATTCGGGTCCGGAACACAATTTTGAAATGCGTAGAAGATTCTGAATAGTGAACAACTCTCCGCTACATAGTGATACATTTATTCTAGGAATAATCTTATAGGCTATGTGGGCTATAGTTATGGCTCATCACCGTGGTATCCTTTCTTCTGGAAGGAAGGCATATTAGGGTAATGTCCCATCGACGACTAAGTCATTAGCGGAGAATTTCTTCCAAAAGTGTTGTCTCGCAATGTACGTAGCAGAGTGTTTGTGTAAGTTTGGAGAACAGGAGAGAGGTACTGCCAGAATGAGGCTGTCAGGGGAAATCGTGAATCGTGGCTGAACAGTTCAGTTGCCTCGTAAAGCGGTTACGCAGAGCGCGTCTAGTTGGGTTTGCAGAGGCTCGTTTGTAGCATAATGTAAGATATGAGGCACTCTTACTAACTTTATTTCACTATTGTGTGTCATCTGCTCAGAAACCTTTCCATGTGTCACTGACAGAACAGTAAGGTCCGAAAAAATTCACGAGTTTTATCAGCATGAACAGTTACAGAATTGTCGAAAGCACCTTAAAAAAGCATCGCACATAGCATTAAAGACCACTTACAATATGCTGACTATCCTCCTTCGCAGAGGGTGCTAAAAATGTCCCGAGCGGGGGTTGCTAAAACGACATTTCTTTCATTATTGTGAGGAACAGAGCTTAAATTCCGATTCAGCTTTAATGATACAAGGTTTCTATGCTAAATCACTTCAGTGATAAATGCATCAGGAGCAATTTCCCTCCCTTAGTTTAAGTGATGTCATCTCTCTGGTTTTCTCAGCGAAATTCATTAGTGGTGAGCTTTCAGGAATTCTACCTAGTTGTTGATACCATTTTATGCACAATATTTCGACGACTGACCCAGTTGTCTACATCGAGATGAAACTGAATTTCGCGGCACGGTTGCCTTTCTTCTCAGCTAGCCGGCTGCAGCAGTGCTGTTTCTGGCGCTCGATAGTTTGGTCAGAGGGCGCAGTTGACGGCGTCAGAGCCGCAGCAGCCCAGCTCCGAGTTGCTGGGGCGGTGTGACTCAACTGTGCCGAGTAGTAACGACGTCATAGAGACGCAGCCGCGGTGGAAGCGGCGGGCAAGTCTGTGGCGTGTGGTTGAGGCCAAGGATCAGAGCAAGTTGTCCATATCAGCAGGTTGGGCCTGTATGTGTGTCGATCAACGGGCAAGGCAGATGTTGTGAGTAAAACTTCATCCGCCGCCGGAAGCCGCATTGCCTAGCAGCGGACGAGTCGTGAGGCATCACCAATGCTGTTGGCCAGAAACCGACACATAAGTCGAGCTGGAACGTAGTGTGCCAAGGAGATGAGCAGCCTGTATATTCAATGGTCAACACAGGGCGTGGCGAAACTGCCGTGGACATCACCTGCCTGGAGGGCGGCTGTGTTTTTACCCAGTGGCCAGAGAAGACGGCAAACATAACCATATATGGAGAAAAGTAGTTTGTTATGTGTATAATATACGGAGCACTAGGAGAGTGCTATTGTGACCTGTAGTATTTGATGGGCAGCTAACAAGTTGTCAGATTGAGAATATTTTACGGTGGGTGCCATGTACAGAGAATCCAGACATCTACATCTACATCCATACTCCGCAGCCACCTGACGGTTGTGGCGGAGGGTACCCTGAGTACCTCTATCGGTTCTCCCTTCTATTCCAGTCTCGTATTGTACGTGGAAAGAAGGATTGTCGGTATGCTTCTGTGTGGGCTCTAATCTCTCTGATTTTATCCTCATGGTCTCTTCGCGAGATATACGTGGCAGGGAGCAATATATTGCTTGACTCTTCGGTGAAGGTATGTTCTCGAAACTTTAACAAAAGCCCGTACCGAGCTACTGAGCGTCTCTCCTGCAGAGTCTTCATCTGGAGTTTATCTGTCATCTCCGTAACGCTTTCGCGATTACTAAATGATCCTGTAACGAAGCGCGCTGCTCTCCGTTGGGTCTTCTCTATCTCTTCTATCAACCCTATCTGGTGCGGATCCCACACTGCTGAGCAGTATTCAAGCAGTGGGCGAACAAGCGTACTGTAACCTACTTCCTTTGTTGTCGGATTGCATTTCCTTAGGATTCTTCCAATGAATCTCAGTCTGGCATCTGCTTTACCGACAATCAACTTTATATGATCATTCCATTTTAAATCACTCCTAAAGCGTACTCCCAGATGATTTATGGAATTAACTGCTTCCAGTTGCTGACCTGCTATTTTGTAGCTAAATGATAAGGGACCTATCTTTCTATGTATTCGCATCACATTACACTTGTCTACATTGAGATTCAATTGCCATTCCGTGCACCATGCGTCAATTCGCTGCAGATCCTCGTGCATTTCAGTACAATTTTCCATTGTTGCAACCTCTCGATACACCACAGCATCATCTGCAAAAAGCCTCAGTGAACTTCCGATGTCATCCACCAGGTCATTTATGTATATTGTGAATAGCAACGGTCCTATGACACTCCCCTGCGGCACACCTGAAATCACTCTTACTTCGGAAGACTTCTCTCCATTGAGAATGACATGCTGCGTTCTGTTATCTAGGAACTCCTCAATCCAATCACACAATTGATCTGAGAGTCTGTATGCTCTTACTTTGTTCATTAAACGACTGTGGGGAACTGTGTCAAACGCCTTGCGGAAGTCAAGAAACACGGCATCTACCTGTGAACCCGTGTCTATGGCCCTCTGAGTCTCGTGGACGAATAGCGCGAGCTGGGTTTCACACGACCGTCTTTTTCGAAACCTGTGCTGATTCGTGCAGAGTAGATTTCTAGTCTCCAGAAAATACATTATACTCGAACATAATACGTGTTCCAAAATTCTACAACTGATCGACAGTGGCTGGTGTATGTGAATGGATATGAAGTATTCATTACTAATAACGGTACAGCATGGAGTGCCTTGAATGGCGCAAAAGTGTGTTTTTCTGCTGTGTCTTTGCAGAGGGAGTGTTCTACCATTGTACAAGGGGGAGAGTTCTGTATGTTGCTTGAAATCATTGTGAAGCCGTGTTCAACTATTGTGCATAACTGTAAGATTAAAAAAAATTGTTGCAGTTCTTGTACGTAGACTACGTAGTCCCGGTAGGCCTATTGTAGGTAGCAGCAGTAAATTTCTGGTGGAGCTGCGTGGCAGTAGAAGTACATCTTTTTTATTGTATATTCACGCTGCATTATGACTGCCAGTGCTATTTTATTACTTTATGCAGGCCGTAGTGCTCCGCAGCAGAACTGTGTTACACAGTTGAGGCTGTGGACACAATTGCCCATGCAGCACGATTCGGAGGTACGAAATTAAAAATGTGTTGCTTACTTTAAGAAGAGAACAAAAAGAAGACATGGGAGAGGGGATATAGATGTCCTTTCACTCACTTCACCTGGGGAAGAGGACATGGTACTGTACGTCAAGTCCAGCGTCACTATGTGATGGTGCCCATGTTAGTATTACCCACATGAACTTCATTCCTCAGCAAAACTCAATTTGTTCAGTCCATGCAAATGTAATCTAATTTATACCAGTGGTGTTTATTAGTGTGCTGTGTGTGTTAATGTTTGTACAGTTACAACTACTACTAGGTCAATATGTCAACAAATTTTGCGTGGCATTGGAACAATATCCCGCCACAGTCTAATCTAAGTTATGTACACATCTTAAGAGCTGTATAAAAATTAATGGTTTATAATTATGATTACCCGATTGTAATATACTACAGGTGGGGTGTGTGAAATTGTGCTTTCTGTTTTGTTGCTCTTGGTTGGTACCTGTTGATGTTCACAGGAAATGAAACACACACACACACACACACACACACACACACACACACACACACACACACATATATATATATATATATATATATATATATATATATATATATATATTGCTTAGGACGTTTTTATTAGCTCTGGACAGCGTAGTGTTCATTTGTTATTAATTACCCAACATTCTATTGATGGCATTGTGTGTATGTGGAAATACATACGTTAGTAACAAATGCTTTAATAAAATAAGCCTACACCAGCACAACTCCCAGACCAAACCCCACTCCATCCAAAACCACCGCTATGCAGAGTCATTGCAGTTGTCCTGTTATGTACAAACCCACCAGAAAGCTCACTATTAATTTCCTTTCCTATGTTCCTGCAGCTGAACTCATGCTCTATTTGTAGCAACGTCAAAATGGCAAGGAGCTCTGATATTACCGTCTTCCTAGCCTTCTTTCTTGAGGAAAAAATACACTCCTTTCCCCTTCGTGTATAATGCACCAAGACCGCAAAACAGTTCCAATTAAGACACGTTGGAACTCTTACGTACACTGAAGAGCCAAAGAAACTGCTACACTTGCCTAATATCGTGTACCGCCCCCAAGAGCACGCAGAAGTGTCGCAACACGACGTGGTATGGACTCGACTAATGTCTGAAGTAGTGCTGTAGGGAATTGACACCATGAATTCTGCAGAGCTGTCCATAAAGGAATTCTGAACAGCACGTTGCAAGGCATCACAGGTATGCTCAATAATGTCCGTACCTAGGAATTTGGTGGCCAGTGGAAGTGTTTAAACTCAGAAGAGTGTTCCTGCAGCGACTCTGTAGCAATTCTGGACGTGTCGGGGTCGCATTGCCCTGCTGGACTTGCCCAGATCCGTCGGAATGCACAATGGATGTGAATGGATGCAGGTGATCAGACAGATGCTTATGTACATGCCGCATGTCAAAGTTGTATCTAGACGGATCAGGGGTCCCATATCACTCCAACTGCACACGCCCCGTACTACACTCATGGAAATGGAAAAAAGAACATATTGACACCGGTGTGTCAGACCCACCATACTTGCTCCGGACACTGCGAGAGGGCTGTACAAGCAATGATCACACGCACGGCATAGCGGACACACCAGGAACCGCGGTGTTGGCCGTCGAATGGCGTAGCTGCGCAGCATTTGTGCACCGCCGCCGTCAGTGTCAGCCAGTTTGCCGTGGCATACGGAGCTCCATCGCAGTCTTTAACACTGGTAGCATGCCGCGACAGCGTGGACGTGAACCGTATGTGCAGTTGACGGACTTTGAGCGAGGGCGTATAGTGGGCATGCGTGAGGCCGGGTGGACGCACCGCCGAATTGCTCAACACGTGGGGCGTGAGGTCTCCACAGTACATCGATGTTGTCGCCAGTGGTCGGCGGAAGGTGCACGTGCCCGTCGACCTGGGACCGGACCGCAGCGACGCACGGATGCACGCCAAGACCGTAGGATCCTACGCAGTGCCGTAGGGGACCGCACCGCCACTTCCCAGCAAATTAGGGACACTGTTGCTCCTGGGGTATCGGCGAGGACCATTCGCAACCGCCTCCATGAAGCTGGGCTACGGTCCCACATACCGTTAGGCCGTCTTCCGCTCACGCCCCAACATCGTGCAGCTCGCCTCCAGTGGTGTCGCGACAGGCGTGAATGGAGGGACGAATGGAGACGTGTCGTCTTCAGCGATGAGAGTCGCTTCTGCCTTGGTGCCAGTGATGGTCGTATGCGTGTTTGGCGCCGTGCAGGTGAGCGCCACAATCAGAACTGCATACGACCGAGGCAAACAGGGCCAACACCCGGCATCATGGTGTGGGGAGCGATCTCCTACACTGGCCGTACAACTCTGGTGATCGTCGAGGGGACACTGAATAGTGCACGGTACATCCAAACCGTCATCGAACCCATCGTTCTACCATTCCTAGACCGGCAAGGAAACTTGCTGTTCCAAAAGGACAATGCACATCCGCATGTATCCCGTGCCACCCAACGTGCTCTAGAAGGTGTAAGTCAACTACCCTGGCCAGCAAGATCTCCGATCTCCGGATCTGTCCCCATTGAGCATGTTTGGGACTGGATGAAGCGTCGTCTCACGCGGTCTGCACGTCCAGCACGAACGCTGGTCCAACTGAGGCGCCAGGTGGAAATGGCATGGCAAGCCGTTCCACAGGACTACATCCAGCATTCTACGATCGTCTCCATGGGAGAATAGCAGCCTGCATTGCTGCAAAAGGTGGATATACACTGTACTAGTGCCGACATTGTGCATGCTCTGTTGCCTGTGTCTATGTGCCTGTGGTTCTGTCAGTGTGATCATGTGATGTATCTGACCCCAGGAATGTGTCAATAAAGTTTCCCCTTCCTGGGACAATGAATTCACGGTGTTCTTATTTCAATTTCCAGGAGTGTATTACAGAGCTTCCACCAGATTGAACAGTCCTCTGCTGACATGCAGGGTCCATGGATTCATGACATTGTCTCCACACCCGACACGTCCATCCGCTCGAACAATTTGAAGCGAGACTCGTCCGACCAGGCAACATGTCTCCAGTCATCAACAGTCCAATGTCGGTGTTGACGGCCCCAGGCGAGACATAAAGCTTTGTGTCGTGCAGTCATCAAGGTATACTAGTGGATCTTCAGTTCCGAAAGCCCGTATCGACGATGTTTCCTCGAATGGTTCGCACGCTGACACTTATTAATGGCCCAGCATTGAAATCTGCAGCAATTTGCGGAAGGGATGCACTTCTATCACATTGAACGATTCTCTTCAGTCGTCGTTGGTCCAGTTCTTCCAGCCGGCCGCTGTGGTCGAGCAGTTCTAGGCGCTTCAGTCCGGTACCGCGCTGCTGCTACGGTCGCAGGTTCGAATCCAGTCTCGGGCATGGATGTGTGTGATGTCCTTAGGTTAGTTAGGTTTAAGTAGTTCCAAGCCTAGGGGACTGATGACCTCAGATGTAGTGCTTAGAGCCATTTGAACCAACCGTTCTTGCAGGATCCTTTTCCGGCCGCAGCGATCTCGGAGAGTTGATGTTTTGCCGGATTTCTGATATTCACGGTATACTCGTGAAATGGTCGTACGGGAAAATCCCCACTTCATCGCTACCTCAGATATGTTGTGGCCCATCGCTCGTGCGTCCACCATAACACCACGTTCAAACTTACTTAAATCTTGATAACCTGCTATTGTAGTAGTAACCGACCTAACAACTGCGTAACGGATCTAACAGCTGTACCAGACACTTGTTGTCTTATATAGGTGTTGCCGACCTGAGTGCCGTATTCTGCCTGTTTACATATCTCTGTATTTGAGTAAGCTTGAGTATACCAGTTTCGTTTGCCCATCAATGTGTATTGTGAAAAGTAATGGATCTATAACACGCCAGTTTCGTTTGCCCATCAATGTGTATTGTGAAAAGTAATGGATCTATAACACGCCGAAAGTGACTTTTACGACTGAAGACTTCTCTCCATTGAGAATGAATGACATGATGTGTTCTGTATGCTAGAAACTCTCCATTCGAATCGCGCATTTGGTGTGATATTCCGTACGCTAGTATTTTGTTCATTAGGCGGCAGTTCCGAACTGTATCAAGTGCCTTACGGAAGTCAAGGCACTCGGAGTCTAGCTGCACGCCGGTATCTACCGACCGACACGAGTGACATCTTCATTACTTGCGGGCTGTTTCATTGGCGGTCGCGTAACTCTTTCTGAAGCGCCTGCAACGTGAGCTGAATAGCTATTCAGCCTGGATGCGCACAAAAGAAGACTGTCACACGGTACATCCCTTTCTGTGTGTTCACTCTGCCTGTGCCATGAGAAACAAAGCGCTGGGAGAAGCATCTGAATGGGCTGAATACTCCGCTTTTGCAAGGCGCTTGTCTGCTATACGCTACAGCACGCGTTCGTCGGTAACTTTTGTCGTTTCTCCGCGCATTGAATCCTTCATTAATACACTGATAGGTCGAAACAGTACAACCAAGACCTACCGCGAGGTTGGATATCGCCTGTTGACGTTGCGGGAGCGTGACACCTTAAGGAAAGTATATAAGTGGTCCAAACACGGATGGGGACTCATTCTTGCGACGACGCGGGCTGCAAATGGGGAAGTCTACTGTCACAAGCGACTTTGACGAAGGTGATATTATTATTACCCAGAGCCTGTGAACGAGTATCTCGAAAACGGCGTGTAAGTGATAGTACGACAGTGAAACTACCACTGGGCGATAAGTGGTTGAACGTCCACGACTCCTCACAGAACGTGGGATTTGGAGGCTTGCCTGCTCTGCAAAGCAGGATAGATGGCGGTCTGTGACATCTCTGTCGAAAGAGCACAAAGCTGCTGGACGCAGAAGCGTTAGGATAACACAATCACATTCGTACACGAGAATCATCATAACATTCACCATAATGGGCCTCTGACGCACTTTCGTTGGAGTGGCGTTTCAGTCTTGGCTTCGTGGCATTCGCTTCAGAACTGTTCGAGAGATTCGACAGGCAGTAGACCGCTCCATTCGCACCATCAACAGAACAGACTCTGCTAATGGTATACTACCTCGTAGATGCAGTTGCCATAGGAACTGTGGAGCTGACAGTAATAAAGATACAGGTTGCTGTACATCTGGAAATTTGCTGTGACATGGACTTGGTCTTCATGAAAAACTGATGTGCTAAAGAAAGTTAAGTCCTGCGGCATCGATCACGTCGTAGCGAATGGCCTCAAGCATTCTGCAACATGTTGTCTTCGCTCCTCGTAATAGACTGCCTCTAAAAGGCGGAGTGCAAGGTTCATACCATTGACAGTGATTCAAGAGATTCGCGGCATTACGTGAGAACCTTATTACAGTCCCTGCCCTCATATAACAATATATGATGCTTAGAGATTCTTCAAAATGTGGTTCATGGAATCTAGCCTGGCTTGCTATAACATTGGTGCTCACCAAACACACTCTCGAGTCCTAGAGCGTTACTTCCGTGTTCAATTATATCTAGGTTCAGGGAACGAGCTGATCACCGTTGACATATTCTCTATGTCTCATCTTTTCAGAGATGTTTGTCTAAAAGCCGGCAGGTGATGTTTGAAGAGTTTGCTGTCTACAGATGCCAGACTTTAAATGCTGGCCCTTATTTTGACTGGAACCGAGGTTACTTTTGCACAGTGTCATCCCTAAACTGCAGCTGTCTCAGTACCCCTAAAGGTGCGCTTATAGCTGCGCCCGCCGCGCGTGGTAGCCGCGCGGTCTAGGGCGTCTTGTCCTGCGTTCCCCCCCCGTCGGAGGTTCGAGACCTCCCTCAGGCATGGGTGTGTGTCCATAGCGTAAGTTAGTTTAAGTTAGATAAAGTAGTGTGTAAGCTTAGGGACCGATGATCTAAGCAGTTTGCTCCCATAACATCTTACCATAAATTTACATTCTACCTGTGCACTTTGCGATTAGTCGCCTTGCAGCTGCAGCTTGCCCCAGAAGGAAGTAGAGGCGCCCAGTGTAAATACAGATGTGAATGAAATCACTCTCACGTACATGTTGGGGAATAGGCGACCTACATGCGTGACTCTATTTGCATGTGGAGCAAGCACAGTCGCATAGCGAATAGCCGCAAGGCGCACAGGTATTAACGCACCTTAAGAAAGGCGTGATGTGGCAGAACACTCCTCATGAAAACACATCAAACGAGAGCAATGGCACTGCCAAGTAACTCCTTTCCACAGTACTAGAAGGGTTCTAATGTGTCCCAAGGTAAGCCAGATGAAGAGGCGGTGTGAAGCACACTCTCCTTGTTAAACCACCAATGAAACGCCGACAGGACAGCACCTAACTGTTACCAGGTCCACCATGACAGCGAAGGCACCACATTCTCCTAGCCATGTGGGACTTTTGTGTGTAGGGAACACTTCTGCCGGATCGCCGACTGCATGAAACAACCTCTCGAAACCGACGTTACACCGCTTGACGGAGGAAGTGTGAAGCAGTGGCTACTTCGATGTCTCTGTCTCGCGCTGATGCTGTACTGGTTGAGCATATTGGGGCAGTTAAGGCGAGATAAGTATCCTGTCGCTGTGTCGTGCTTAATGCCTGACCTTGCTGCTGAATGTTTCCTCTCTTCTGGGATCTTGTCCACTACTCTTACCCTACTGGCGACATTCATCTCCCACCTTCGTGCTGACTATGCTCGACTTCTTATCTATCAGTGATCCAGCCACACATGATGACAGTCTACATCTACATTTATATAGGTACTCTGCAAATCACGTTCAAGTGCCTGGCAGAGGGTTCATCGAATCACCTTCACAATAATTCTCTATTATTCCAACCTCGTACAGCGTGCGGAAAAAACGGAACACCTGCATCTTTCGATGCGAGCTCTGACTTCCCGCATTATAATTACGGTGATCGCTTCTCCCTATGTAGGTCGGTGTCAACAAAATATTTTCGCATTCGGAGGAAAAAGTTGGTGACTGAAATTTGGTGAGAAGATTCCGCCGCAACGAAGAATGCCTTTGTTTTTTTTGATACCACCCCAAATCCTGTATAATTTCAGTGGCACTCTCCCCTGTTTCGCGATAATACAAAACGTACTGCCATTCTTTGAACTTTCTCGATGTTGCCCGTCAATCCTATCTACATCTACATCTACATGATTACTCTGCAATTCAGATTTAAGTGCTTGGCAGAGGGTTCATCGAACCACAATCATACTATCTCTCTACCATTCCACTCCCGAAGAGCGCGCGAGAAAAACGAACACCTAAACCTTTCTGTTCGAGCTCTGATTTCTCTTATTTTATTTTGATGATCATTCCTACCTATGTAGGTTGGGCTCAACAAAATATTTTCGCATTCGGAAGAGAAAGTTGGTGACTGAAATTTCGTAAATAGATCTCGCCGCGACGTAAAACGTCTTTGCTTTAATAACTTCCATCGCAACTCGCGTATCATATCTGCCACACTCTCTCCCCTGTTACGTGATAATACAAAACGAGGTGCCCTTTTTTGCACCCTTTCGATGTCCTCCGTCAATCCCACCTGGTAAGGATCCCACACCGCGCAGCAATATTCTAACAGAGGACGAACGAGTGTAGTAGATGACGGACGAGTGTAGTGTAAGCTGTCTCTTTAGTGGACTTGTTGCATCTTGTAAGTGTCCTGCCAATGAAACGCAACCTTTGGCTCGCCTTCCCCACAATATTATGTATGTGGTCTTTCCAACTGAAGCTGTTCGTAATTTTAACACCCAGGTACTTAGTTGAATTGACAGTCTTGAGAATTGTACTCTGTATCGAGTAATTTAATTTCAACGGATTTCTTTTGGAACTCATGTGGATCACCTCACACTTTTCGTTATTTAGCGTCAACTGACACCTTCCACACCATACGGTAATCTTTTCTAAATCGCTTTGCAACTGATACTGGTCTTCGGATGACCTTACTAGACGGTAAATTACAGCATCATCTGCGAACAACCCAAGAGAACTGCTCAGATTGTCACCCAGGCCATTTATATAGATCGGGAACAGCAGAGGTCCCAGGACGCTTCCCTGGGGAACACCTGATATCACTTCAGTTTTACTCGATGATTTGCCGTCTATTACTACGAACTGCGACCTTCCTGACAGGAAATCACGAATCCACTCGCACAGCTGAGACGATACCCCATAGGCCCGCAGCTTGAATAGAAGTCGCTTGTGAGGAACGGTGTCAAAAGCTTTCCGGAAATCTGGAAATACGGAATCAACTTGAGATCCCCTGTCGATGGAGGCCATTACTTCGTGCGAATAAAGAGCTACCTATCATCTGGTAAGTATCTTACACCGCGCAGCAATACTCTAAAAGAAGACGGACAAGCGTAGTGTAGGCAGTCTCTTTAGTAGATCGGTTACATTTTATAAGTGTCCTGTCAATAAAACGCAGTCAATAGTTACCCTTCCCCACAACATTTTTTGTGTGTCCCTGCCATTTTAAGTTGTTCGTAATTGTGATTCCTAGGTATTTAGTTGAATTCACGGACTTTAAATTTGACTGATTTTTCTTGTAATCAAAGTTTAAAGGATTCCTTTTAGCACTCATGTGGATGAACTCACAATTTTCATTATTTGGCGGCAATTTCCAATTTTCGCACCATACGAACATCCTTTCTAAAACTATTTACAATTTGATTTGATCTTCTGATGACTTCACTAGACGATAAACGGCGGCATCATCTGTAAACATCCTTAGAAGGTAGCTCAGATTCTCTCTTGAATCATTTATGTAGATAATGAACAGCAGAGAGCCTATATCACTACCTTGGGGAATGACAAAAACAACTTCTGGTTTACTCGCTGACTTACCGTGAGTTACTACGAACTGTGAACTCTATGACAGGAAATCACAAATCCAGTCCCATAACTGAGACGATATTCCATAAGGATGTAATTTCGTACAAGTCACTTGTGAGTTGCAGCGTCTGTAGAACATACAGGCCACTAAGAAGCCGCGCAGGCGCCACAATGGTACGGATGTAATTTTACTCAGTTTGAGCTAACCCGCTGCCACAAGGCTCAAGTGTCGTGATCAATAACGTGCGGATGTCAGAGGTCATCGCCTAGTTCGGGCTGTATCAGTGGATGAACGAGCCACAATGCAAAAGGTCGTTCTGCAGCTCACTGCTTCCCGACGACAATCAACGAACGCACACACCATTCAGAACGTTTCCGCCTTACAGAGCACAGATGCCTTTGAGCCACAAGAGTATCTCTAGCCACAGAGATTAACATGGATACAGGAACATAGGCATTGATTACTCGAAGTTTCGAAATAGCAATCTGCTAAGCTGCGTCGTCATACGTGTTTGTAAGAGTGCGTCTAAGAACAAACCGCGCAGTTGATTCCTCTGATCGCCGTAGTGAAATTCAGCCCAATTTTGGCATCCTTGTATAGCAAGTATTTACACAGTGTGAAGTTGACAACTGCTACGTCTGCCACCTACCATAACATGCAAAAGATACTAATATTTTGTACGAGGATGGGTTGATAAGTCTGATAAATTTCGAAGAAATAGTACGCGAGTTTATTGTACAGTGTGGGTAACCGTGATACTTGGCTTTGGTGAAACTTTATGTCTCATTATGCATAAATGAATAAAATGAATTACACGTAGTGTTCAGTGATTTTTATTTTTAAAAAAGTTATAAAGACTGAGTGGCGGAAGTGTGTAGGGTCTTCGTACCAGATAGTTTATTTGCAGACCAGATAGTTTATTTGCAGATAAGTTTAAAAGGGCTCATACGAGTAGTGCAGATGCGGTATGTTCGTGTACTCGATTGAGTCTTCTTTGAAAGATGTCTGATAAAATTCATAGTATCTTAACAGAAGACCGGCTCGTCAAGATTCGTAATGCTGTGATGAACGGATGCGTGGTATGTTGTATGGATCAATGTTTATGTGCAAGGTGATCGCATGATCGACCCCATTTCCGTCGAATCTACCATTACAACTCCGTAAACAAATCCGCTATCAAACCGGTGGATTGGGGAAAAACAGGTTTGTCGGTGGTGATATGCGGATATGTTTGGGACTCACAATATGCCACCATGACTAACTATATGGGAGAAGATGAAATAGAGGGGACAGTATCCTGTTAACAAATCATTTTTGAACCTTTTGCATAGCGAGCAGTAGCGACACGAGCAACGCGCCTGCACTCTACACTGAGGTAACAACAGTCATGGGATACCTCCTAATATCGTGTCGGACCTCCTGTTGCCTGGCACAGTGCACCAACCGGATGTCGCATGGACTCGACAAGTCATTGGAGTTCTCGGGCAGCAGTATGAACCCATGGTGCCTCTATAGTCATCCATAATTGCGAAAGTATTGTTGGTGCAGGATTTTGTGCACGAAGTGATCTCTCTATTATGTCTCATATCGGGCGATCTGGGTGGCGAGATTATTCGCTCGAATTGTTCAGAATGTTCTTCAGACCAATCGCGACCAGTTGTGGCCAGATGACATAGCGCATTGTCATCCACAAAAGTTCCCTCGTTGTTTGGGAACATGGAGTGTATGAATAGGTGCAAACGGTCTCCAAGAAGCCGAACATTACCATTTACAGTCAATGATCGATTAGTTCATGTAAACACAGCCCACATCATTATGGATCCATCACCAGCTTGCTCAGTGGCTTGTTGACAACTTCAGTGCGTGGCTTCGTGGGGTCTCACCACACTCGAACCCTACCATCAGCTCTTACCAACTGAAATGAGACTCATCTGATCAGGCGACGGTTTTCCGAACCCACGAGAGGCACTGCAGGCGATGTTGTGCTGTTAGCAGAGGTACTCGCATCGGCCGTTTGCCCATTAACGCCAGATTTCACCGCACTGTCGTAACGGATACGTTCTTCGTACGCCACAAATTGGTTTCTGCAGTTATTTCGCGCAGTGGTGCTTGTCTGTTAAGCACTGACAACTCTGTGCAAGTGCCGCTGCTCTCGGTCGTTAAGTGAAAGCTGCCGGCCTCTGTATAGTCCATGGTGAGCACTAATAACTGAATTTTGTTATTCTCAGCACACCTTGACTCTGTGGATCTCGGATTATTGATTCCCCAACATTTTCCAAAATGGTATGTCCCAAGCGTGTAGTTCCAACTACTACCCCGCATTCAAAATCTGTTAACTATCGTCGTACAGCCATAATCACGTTGGAAACCTTTTCACATGAATCACCTGAGTGCAGATGACAGCTGTGCGAATGCACTGCCCTTTCATAAGTTGTGTACGCGATGCTGCCGTCATCTGTATATGTGCATATCGCTATCTCATGACTTTCGTCATCTCAGTTTATAGGACTATGAGCTTCATCCCACGTTGTCTCCTGTGATGGCAAAAATGCTTGACCTGAGCTTCGAAATAGTTGCCCACATATGAATTTTCATGTCCCCTCACATCAAAAAATAATGTAAAAGGAAGAAATGTTATTCTGTTTAATAAGTGTTTGCAGTGAATAAGTGTTACGTACGAAACAAATTTCCTTTGTAAGGGAATGAAACGGCTAGATCTTTTTAACCAAATGCATCTAAAATATGTTTTTTCCATGTTAGGCAGCGGTAGCAGTGGCACAATTTTATCAGTAAAGTTTGTTGCAGTGAAAACTATTATAATAGCTATGTGACTCTATGATCTCGATCGTATAGTACAGGGTGAACACAAAGTCTTGCCCAGATTATAACAATTTATTACAGAATAACCGTATGACGTAATAAATTTGATGCCGTTACATAGGTTGGTGTTACTAGTTTTCTTTTAAGACCACTTACGTTAGTAAACCTTAACGTGTGCTCCCTTGTTAGCTCGGAGAATGTCGAGGCGGTATTCTAGTTCCCGCCAGGTGTTTCGTAACTTGTGTTCTGTCACAGTACCCACAGCAGCTTGTGTCCTGGCCTTCAGTTCGCCGATGTCAGCAAGTGGTATGAGGGAGACTCTGTCCTTGATATAGCCCCAGAAAAATAAGCCAAGGGGCGTAATGTCTGGAGGGGGGTAATATCCGGATCGGTCCAACACACTGGCCACCGCGCTCTCCAGACATTACACCCCTTGACTTTTTTCTGGGCTATATCAAGGACAGAGTCTTCGGCTCACCAGTTGCTGACGTCGACGAACTGAACTCTAGGATACAAGCTGCTGTGGGCACTGCGACAGAACACAAGTTACGAAACACCTGGCGGGAACTGGAATACCGCCTCGACATTCTCCGAGTTACCAAGGGAGCACACGTTGAGGTTTACTAACATAAGTGGTTGTAAAAGAAAAAAAAATAGTAGCACTAATCTATGTAACGGCATCAAATGTAACTTACTATGCCAAACGGTTATTCATTTATAAATTTTTATAGTAAGGGCAAGACTTTGTGTTCGCCCTGTATTTTCAGTAGCCCATGTGCGTTGTCATTGCCGAGCGCCATAATGCATGCGAGACTTCTACCACCCACGTTGAAAGGCTTTCCGACAACGCTGCGGAAGTTTGGCTGAGAAGTCCTTATCCCTTACATATCCCCCATACAGTCCCGATCACTTCCCACGCGATTTCCATATTTCTGGAGCCCTGAAAAAAGACATTCGTGCCCGTTGATGTGTTTCGGACGAAGAGGTGCACGTTTGGGTACAGTCATGGTTCCGCAGGCAATCACAACGTGTTTCCATCGACCGTCTCCTTTCACAGTGAGATTAATGCAGTAACAGTTATGGCGATTACTTTTGAATAATAAACAATTTTTTTTTTTACTTTTTCCATCTGCCTCGTTTTCCTTCGGCTGTCACTTATACACATGCCGTCCCAAACTAAGACCATTGCGCAACAACAGTGGCGCATTGTGGGAAGAGTGTACATATACTGATCAGCCAGAACATGAAGACCACCGACATATTATACAGGGTGATTCAAAAATGCATGTAAATATTTTAAGGGTGTATTTGTGAGGTAAATATAAGACAAAAATGTTCTATACAATTTTTGCTATACTTGGCTTATTACAGAGTTATGAACAAAACATGATAATACATTCAATACAACGTAAAGTATTTACTTCCCAGAGTTCACAGTTTAATTACAGTGCATTTGGACTAAAAACGCAAACTGGTAAATAAACGTGACGTAACAAACTGAAACAATTCCTCGCGAATACTGTATTACTTTAGTTCCTGTTGATTAAACTAAATCAATGCAAAATAACTAAGGAAAATACGTGAAGAATTTACAGACTGTACTGTACTGTATTTGCACAAATCTTAATGCAATGCATGTTCAAAATGCTGTCCCTGAACTTGCAGACAGACCCGTGCTCGTCGCCGCAATGATCTCTGCACATTACACAGTCCGTTCAACTCTCCACGAATAATTTCACAACCACCTTCAATTCTTTGTTGTAGCACTTCTCTGTTCGGTTCTGCTGAAGGATACACCAATGTCTTTAGTCGGCCCCATAAATAAAAGTCTAAAGGGTTCAGGTCAGGTGATCTGGCTGGCCAAGCAATTGGTCCTCCGCGACCTATCCATCGATGTGGATACGCATCATTGAGGTACGCCCTTACGTTGCGGCTGTAATGGGCAGGAGCACCATCGTGCATAAACCACAAGGTGGCTCGTGTTGCAAGAGGGACATCCTGTAACAATCCAGGCAATTCCCCCCCCCCCCAAAAAAAAATTCGCGGTAAGCGTGCCCAATCAGCCTTGGAGGTAGAACATGAGGTCCGAGTAAGTCATTCCCCATAATACCACACCAAATGTTTATGGAGAATTGATGTTGATATCCACGCACAATTCTCGCGCCAGGATTCTCGACAGCCCACTGGTGCATATTATGCGAATTGATTACACCCGCACGAGTAAACATGGCCTCATCTGTGAATAATATCCGCCGAATGAACATTGGATCATTCAAATGACGCTCTTGTAACCACTGGCAGAATTGCTGACGGCGAGGATAGTCTGCAGGTGTCAATTCGTGCACTTTGTGCAGGTGAAATGGATGCAACTGTTGTCTCCGAAGCAGCCGCCATACAGTAGATTGTGGAAGTTCTTACAGATGCACTAATTTGTCTCGTACTGATGGCTGGATCTTGGTCTACCAGGTCCAAAACATGTTCCTCGACGTTCACTGCATGCTCAAGTGGTCGACCTGAATGTGGCCCAGGACGAATGCCATACTCCCGCATACGTCTGTCCACAGATACAAACGTCTGATGACTTGGTAACCGTCGTCTTGGAAACAGCTCACTGTACCTTTGTCTTGCTGCAAGTGCGTTTCCATCTGCTGCACCATACACAAGGTGCATATCAGCATACTCACTGTTTGGGTACATCATGTGCACGAAACCTGTAGCCTTCCGACGATGAATGAACGACAGGAAGTACGTTTCCGTTACCAACAACATCAGCGCCATCTTCTGTACAGTAGGAGTAAACAGCAATTGCAAACACAAACAAACACTATTCATGCAGTTTCGAATCAACTGTTGGGAGATACGTATGTGCATTACGTACCAGAATATGGCATCCTGCTGCTTGCACTGACGTCGTTTTGATACGGACATGACTTTCGTATTTTAACGATAACTCTGGAATTAAACGTTTATGGAGAAACATTTATAGAACATTTTTGTCTTATATTTACCTCACAAATACACCCTTAAAATATTTACATGCATTTCTGAATCACCCTGTATATATCAACCCGTCTAAGCGATAGCTGGCGAGGAATGACTGATAGTCAGACACACGAACGGTGCAAGCAGTACCAGTGAGCGTGTTGTCCGTGCGTAGGATGGGGGAACCGCGCGATCAATCTGAGTTTGACTGAGGGCAGATTGTAACAGCATGGAGGCTTCGCAGGAGCATTTCGGAAACTGCATGACTTGTCAGATGTTCTAGGAGTGCTGTGGACTGAAGAGTGCTGTGGTGAGTATCTTTAACACGTGGCAAAACCAAGGTGAAACCACGTTCAGGAGTCGTGGGGTTGGGCGGCTACCCGTCATTACAGATGTTGGGCGTCGTAGGCTGCGAGGACTGGTAGAACAGAACAGGTGACGAACAGTGCTGGAACTAACGTAAGATTTTAATTTTAGGAAGAGTACAAATGTGTCTGAATAAGCAGTACATTGAACACTCCTAACGGGTGGACCTCCCCAGTCGACGAGCCAAGCATGTGCCAATGTTAACACCCGGCCATCTGCAACTACGACTGAAATGGGCACCTCACCATAAGTACTGGACGTTGGCTCAGTGGCAGAGCGTTGCTTGGTCTGATGAATCCCGATACTTTGATCATCATGCCGAAGGGAGGGCACGAATCCGTCATCTTCCAAGGTAACAGCTCCTTAACACCTATACTGTGGGACGGAAACAAGCAGGCGGCGGTTGCATTATGCTCTGGGGAACTTTCAAGTGGGCGTCAACTGGAGTTTGTGCAAGGCACCATGACGGCCAAGGATCATCGTACACTGCTTACACACCACGTACATTCCATCATGACAGTCAAGTTTCCCAACGGCAGTGGCATTTTTCAGCAATGTAATGCGCCATGTCAAAATGCCAGTAGTGTGATGGAGCGTTTCGAGGAACACACTGGCGAGTTGTAATTGATGTGCTGTTTACCCCCGCCCCCCTCCCGCCCCAACTTTCAGAACTGAAACCAACTGAACACATCTCGGATTAGACTGAACAAGGAGTCAGAGCTCATTGCTCCCCAGCCCGGAATTTAGGGGTATTACGTGACTTGTGTATGTACATGTGGTGCCAGCGAGCTACTGAAACCTCATTCCTTCCATGCCAAGACGTGTCGTCGCTGTTATTCATAAGAAAGGCTGTTGGGTAGGTAGTCATAATGTTCTGGCTGATCAGCGTATTACGGGTTTTCTGCAGACACCGTTCTGTTGTGATACGGATAACAGGTGCATCGCAGTGTGCGATTGAAATGGCACAGCAACTGGAAAACTACTCAGAATACAAAGTACGCGCTCCGGTAACATGGGCAAAACTCCTAAACTGCTCACAGATTCACTGTGAAATTCTGGCGGTGTATGGACCAAATCCAATGTTGCATCTAGTAGTGAAGCGGAGCGAACGATCTGACCAAGGCTGCATAGCCGTGAGTGATGCTGATCGCCGAGTCTATATCTTGTACCATTTCATTTCCGTGTTTTCGGCAAGATGAAAGAACATCCGGGGGAAAGTGGTTTTCCAACGACGAGGACGTTCACACAGCGGTTCTCGTCTAGCTCCGTGACCGGAGAGATCTCTGTTGTCTAGGAATTAAATGATTGGCAGCACTCTCCGACCGTTGTTCACAGTTAGGTGTATATGTTCAAAAATAGCGTCAAGTATCTGTGTTACTTTTAAGTGTAGTGCAGCTTAAAGCAAAAGTTACACTACTTGCCATTAAAATTGCTACACCACGAAGATAACGTGCTACAGACGCTAAATTTAACCGACAGGAAGAAGATGCTGTGATGTGCAAATGATTAGCTTTTCAGAGCATTCACACAAGGTTAGCGCCGGTGGCGATACCTACAACGTGCTGACATCAGGTAAGTTTCCAACCGATTTCTCATACACAAACAGCAGTTGGCCGGCGTTGCCTGGTGAAACGTTGTTGTGATGCCTCGTGTAAGGAGGAGAAATGCGTACCATCACGTTTCCGGCTTTGATAAAGGTTGGATTGTAGCCTATTGCGATTGCCGTTTATCGTATTGCGACATTGCTGCTCGCGTTGGTGGAAATCCAATGACTGTTAGCAGAATATGGAATCGGTGGGTTCAGGAGGGTAATACGGAACGCCGTGCGTGATCCCAACGGCCTCGTATCACTAGCAGTCGAGATGACAGGCATCATATCCGCATGGCTGTAACGGATCGTGCAGCCACGTCTCGATCCCTGAGCCAACAGATGGTGACGTTCGCAAGACAACAACCGTCTGCACGAACAGTACGACTACGTTTGCAGCAGCATGGATTATCAGCTCGGAGACCATGGCTGCGGTTACCCTTGACGCTGCATCACACACAGGAGCGCCTGCGATGGTGTATTCAATGACGAACCTGGGTGCACGAATGGCAAAACGTCATTTTTTCGGACGAATCCATGTTCTGTTTACAGCATCATGATGGTCGCATCCGTGTTTGGCAACATCGTGGTGAATGCACATTGGAGGCGTGTATTCGTCATCGCCATACTGGCGTATCACCCGGCCTGATGGTATGGGGTGCCACTGGTTACATGTCTCGGTCATTTCTTATTCGCATTGACGGCACTTTGGACAGTGGACGTTACATTTCAGATGTGTTACGACCCGTAGCTCTAACCTTCATTCGATCCCTGCGAAACCATTTCAGCAGGATAATGCACGACCGCATGTTGCAGGTCCTGTACGGGCCTTTTTGGATACAGAAAAAGTTCGACTGCTGCCCTGGCCAGCACATTCTACATATCTATCCCCAATTGAAAACGTCTGGTCAATGGCGGCCGAGCAACTGGCTCGTCACAATACGCCAGTCACTACTCTTGATGAAGTGTGGCATCGTGTTGAAGCTGCATGGGCAGCTGTACCTGTACACGCCATCCAAGGTCTGTTTGACTCAATGCCCAGACGTTTCAAGGCCGTTATTTCGGCCAGAGGTGGTTCTTCTGGGTACTGATTTCTCAGGATCTATACACCGAAATTGCGTATAAATGTAATCACATGTCAGTTCTAGTATAATATATTTGTCCAATGAATACCCGTTTATCATCTGCATTTCTTCTTGGTGTACCAGTTTTAATGGCCAGTAGTGTATTTGGCCTGTCACAATAAGGTGTAGTTTATTTATTGAAATCCATCGGTACTTACCGTGTTAAAAAGTCTCCGAACGACTCGAATTAAATTCTGCGTAAATTGCATGCAACTCACAAAACGTAACTCTCTTGCGGGTCCTCTAATGTCTTTCCGGTAAGGTGGTTTGACAATATAAAATCGCTACCAAAACCGTTCTGTGTCAAATTAATACCACGTTATTATAGATAACCGGCAGGCAGGCACTCCGTCTTCAGGCCGCAAGTGGCCATCGGGTCCATCCGACCGCCGTGTCATCCTGAGGATGCGGGTAGGGGAGGCATGTGGTCAGCACACCGCTCTCCCAGTCGTTATGATGGTTTTCTTTGACCGGAGCCGCTACTATTCCATCGAGGAGCTCTTAAATTTGCATCAGGAGGCATTACAGATAACAGCAAACATTTTATTAGAGATCCTGTTTGTAGACTTATATTTATTACAATAAACGACATTTCAATAATGTTACCACTCTCATTAGCTTTTGACACAACTAACATTCGTAACTCTGTGACAGAAATCATGTTGTAATCTTTAGCCAAAACTAAATTTTTGCCTGTAAGAGATTTTGCAAGAATATCTGGACTTCCAAAATTTTGTGATAACTCGACGTACTCCTTCTCTCTAAAAGGTTTTCCGACTACTTGTTACTCATTGATTGACTGGCAAATGGCATCGCATGAACTAGTCAATGAACTAAACAGTTAAAAAAAACGCCAATAACAGTTTCAAGCACTCTATGGATATCGCAGCGTCATAAGCACATCACCAGTCAATTTGCCTGTATTGTGGTGGCACTTGGATGGCATGAAGTACAGTTCGACAGTCACTTATCACTCTTGTAATCCAGCACAAAGTAACGTTAAAAGTTTAAGGGGTTCGTAGGCAGGTTGTTGTACACATGTTGGAACTGAAAATGACAAGCCGAAGTGTTGCTTTCTCGATTTAGATTCAAACCTAATGCCCATGGTCAATGCTACCAAGCACAACTTTGGTGTGTGACCGAGACTTGAACACAGGACCTATCGCCGTTGGTGACTCGGCGTGAAGAGACGTGAAGTACCTAGTCTCTGGCCACTATAAGTTAACTAGTCTCATTTTGTAACCATATGTCGGTAATTTTTCCGTGCATCTTGGATTCCTATCCAGCAACTGGTGTTCCTGTTAACGAGCCACGAAAGATGTTAAACATGGGTTCATTTGGAAGTAACAAAGGGTGCTCATGTTTAAACTTGAAACGATGTGAAGCAAGTAGTTGTACTGGACGGGGATTCAAAATGAGCACCTTGTCAACTAAGTATAGTCAGATGTTAAACTATCGAATTTTCACAAACAGTGAAATATTTCAACTCAGAATAACGAGAAGACTTTTTTATTGTTATTTATTTATTTATTTTACTGTGATTCAAAGCCAGCACCCAGTACCATTGTTTTCTAGCACGAGTAGACGTGAAATATAAGTTTCCTTCACCAGTAGCAAGATACGCGCATGTTTGACCTAAAAATAACTTTTCTAAAAGTTTTTACTGACTGTAAGTCGAGCCCTGCACATATCGTCGTTGTTGGTTGCACCGAGAAGTTAACTACAAACTTCTTTTTTATCACTGTCTGGGAGTCACAAAACCTTGAATAATGTGACGAGAAATTATGTACGGCTGAGAGGCAATACCAACTTTTTTGACAACCCGTGAAGACGTCGAAATCAGAATTACTTTTCACTAATAGTTAGATGTATGCAAGCAATAGCTTGAAATGACATGACGGAAACTTTAGTGCCGTGTCCGGATTCGAACCCAGACACACGCCTTTTCAGGAGACATTGAGGAGTTTTAATATATGGTCAAACAACGAAGTGATGGAACTTTATTGTTCCAAAGGGGTCAAATCAAACGAAAAGGAAGATCCGCGTTCTAATCCCAATCTACCAATAATAGTTAACATATCGAGTTAAAATAACGTAAGAAATAAGTGGCCTGTGGCATCATACAGGGACTGGTTTATTAAACCAAATAAAGTTTCTAGTGTAAAAAAGCTTACTGGTTTCATTTTCGCCTTCGTCGTGGGCAACAATTAACAAAGTCAGTATCTGTCAGAACAGAAAAGGAAGCAGCTTCCACAGACTCCATATTTGAACTTTATATAACGAAATAAGTTTTGCTTCTCGATCCTGATATCAATTCATCCACACTACATTGGGATAAGATAGGAAAAAATGGACATTTTTTACTATTACTAGACATATCTGATACGTCTCTTTGCTCATCGATATTCAGGTACTTTTTTTGTAATTTCGTATGACTTTCCTGACACCAAAATGTCACCTTCATATGAGGAGACGAATGTCGTGAATTTCATCTGTCGAAGAATCACGTAAAATAGCATCGAAGACTGCAAAATGGTTCAAATGGCTTTGAGCACTATGGGACTTAACATATTAGGTCATCAGTCCCCTAGAACTTAGAACTACTTAAACCTAACTAACCTAAGGACATCACACACATCCATACCCGAGGCAGGATTCGTACCTGCGACCGTAGCGGTCGCGCGGTTCTAGACTGAAGCGCCTAGAACTGCTTGGCCACGATTGCCGGCGGAAGACTGCAGTCGTTACCCCACTCTTTTGAGCATTATTTCAATACAGCTCAGCTCACTAGTGCCGCTCCTTGACGGCGTTCTGCATGAACTCTTGGCAGATGTGAGATGTGCTACCGTATGTGCTCCGAAACAAGCGGTTCCAGCACGATGGCGCACCATCTCAGTCTTCGGCAAGGATTGGATAGACCGTGGTGGTCCGATTGCTAAGCCTGCACGTTCCGATCTGAACCCGCAAGACTCCTACGTGTGGGATCACATGAAATCCTTGATCAACGAGACACTTGTAGCCTCCTAGTATGACCTATTGGCGCGGGCGACGGCTAACGCTGATGTTGGGGCACGAGCTATGCGTGAGCCTGTGTCCCGGAACGTTGTACTGTGGTACCGAATCTCACATCTAGCCCTACTTTAATACGACCCCGGACGACAAGCAACACGAGTCAGAGAGCAATGTGTGTTGTATTTAGCGTGTACAGGAAATACGGTACGTTTCCGAACGTGGGTTCTTATGCTAAACTTAACCGTTATGGTCCCTATAGTAAGTCCTCAAAGCCAGTAAAGGGAATTTATTTATACCCTGTATAATCGAGACTGCGAGAGAGTGAGGCGCCGTTGGGTTTGCGTTTTTCAGGTCTTCAGAACGAGCAGTTTGAAATAACGAAGTCGATTCCTTTATCTCTCTGAATAATATTACTTTGATAGGAGCTATAAGTCGATTATCGAGCACTTTCTTGCAATTCAAAGGAACAAGTAGTTACAAGGTAACAGCTCCACAAAGGGCGGTCCCGCCGTCAGGAGAAAAGCTCCCCCAAACGCCTGTCTTACTGTACCAAATGGAAGCAAGCACGTAACTCAGGTACGGCTGGCTTTAAACCAATCAGTCTGCTGTTGTAGCGATCAGACAACTTGCTCGCGAAGCTATTCAGACTTAAATATATATAGAACAGTCGTAAAAATGGATATAGCTTTATTTTAGTACAGGACCGTACCGGAGGGCGCTAATAGGAAAGGTCTATCAGTTTAGGCAAACGTCTCGGCACCTCACCTCAAAGATGTACGTGTCGGGGAGCCAGCGGAGTGGTACAGCCCTAACGATACTACAGATTAAACAGAGGGGTGGAGGCCAGAGAGAGAGAGAGAGAGAGAGAGAGAAAGTAGCGGTGCGCTTCTAATGCTGAATGGTATCCTGATAGCGCGAAGCTCTCACGATCTGTCCTTGCAAACATTATCCATGGATTGGAAGTGTGTAGGATACATAAGCCAACGGAAAAGAATGTCACTGCAGAAAAATGCGATTACCATTTTAGGAGCGGTAACACACAATCTACACCTCAATGCGAGCCAGTCTGGACGTAAGAGTGGGATCAACCAAGAGAGTGTTCTCAACATCGGATCTCATTCTTTCCACATTTTCCTCCACCAACAGCTTTATGGACACGACTCACGAAATCTGTTACAGTCCTCAGAAATAAGTCTGTGGAAACTACAAAGTGACGCCACGTTTCTGTGCAAGAGCTTGTTTACGAATAAATCAACGTTCACAAACCGTTCGTAAATTCATCTTCCTATATGCACTGCCGGTCAGTTGAAAAGCCACTTTGGTTGAAAGACGCGAATGTGTGGTGCGGGCTTTTTAGCACTCGAATTATTTGTTCCTGTTTCATGGATGAGGTCCTAAATAGCAAGAAGTATCTACAATTTATAACAGATACGCTGCTGCAGTTATTGGATGACATCCCACTGGACATACGGCAATCCATGTTTTACTAACATAACGGATGTTCCACACATTCCGCGCAGACAATTACAGACCTTTTTAACAAGAAATTTGAATATCGTTAAATCGGTCGTTGGAGAACACAATATTTAATACCTTTGGAATTTGCGTGGATAAACTTAAAATAAGTTGTCTGCAAGGAAACCCCCACGACTCTAGAATACATGAAATGTCGTACACCAAGCATCTACGCTAAGCCCAGATCAGATTCTACATGCAGTGTTACCTGTAAGGAATGGCTTTACAGTAGTATCAGTGCTCAAGGTCAACATTTTGTGCACCTGGTGTGTGACAATAATAATAATAAATACACGAACCATACTTGAGTTACATGTTTGCTCACATTTGCTACAGTAGGGCAGTGGTTTCGCAGCGTTGATGTCGTGTTCCTATTTGATCCAGTTGCATACATGTTATGTCATTGAAGTCCAATTCGAAGGCTCTTTCCAGTGCTACAGGAAAAGTGTATAGTTCCATTGAAAAATAAATAGATGTCATAATTTGGCAGCTGTAAATGTTAAAATTTACTTGAAAATTCGCCACTCTGACCGCTATAATTTAACGAAACTCGCATTTCGTTATATTTAGTCGTTCAGAGCACTTTTTTTTTTGGGGGGGGGGGGGGCTTATTAAAACAGTCAGTGGCCCAGAAAGAAGTTCCATTTGCAGCAACAAAAATTTTTGATCATTTGCGCAATAACATAAAATGTCTGAGACATTATTTTAGAGGTCGGGAAATCACAACCAAAATTCCACATGGTGAATAAAATCTTCCGCACTGGCTGTTAAAATCCTTGTATTGAGAAGTCATTACCAGGTTCGCATCAGTAGAAATGCATCTTCAGGTGATAGATTTAAAAAAATGATTGTGCGGAAAATTGGTTGCATAGAGCCAAGACGTATCGTTCATCATCTAGATAAAACCGGTAGCACGTTTAAAGCGGCTGTCGGCAATTAAACTGATTGGGATCGCGCGACACGTAATATCGACACGTCAGTACAGTTTACACTGCGGCCGTGCACACCTCTATGCTGTCTGCAGCATGATGCCGCGCGAGCACAGTCAGTTTAATCATAGACAATCACTTTTAGCGTGCTATTGGTTTTATCCGGATGATGAACGGTTGGACCTGACTGTAAGCAATCACTTTTCCACGCCAAGATTTTTTAAAATGTTATCACCTGAAGGTGCGAAACGGTTAGTGCGGAAGATTTTATTCGCCAAATGTCTAACAAGGGGACCCTCCATACTGTAAATCATGGATTTTGATGCTCTTCAGTTATGTTACCCTGAGTACCTGGCTATCCGGTTTTTAAGCGACGGGCCTCGGTTTTTGAGAAAATCGATTTTGAAGTTCATTGCGTGCTTTGTATATCCGTAACAGTATACATTCCGAGCAAGGCTGGCGTCAAATCGAAAGACTTGCACCCGGCGAATGGCCTACCTGACGCGAGGCCCTCGTCCCACGACATTTTATGTTAGCGTAACGCAGTTGTATAGGTTCAAGGCTACCGCGCTGGAGGTATCGTGTTCGAATCCTGCTAGTGTACTTTTTTTTAATGGACTGTATTTTTCATTTTTATTTCAAAGAATATCAACAAACAGTGTAAGGTATGCAAAATTATAAACATATATTCAGTTATTAATTTTTCTGTCATACAATATTACAAAATCTTATTTTTCATCGTCCATATTGTTTGATGTGCCAGAACAATATTGTGGGTGATACTTATCATAGGAAGAACTGAAGCACAAATTTTCGCGACACCACGCGCATTTTTTGAAAGCAACCGTCTTGCAGGCGCACGGTTTCTTCATGAGCGATACCGGAAAACACAATTCTTTTGAATTCAAAAAGATTTCTCTTTCATCCGCTAATTTCGATGCAAACCATGCGTATTTAATTTTATCGAATATTCCCTAGAAGCGATCTCTCTGTTGTCAATTCGGGAGTATTCTGAATAATTTTCGTGAAGATTTTCTCCTGTCGGTAAAAATAAACATCGCAGGACTAGCAATAAGGAGTGCACTTTGGTGGGACCACTTTTAGGGTGCAGGTGCTCGCTTTCCTTTCATTAGTAAATGGATGATCGTATAAAGTTGAATCAGTTTGCCATCCGCACGTATAGATAATGTACAACAATTTTTTCTGTCCGTAAGTAGGGAAGAATTACAGAACGCAAAAATTCTTTGTACACCAGTTTCGCGAACTTCCCGGATTTCGTGTAGGAGACTATTATATTTCTGAATTTCCCAGTTAATTCGTCTACTCGTTTTTTAACGTTAGGACCAAATTTTCCGGACGTTTCTTGCATTCATAATAAATCATGGGAGCAGGATTAGAACACGGCACCTCCAGCGCGGTAGCCGTGAAACTTTACCGCTGCGCTACGCTGACTTGCTCGGAATATATGTAATGATACCGGTGTACAAAGCGCGCAATGAACTTCAAAATCGATTTTCTCAAAAACCAAGGCCTGTCGCTAAAAAACCGGATAGCAAGGTACTCAGGGTAAGTGCCTCTATAACATATTTGAAGCGCATCAAAATCCGTGGTTTACAGTGTGGAGGGTCCCCTTGTAAGAGGTGGCAAAGCAAGTTTTAAATGTAACTTAAAATCGTGAAATGAAGAACAAACCATCTTCAGTCACAAGTTGCGTTTATTTACTACACTATGCATTTCGAGCCCTGGAGGCTCATCTTCAGGTGCTTTTTAGTGATTTACATCAGATTTTTTAGTTGTTTGCAGTTTAACATTGTATGATGCAAACAACTAAAAAAACTTATGTAAATCACTAAAAAGCACCTGAAAATAAGTCTACAGGGCTCGAAATGCATAGTATAGTAAATAAACGCAACTTGTGACTGAAGGCGGTTAGTTCTTCATTTTACGAAAGAAAAACAGTCGCGGACGAAACACTGAAAAACAATGGATAAAATTAAGTAACTTAAAATGTTTCTCCTTGACAACTGCTTCTGTTACATTGATGTATTTCTACATAAAAACTAGTTGTCAATTTTATAAGAATGATTTTTAAGTGTGTTGCATGAGTAGAACTAAAAAATGTGTTCATTAATGTGAACACTAGTCATATCTACATATCCTGTAAACTCTCTCGTTCCGTATAATTTCGATGAAAGAATCGTTCAAATGATTTATGGTGCATGCAACTAACTATCGTGAAGACAACTTTGATTTTATACAAAGCGAGGCTTTTTCCAATGCAAACGTATTGTGCGAATATTTCGGTTTTTCATCTTCCATCTTTTCAGAGGAAAAGCGGTTTACAGGTACCTAAAATTAAAAATAAATTCGGTAATAGACTTCACATGCGCACGAGCCAGATGACCTTCAACGTAACCCTGGAGACATTGTGTAACATTTCGTCATTCAAGGCTGCAGAGAGAATAGCATTTCCTCGCTCTCACCGCATCCGTCTTGCTGTCCGTTTGTAGGCGAAGACGGCTCGTAGAATCCAGCCAGCTCTTTCAGTACGGATATAGCTGAGCGTCCGAGCTGGGGTCAGCGGCGATCACCTCTCCATTCCGCAGCTGAGCGGCGTTGCTTTCTGGTTACGAGTAAGTGAAGGAGACAAGTCACTGGACTTCGCGCACTGTCGCAAACTAAATGTTCGTTATTTTGCAGCCTGTAGTCCAGTAAGCCTTAAGGTGTCCTCACATCTGTCGGCAAGTGCATGAATCCTCAAGAACTGAAATCTGTGTCTCGCATAACATGTGCTTTGGTCGTGAACAGTTGTCTAACTTTACATTAATGGAGATTTTCGTCGCAGTTTCAGACTGTGAGCTTCTCTTGAACAACGTTTTTGAGCCTCTATAGTTCGATTATGACTGGACTTGTGGTATTATGAATAGAGAGGGCACTGTACTTTGATGAAACACAACAGTCACTTTACATCTTTGTGAACGATGTAGGTGACATGACCAGGAAACGAAACGTGCATTTTACATTTGTGTCTATGCTTGTGGAGTACGTGGCAAAGGATTCTTTGTAGAATAGCATTATGCAACAAATTTCCTTCGTTCTTTACTCGAATCGAGCGTGCGGAAAAAATGATGTATTATATGCTTATTGGCGAACTGTTATCTAAGTGGGTTTCTTTTGAAATTATTTGTAGGAGGTTGAAAATTATCTGTACTGCCTCAAAAAGGCGTTCGTAGAATTTTCTGAGCAGCTTTTCGCGAAATATTAACTGTATTTTTCGAGTATCTGCCAGTTCTGATTTTTCTGCGCTATTGTTACACTTTCCAACCGAGTTTAACCAGCCAGTGACCTTTCGCGCTGGTCTGCTTTGTATACGATCGATAGACCCGTGTCATTTGAGCAGTATTTGAGTATAGGCTGAAAAACTCTCGTGCAAGCTGCAGATGTCTGGTATCCGCCCAATAAATCACAGCTTGAGGTCTGATATACCTACAGTTAAGCACATTTGGTCCTTACACTACATTGCACCATAAATTGTAGCTACTAGGAATTTATATGATTCGTCTGACTCCAGATGTCACTTCTCGATCCTGCAATCAAAAGACTGTAATTTTATGTTTCGCTACTTGCTGAACTTAACGTATACAGTCTGTTAAGTAAGCTCGTTGTCTGGTTCACCTACTGCATATACAAATAAAAGAAAAATGCACTCTCAGCGTCGATAATTGCTTTGTATCTCCGAGGCATGCTTGAACCCGAGTTTTCCACGTACTCACTTGGAAGAGACCTCCAGATGTATTGAATTTGCGGTGACATCTGTTTCAAACTAAAGATCTTTTTTTCCTTGCAAACTTCTTCTTGAGGTAAGACCATACATTTTCAGTAGGATCAGCGCTGAGTAACTGTGAGAGCCAATCAGTACCTGCGCATCTTTCTCTTTTTTTCCACGCGCTGCAAAGCCTGCTGGGTGCTTCGAATTATTGTCCTCCAGCTGTATCTAGTCTTCAGTCCTGCCAATGTACTAACGTTTGGCAGTTGGCATCAAACATATTTGATGAACACGACGCTTAATCTGCACTCATGTCTCTTCTTGTGTATCTCAGTCGAGGAAACAAAGTAAACTAATGCTTCATGGATGCTGCAAGATGTACAAAGTTTTGGGTTGCGAAATAATTAAGGCGATATCTTTTACAATCTGTGTGTAACGCCGACCGCACTCTGACTTAGCCGACTGTATCTACTTAAGGGCTCAATGCCATGCTTTGTAATGGGATACTGATAGAGTTTAATCTGATTACACTGAGGCTGCAACTTACCGTAAGCATTATGATTACCCGTTACACGACCGCTCAATTGCTTAGGATCTCCATCCTATCAGCTCCAGAGTAAGTCACGTGGCACGAGATTGGTGCGTTAGCGAATTAAGAACATTTAAAAAACTACAAAAGTAGCTGATGTAATTCTGAAGTAACAGGCTGTATCAGGAAGGAAGAAGGCGAATGACGGTAAGTCAAGTACCTGAACATTAAAATAATAATATTTTTTTCGCCTTAAAAGGCCGTCTCTAACAGCCGTAAGTCAAAACTGGTAACACATTATTATCGTAAACTTTGCGTTTCAGGCGCTTCAGTAGCTTAGTTCTGAGAACTATTGAGGTTATCACTAGCACACTAACTCGTTTATATGTTCTTGGGTGCTCTGTCGTTGTGTATGAAAACTTACCAACTGGTACTCCGATGCCATTGTTAATGCTTTTCAGTGTGTTCACTGCATAATTTTCTAACCTGCATTCAAACATTCCGTTGGTTGTTGAGGTTAATGTGCACCTAATACAACTAATACTATATGCGAAGTACGTAATATTAACAAGAACGGTCGTGGGGCTATTCCTATATCTCTTTCTGCGACGGACGAGTCCATGATAATGTGCTACGTTCCACCAGTCAAGAAATCGTCAGACCTTTGTCAAACCACGCCAGATTCTCGTTAGAATTCTTGATAGTTATTTAAAAAACACACAGAGAAGCCAGATAACGTAAGCCTGGTCAGAAAAGCTAGGCCTTCGATTAGCTTCGCAGCGCATCTTCCCGTCTAGGAGAGGGCCAACAAGAAAGTAGTCAGACTTAAGACGATACTGTGGAAAAGCGCCGGCCGTGAGGTTCTAGGCGCTGCAGTCTGGAACCGAGTGACCGCTACGGTCGCAGGTTCAATTCCTGCCTCGGGCATGGATGTGTGTGATGTCCTTAGGTTAATTAGGTTTAATTAGTTCTAAGTTCTAGGTGACTGATGACCTCAGAAATTACGTCGGATAGTGCTCAGAGCCATTTGAACCATTTTTTTGGAAAAGCGTTTTGGTAAATCCCACGTAAATTTTCTTCAACTGTGATCCCAATAGAAACTCAGAGATGGAAAGGAAGTCGTTGGTTCAAGTGGTTCAAATGGCTCTGAGCACTATGGGACTTAACTACTGAGGTCATCAGTCCCCCTAGAACTTAGAACTACTTAAACCTAACTAACCTAAGGACATCACACACATCCATGCCCGAGGCAGGATTCGAACCTGCGACCGTAGCGGTCACGCGGTTCCAAACTGAAGCGCTTAGAACCGCACGGCCAAACCGGCCGGCGGAAGTCGTTGCCTGCCTATCAACAGTCTCGCTAAACAGTTCATCCCTGTGTAGTACTCTCTTAAGCTGATATATTAATAGAACCAGATGCTTGCACCTGTAACTAAAATGTACTCTTAAGGCCCTCTGTGCTCATTAAAGCACAAACGCTCTTAGGTTGTAAGTAGTCGTTGACCAAGTCCTGTTAACAGCGCTCTAAAACATAATTTTGCTGACGTTTGTAAGTAAGGAGATTCTTGTATGCTGTGCTGTATGTCCAGAGGAACAGCCGGGCGTGGTGGCCGAGCGGTTCTAGGCGCTACAGTCTGGAACCGAGCGACCGCTACGGTTGCAGGTTCCAATCCTGCCTAGGGCACGGATGTGTGTGATGTCCTTAGGTTAGTTAGGGTTAAGTAGTTCTAAGTTCTAGGGGACAGATGACCTCAGAAGTTAAGTGCCATTGTGCTCAGAGCCATTTGAACCATTTTTGAACCAGAGGAACAAAATAAAGGAGCTGCCACTGAAAACTGATTCCCAGTACTCTACAGATTAATGGACATCTTGCTTCAAATAACTAAATAGACATTGTAATTCATTAAGTTGCTTTCTGGGAGACTTTTTTTTTCTTAATTTATCATGCTGCTCCTTGTGGGACTGGGCCGTCTGATGGAGACGGAAGTCTTTCCAGCCATTCGTGGTGTTATGTTTTTGGAGCACAGTTAATTTTACAAAATTTCTTGTTTATTTCATAATTTCTTTTCTTCTTTGAAGTACCTTTGAGAATAGTTCACAGGCCCTTGCCTTGCAGATGATTTCTTTTGTTTTCGTGTACTTGTGACCCTGGCTTTCTTGTAACTGAAGAACAGCAAAACGGACCACCAAAAGATATTGTAACGAAATTTTACTCACAGACAACTACTTTTGGTAAAGTGTCCATCTTCAGGTCACAGATTGACACTACATCAAGTGTAAAGTTCGTTCTTTGTCGTCAAATACATATCTGCTTTCAGTTGCAGCATCTGCCATACACCCGTGTGTCTGTTGTCTTTTCATCACTTTCCAAATGCAAAAATCGACAGTCCATTGCAGAGCTAAGCGTGCTGCCTGGCCAAAGTCATGTCATACAGGTGGGGATTGATGAAAAATGCGTAAGATAATAGACACTTGTACGTGACAGATACTGAAGCTAAAAGCAGTTAAATATGTGAAGCCAAAAAGCGTTCTCACTTCGCTTGATCGAAACGAGCTCTGTTTGAATAAGTGTTCATTGACACAGCTTTTGCCGGCCGATGTGGCCGAACGGTTCTAGGCGCTTCAGTCTGGAACCGTGCGACCGCTACGGTCGCAGGTTCGAATCCTGCCTCGGGGATGGATGTGTGTGACGTCTTTAGGTTAGTTAGGTTTAAGTAGTTCTAAGTTCTGGGGCACTGATGACCTCAGATGTTAAGTACCATAGTGCTCAGAGCCATTTGAACACAGCTTTTAGTGCTTCCGCCATGTCGCTCTGTAAGTACACGACCCGATTAAAACAATCGGGACACCTGTTCGTGGACATTAAGGGTTAAGTCTTTATGAAGCCTGGAATACTGCTGGGGCACTTTCAGTGAGGTGTGTGAATGTCTGTGGCAGCCCATTCTTGATCAAGTGCCGAAACTGGGGACGATAGTGATGTCGGACCCTGAGGTCTGGAGCTAAATCGACGTTCTGATTTCTTCCAAAGGTGTCACATTGGGTTGAGGTCGGGACTCTTGAGCTGGCCAGTCCATTGCAGGAATGTTATTGTCCGAAAACTATTGCCTCAAAGGTGCTGGATTACGAGATTGCGCATTCTCATACTGTTACAATCAGTCTTAGTCTCCGAACTGTTAATCTGCTGTACGCAGTGCACAGTGGTGTGAAATGTGTTGATATCCATCAGCATGTAGCTTTTTCTTAAGCGCTATAAGGAAGCACATCCCCATACCGTACACCGCCTCCTCTGTACTTCGCTGTTGGCACTACACGTGATGGGAAGTAACGTTTTTCAGCTTCACCAAACCCAAACCCTTCCGTCGGATTGCCACATGGTAGTGCGTGATTCATCACTACAAAACATTGTCCAGTGGCTTTGCCCTTTACACCATATCAGCGTCGCTTAGTATTACAGACTACAGATACGCGTGGCGTATGAGGAGCTAGTTGATCATTGTACCTCATTACATGGTACAATGTCAGTGTGCTAGCTGGACAGCTGACAGCACTTTGAACTGTGCTTGTTCCTTCGCTTTTCCATTTCACTGTGATATCGCCAACAATTGACTTTGGCGTCTTTAAAAGTATTTAAATGTCCCTGATCGATTTGTTACTGATGTGGTATCCAATGACTGGCCCACGTTCGAAATTACTGAGCTCATCCGATCGTTCATTCTGCTGTTGCTGCTCCTCTACTGATAACACAGTACTCCCTGCTTCCTTTTGTACTGGGGGCTTGGGGGGCGTGGGGTCCATTTCTCATGACTATTCGTCAATTCCGCATTACATAGTGATGTCCGGTTACTTTTGATCAAATAGTATACAGTGAAGATGCGCAACAAGGTCTAAAAATATTTCTTGTTAATCGATGCAGCGCTGAGTGGCCGCGCGGTTTAAGGCGCCATGTCACGGATTGCGCGGCCACTCCCGCCGGAGGTTCGACTCCTCCCTCGGGCGTCTGTCTGTGTGTGTGTGTGTGTGTGTGTGTGTGTGTGTGTGTGTGTGTGTGTGTGTGTGTTTTGTTGTTGTTCGATTAAGTTATAGTTTACCTTAGTTTAATAGTGTATAAGTCTAGGGACGGATGAACTCAGCAGTTTGGTCCCTTAGGAATTAACACACATCTGAACATCTGTTAATCGATGTTCTGATACTTGTTTTCTCTCTTGTGATCTGTCACAAGGACGCATCACATCATTTATTAGCAGTTATTGTAAGAAATTTCCGATCCTTCTGTTCTTAGTGGCATCGTCGCCTGAGCACTTCTAATGACGAAAGTGCTTAACAGACGACGGAAATTACAAAGCCCTAGTAGACAACAGAACCATTATTTTCAAGGAGACCAAAATAATGTAATTAGCTTTTGTTAATTGCTAGTTTCGGAACCACCCGTGGTGTAAGAAGCAAACAGTCATTATGCCAACTCGGCTGCACAGTATCACCTACACTGTGTTTATTTTACTTCGTCGTTAGTCATTTCAATCATTATGCCTACCTAGATAGAAATCACCGCCACACACTATGCAGCAATAACGCACAAGCAGAAATATTATGCATTGAGGTGAAGAATGCTATCCCTGCAAAGTGTGTGACGTTGGTTTGTATCCGGGTAGATCTTGAAAACGCTTATGGCCGAAACTACTTGTTGTGTAAATTTAATAATGACATCCGAGGTGGGAGAACGGTTGTGTCTTCCTCACAGTGTAATTAACTCCCGCCTTGACTCAGCGTCACGCGCTAGATTTCTGCTGTCAAGCGCACTTTTGTACTCTGCTGTGTCAGATGCGTTGGGCCATCCAACTCACAATAACTTTGTTGTCACCAAGCGATCCGTTTGCTACTCCGCGCACCATATTGCAACAGTTCGTTGTAGAACGCCTTACTCCTTCTTCTACTCCCGCTTTCTCTCAACGACTAACGAACAGCTGAAGTAACACCTTCAGGCTTTTATGTATCGTATGCTACCACGGATTATCTTTTAGGAGCACTGCTGCCAGCTACCATTACTCCTGGACTGTAATCATTTATCATGATAGTAGAGCAAATATTGGTACAGCACTATAAACTGCCGAACATCAAGCATATCTTTATAGTTTAATTTTACACAGCTATCATGGTACAGACGGGGAAAATATTTTCAACGTACTTTTCGGACACTCGCGGTATTTGTTAACCCTCGCTGCAGTGACACGTGTGTAAGGAATTGTATCTGCATTTGTGAGGACATGTGCTTGTTGCACAATCGGCGATCCTCCCTTGTGTTGGTCAGACGTCTAGTACACCTGCCCCCAAGTACCCATGCAGTCCAATGTCAAGCCGCTGCCATAGCCGAAAGCCCCACCATTCTTCCAAGCGGTCAAATGGAGACCTCCGATGAGGCCCCTTTCGAACTCAGCGCTGATAACTTTGTCTCACACGGGTATGCAGCGTCTGTACATCTACATCTACATGGATACTCTGCACATCACATTTAAGTGCCTGGCAGAGGGTCATCACCACCTTCACAATAATTATCTATTAGTTCACTTTCGAACAGCGCGCGGAAAAGACGAGCACCTATATCTTTCGGTGCAAGCTCTGATTTCCCCAACTAAGTCGGCGTCAACAAAATATTTTCGCATTCGGAGGAGAAAGTTGATAATTGAAATTTCGTGAGAAGATTCCGCCGCTACGAAAAACTCCTTTGTTTTAATGATGTCCACCCCCAAATCCTGTATCATTTCAGTGACACTCTCTCCCCTATTTCACGATAATACAAAACATGTTGCTCTGCTTTGAACTTTCTCGATGTACTCCGTCAATCCTGTCTAAGGATCACAGACCACGTAGCAGAATTCTGAAAGAGGAAGGACAAGCCTAGTGTAGGCAGTCTCTTTAGTAGACATGCTACATTTTCTAAGTGTCCCTCCAATAAAACGTAGTCTTTGGTTAGCCTTCCCCACAACATTTTCTGTGTGTTCCTTCCAATTTAAGATGTTCGTAATGGCAATTCCTACGTATTTAGTTTAATTTACGGCCTTTAGATTTGAATGATTTATCGTGTAATCGAAGTTTAACGATTCGTTTTAGCACTCATATGGATGACCTTACTATTTTCATTATTTAGCATCAGTTGCCAATTTTTGCACCATACAGATGTCTTTATAAATTGTTTTCAGTTTGTTTTGTTCTTCTAATGGCTTTATTAGTCGATAAACGACAGCATCATCCGCAAACAACCTAAGACTGCTGCCCAGATTGTCTCCTGAATGGTTTATATAGATGAGGAACGGCAAAGGGCCTATAACACTACCTTGGGGAACCCCAGAAATCAATTCTGTTTTACTCGATGACTTTCCGTTGGTTACTACGAACTGTGACCTCTCTGACAGGAAATTACGAATGCAGTCACGTAACTGAGTCGATATTCCATAAGCATGCAATATCACTACAAGCCGCTTATGTGGTACAGTTTACTTTCTTTATTTTCGCAAAGTTATGATCTGTCAGTTCGTTCATTGACGTCTCTGTTCACGGTAATAAGTTTAGTGTCTGTGTTTTGCGACCTCACCGCAAAACCGTGCGATTAGTAGACGAAAGGACGTGCCTCTTCGATGGGAACCGAAAACATTTGATCGCAAGGTCATAGGTCAACCGACTCCTCCACAGGAAAACACGTCCGATATATTCTATACGACACTGGTGACGGCATGTGCGTCACATGGGAATATGTTGTCGACCCACCTAACTTGTACATTTGGCGAATGGGTAAAAAGATTATTCTACCTGCCCGATTTGGGTTTTCTTGTGGATGTGATAATCACTCCCAAAAAAGTGGTGAAAACATAAGCGTTTGTAACGTAAACTGTAAATAAAAAATTAAACTCTGCACTCGAGGGAAGACTTGAACCAAGGACCTCTCGTTCCGCATCTGCTCACGCTAACCACGGGAGAAGGGCGCTCCTGAGCTCACCCTCTCGTTGATGTTGCATATGTTCCGCATGGACTACACAGTTTGTATATTTTGCTAATTTTTCATAGTTCCACACAACTTCTTCCTGTTTTCTCGGTTGATCTGTGTTCAGTTTTCAAGGCCTATACACTGTGCGGACTTATAATTAAATCTGAGTGGGGTGCGATGGGGAGGATCCCTTGTAAGACCGCTCGGCTAAACCCGCGCGGCCCACCCATTTCACCATCTCCTTCTGTGTGGATGCACAAACAATGCCCAAACTCTTACGGGAATCGGCAGTAAAGCCTGCGAGTAATGAGTACAATGGACAGGAGCGCTATGAATATAGTGCGGGACAATAAGTTACGAATGTGGGTCTCACAGGACGCGTGCCAGAGATAAGTTCCTGCAGTCACACCATCCTCTGTGTCCTCGGCGGCTCAGCTGGACGCCGGCACGGCTTAGATTAGATTTTCGTTCCATAGATCCGTGCTGAGGAGATCCTCGTGGTTGTAGAACATGTCTTTTTTTTGTCTTATCGTAGTATGAATATGTTCAACACATCATTTGTGCGGTAGCTCAGCGTGTTCGGTCAGAGAGTTAGCTGCCCTCTGTAATAAAAAACTGAGTCAGCGGCTCAACACTGAACTTGAACGGGTGTCATGACACGTCCGCACCGAACAAATGCAAACGCACAAAATGAGAACACTAAAAAAAAAAAAACAAAAAAAGATGGATAGAGCGTCTGCCATGTAAGCAGGAGATCCCGGGTTCGAGTCCCGGTGGGGGCACACATTTTCAACTGTCCCCGTTGACTTATATGAACGCCTGTATGCAGTTAGGGGTATTCATTTCATTGTAATTACATTAACATTTGACTGTGTCAAAATATCCACGGGTGTACTGCGGTCTCCAGTGTCCAACGGGCACAATTTTTCGGCGATCATACATGTCGCCATCATCAGGTGAACTGACGGACTGAGCTCCTGTGAACGTGCCGGTACGGAGATCCGTACGCTATTGCTGCTCAGGGGGAACTGGGTTCGGTCGCGGCGGCGGCCGATTTAAATACCCTCCGCCCGCGGCGCACTCCCTCCGCCGTCCGCGCCCCGCGCCACGGTCGCGCGGTGGAACAGATTGCGACGGCGTCTGAGATGACGTCGGTGTGATGGCTCTGTCCGACGTGGTCGTCACAGCTATACGTTTGCTCGATTTACTCTTGATTAATCCAATCGCTGGTTCCCAAGCCTTGCTAACAAGGGAACATCCCCATCGCACCCCCCTCAGATTTAGTCATAAGTTGCCACAGTGGATAGGCTTTGAAACACTGAACACAGATCAATCGACAAAACAGGAAGAAGTTCTGTGGGACTATGAAAAACTAAGCAAAATATACAAACTGAGTAGTCCATGCGCAAGATAGGCAACATCAAGGATAAACAGAACTCAGGAGCGCCGTGATCCCGTGGTTAGCGTGAGCAGCTGCCGAACGAGAGGTCCTTGGTTAAAGTCTTCCTTCGAGCGAAAAGTTTAATTTTTTATTTTCAGACAATTATCAAAGCTCAGGCACTCACACATAATCAACTTCGCTCTCCAAAATTCCAGGACATGTTCAGATTTGCTTGGACACACGCAGGATTTGACGGTCTACACACGGAAAAATTTGAAAACGTTAAAAACATATGTTTTGACAGAGCACAGGGAAAATTGAGCGACTGTGAAACTGTTGTATTCATTTCTTGCAGTTTATGTGACAAACTCTTATGTTTTCATCACTTTTTTGTGAGTAATTATCACATCCACAAGAAAACCTAAATCGGGCAACGTAGAAGAATGTTTTTACCCATTCGCCAAGTGTACAAGTTAGGTGGGTCAACAACATATTCCAGTCATGTGACGCACATGCCGTCACCAGTGTCGTATAGAATATATCAGACCTGTTTTCCTGTGGAGGAATCGGTTGACGTATGACCTCGCAATTAAATGTTTTCGGTTCCCATTGGAGAGGCACGTCCTTTCGTCTACTAATCGCACGGTTTTGCGATGCGGTCGGAAAACACAGACACCAAACTTATTACAGTGAACAGAGACGTCAATGAACGAATGGACAGATCATAACTTTGCGAAAATAAAGAAAAACTTTTCGCTCGAGGGGAGACTTGAACGAAGGACTTCTCGTTCCGCAGCTGCTCACGCTAACCACGGGACCATGGCGATCCTAAGCTCAGCGTCTCCTTGATGTTGCCTATCTTCGCATGGATTACTCAGTTTGTATATTTTGCTTATATTTTCATAGTTCCACACAACTTCTTACTGTTTTCTCGATTGATCTGTGTTTAGTTTTTCATAGCCTATCCACTGAGCCAACGTATAACTAAATCTAAAGCGGGTGCGACGGGGAGGTTCCCTTGTAAGATTATAGCCACAGTCACGGTTTATGAGGTCATCATTGGTACGAATTTCGATGGCCTCTCTAACAACGCTGTCCCAGTATCTCGACGTCTTTACCAGAATCCTCGTGCGCTCATATTCCATAGCGTGATTTTCCAACAAACAATGTACAGCGACCGCCGACTTGCTCGGATACATAAGTCGAGTGTACCTCTGGTGTTCCCGTTGGACACTGTAGAACGGCATTACACCCATGGATATTTTGATTATCAAATGTTGTTGTTTTTGTGGTCTTCAGTCCTGAGACTGGTTTGATGCAGCTCTCCATGCTACTCTATCCTGCGCAAGCTTCTTCATCTCCTAGTACCTACTGCAACCTACATCCTTCTGAATCTGTTTGGTGTATTCATCTCTTGGTCTCCCTCTACGATTTTTACCCTCCACGCTGCCCTCCAATACTAAACTGGTGATCCCTTGATGCCTCAGAACATGTCCTACCAACTGATCCCTTCTTCTAGTTAAGTTGTGCCACAAACTTCTCTTCTCCCCAATCCTATTCAATACCTCCTCATTAGTTATATTATCTACCCATCTAATCTTCAGCATTCTTCTGCAGCACCACATTTCGATAGCTTCTATTCTCTTCTTGTCCAAATTAGTTATCGTCCATATTTCACTTCCATACATGGCTACGCTCCATACAAATACTTTCAGAAACGACTTCCTGACACTTAAATCAATACTCGATGTTAACAAATTTCTCTTCTTCAGAAACGCTTTCGTTGCCATTGCCAGTCTACATTTGATTCCTCTCTACTTAGACCATCATCAGTTATTTTGCTCCCCAAATAGCAAAACTTCTTTACTACTTTAAGTGTCTCATTTCCTAATCTAATACCCTCATCATCTGCCGGCTTAATTCGACTACATTCCATTATCCTCTTTTTACTTTTGTTGATGTTCATCTTATACCCTCCTTTCATGACACTGTCCATTCCGTTCAACTACTCTTCCAAGTCCTTTGCTGTCTCTGACAGAATTACAAAAATGGTTCAAATGGCTCTGAGCACTATGGGAGTTAACATCTGTGCATCAGTCCCCTAGAAGTTAGAACTACTTAAACCTAACTAACCTAAGGAAATCACACACATCCATGCCCGAGGCAGGATTCGAACCTGCGACCGTAGCGGTCACGCGGTTCCAGACTGTAGCGCCTAGAACTGCACGGCCACACCAGCCGGCGACAGAATTACAATGTCATCGGCAAACCTGGAAGTTTTAATTTCTTCTCCATGGATTTTAATACCTACCCCAAATTTTTCTTTTGTTTCCTTCACTGCTTGTTCAATATACAGATTGAATAACGTCTGGGATAGGCTACAACCCTGTCTCAATCCCTTCCCAACCACTGCTTTCCTTTCCCGCCCCTCGACTCTTATAACTGCCATCTGCTTTCTGTACAAATTGTAAATAGCCTTTCGCTCCCTGTATTTTACCCCTGCCACCTTCAGAATTTGAAATAGAGTATTCCAGTCAACATTGTCAAAAGCTTTCTCTAAGTCTACAAATGCTAGAAACGTAGGTTTGCCTTTCCTTAATCTTTCTTCTAAGATAAGTCGTAAGGTCAGTATTGCCTCACATGTTCCAATATTTCTACGGAATCGAAACTGATCTTCCCCGAAGTCAGCTTCTACCAGTTTTTCCATTCGTCTGTAGAGAATACGCGTTAGTATTTTGCATCCGTGACTTATTAAACTGATCGTTCGGTAATTTTCACATCTGTCAGCACCTGCTTTCTTTGGGATCGGAATTATTATATTCTTCTTGAAGTCTGAGGGTATTTCGCCTGTCTCATACATCTTGCTCACCAGATGGTAGAGTTATGTCAGGACCGGCTCTCCCAAGGCCGTCAGTAGTTCTAATGGAATGTTGTCTACTCCCGGTGCCTTGTTTCGACTCTGGTCTTTCAGTGCTCTATGAAACTCTTCACGCAGTATCGTATCTTCCATTTCATCTTCATCTACATCCACTTCCATTTCCATAATATTGTCCTCAAGTACATTGCCCTTGTATAGGCCCTCTATATACTCCCTCGACCTTTCTGCTTTCCCTTCTTTGCTTAGAACTGGGTTTCCATCTGAGCTCTTGATATTCATACAAGTGGTTCTCTGTTCTCCAAAGGTCTCTTTAATTTTGCTGTAGGCACTATCTATCTTACCCCTAGTGGGATAACCCTCTACATCCTTACGTTTGTCCTCTAGCCATCCCTGCTTAGCCATTATCAAATACGCCGGGAGAAGCTCAAGAATCACATTTGACTGCGTGTTCGGGGCGCTTCAATTTTTTGTCAGACGGGGTAAATTCCTGATGACGAGCAGTGTGTGTTTTTTACAGGTGACGAGATGTGAGCGAACAGAGTTTGTATGTGGTCGGTGTGCTTGCAGGAGCGGCACCATGCCCCGGGCAGAGTGAGCGGCCGTAGGCGGCGCCGTGTCTCGGCGATGCGCCAAGCATGACCGCGGCCTGCTGCAGCGCCACACGTCGCCGCACCGCGGACACACGTGAGTCACCAGCTGGCGCCGGCTAAAACCGTGGGTCGCGCTGGACTTGGACACTGAGGGGACAGAGCTGGACATTGATGCGGGCGTTCCGGGTTCGAGTCCCATTCCAGCAAACTGTATTTTTTCCCTCCTGCTAGGATGTTTCAAGCGGCGCACACTGTGTACATCTACATCTACATGATTACTCTGCAATTCACATTTAAGTGCTTGGCAGAGGCTTTATCGAACCACAACCATACTATCTCTCTACCATTCCACTCCAGAACAGCGCGCGGGTAAAACGAACACCTAAACCTTTCTGTTCCAGCTCTGATTTCACTTATTTTATTTTGATGATCATTCCTACCAATGTAGGTTGGGCTCAACAAAGGAGAAAGTTGGTGGCTGAAATTTCGTAAATAGATCTCGCCGCGACGAAAAACGTCTTTGCTATAATGACTTCCATCCCAACTCGTGTATCATATCTGCCATACTCTCTCCTCTATTACGTGATAATGACCCTTTCGATGTCCTCCGTCAATCCCACCTGGTAAGGATCCCACACCGCGCAGCAATATTCTAACAGAGGACGAACGAGTGTAGTGTAAGCTGTCTCTTTAGTGGACTTGTTCCATCTTCTAAGTGTCCTGCCAATGAAACACCTTTGGCTCGTCTTCCGCACAATATTATGTATGTGGTCTTTCCAACTGAAGTTGTTCGTAATTTTAACACCCAGGTACTTAGTTGAATTGACAGTCTTGAGTATTGTACTATTTATCGAGTAATCGAATGTCGACGGATTTCTTTTGGAACTCATGTGGATCACCTCACACTTTTCGTTATTTAGCGTCAACTGCCACCTGCCACACCATAAAGCAATCTTTTCTAAATCGCTTTGCAACTAATACTGGTCTTCGCATGACCTTACTAGACGGTAAATTACAGCATCATCTGCGAACAACCTAAGAGAACTGCTCAGATTGCCACCCAGGTCATTTATATAGATCAGGAACAGCAGAGGTCCTAGGACGCTTCCCTGGTGAACACCTGATATCACTTCAGTTTTACTCGATGATTTGCCGTGAGTCGCGCTGGACTTGGGACACTGAGAGGACAGATCTGGATAGCTGAACATCGATGCGGGCGTTCCAGTTTCGAGTCCCATTGAAGCAAACTGTATTTTTCCCCTTCATGCTAGGACGTTTCAAGCAGGGCACACTGTCCTGCAGAGCGAAGCATTCATTCAGGAAACAACCTCTAGGTTGCATTTCTCTGTGACATCCATTCTTTCAGAAGTAAGAGCATATGAACTATCAGACCAATTGTGTGATTGGATTGAAGAGTTCCTAGATAACAGAACGCAGCATCTCATTCTCAGTGGAGAAAAGTCTTCCGAAATAAGAGTGATTTCAGGTGTGCCGCAGAGCAGTGTCGTAGGACCGTCGCTATTCACAACATACATTACTGGCCATTAAAATTGCTACACCAAGAAGAAATGCAGATGATGAACGGGTATTCATTGTACAAATATATTATACTAGAACTGACATGTGATTACATTTTCACGCAGATTGGGTACATAGATCCTGAGAAATCAGTACCCAGAACAACCACCTCTGGCCGTAATAACGACCTTGATACGCCTGGGCATTGAGTCAAACAGAGCTTGGATGGCGTGTACAGTTACAGCTGCCCATGCAGCTTCAACACGATACCACAGTTCATCAAGAATAGTGACTGGCGTATTGTGACGAGCCAGTTGCTCGGCCACCATTGACCAAACGTTTCAAATTGGTGAGAGATATGTAGAATGTGCTGGCCAGGTCAGCAGTCGAACATTTTCTGTATCCAAAAGGCCCATGACCTGCCACATGCGGTCGTGCATTATCCTGCTGAAATGTAGGGTTTCGCAGGGATCGAATGAAGGGTAGAGTTACGGGTCGTAATACATCTGAAATGTAACGTCCACTGTCAAAGTGCCGTCAATGTGAACAAGAGGTGACAGAGACGTGTAACCAATGGCACCCTATACCATCACGCTGGGTGATACGCCATTATGGCGATGACGAATACACGCTTCCAATGTGCGTTCACCGCATTGTAGCCAAACATGGATGCAACCATCATGATACTGTAAACAGAACCTGGATTCATCCGAAAAAATGACATTTTGCCTTTCGTGCACCCAGGTTTGTCGTTGAGTACACCATCGCAGGCGCTCCTGTATGTGATGCAGCGTCATGAGTAACCGCAGCCATGGTATCCGAGCTGATAGTCCATGCTGCTGCAAACGTCATCTAACTGTTCGTGCAGATGGTTGTTGTCTTGCAAACGTCCCCATCTGTTGACCTAGGGATCGAGACGTGGCTGCATGATCCGTTTCAGCCATGCGGATAAGATGCCTGTCATCTCGACTGCTAGTGATACGAGGCCGTTGGGATCAAGCACGGCGTTCCGTATTACCTCCTGAACCCATCGATTCCATATTCTGCTAACAGTCACTGGATCTCGACCAACGCGAGCAGCAATGTCGCTATACAATAATTCGCAGTTGTGACAGGCTACAATCTGACCTTTATGAAAGTGGTAAACGTAATGGTACGCATTTCTCTTCCTTACACGAGGCATCACAACAACATTTGACCAGGCAACGCCGGTCAACTGCTGTTTTTGTATGAGAAATCGGCTGGAAACTTTCCTCATGTCAGCACGCTGTAGGTGTCGCCACCGGCGCCAACCTTGTGTGAATGCTCTGAAAAGCTAATCATTTGCATATCACAGCATGTTCTTCCAATCGGTTAAATTTCGCGTCTGTAGCACGTCATCTTCGAGGTGTAACAACTTTAATGGCCAGTAGTGTACATAAATGACCTTGTGGATAACATCGGGAGGTCACTGAGGCTTTTTGCGGGTGATGCTGTGGTATATCGAGAGGTTGTAACAACGGAAAAACTGTACTGAAATACAGGAGGATCTGCAGCGAATTGACGCATGGTGCAGGGAATCGCAATTGAATCTCAATGTAGACAAGTGTAATGTGCTGCGAATACATAGAAAGAAAGATCCTGAATCTTTTAGCTACAGTATATCAGGTCAGCAACTGGAAGCAGTTAATTCCATAAAATATCTGGGAGTAGCCATTAGGAGTGATTTAAAATGGAATGATCATATAAAGTTGATCGTCGGTAAAGCAGATGTCAGACTGAAATTCATTGGAAGAATCCCAAGGAAATGCAATCCGACAACAAAGGAAGTAGGTTACAGTACGCTTGTTCGCCCACTGCTCGAATATTGCTCACCAGTGTGGGATCCGTATCAGATAGGGCTGATAGAAGAGATAGAGAAGATCCAACGGAGAGCAGCGCGCTTCGTTACAGGATCATTTAGTAATCGCGAAACGGATATGATAGATAAACTCCAGTGGAAGACTTTGCAGGAGAGACGCTCAGTAGCTCGGTACGGGCTTTTGTTGAATTTTCGAGAACATACCTTCACCGAGGAGTCAAGCAGTATATTGCTCCCTCCCACGTATATCTCGCGAAGAGACCATGAGGATAAAATCAGAGAGATTAGAGCCCACACAGAATCATACCGACAATCCTTCCTTCCACGAACAATACGAGACTGGAATAGAAGGGAGAACCGATAGAGGTACTCAGGGTACCCTCCGCCACACACCGTCAGTTGGCTAGCGGAGTATGGATGTAGATGTAAATGCAGAATCCTCTGAAGCTAAAACTATTCATTTCTCCCGATTCCACGTCTTGTTTCTTAGAAGTGACTATTTACGAACTTCTGGCCTGACTACTTGTCTTCATAGCGCCTCCACGGTTCCACGAACGACTGATTCAGCGCTTGGCAGCCAGCAGCTTTTATTTACTTCTCCATTAGCGCCTTCAGGAATGCCAACAAGACGCGCCAACCATTGGGTTCAACCGATTACTCACAACTCAGAGCCCGGCTTCGTATCGATAATAGGCAATGAAAACCTCGTGAATCCATTCCATTAAATTTTTCAGGAGAAGCAAAAACAGTTTCTTAAAAAACAACAGAATGATACAGATAATGTTGTTACATGGGTAGTACATAGTAGAAGCCTAGTTTAAATTTATCCAAACACTTTCTGTCGTCTGAGTGCTTGGTGACGTTTCTCAAAAAAATGGTTCAAATGGCTCTGAGCACTGTGGGACTTAACACCTGAGGTCATCAGCCCCCTAGAACTTAGAATAGGCAATAGTTTTCGGACAATAACATTCCTGCAATGGACTGGCCAGCTCAAGAGTCCCGACCTCAACCCAATGTGACACCTTTGGAAGAAATCAGAACGTCGATTTCGCTCCAGACCTCAGGGTCCGACATCACTATCGTCCCCAGTTTCGGCACTTGATCAAGAATGGGCTGCCACAGACATTCACACACCTCACTGAAAGTGCCCCAGCAGTATTCCAGTCTTCATAAAGACTTAACCCTTAATGTCCACGAACAGGTGTCCCGATTGTTTTAATCGGGTCGTGTACTTACAGAGCGACATGGCGGAAGCACTAAAAGCTGTGTTCAAATGGTTCAAATGGCTCTGAGCACTATGGTACTTAACATCTGAGGTCATCGGTGCCCCAGAACTTAGAACTACTTAAACCTAACTAACTCAAGGACATCACACACATTCATGCCCGAGGCAGAAGTCTAATCTGCGACAGCAGCGGTCGCGCGGTTCCAGACTGAAGCGCCTAGAACCTCTCGGCCACACCGGCCGGCGACATGTCTCAGGCATTACAAATTTTCAGTGCTCCAGAGGGCGCGATTCTACTATGGTACAGATCTACTTTTTCGGTTACTGTCTTCAGTGATGGGATTGTTTCTTTGAAATCATCTATATGGCCGTGTAGGTTAGGTTGGGTTGGGTTGTTGGGGGAAGAGACCAAACTGCGAGGTCATCGATCTCATCGGATTAGGGAAGGATGAGAAGGAAGTCGGCCGTGCCTTTTCAAAGGAACCATGCCGGCAATTTCCTGGAGCGATTCAGGGAAATCATGGAAAACCTGAATCAGGATGGCCGGACGCAGGATTGAAACGTCCTCCTCCTTAATGCGAGTCCAGTGTGCTGACCACTGCGCCATCTCACGGTAACCACTGCGCCACCTCGCGCTAACCACTGCGCCACCCCACTTGCTGTAGGTTAGGGTCCCACGTATCTCACTCTGCAGCTATTCACCCTGGTGACCCCTAGTTTGCGAGTAATCGACGAAAGAAGTTCTAATTTTGCGTGATTCTAGACCCTTAGCATTGACTACTATACGTACAGTGTTGTTGCAGCGAGATGGTTACATCTACATCTACTTCTACATCCATACTCCGCAAGCCACCTGACGGTGTGTGGCGGAGGGTACCCTGAGTACCTCTATCGGTTCTCCCTTCTATTCCAGTCTCGTATTGTACGTGGAAGGAAGGATTGTCGGTATGCTTCTGTGTGGGCTCTAATCTCTCTTATTTTATCCTCATGGTCTCTTCGGGAGATATACGTAGGAGGGAGCAATATACTGCTTGACTCTTCGGTGAAGGTATGTTCTCGAAACTTTAACAAAAGCCCGTACCGAGCTACTGAGCGTCTCTCCTGCAGAGTCTTCCACTGGAGTTTATCTATCATCCCCGTAACGCTTTCGCAATTAGTAAATGATCCTGTAACGAAGCGCGCTGCTCTCCGTTGGATCTTCTCTATCTCTTCTATCAGCCCTATCTGATACGGATCCCACACTGGTGAGCAATATTCGAGCAGTGGGCGAACAAGCGTACTGTAACCTACTTCCTTTGTTGTCGGATTGCATTTCCTTGGGATTCTTCCAATGAATTTCAGTCTGGCATCTGCTTTACCGACGATCAACTTTATATGATCATTCCATTTTAAATCACTCCTAATGCGTACTCCCAGATAATTTATAGAATTAACTGCTTCCAGTTGCTGACCTGCTATTTTGTAGCTAAATGATAAGGGACCTATCTTTCTATGTATTCGCATCACATTACACTTGTCTACATTGAGATTCAATTGCCATTCCGTGCACCATACGTCAATTCGCTGCAGATCCTCCTGCATTTCAGTACAATTTTCCATTGTTGCAACCTCTCGATACACCACAGCATCATCTGCAAAAAGCCTCAGTGAACTTCCGATGTCATCCACCAGGTCATTTATGTATATTGTGAATAGGAACGGTCCTATGACACTCCCCTGCGGCACACCTGAAATCACTCTTACTTCGGAAGACTTCTCTCCATTGAGAATGACATGCTGCGTTCTGTTATCTAGGAACTCCTCAATCCAATCACACAAATGATCTGATAGCCCGTATGCTCTTACTTTGTTCATTAAACGACTGTGGGGAACTGTGTCAAACGCCTTGCGGAAGTCAAGAAACACTGCATCTACCTGTGAACCCGTGTCTAAGGCCCTCTGAGTCTCGTGGACGAATAGCGCGAACTGGGTTTCACACGACCGTCTTTTTCGAAACCCATGCTGATTCCTACAGAGTAGATTTCTAGTCTCCAGAAAAGACATTATACTCAAACATAATACGTGTTCCAAAATTCTACAACTGATCGACGTTAGAGATATAGGTCTATAGTTCTGCACATCTGTTCGACGTCCCTTCTTGAAAACGGGGATGACCTGTGCCCTTTTCCAATCCTTTGGAACGCTTCGCTCTTCTAGAGACCTACGGTACACCGCTGCAAGAAGGGGGGCAAGTTCCTTCGCGTACTCTGTGTAAAATCGAACTGGTATCCCATCAGGACCAGCGGCCTTTCCTCTTTTGAGCGATCATACAAGACTAACTGAAAAGGCTGAGGGTGCAACTCTAGTCAACTACTTATATTTTTTTATTGTTATGTAATCATCGAAAAGACTCTGATTATTATTTTTATTCGGTTAATTCGCTTTAATGTAATTTTTTCAAATTTCTAATCCTTTGTCACGTCATTTTAATCTTCGTATTAATTTTCACATTTGCTTTTTCTTTTCTTCCTATCATTCTTTTTCTATTTGGAATCTTTGTGCGTGCGATTTGAATTAGTTTTATTTATTCACCACAATGTTTGAACGTTAGAAACTGCCGATCCACTGGTTAAAAAACAAAAGTCGAAACAATGTATGTTGGCTCTGCAATGATGCCCAAAATGCATTTGTTGTTACGTGTAAGATGCACAATTTTTTAGATGGTAATCGTCATGCAAACATTTAAAAAAACAAATTCTTGTTGCACTATGGACAAAATAACGCAAATGAAGATTCAAGCCGGCTGCGGTGGTCTTGCGGTTTTAGGCGCAGCAGTCCGGAACCGCGGGACTGCTACGGTCGCAGGTTCGAATCCTGCCTCGGGCATGGATATGTGTGATGTCCTTAGGTTAGTTAGGTTTAAGTAGTTCTAAGTTCTAGGGGACTGATGACCTAAGATGTTAAGTCCCATAGTGCTCAGAGCCATTTGAACCATTTTTTTGAAGATTCAAAAGTAAGAAGAGATTATTAACCCTCTAACGGTAAGGTGAAGTTTCCTGACATAAACGGTAAGATGGAGTTGGATCAGACCCCACCCTCCAAATATCGATTTTTCGGGTTAAAATAAAATATGAATAACGGGAAACAATTTTATTATCAATTAAACACATATAATATTTGTTATAACAACTTTTTTATTTTGATAGTCAATAAGTAAGAATATAAAGTACTTTGGAAAAAAATAGGAACTTTAATGCAAAAAAATAACTTAATAGAAATATTCTCTATAAAATTATTGAAAACATAGTAAAAATCAATAGATTCAGTCATCAACTAGGAATTTGAGTGCTTTAGAAATTCTAAGGATGTGAACTAAATGAGAAACAACTCTTACTAATTTTAGAAAATAATTATAGTGTCAGCAGTTTCGAAATATAAAGTTCTCAATAATAAATTTCTTTCTACACATAATATAATAGGAACAAATAATAAATGTATAATGTTATCCTGGAAACGATTACATACAGCCCTTAAAATACATATTTGGCACAATTTATCACATCTCAGTTTGTTTACAGCCAGGGCATATAATAAATTTATGCTCCCCACATATAGAACGATTACACTTACTACAAAAAGCATTCCCCTTCCTATCTTTTAATCTGTCACAAAAAGCACATCTTCTTTTCTTTAGTGGCTGTGCTTGGGTAGGCTTGTCTAATTCTATTGGTTCTTTTTCTAAAAGTTTTCCAATAGACGAATGGAGCTGCGAGCTGACGGGGAAGATGTGTGTTATTCAACCTCTTTTCCATAAGAGGTTTTGTCAAAGAGAGCGCGAGATTTTTGAGAAATGATATTCTCGCGTCATTTGTTGGTCCATATTGTCTCTAAGTCTTTACCTAGCTAAAAATTTCTCTCATCATCTACATCTGACTGAGAATTATCAAACTCGACTGCTCCTGCCGCACATTGAAATACATCATCCTTGTCATCAGTATTAGATAATACATCATCCTCGTTTTCTGAACAGTTTTCTGCATCGATATTATCGCCATCCTCTGACTCAGCCTCCTATCGGAGAAACTCTTTGTATATCTCCTCAGGATTTCTAAGGAGTTGATGCGCCATTTTAGTAAGATACTAGAAGAGAAAACAAAACTTAGATGTAATACAAACATCAATATGGGGTCGGATCCGACCCGAGCGCGGGTAATGGAGGTTTCGGATAGAGAGGATAGCGGCAGGTCACTCACCAGACTGACGTGGCCTCCTCGGCTTTCTTGGGACGACTGGCTGTTAGGGTAGCTGGAACCACAGCGCTCTCAGAAAAGGGAGTGGGGAGCTATAAACAAAACGGACTCGCTGGGGTCGGATCCAACCCCAACCTTACCGTTATAGGGTTAATAAATGCGCAAAATGAGGAATAGAAATAATGAATGCTATAACGTGAACGAAAATGTAAATATAAGATAATCAAAAGGAGGAAATTAAATCAAAATTAATACAAAAAATTGTTAAAATCACGTACACAAAAGATTCAAAAGGAAAACAGAACGATGGGAACAAAAAAATAACAGAAAACGAAAAAGTTTTGCTATGATGAAAATGACAAGACAGAGGATTAGAAATTTCAAAAAATTAAGTTCAAACCAATTGACTGAATAAAAATAATGACTCAAGTCATTTCGATAACTATTTAAAAATAAAAAGGGATTGAAGTTTTGAAACCAGGACCTTCTGCATGATATTCTCTTATACTAGCCACTAAACTATTACATCACTCGTTGTATTATTTTCAAATTTAAGGCCCTCCAAGATCACGCAGAATAACGAATTTTTTTCGTCGATTACTATCAAACGAGGGCCAATCAGAGTGAGTGGCTGCAGAGTGCGGTGCCTGGGACTATAATTTATATTATCGTGTTGATAGTTTCAAAAAGTCGACCCCACTCATCTCCTTGTCAGAGTGAGTGCATGTTCACTGTCGGTCTTTGTAACGCCTGCCGGTCATTAGGAAGTCACAGAATCAAGCAATATTACGCCTTTAGCGCGCTGCCTAGTACGAGAAACATTCTTTCGAGTTCGCGTGTCGTGTGCAAAGGAAGAGAATTTGCAAAGGACTTTTACTTAGGAACGTCGTCACATTTTCATCCCATTGCGTAAAGTTGTAGCAGAAGAGCCCTCGAAAAAACTTCCCGTTGTTTCATTTCCCCCGCAGCTCTGCTACCATGTCAATTCGCAAAAAATTGCTATAGACGAGTACTGCCGAGTCATGGAAGAACGCCTGTAAGAGAATTTTTCAAGCAAGATATCGCAGAACCCTTTTTACTCTATGCGATGGTCATTTTCTTTTAAATGACGTAGCGCTAATGGAGCACTGTTATCTCAGATACTTAACACAAGCTAACCACCCGCATACGATGTTGCCAGGTTTGTGGATTTTATTCTGCAGGTGGTGGTGACGTGCAGGACATCCATGAAATCTTACAAGGTCCGTATGTTATTGGTTCTGCCACTGAATAGTTAAAATAACTGTGAATTTCTTAGTGAATATTCATCTAAATTTCTTATCAAGAACAAATCGAAGGAATACTGAAATGAAGCTCTGATTATATCCATAATACTGTTAAGTCACCACGAATTGGTAATTAGGTAACCGATGCGCGAAATTTAGCACGGACTTCGATGCGAGATGCCTTTAATAGGTTCCACAACGAAACATTGTCTCGAAATTTGGTAGAAAATCCGAAGAAATTCTGGTCGTATGTAAAGTATACAAGCGGCAAGACGCAGTCAATACCTTCGCTGCGCAGTGCCGATGGTACTGTTACCGACGACTGTGCCGCTAAAGCGGAGTTATTGAACGCAGTTTTCCGAAATTCTTTCACCAGGGAAGACGAATGGAATATTCCAGAATTTGAAACACGAACATCTGCTAGCTTGAGTGTCTTAGAAGTAGATACCTTAGGGGTTGCAAAGCAACTCAAATCGCTTGATACGGGCAAGTCTTCAGGTCCAGATTGTATACCGATTAGGTTCCTTTCAGATTACGCTGATACAATAGCTTCCTACTTAGCACTCATATACAACCGCTCGCTCACCGATAGATCTGTACCTACAGATTGGAAAACTGCGCAGGGCGCACCAGTGTTTAAGAAGGGTAGTAAGAGTAACCCATCGAACTACAGACCTATATCATTGACGTCGGTTTGCAGTAGGGTTTTGGAGCATATACTGTATTCAAACATTATGAATCACCTCGAAGGGAACGATCTATTGATACGTAATCAGCATGGCTTCAGAAAATATCGCTCTTGTGCAACGCAGCTAGCTCTTTATTTGCACGAAATAATGGCCGCTATCGACAGGGGATCTCAAGTTGATTCCGTATTTCTAGATTTCCGGAAAGCCTTTGACACCGTTCCTCACAAGCGACTTCTAATCAAGCTGCGGGCCTATGGGGTATCGTCTCAGTTGTGCGACTGGATTCGTGATTTCCTGTCAGGAAGGTCGTAGTTCGTACTAATAGACGGCAAATCATCGAGTGAAACTGAAGTGATATCAGGTGTTCCCCAGGAAAGGGTCCTGGGACCTCTGCTGTTCCCGATCTATATAATTGACCTGGGTGACAATCTGAGCAGTTCTCTTGGGTTGTTCGCAGATGATGCTGTAATTTACCGTCTAGTAAAGTCATCCGAAGACCAGTATCAGTTGCAAAGCGATTTAGAAAAAATTGCTGTATGGTGTGGCAGGTGGCAGTTGACGCTAAATAATGAAAAGTGTGAGGTGATTCACATGAGTTCCAAAAGAAATCCGTTGGAATTCGATTACTCGATAAATAGTACAATTCTCAAGGCTGTCAATTCAACTAAGTACCTGGGTGTTAAAATTACAAACAACCTCCGTTGGAAAGACCACATAGATAATATTGTGGGGAAGGCGAGCCAAAGGTTGCGTTTCATTGGCAGGACACTTAGAAGATGCGACAAGTCCTCTAAAGAGACAGCTTACACTACACTCGTTCGTCCTCTGTTAGAATATTGCTGCGCGGTGTGGGATCCTTACCAGGTGGGATACACGGAGGACATCGAAAGGGTGCAAAAAAGGGCAGCTCGTTTTGTATTATCACGTAATAGGGGAGAGAGTGTGGCAGATATGATACGTGAATTGGGATGGAAGTCATTACAGCAAAGACGTTTTTCGTCGCGGCGAGATCTTTTTACGAAATTTCAGTCACCAACTTTCTCTTCCGAATGCGAAAATATTTTGTTGAGCCCAACCTATATAGGTAGGAATGATCATCAAAATAAAATAAGAGAAATCAGAGCTTGAACAGAAAGGTTTAGGTGTTCGTTTTTCCCGCGCTGTTAGGGAGTGGAATAGTAGAGAGATAGTATGATTGTGGTTCGATGAACCCTCTGCCAAGCACTTAAATGTGAATTGCAGAGTAGTCATGTAGATGTAGATGTAGATGGCTCCTTGCCCTACGGGGGTTAACATTTTGGGTGCACATCAACATTTTTGTGCTCCGTGTTTCTTTTCGTGTGTTAGATTTAACTCTCTTTTAGATTTCATAGCTTCGTCCGTCCCTTTATTTTTTAGTTTCGTTTTTGAACGCCAGTAAAGTATTATTTGTTTATTCGTGGCTGACACTTTACTGCGTGGTTTTTATTGTGACTACTGTCGATAAATCTTTCTTTTTTGTGAATGTATAGAACTGTTTGTTGGTTGTAGCAGTTAATGTACTCCGATTTTTGACGGACAGGAAATTTGGTATTTCGGAACCCGCTAAGACTGTTCCAGACAACAGACTGACTGTTTCACGTTTAACATTCTTTTTCCAGATACTGACGGCAATGAAAATGTGGCGACGGTCTTGGATTTAAATGAGGAAGGACAACAGTTTCTTTTCTTCGACAAATTAAAATATGCACCTTACGCGTGTTACATAAAACAACTTTATTAGTAGGCAAAGGAGACACTGAGAAAAGTTTAGTGATCAAAAAAGTTAAAGTAGCGTATCAGATGCAGGGTACTAGGATTTTTTGCAGCAGCACCTTACAACTGGGAAAATTAATTGAAATCGAAGATTTGAAATAAGAAAGGCTCTAAGAGCCAAAATCATAAATTTGAGGAAACTGAGTTTTTAAGTGTACTAGGTAGGCAATGGCCGTAATTGTACTCATTAACGTGTTTTATTTGAAGTTAAGCATAGTATTGATCTAGTTTCCAAAGGAAATTATAAAGATTGAACTGTAATACTATGAAAAACTTACTAAGTGCGATAGTTCAGTAGTCAGCAAAAAGATAGTAAAAGTTCATTCTTCTGTTGTAAGACTATATGTTGTCATTATTTATTAGGTACTGCATCATTTCAATCAAATCTTTCGTCTGTTCTTCACAGACGTGGCTTGTAACACCCAGGGCAGGTTGTTGCATTTTCTTGACGTCCTACACCTGTACACCTTTTCTCAAAATAAAATAGGAATACCTTCCTAGGCCCCAATTTCATTTAAGCTTCTGGTTCTAACTACCTGAAGGTTATGTTTGTCTAACCATAGTAACTGTACTGTGGATACATCTAGAATTGCTGTGTTTGTATTACAGTCTGCTGCTTTCTTCGGATCTAAGAAGTCCGATGCATTTACGGTACTGACGATAAATGGCTTTATTTGCCTTGATTGCAATATCATGCCCCTCACATCTGAAACAATACACTTGGTAAATCAAGACTAAAGGCTGTCTGTGATTTAGGTTAGCGATGAAAAATGAGACTTGCCTGCTGAGGTCGATGAGCTTTTGCAGGAGTACATTTATTACTCGAACTTGTGCATTCATTCCCTCCATTTTTCAATTTTTTCCTCATTGCTGCCGTAGTACCTACTTCTTTAATTCGCCGTTTCTTTCCAATCAAACTGTTATTAGCTTATGCTGCCTTAGCCATTTATCTAACACTGTGGGGCAATCGCGCGGGACATAGAGCCTTTCATATTTTAACAGCAGTGGCTGTTAAACCACGTGCCATCCGTTGATTGCATTTGGGTACTGCATTTTCATTCGTGAAGTCTTAACCTTTTATACGTTGTTGGGCTTTGCATATAGACCCCAATTCACACAAACTTCAAAATTACTTATTATGGCACCTAGAGCCTTTTATATTTCAAGTCTTCAACTGTCTGTTGTAAGCTGCATATTAAGGTACTGTTCCACAGAATGAGAGAACATCGAGAAAATAACTCGTAGCTTCATCGTGAAGTGAAAGATAGACTTTGAAGGTAAAAACTAGCCCACGTCGAACTACTCTTCAAACTTCTGCTCAGTCAATAGACGTTGTGATTCCTCTGCTGCGATCTTCTGGTGTCGTCAGTTAGCTGAACATTTATAAAAGGGAGTAAATGCCGTTCTTTGTGGAAATTAGGTTCAGTCTTAGAAATGTCAATCGCTTCTCGTACTTTCTTTCAATAAATATTGTAGTCTATGGCTAGCTAGCTCTCGTACGTTATTGAAATCTATATCTTCGCCTCAAAAAGATGTCCATTTACCGAAGATTTCACACTTTGTTTTAAAAGCGTGTAACTTTTGTTCTCTTCAGTCCTTGTCTCGCTGTCCCAGGTTCAGTTATATAGGCTCTCCTACGGCCACATGTCGTTTCATACGAGGGGCTTTCAATAAGTAATGCAACACCTTTTTTCAAATGGTTCAAATGGCTCTGAGCACTACGGGACTTAACATCTGAGGTCATCAGTCCCCTAGACCTGGAACTACTTAAACCTAACTAACCTAAGGACATCACACACATCCATGCCCGAGGCAGGATTCGAACCTGCGAACGTGGGTGCAGCGCGGTTCCGGACTGAAGTACCTAGAACCGTTCGGCCACAGCGGCCGGCACACCTTTTTTCTCAAAGCAGGGTAGTTTTATGCAGGATTCCAATTTACCATGTTATTCCTCACTCTTTTTGCCACAAGACTTTTTTTTTTTCAACCTGATCTCCGTTCAGTAATGCGACGGCCTTACGCCACCTTACTGGGAGGACCAGTATATCCGCACGGTACCACTCTACTGTGTGTTAGTGTTTTTTTTTTTAACGTCCCGTCGACAACGAGGTCATTAGAGACGGAGCACAAGCTCGGGTAAGGGATGGATGGGGAAGGAAATCGGCCGTGCCCTTTCAAAGGAACCATCCCGGCATTTGCCTGAAGCGATTTAGGGAAATCACGGAAAACCTAAATCAGAATGGGTGGAGACGGGATTGAACCGTCGTCCTCCCAAATGACCACTCTACTGGTCGATGTCGGAGCCAACGTCTTGCTGAATCAGTAACCTCCCCATCATCCACGTACTGCGTCCCGCGGAGCACGTCCCTCATTGCGCAAAATAGGTGGAAGATGGAAGGCGCGATATCTGGGCTGTAGAGTGGATGAGGACGAACAATCTATTGAAACTTTGTGAGCTCCTCTCGGAAGCACAGACTAGTGCGAGACCTTGTGCTGACATGAGAAGGATTTTTTGGCGACGAATGAGAGTGCCAGCACGTTCCAATATTGTAGGCGTCACATCTGTGTGCGCCCCCGACGGCACGCGGGGGTTCGGTCAGGATTGCGCGCCCTTATTGCTATGATGACAGACCCCTCACCCAATGGCTCACCGTGGTTTTGTTCACTGGCAGGACTCCGTAGACATTCTGCAAGAGCCTGTGAATACCTACGGCAGAGCCTTTGAATATCTACGATGCTCTAGGTTTCCGCCAAAAGAAACTCAATGACAGCTCTCTGCTTGAAAAGCATGCCCGTTTCAGGTGCCATTTTGAAGGTACAGCGCCGCCACCTATCAGAAGTTAGTGAGACTATAATGGCTGAAGTGGGAATATTCTACGATTTCTCACAACAAACTGCGTATTTTTTCAAGGGAAACTGGCCAAGAAAAAAATGTATTACTTATTGAATTCTCCTCGTAGATTCCTGCAATGTGAAGATGATCTGGCGCGTCCGTTTTACGTCGGAAAGAGACCTTCATTTCCGTCAGCCTCCGTACCTCGGTGCTCAGCGTTTCTGCCTGTATGCGAGGACATGGATTCGATCAGCCGGTCGGTGTGGGCGAGCGGTTCTAGGCGACTCAGTCTGGACCCGCGCGACCGCTACGGTCGCAGGTTCGAATCCTGCCTCGGTCGTGAATCTGTGTGATGTCGTTAGGTTAGTAAGATTTAATTGGTTCTAAGTTCTAGGGGACTGATGACCTCAGAAGTTGAGCCCCATAGTGCTCAGAGCCATTTGAACCATTTTTTTCGCGATATTTCATTCCTGTTGTCCTAAACGTGGAAGAGCTTCATGTTTATGGTCTTCGCCCCACGCTAAGACTATTGCGCAAGTGTGGCGCGTTGTCAGAAGAGAGTAGATGCTTCGGGTTTCTCGCAGTCACAGATCTGCTGCGTTACAGATAGCAGGTGCATCACAGTGTGCAACTGAAATGGCGTGGCAACTGTAGATGTGCTCCAAAGTCGCAGTACGCGGGGCTACACGATTCTTCTGGGTGAAACGTTAAATTGCACACAGGTTCTCACTGTGGCGGTATATGGACGGAATATAATGTCGCATACAACCGTCGTCAAATTAAATTGCACGCAGATTCTCAGTGAAATTCTGGCGTTGTGGAATGGTGCCACCAATTTAACCAAGGCTACACAGGCTTGGGTGATGCTGATCCGCCAAACACCCCAGATATTGCAGATGAAATAACGTCTGAGGGAAATAGGTTTTCCAACCATGAGGACGTTTATACAGAGGTTTTTTCGAATGGTTTCTTGACCAAGAGCGGATTTGTATCGTTGAGGAATTTAACGCTTGGTACTCGTACAATGTCCCGATCGTTGTTTACAGAGACTCGGCGACTATGTTTATACAAAGTGTCATGTATCTTCCTCACTTTAAAGTATAGTGCAGCATCCAATAAAAAGTACTTGTTCAAAATATTTCTTATAACAATCTCCGTTGCATATGGTCACACTTGATAATTTGTTTGGATCATAAGAAACGATTATTTTCAGATCTAAAAAAAAGATATTAATTAACAACTACTTCTGCAGATGACATTATTTTACAGATTTTTCTGTCTTATTTTGAAGAATTTTAACTTTTCACATCTCGTGATGTGTCAGTTACAATTTTTGAGAGTATTAAATTTTAAATATAGTCCGTCTACGTTATCTGCATATTCAGGTTCAGTTATAAAATGTTTGAAATTTTAGATAATTTCATTCTATGTTATTTCAGAAATAGTTATTTGTTAATTTTTTATTTTGTTTTCTTTTAAATCTTAAAATGATCGTTACTTATCGTGGGAGCTAATTATCAAGTGTATTTGCGCCGGCCGCTGTGGCCTAGCGGTTCTAGGCGCTTCATTCCGAAACCGCGCTGCTGCTACGGTCGCAGGTTCGAATCCTACCTCGGGCATGGATGTGTATGATGTCCTTAGGTGAGTTAGGTTTCAGTAGTTCTAAGTTCTAGGCGACTATGACCTCAGAAGTTAAGTCGCATAGTGCTCAGAGCCATTTGAACCATTTTATTTGAACTGATAACCTCAGATGTTAATTCCCATACTGCTTAGAGCTATTTGACTGTTTGCGACTAAGACTGTTGTAATACACTTTTCAAAAAAGGAAACAGTTGCGGAATATCTCGTAATCCATTTAGCCGGCCAAAACTCTATTTGATTTATTTTGTAAAGGCCCCTCGTAGATTTCACAATAAGATCACGGCCAACTATTGCCCCGTACTTGTCAAACTGGGCCTGCAAGTACATAAATGATGATAGATGTGTATTTTCCTTTTTCCCTTGATCTGTAACACCATGACGTATCAGATATACTTGTAGAAGTGATATGAATGTTACTGTCCGCAAACTAATGCCTCACAGACGCTGCTTTATGGGAGGTTGTATTGTTGTACTGTTAACAATCAATTATCGTCTCTCCGAACTGCTCTTCTAGTGTACATGGTACACAATGCTGTAAAATTTGTTCATGCCCTCAGCATTTAACGTTTTCTTAAACATAATAGGAGGACCACGTCCTAGCCACGGAAAACACCCCCATACCATAGCACCATCTCTGTAGTTCACGGTTGGCTCTATACGTAATAGAAGGTAACGTTCTGCAGGAATTCGCCTAACCCAAACCCTTCCATCAAATTTCCACACGGGGTGAAGCCTAATTCATCGCTCCAAATCACTCGTTTCTGGCCTCCACTGGCTAGTGGGGTTGCTCTTGACGTCACCTCAACCATCGCTTAGCATTGGCCACAGAAATAGAAATGAGTCGCTTATGAGGAGCTGCTCGACCACTGTATTTAATTGTTTTTCGCGCGCTATGCGCTGTCATTGTGCTAGCTGGACTGCTGGTAGCACTTTGGCACTCACGAGTGATTCCTTCCGCTGATTTCATGCGATTTTGCATGAGCACTCTCCGTGCTGCTCAACACTCCCTCTCCATAGGTACACGGGGTCTCCTTGGTCTTGGTTTTATCTGTGGTAGTTCGGAATTTGGAAATTTGTGGTACGTTCTCTGGGACCAAACTGCTGAAGGTCATTGGTCCCTAGGCTTTCACACTACTTAATCTGAATTACGCTAAGGCCAACACACACACCCGTGCTCGAGGGGGTACTGGATCCTACGACGGCGGCAGTGGAGCGGACCGTGACAAGGCGCCAAAGACCGCACGGCTATGTCGTAGTTCCCTTGCCTTCCACTGCACAGTGACGTCACCTACAGTTGGCTTGGGCAGCTTCAGAAATGTTGAAATGTCCCTGACGGATTTGTTACTCAGGTGACGTCCAGCTTTCCATAAGGCTTTCGACACCGTTCCTCACACGCGTCTTCTTACCAAACTGCGTGCCTACGGTATGTCGCCTCAGTTGTGCGACTGGATTCGTGATCTCCTGTCATAAAGGCTACAGTTCCTAGTAATAGACGGAAAGTCGTCGAGTAAAACAGATATGCAGCGTTCCCCAAGGAGGTGTTATAGGCCCTTTGTTGTTCCTCATCTGTATTACCGACATAGGAGACAATCTGAGTAGCCGTCTTAGATTGTTTGCAAATGATGCTGCCATTTACCGTCTTGTAAAGTCATCAGATTATCAAAACGACTTGCAAAATGATTTAGATAAGATATATGTATGGTGCGAAAAGTAGCAATTGACCCTGAATAAAGAAATCAGCTAAATTTCGATTACGCGATAAGTCAAACAAATCTGAAGGCTGTAAATTCCGCTAAATACTTAGGGATTACAGTTACAAATTACCTAAATTGGAACGATCCCATAGATAATGTTGTGGATAGAGCAAACCAAAGACTGCCATTCATTGGCAGAACACTTCGAAGGCGCAACAGGTCTACTAAAGAGACTGCTTGCACCACGCTTGTCCGCCCTATTCTGGAGTATTGCTGCGCGGTGTGGGATCCGCATCAGGTGGGACTGACGGACGACATCGAAAAAGTATAAAGAAGGGCAGCTCGCTTTGTATTATCGCGAAACAGGGGAGACAGTGTCACAGACATGATACGTGAGTTGGAGTGGCAATCATTAAAACAAAGGCCTTTTTCGTTGCGACGGGAACTTCTCATGAAATTTCAATCACCACTTTTCTCCTCCGATTGCGAAAACATTCTGTTGGCACCCATCTATATAGCGAGAAATTATCATCACGATAAAATAAGAGAAATCAGGGCTCGCACAGAAAAATTTAGGTGTTCGTTTTTCCAGCGTGCCGTTCGAGAGTGGAACAGTAGAGAGAAAGCTTGAAGGTGGTTAATTGAACCCTCTGTCAGGCACTTTATTGTGAATAGCAGAGTAATCACGTAGTTGTAGATGTAGAAATGACTACTCCACGTTCGAAGTAAATGAGTTCTCCTGACTGACTCATTCTACTCTAACTGCTTCTGTAATGACAGTACAATTATTTGGGGAGGGGGGGGGGTAGGGGGTCCACTACTCGTGATCAATTACGCATTACATTGGGGTGTCCGGACACGTTTGATCAGATAGTGTAAGAGTGCCCAATCAGATTCCTTACTTTACTTTTACGCGATCAGGCCCAACAGACAGCTCGGTGCTACAAGTTTATTTCTCCATCGCCTTCTATCCATCGTTGCCATTTGCCTTCCATCCACATCTATTGTTGAGTATTGCAGGTCTTCATGGTGGACATTCCTCCATACCCTCCTTGGCATTTATGGGGGTCTCCCAGCTCTGGGGATGAAATCCAGGAGCTGCTATGGCCATCTGTAGTCTTACGAATGACCACATGTAACTTGCTTCCACTTTCCTCTCAAACACGAGGGTGAGTCAAATGAAAACATTAAATATTTTTTTAAATATTTTTTATTGTACAGAAGTGGTACAAAGTTGTATTACTTTTCAACATAATCTTCCCCACACTCAATGCAAGTCCTCCAGCGCTTACAAAGTGCATAAATTCCTTTTGAAAAAAATTCTTTTGGTAGTCCGCGCAACGACTCATGCATCGCGTGGCGTACCTCCTCATCAGAACGGAACTTCTTTCCTCCCATTGCGTCTTTGAGTGGTCCAAGCGTATGGAAATCACTTGGGGCAAGGTCTGGTGAGTATGATGGATGAAGAAGACACTCAAAATGGTCTGTGATTGTTGCAACTGTTGTACGGGCAGTTTGCAACTGTTGTACGGGCAGTCTGGGGCCTTGCATTGTCATGTGGCAAAAGGACACCTGCTGACAGCAACCCACGTCGTTTTGATTTGATTGCTGGCCGCAGATGATTTTTCAGGAGATCCGTGTGTGATACGCTGGTGACAGTGGTCCCTCTAGGCATGTAGTGCTCCAAAATGACGCCTTTTTCGTCCCAAAAGAGAGTCAGCATAACCTTCCCTGCTGATGGTTCTGTTCGAAACTTCTTTGGTTTTGGTGATCAGGAATAGTGCCATTCCTTGCTCGCTCTCTTCATTTACGGTTGGTGGAAGTGAACCCAGGTTTCGTCTCCAGTAACGATTCTTGCAAGGAAGCCATCACCTTCTCGTTTAAAGCGCCGAAGAAGTTCTTCATAAGCATCAACACGTCGTTCTCTCATTTCAGGAGTCAGCTGCCGTGGCACCCATTTTGCTGACACCTTGTGAAATTAGAACACATCATGCACAGTGTGGTATGATGACCCAGGACTAATCTGTAGCCTGCATCTCTTGGTCGTACGGTTGCGTTCTCCCGGGTTCGATTCCCGGCGGGGTCAGGGATTTTTTCTGCCTCGTGATGGCTGGGTGTTATGTGATGTCCTTAGGTTAGTTAGGTTTAAGTAGTTCTACGTTCTAGGGGACTGATGACCATAGATGTTATGTCCCGTAGTGCTAAGAGCCATTTGAACCATTTGAACTAATCTGTAAACATGCTGCGATGTCATTCAGTGTCTCTCGACAGTTTTCCTTCACTATGGCTTCAATTGCTGCAATGTTCTGTGGAGTCACAACTCGTTGTGCCTGACCTGGACGAGGAGCATCTTCCACTGAAGTTACGCCATTTGCGAACTTCCTATTCTATTCGTAGACTTGCTGCTGTGACAAACATGCATCACCGTACTTAACCTTGATTCGTCGATGAATTTCAATAGGTTTCGCACCTTCACTACGCAAAAACCGAATAGCAGAACGCTATTCTTCCCTGGAGCAAGTCGCAAGTGGGGCGGCCATCTTTATACTGATACTGCGATGGTATGTGTGCATCTGCACTATGCTGCGACCTACAGGCCATTCTGCACGCTGTTTGTAGCACGCTTACCAACTTACAGGATAACGGTGCGAAATTTCGATTTGTTATTACAAATTTAAGGTTTTCATTTGGCTCACCCTCGTACGAGAAGTTCCTGAAAGCCCAGCTTTCGGATACACTATGTACCACACCTACGTGGCACCAGAGGTTGGGTCTGGGTTTTATACAATCGAATCTTGAACCGAAACTAGAGAGTTGTGTTCGGCAGTAGAAGGATTGCTCTCCTGCCTGAACCCTGGTGTTGATCTCTACCTCGCATAATGAGTTCTCCGTGAAGACCGCTCCCAGTTCTCTAACTCTTTTGTAGGACTGGTCTCCCACACGCAGTGGCTGTAGGTGGGTGGTATCATGGCCCTTCTTGACTTCGTTTATGAGCACCCCAGATTTGCTGGCGACCATCTCCAGTGCACTGGTCATTGCTGATGGTGACCAATGTGTGTTCCTTTACAGAAGATGAGCGGATTTTATAAGTTCCTGCCAGATGTTGCGCTGTGAAACGGTGGTGTGCTTGCGGGAACGGCATGCCCCGGGCAGAGCGAGCGAGTCCTTTTGATCAGCTGGGATACTTTCAGAGCGCATAGCACGTGAACGGCATTCACGACATATTGCCTGTATGTAACAAGCGCAGAGGAGGAGCCGTCGAGGCAGATATTTGAGCCTGAGCTGTGGAGCTGCAGCGGCCGCGATTGCTTCATTTCCCGTGCGAGGCCCGCCTCTGCTTGTGCGTCGCAATATCCTGTGAATAGCCGCAGGGGACGCCGGCACTTTGGTCCGGTCGGCAGTAATTTGCCGGCTCAGGCGAAGGGCGGCGGCCGGGGTGTGGCGGCAGTCCTCACAGTCCCGGGGCAAAACATTCCCCTCTGTATTTAGCAGAGAGCGCTTGCGTCAGCCGTCTCCATACAAGTTGGTGCCGCTGCTTGCGCGCGTGTGTATTCGTTAGCCGACGCTGTCGTCTCTTTTTAATCTCGACAAGTGCCAAAAGCAGCTGCTAACGGTTCTAGTTTACGCTTTACATCGATGTACGAGGGGCGTTCAACAACATCCACGTCTACATCTACATACATACTCCGTTATCCACCATACGGTGCGTGGCGGAGGGTACCTCGTACCGCAACTAGCATCTTCTCTCCCTGTTTCTCGCGTCCGTCGGCCGTCGTAATTTAATATATTATTATCATTATTTTGATTGTTGCAGACTTACGTGGTGGGCCTTAATAAAAATGATATTTCATTCAATTTTGATTTACGATTAAATGCTTTCCTGAAGTTCTCCTTTTTAACAATATATATCTCAAATTATTTGTTACGTTAATGAACGTTACACTCACTGAATCTTAAAACATGAGAATATAAGCTGAACAATGTAATAAACTTTTCATATTAATTTCCTCGGCTAGTCAGCTCACTTTAAAGCAAAAGATCTTTAGTTATTAATTACAATTGCGGCCCACACACGCGCGAGAATATTTTTTCTTACCTCCGTTAACCATTGCATTATAGTCGGAGTCCTGGCTCAGGCTCAGGCTCTAAGGCTGTGCTACTGAAAATAAGAACCTTAAAGCTACGTATTTTCTGCAACGTCGGGCGGCTGTGGAGAAGAATGAATATTATGTTAATAGCGGGCGAGTTTTTCGCTTCCGCTAAATTTTCATAAGTTACTATCGCCACGTAATGGCGTCGTTGGCTGCATCGGCCGCTGCGATTGTTGAACTGTAAATTACTTGAATGCAGGTTAATTCAAGGAAGGCGGACATGAAATCGGGATCACCTCTTACAAATTAAAAGTGAACAATGATATTAAATCAATATATTATCTGCTTAATTCGTACAAATATGCTTACATTTGCCAGCGCTCGCAAGATGTCCGTCTACACGCAACCAAGACAAGAGAAGAAGTGAAGACGACTAAAAAATTAACAAAAGAGCGTATCTTGTCGTCTCTTTAGATCATTTTGTTATATTTCTTTGCCCTCGAAACTTACACAGAGAAATTATCATAATATAGAGAAAATGTATCTTCGCCTGAGCGGCTAGTGTCCACCTATTATTCAAATTTTAAATGTCTCTTCTTTATAAATACCGTTTTCTAAGTCTTTTAGTAATATAGCACTGGGGACGCTACATGTTCCACTCCCAAACAGAACGAGGGAAAAATGACTACCTATATGCCTCTGTACGAGCCCTAATCTCTCTTATCTTATCTTTGTGTTCTTTCCGCGAAATGTAAGTTGGCGGCAGTAAAATTGTACTGCAGTCAGCCTCAAATGCTGGTTCTTTATATTTCCTCAGTAGCGATTCACGAAAAGAAAGCCTCGTTTCCTCCAGAGACTCCCTTCCGAGTTCCTGAAGCATTTCCGTAACACTCACGTGATGATCAGACCTACCAGTAACAAATCTAGCAGTCCGCCTCTGAATTGCTTCTATGCCCTCCCTCAATCCGACCTGATAGGAATCCCAAACGCTCGAGCAGTACTCAAGAATAGGTCGTATTAGTGTTTTATCGGTCTCCTTTACAGATGAACCACATCTTCCCAAAATTCTACCAATGAACCGAAGACGACTATCCGCCTTCCCCACAACTGCCATTACATGCTTGTCCCACTTCATATCGCTCTGCAATATTACGCCCAAATATTTAATCGACGTGAGTGTGTCAAGCGCTTCACTAATGGAGTATTCAAACATTACGGGATTTTTTCCCTATTCACCTGCATTAATTTACATTTATATAAGTACTGAAACACATTTTTTTCTGAAATCAGGTTGGTTTTGTTAAGTATCCCAATATTATTCCCCACTCTTTTGGCTACAAAACCGTATTTTTCAACAAAATCTCTGTTCAGTGTGACGGCCACGCCACCTTACTGGGAAGACCAGTATGCCCGCGTGGTTTCACTCCACTAGTCGACGTCGGAGACGAGGTCTTGCTGCTGCAATAACTTCCGCACAGATTGCCCTTCATTGCTCTTTATGGTCTTTTGTTAGGCGGCGAGAAACTCAGCGGGCACACACCTTTGGGTACCCCAACTGGTGGACCATCGTGTCAGGATTAGCAACAGAGTAGTCCAGTCGTGCATTGAGTTTTTTGATTGTGATCCGTCGATCACCTCGAATGACAGTGGCTGCACGTTCCAACATTGCTGGAGTTATAGATCTGTGCGGCAGGCAGGCACGCGAGAGATCAGACAGATTTGCCCGTCCTTGTAGTGATTATGACATACGCATTGCCCAGCGGCTCACCGTGCTTTTATTCGCTGCCAGGTCTCCGTAGATATTTAAAATGGTTCAAATGGCTCTGAGCACTATGAGCCTTAACTTCTGTGGTCATCAGTCCCCTAGAACTTAGAACTACTTAAACCTAACTGATCTAAGAACATCACACACATCGATGCCCGAGGAAGGATTCTAACCTGCGACCGTAGCAATCGCGCGATTCCAGACTGTAGCGCCTAGAACCGCACGGCCACTCCGGCCGGCCGTAGATATTTAGCAAGCGCCTATGAACATCTGCGATGCTATGGTTTTCTGCCAGAAGTAACTCAGGGACAGCTCTCTGCTTGGAACGCACCTCCGTTACGGACGCCATTTTGAAGCTTCGTATAGCGCCGCCACATATCACAACTTCATAAAGCTATAGGGGCTGAAGTGGGAATACGATATCCAATACTAAATTCTGCATTTTTCATTCTAAATTGGCCGAGAAAATTATTGCATTATTTATTGAACGATTCTCGTAATTACGTTATGTGGATTGCAGGAGAACTAAGGTAATCGAAGCATTTGAGACGTGTTGCTGCGGAAAGATGCTGACAGGAACACGCCTAGTCTATCTGTCGATGGAAGGACAACAGTATTGCCCTCCCCCTTCTGCCTTCCAGCTGAGACTGAAATTATATTGACCAGCTGTGGGCATATTGATTTTGTTTTAGGAGTAACACAAAAACACATTCTGTAGAAGCTTCATACACCATATACTCATACAATACTAAATATAAAATCAGTTTTCAGTTTTAAAAATATTTACAGCACATCTGCTTTGCGTGCTTTGTTATCCAGAAAATTTATGACGACGTCAGTAATTTTAATATGAATATCTTGTCGAGAACTAATCACAGATAAATGGAGTAGTCTACTTTGTGATAACATCGTCCTGGAGTATTTTTCTTTATTATTTGTTATTTATAAAAACATATTTCACTGTGAGCTTCTGTGACTGCTCCTCGTCCAGGCCGTGTTGGTCGAAGGGATATCGACCAGCCGCCGTGTCATCCTTTGCCTTGCGGCGTCTCGCGGATGCGGTATAGGTGGGCATGTGATCTGCCGACTTTCCAGACTTATCATTCAAGTAGCTCCTCAGTTGGCATTACGAGGCTGAGTGCACCTCATACCGTTCCTCCCGTTGACGAAAAGTCCTTAGCGATACTGCGAACTGAACCCGGGCCCTCCGCATTGCAACAACCTACGTTCACCACGCAGCTACAGGGGAGGACGTAAATTCTAATTGCTATCGATAAATTCAAAAAAATGGCTCTGAGCACTATGGGACTTAACAGCTGAGGTCATCAGTCCCCTAGAACTTAGAACTATTTATACCTAACTAACCTAAGGACATCACACACATCCATGCTCGAGGCAGGATTCGAACCTGCGACCGTAGCGGTCGTGCGGTTGAGGACGGAAGCTCCTAGAACCGCTCGGCCACCATGGACGGCTCGATAAATTCAAAATTTCTGAAATTAACATTTAGAAATTAAATAATTCAGCATGTCTAACAAGGTCGTGTAATCAAACTAGACACGTAAAAATTTTGTTTCATTAAATACATTGCCTGACAAAATACTTAAGCACCTAGAAGACACGGTCGTATGTCAGTGTCACTTCACATGGACGCACCATTGGCGGGGTGTTGTTGTGGTCTTCAGTTCAGAGACTGGTTTGGTGCAGCTCTCTATGCTACTCTATCCTGTGCAAGCCTCTTCATCTCCGAATAACTACTGCAACTTACATCCTTCTGAATCTGCCTAGCGTATTCATCTCTTGGTCTCCCTCTGCGGTTTTTACTCTACACGTTTCCCTCCAGTACTAAATTGGTGAGCTCTTGATGCCTCAGAATGTGTCCTACCAACCGATCCCTTCTTCTTGCCAAGTTGTGCCACAAATTCCTCTTGCCCGCGTGGTCGTGCGGTAGCGTTCTCGCTTTCCACGCCCGGGTTCCCGGGTTCGATTCCCGGCGGGGTCAGGGATTTTCTCTGCCTCGTGATGGCTGGGTGTTGTGTGATGTCCTTAGGTTAGTTAGGTTTAAGTAGTTCTAAGTTCTAGGGGACTGATGACCTAAGATGTGATGTCCCATAGTGCTCAGAGCTATTTTGAACAAATTCCTCTTCTCCCCAATTCTATTCAGTACCTCCTCATTAGTTACGTGATCTATCCATCCAATCTTTTGCATTGTTTCTGTAGCACCACGCTACGAAAGCTCCTATTCTCGTCTTATCTAAACTGCTTATCTTCCATGTTTAACTTTCATACAAATACATTCAGAAAAGACTTCCTGACGCTTAAATCTGTACTCGATGTTAACAAATGTCTCTTCGCCAGAAACGCTTTCCTTGCCACAGCTAGTCTACATTTTATATCGTCTCTACTCCATCATCAGTTATTTTGCTCCCCAAATAACAAAATTCATTTAATACTTTAAGTGTCTGATTTCCTAATCTATCTAACACTCTCAGCGTCGCCTGATTTCATTCGACTACATTCCATTATCCTCGTTTTGCTTTTGTTGATGTTCATCTTATATCCTCCTTTCAAGACACTGTCCAATGTGTTCAGCTGCACTTGCAGGTATTGGGAGATATGTAGAAGATGAAAGTTGCAATTGCCTGTGACTGGTAGGACGGCCACCAGGCAGCGTTAGTGTTTTTCGTGCTTAGTGTTGTTACCAGGCCTGCTAGGGTATATAAGGAGCGTGAGAAGCATTAGAAGTTGTGTGATCATTGTGAAGGACACGGAGGTGGGAGGTATGCCAGTAAAATGTAAATGTCGTGTGACAATGGTCTCCTGTCGGATAGACAGTTCACCGGGTGCAAGTCTTTCGATTTGACGCCACTTCGGCGACTTGCGCGTCGATGGGGATGAAATAATGATGATTAGCACAACACAACACCCAGTCCCTGAGTGGATAAAAGCTCCGACCCAGCCGGAAGTCGAACCCGGGCCCTTAGGATTGACATTCTGTCGTACTGACCACTCAGCTACCGGGACGGACGGTATGTAAGTGAAACAGCGTTATCAGCGCCTAACAGAGGTTGAAAGGGGCCTCATTAGTGATCTACATTGGACCGTCTAGTCAAATCGTGCAATATCAAGATTTATGGGGAATTCGGTGGTGATAGTGGCCCCACGACTGACTACTCCTACGGATATTCGCCGTATTGTGCACCGAGAATAGTGTAATCCCCTCATTATGTGATCAAAAGTATCCGGACACCCCCAGAAACATACATTTTTCATATTAGGTGCTTTGTAGCGCCACCTACTGCCAGGTACGCCATATCAGCGACCTCAGTAGTCATTAGACATGGTGAGTGAGCAGAATGGGGCGCTCCGCTGAACTCACTGACTTCGAGCGTGGTCAGGTGGTTGGGTGTCACTTGTGTCATACGTCTATACCCGAAATTTCCACACTCCTAACATCCCTAGGTCCACTGTTTCCGATGCGATAGTGAAGTGGAAACGTGAAGGGACGCTTACAGCACAAAAGCGTACAGGCCGACCTCGTCTGTTGACTGGCAGAGACCGCCGACAGTTGAAGAGGGTCGTAATGTGTAATAGACAGACATCCATCCAGACCATCACACAGGAATTCCAAACTGCATCATGATGCACTTCAAGTACTATGAAATTTAGACGGGAGGTGAGAAAACTTGGATTTCATGGTCGAGCGGCTGCTCATAAGCCACGCATCAAGCCGGTAAATGCCAAACGACGCCTCGCTTCGTGTAAGGAGCGCAAACATTTAACGAGTGAACAGTGGAAACGCGTTGTGTGGAGTGACGAATCACGGTACACAATGTGGCTATCCGATGGCATGGTGTGGGTATGGCGAATGCCCGGTGAACGTCAACTGCCAGCGTGTGTAATGCCAACAGTAAAATTCGGAGGCTGTGGTCTTATGGTATGGTCGTGTTTTTCGTGGAGGGGCTTCCCCCCCCCCCTTGTTTTTTTCCGTGGCGCTATCACAGCACAAGCCTAAATTGATGTTTTAAGCACCTTCTTGCTTCCCAATGTTGAAGAGCAATTCGTCGATGGCGATGGCATCTTTCAGCACGATCGAGCATCTGTTCATATTGCATGGCTTGTGGCGTGATGGTTCCACGACAATAACATCCCTGTAATGGACTGGCCTGCACAGAGTCCTGACCTGAATCCTGTAGAACACCTTTGGGATGTTTTGGAACGCCGACTTCGTGCCATGCCTCAACGACCGACATCGATACCTGCCATTCTCCAAGAAACCTTTCAGCACCTGACTGAACGCATGCCTGCGAGAGTGGAAGCTGTCATCAAGGCTAAGGGTGGGCCAACATCATGTTGAATTCCAGCGTTACCAATGGAGGGCGCCACGAATTTGTAAGTCATTTTCAGACAGGTGGCGGGATCCTTTTGATCACATAGTGTATAACCGCTTGTCACCGGAGGACGAGTAATGGACCCTTTGCAACATTCTGTATAATCTTACATCTTTGGTCGTAGACTAGCAGCAACCACACTAGGAAATTACCGTCCGGTGCGTAGACTGACGTTAACACCATGCACACGCGGCTGCGTTTGGAGTGGTGTCATGATCGGGAAGCATGCCTTACTGATGAATGCCGTAAAATTGTCTTCAGCGTGGATGACCTTCGTCGGCGATCATGGCATTGACCTGGGAGAGGCCCGATTCATTGGTTTTGGTGAGGCACTGCGGTGCTTCTCCTATCGTCATGGTGTGACTTCAGGTCACGGCTATTGGTGATTGAGGGAACTCTGACGGCACAGCGTTACCTCAGGGACTGCTGCCTCCTCATGTGTTGCCTCTTATCCGACATGATCATGGTGCCATTTTTCAACAGGACAATGCTCATCCACACATGGCACGGGTCTCTATGAACTGTCTGCGTGATGTTGAGATAATCGCTTGGTCAGTAAGATACCCAGATCTTTCTCCGATGGAACATGAGTGCGACACGCTCGGACGTCAACGCTGTCGCAGTGTTAGTATCCAGGATATTAAGAGCCAGTTACAACATTTGTGAGCCATTTTGCCTCAAGAGGGGTACAACATCTTTATGAAACCCTTGCTAACATCAGTGCTTTCGCCCAGGCCAGAAGAAGTGCAGCGTTATACGTGGGATCATTTTACGTAGATCTTCGTAAATCTGACTCGATTTTATGACTGTTATATCATCTCGTACCGCTTAACCTCTACAGTTTCGTTTCCCCTTCTCCTCCCCTTCTGAGAGCTTCACTTTTATCCGCAGGCATTATGGGTTGAGATCAGTGTCACAGTTTACGCCGCTGCTCACTCTATTAGAAAATGTTTCGCGGGACTTTCTTCAACTTTTGTAGACAGGAAAATTTGTACGGTTGCATTTAAAAAATCGAAATAATTTATGGAGTTACGTTATAGCGGTGACCAGAAAGTAATATTAACAATTTAACTTCAGATATGTTTGTTGGCCATTTTTCGGCTCATTTGTAATCTCGTTTTTCTTCTCTTTTTCTTTTTTCCTGAGCGGGGGATGGGTCGGTGGGGGAATTAACCTCTTTATTCAATTCTTTCGTGCCACTGATCATTTCTTTGACCGCACCCAGCAGCTTGTGGTCTTGTGGTTAGTGTTGCTGACTATCGATCACAGGGCCGTGGGTTCGATTCACGGCTGGGTTGGGGATTTTCGGTGCTCGGGAGTCTGTACGAGTGCACGCGCGAACATCAAAGATGCGGTCTTCCGGCCAGTAGTGCTATACGCACATTTCATTTTTTTTCTTTTTTTTCTCTATGAACGCAGATTCAATTCGAATTTCAACTAATTTGTCTTTCGCTTGAGATGTCATTTAGACAGCAACTGATTGAACAACAGTGGGTTTTTTTTTTTTTTTAATCTTTGCTCATAGTGTTAATTTTAACAGAACATCGTACCAAAGAATTATGGATCTGATTAATTTGAACGACTTTAACTTCGCTGTTGATGAACTGACCATGTTATTTGTTTCAGTGCCCCCATTTTCATCACAGTAAATTTTATTTGAAACATCATACATCTTTCCTAAGTTGAAACGAGGTGCTTTTAACACTTGTACTCAGCCCTCACACCTAGCAGTGGACGTCGGGTATAGACTCAAAGTAGGCATTACGCTAATAAGTATTTCCGAACTTGCCGATGGATGGCGAAAGAAATTACACGTTTCTTGAATTACAGAAAAAGTATATTATTTCTACTGAGCTTCTAGTGGCGTTCTTTATTTGTAAATTGAGACTCTGTGATGTATTAGGGCTAGGGATGTGAAATGCGCGTGGGTTAAGGTCTAGCACTCTTTTCTCTCTTTACTTCTAATTTTCTCGCCGTTATTATAGCCTTGACCACGCGTATCTTGTGAAGCAGTGTTATACGACGATGAAAAATCAAATGTAAATGTAAGTAGCCCCTGGCCAGTTGCGTCTACTATAAGGAAAAAAGGGAAAACATTTGCTTTATTTCAGATTTCTTTGTGCAAGACTTAATAAAATCTAAAGTTCTTCGTTTGCTAAGTCGGCTACCCCGTCCCAAACGATGTTTGCTACGCTCTCCACAACAAAATAGAGCCGTACCCAAGACTGCAGGATATTTACAGCAACCGAATTGCTTTAGGAGGGCCCATTTAAATATGTGAACCACACGTTTTCAGAAGCCAGCCACTCATATAGAACGGACCTATTACCCATATTTGTATGTCCAGACTTACGCGATCTACTGGAGCCAGCGCTTGGATGCAGTTCACCACCGAGTAGAGCCATCTTTGTGTGCTGAAAACTATGTGGTCTTAGATATGAAATGAGAACGTTCTTCGCAGAATCAGCGGGGAAAGATATGTATGGAAAAACCGACTGTAAACAAGGAGAGGATGATAGGATACGTGTTAAGACACCAGGGAATAACTTCCATGGTACTAGAGGGAGTGGTAGAGGGTAAAAACTGTAGGGAAGACTGAGACTGGGATATATCCAACAAATAATTGGAGACTTGAGATGTTAGTGCAACTCTGACATGAAGATGTCGGCATAGGAGAGGAAATTGTGGAGGCGTGCATCAAACTAAAAAAAATAATAGTAATACTCCATAGGCTCTGTATTCAATCTTAAGTCGTTGCTAAGATTTTTTCTGTTATTAATCTGTTCTTTTACCTCTGTCTATGTTTTGTCTATGCGAAAAATGTCAAATTGCACTATATTTCGGAGTCCATTTGAAACTGTTCATTGAGCTAAGGCAAGGGCATATGACTTCCAATAGGACTATGTCTAGTAAAGTACTGCAGTGTTCAAATCAACATACGGGCACATGACGGTTTAACATACCTTAGCCACTTGAGAAGGTTATCGGGAGTTTCGACGGCTGACCTCGCTGAAAATTTGCAATATTTTGACGGGGCACTTGCTCATAATCATCAGATGATGGTGCCGACTAGACGTATATCCCAGCAGGATGGCAACTCTTGTGCAGAAACACTAATCGCTTCCTTCAGGCAGTAACGCTCTAGTACTCTGATAACAGCGCTCTCTAATAAAAGGCGAAAGAAATAGGTCTCCGTGTGGATAGCCGTATCAGTGGGCGCAAAGTAGTAACTTCTTAGCTCTCTTACTGTTTCATCGTCTGTAGTCCACATAGTTTCAAACTATCTGCAAAAATGTTAGTTAATACTCCTACAGGAATGTAGGTTAATGTATCGACGACACATGGCGAAGGAAAGTGCTGCTCACGGATAGGCCTATGTCGTACAAAACGCGATGACTTCCCTTAGACCTCGTTCCCTTCGAACCCCAGCCGCGACTGTCGTGAGAAAATCAGTGAGCAACTTCCTCTACTCCAACGACGAATTTGTTAGTAGAGTCAGTTGTGATGTTTATATTATTGGTAATGTCAAATGACTTCTGTGTTATATAAAATCTGACCCCTGCACGTTTCCAGAGACGTAACGTAATCAACGTAAATAAATGTTGTACACTGAGGTAACACAAGTCATGGGACAGTGTTATGCACATATACAGTCGTGGCAGTATCACGTACACAAGGTATAAAAGGCCAGAGCATTGGAGGAGCTGTCATTTGTGCTAAGATGATTCATGTGGAAAGTTTTCCGACGTGATTATGGCCGCACGACGGGAATTAACAAACTTTGTATGCGAAACGGTAACTAGAGCAAGACTCATGGACATTTCATTTTGGAAATCATTAGGGAATTCAGTAGTCCGCAATCCACTCAGTGTTAAGAGTATGCAGAGAATACCAAATTTCATTCGTTACGTCTTACCTTCAGGGGCCCACAGCCTTCACTTAACGACCTAAAGCAGCGGGGTTTGCTTAGAGTTGTCAGTTCTAACAGGCAAGCAACAGTGTGCGAAATAACTGCAGAAATCAATGTGGGACGTACGACGAACACATCCGTTAGGGCAGTGCGGCGAAATTTGGCCTTAATGAGCTATGGCAGCAGACGACCGACGCGAGTGCCTTTGGTAACAGCACGATATCGAATGCAGCTCATCTCCTGGGCTCGCAACCTATGGGCTGGACCCTAGACTACTGGGAAACCGTGGCCTGGTCAAATAAGTTCCAATTTCAGTTGGTAAGAGCTGATGGTAGGTTATAGTGTGATGCAGACCTCACGATGCTATGGACCCAAGTTGTCAACAAGGCACTGTGCAAGCTGGTGATGGCTCGATAATGGTGTGACTGTGCTTACATGGAACCGATCATTTACAGGGTATAGTTACGTTCGGCTGCGTCGAGGCCAATTGCAGTCATATATGTCCTACATGTTCCCCAAACGTTGGAATTTTTATGGATGGCAATGCGCCATGTCACCGGGCCAGAAGTGTTCGCAATTGGTTTGAAGAACATTCTGGACAGTTGGAATGTATAATTTGGCCTCTCAGATCGTCCGACATGAATTCAATCGAACATTTCTGGGACATAATCGAAAAGTCCATTCGTGCACAAAATACTCTGGTGGCAACACTTTAGCAATTAAAGACGGCTGTAGAATTAGTAGGGGTCAGTATTTCTACACGGGTCTTCCAACGACTTTTCATTCCATCTCAGGTCGAGTTGCTGCACTACGCCGGGCAAAAGGAGGTTCAAAATGGTTGAAATGGCTCTGAGCACTATGGGACTTAACTTCTAAGGTCATCAGTCCCCTAGAACTTAGAACTACTTAAATCTAACTAACCTAAGGACATCACCCACCCATGCCCGAGGCAGGATTCGAAACTGCGACCGTAGCGGTCGCGCGGTTCCAGACTGTAGCGCCTAGAACCGCTCGGCCACATCGGGCGGCACAAAAGAAGGTCCAACACGATATTAGGAAGTATCCCACGACTTTTGTCACCTTAGCGTTGATTGATTTCTCTCTGATGATGCGGCACTACAGTAGCCTAAAAACTATCTTAACGTGTATCGTATGCACATCAGTGTATCGTACATTTACACGTTTTGTGACAATTTTATTAATACCTTTCCAATTGAAATATGTTTTAAGATTTTTTCAGTTATTTCACATCCATGAGGATAATTTCACTTACCATCTGCGGAAGGGACATTAGGATAACCTTTTTGAAGTCTATTATTTATTCTTCTTATGACATTCTGTTTCCTAGAAGATCTCCACTCTGTAGATCTGTGTAACAAAAATTGCATCTTCTCCAGTCCCATAATTCGAATAGCAGGGAAAGTAAATGAAACAGTGGGCTGATTCGGTAACTGGAATTTGAGTTCTGATTATAATTGCATTAATCTTTTATGAAAGGATAATTTTCATTGTTGTTGTTGTGGTCTTCAGTCCTGAGACTGGTTTGCTGCAGCTCCCCATGCTACTCTATCCTGTGCAAGCTTCTTCATCTCCCAGTACCTACTGCAACCTACATCCTTCTGAATCTGCTTAGTGTATTCATCTCTTGGTCTCCCTCTATGATTTTTACCCTCCACGCTGCCCTCCAATGCTAAATTTGTGATCCCTCGATCTCTCAGAACATGCCCTACCAACCGATCCCTTCTTCTCGTCAAGTTGTGTTACATGCTCCTCTTCTCCCCAATTCTATTCAATACCTCATCATTAGTTATGTGATCTACCCATCGAATCTTCAGCATTCTCCTGTAGCACCACATTTCGAAAGCTTCTATTCTCTTCTTATCTAAACTATTTATCGTCCACGTTTCACTTCCATACATAGCTACACTCCATACAAATACTTTCAGAAACGACTTCCTGACACTTAAATCAATACTCGATGTTAACAATTTTCTCTTCTTCAGAAACGCTTTCCTTGTCATTGCCAGTCTACATTTTATATCCTCTCTACTTCGACCATCATCAGTCATTTTGCTCCACAAATAGCAAACTCCTTTACTACTTTAATCAGAAGTTCAAAAAAGGAAATTGTTGGTAGCCTTTCAAGCTGCGATTGGTCTAAATCCTAATGGATCTGCGTTACTAGGAAAACAGCAAATAGTGATGTGTCATATTGCTTCTGATTTGTTAGGCTATAGCCATGTATTTTTAACAGATATCCTTCTACCTCTCAGCTGTTAGGTCAGGAACTGTGGCATTCACGTTTCACACCGCTATATTTTCTTGTTTTTGCAGCAATTGCTATTGAGGTCCAGAAAGGGTATTATCTTAGAAATTGCCTTTCGCTTCCAAACTCATGACACTAATTTTACCGGTCGTCTTCATAGACGGGACACAATCTCCTAAACATGTATCTGGTAACAGTAATAGTGTTTTACTCGTACATTCAAGATTTCATTACTCATAGTAGGAAAACTACGTCAACAGAGGTCCGTTTCTGAATGTAGCGTGTCTCAGCTGACGTTTCTTCGCCCATTTCATTGTACAGAACGTCCTCGACTACTGCGAATTCAATGAGACTAAAAAAATAAACATCGTTTCATATCCCAACAGTTCAATTATGGTTAAAAAGTTTAGCGCCAATAAGAAAACCAGCATCATGCGTAAGAGCATCGTGTGGAAACACCGAAAATGAGTAAAGTTTCTGGCGTTACTAGCAGGCCTGTGTTAGTTGGTATATGACCCTAGCAGTACAGTAAGACCGACAATTTTCTTACATTTTCAGATTGTGAGGATGTATTTTTTAAATTAAAAACCGTCATATTTGCAATTTGTAGAGACGTAAGTGCTCGTGCTTCTACAACAAGAAATAAGGGCGACTTTTTACTTAATTATTAAGTTAGTGCTATATCTTGTACAATTTGTAAAACAAAGTTTACCACTTGTGTAGTAATTAAAGGAAGGTAGCTTAAAACAGAATGTATGTTGATTTTCCTTCTTTCTGTTTTGGGTTTTTAGAGACCACGTAAAATAATGAAATGCATTCAGTCTCCCGTTTTTCAGCTTGTTTCTCGTTTAGAAAACGTTCATCATCATCTAACTCTTTCCGCCTTAATCTCGCCAACAGTCGTTTCTCTTCCCTACTCTCTGAAAACCTTAAAAATCTGTACCAGATTTCTAAATATAGTTTTTTTTTTGTATCGTATCCTCTGGTTAACTTTCCTACTTTTGTAACACACACACACACACACATATATATATATATATATATATATATATATATATATATATATATATATATATATATATATCCTTTGGTTAGTCTACTGTTGTCCACTCTCACTCTACATTCAAGGAACCTAAGCCATATTTTCTTGCTCTGTCAAACATTTATTCACTTTCTTAATTCTTAATTCTTCCAGAAATTTTCTGACTCTCAGTATCTAAACCCGTCTTTCTTTGTTCCCACTTCTCCCAAGATTTTTCGTCAATAGGAGTATTCATTCTCCAACGTATAAAGACTTACAATTTTGAAAAATGCATTACAGTGTGTGATGTGTGTTGATTGTGTGTACCGTTATCACAGAGAGAGATTAGTATAGGAAAATAGAGCGGATAAAGACTGATTGAATAGAAAAAGGAAAATTTAAATGCGCTGCGTGGAAGGGAAAAAGGATTCAGAAGTAAAGAAGGTCAGGGTTTTAGATCACGTCCACATCTAGGTCATTAGAGACGTAGCATTAGATCAGCTGAAGAAGTTTGTGGGGCTGAATCAGTCGAGGCCGTTTTAAAGGGACTAACCGGTATCATCCAACGAATTTTACGAAACATAAAATCAGGAAGACTACAGAGGACTGAAGCTCACTCTTTGGAAAATGCATTACAGTGTGTGATGTGTGTTGATAGTGTGTACCTCCTTTCTTTCTTTTCCCATCGTCGCTTGTTGCTCGTTTAAACAAATTACGATCATTTTACTGTCTCAAAACACGGAAAAATTAAGTAATACCGTTATTACAGACAGGGTGATAGTATAAGAAAATAGAGCGGGAAAAGTCTGATTAAATAAAAAAGGAAAATATATAGGCGCTGCTTGGAAGGGAAAAAGGATTCAGAAGGAAAGGAGGTCAGGGTTTAAAATCACGTCTACATCTAGGTCATTAGAGACGTAGCATTAGATCAGCTGAAGAAGTTGGTGGGGCTCAATCAACAGAGGCCGTTTTAAAGGGACTATCCGATATCATTTTAAAAGCATTTTACGGAAATAGCAGAAAAACAAAATCAGTAAGACTGAAAAAAAATAGGAACAAATCGTTCGTAATGTAATTGAAGGAACCATCCAGTCATTTTGTGAAATAATTTAGAGGTACAACGGATATATAAATTGCTCTGACTGCAACACTACACACCAGCAATAAAAAAACAGACTCACTTCCAAATGCGAAACCGCGTGAACCTGCAATATGCAACTGACGCCGAGGTGAACAGTTTAGTTTCGATGCGTAAGTTAAAATTCATCCTGAGTTTCTAGAGTAACAGGTGGTTCAAACGGATCATACTTCATGTCTTTCTGTTGTGGAGTCATGAGCCCTCATCATAGATTGTCGTAGTTATTATAGAGAAAAGAATTTAAATCGTTATCGATCTGACACACTTCTCACGTTTTACGACCTTAGTATCCTGTTGCGCATCAGAGCCAACTTCGCGCCACGGAGATTCCACAGAGACTCATGTTTGTTTGTCGGATGGAGACCAGTAATACACTGCTTACTGCCTCTCTTTACTACTTCCGGCATTCGCCCACGGGCTGGTGCACTCAGAAGTGACATATGATGTATGGCAGGGGCGCTCGACAGTAGATAACGCGGCACGCTTCCAGTTCCACTGGCAGTCGGATTTCGGTTAAATCACTTGCCTGAACAATCCTAACGTTTGGTGTATTTTCTCTGATATTATGAACATACTTAACGTATGATCTGTGTGAAGGGAGAAGATTGTTTATTTTGTGTACCTAGACAATTTGTCGGAGGCCAACGTTTCGTGTTTCTCATTTAGCTAATGGAATGCACTTTGGCACTCGTGCAAACTAAACAAACATGGAACGAATGCTGCTGCATGCTCATAAATTTCCTTGCGACCATTATGACTCTGTCGTAGATGGGATTGCCTCGAAATTCTCTCGAAAAATTAAGATTTTCAATTTCCCTCTCCTATTACAATACCGCTTCGTCGCTTCATTTTTATTTATTTCACTTTGTATGATCAGTCCGAGATACGCGGCCAGTATGATTGGTTTTTATTGATGTTTTTAGCAACCCTAGAGGCTTTCATCTAGTTACTTGTGTGACGTTGCAGTTTTTTTCGTGGAGGGTTGGGTATAGACCATTGCGCCAGCCATTAATAAGTCTTCCCAAAACTACAGGGTTCTCATAAACTATTTCTAAACAAATTTCACCTTCTCCTGCGAATTGTCTTAGATAGCTACTTACATTATTTACTGAGATTTCATGTATGCTGCGAATAGTTACGGTCACGAATTAGATTTCCTGACATTGTGGTATATTTCTTTTTAATTAATTTTTTGTTATTTTCCTGCCTTCTTATTGTGGTTGGCTACGTATTCCCGCGATGTGCAGTGCGGGATACTATTTATCGGAGTGGCTGTTAGCACCATGTTTTATTTTTAATTAGGCTGTGAAAAACCAATCACGTCTGCTGTGCAGCGAGCTACCTTAATTTAAGTATTATCTGTATTTTTCTTACTTGTCACTTCTTCTTCTGCGTGTTTTTGCTTTTAGGAAGCTTTAATAGTAGAGTGCTATTAAGTGTTCCATAGATCTCGTGTGTGTTTCGAATACAGTCAGAGAGTCCCTTTAGTCAGCCATAGTGCTCGTAGTGCTAGTGTTTGTTTTCAATACCGTCCAGAGACAGGTAGTGCTATTTTCCTTGTTTCTACAAGAAGTGGTTAGCAATCACAGTTTAGTCAATAATCAACCGCCTTTAGTAAATTAGCAGTCTAGTTAAAAGCTGATTAACACTCTATAGTAAATTGATTTCTTAGGATGGCTAGGATGTGTGGCTGCTGTGTACGGACGCAGGAGGAGCTGGCCACTCTTCGCGAACAGCTGAGCGTGTTGATGGCCGCGGTCAGCCGTCAGCGGTCAGCTGCTGCCTCGGAGTGTAGCGGCAGTGGGGAGTCTGGTGCGTCGCATGGTGCACCCCAGGTGTTAGATGCTTCACCCACTGTCCCTGCTTAGACACGGGTTCACAGGTAGATGCCGTGTTTCTTGACTTCCGCAAGGCGTTTGACACAGTTCCCCATAGTCGTTTAATGAACAAAGTAAGAGCATACGGACTATCAGATCAATTGTGTGATTGGATTGAGGAGTTCCTAGATAACAGAACGCAGCACGTCATTCTCAATGGAGAGAAGTCTTCCGAAGTAAGAGTGATTTCAGGTGTGGCGCAGGGGAGTGTCATAGGACCGTTGCTATTCACAATATACATAAATGACCTGGTGGATGACATCGGAAGTTCACTGAGGCTTTTTGCAGATGATGCTGTGGTGTATCGAGAGGTTGCAACAATGGAAAATTGTACTGAAATGCAGGAGGATCTGCAGCGAATTGACGCATGGTGCACGGAATGGCAATTGAATCTCAATGTAGCGAAGTGTAATGTGATGCGAATACATAGAAAGATAGGTCCCTTATCATTTAGCTACAAAATAGCAGGTCAGCAACTGGAAGCAGTTAATTCCATAAATTATCTGGGAGTACGCATTAGGAGTGATTTAAAATGGAATGATCATATAAAGTTGATTGTCGGTAAAGCAGATGCCAGACTGAGATTCATTGGAAGAATCCTAAGGAAATGCAATCCGACAACAAAGGAAGTAGGTTACAGTACGCTTGTTCGCCCAATGCTTGAATACTGCTCAGCAGTGTGGGATCCGCACCAGGTAGGGTTGATAGAAGAGATAGAGAAGATCCAACGGAGAGCAGCGCGCTTCGTTACAGGATCATTTAGTAATTGCGAAAGCGTTACGGAGATGATAGATAAACTCCAGTGGAAGACTCTGCAGGAGAGACGCTCAGTAGCTCGGTACGGGCTTTTGTTGAAGTTTCGAGAACATACCTTCACCGAAGAGTCAAGCAGTATATTTCTCCCTCCTACGTATATCTCGCGAAGAGACCATGAGGATAAAATCAGAGAGATTAGAGCCCACACAGAAGCATACCGACAATCCTTCTTTCCACGTACAATACGAGACTGGAATAGAAGGGAGAACCGATAGAGGTACTCAGGGTACCCTCCGCCACACACCGTCAGGTGGCTTGCGGAGTACGGATGTAGATGTAGATGTAGATGATTGCAGGTTCAATGCGCACAACAATCAAACCGCTAAACATTTTGCCATTCCACCAGATGGGAAATTTCCACACAATGTTTATCAGTAATTGAGTATAACTACATAATCAGAAGAGTAAATTACAAATTTATTGAACGTCCAGTAACTCTAGTACGATGCAATGTCATGAAACCGAGAACAAAACGTCTCTCTTTCTGCGCTGTCGACATCATATAAACAAGAGCTCTTTTTTTATTAATAATATTCCTTTACGAGGAGTAGTGGACAGTTGAACTGCGGCCATGTAAAAATTACGCACCAGAAGCGTTGTGACGTCCCTTCCCTCCTCCGTTCGCGGGAGTGCGACTCGTAACGATGTTCGTCCCCGTCGGTATGACGTGCAACAGCACCTGTAACTCTCATAACCCCGCGTGGCTTAGAATTATTCTGTTGTCTGTCCGCAACAGTCTTCCCAGCATGTGCGAACTGGTAAACTGCAATCGTTGTTTTTATGCCTGGTTTGGTTAGTTCCGTGACAACATAAAATCTTGATTCTTGGTTTCATCATTACGGCCATTTTTCACATCATACATAGCAAGGATGAAGTTTTGCTGTCTACTATTCCGTTGCTATGCCGTTGGTACGTCAAGTTATAAACAACGGTCCGACGTAACTCCAGAAATAAGTTATGTTGGAGTAATTGTTTTTAATACGCCGTAATACTGGTTTAAACTAATCACTTTTCACTGCCCATTATTCATGTACTTACTTAGTCGCTTAAAATTTTTAAAGAGTCAATCAAGTTGCATTAATACATATTGTACTGTCCGTTTAATGAGTTAGGCGACACGTAAGATTTATCTTTTGACTCAGATTTTATTGTTCTTTCTGCAATTAATTTTTTGGCCCTACAGCACACGCACACCGATATATCATTCAGTATTAACTTCTGTTCAGTACAGTAATCGTGACGCTGACGACAGCTTTTGACTAATCGGCGTACTTGTCTTTCTTCGTGTTTTCGTTTTATTGTGTCCTACTCAAGTCTACGAATTGTTTTTCTGTCGTTGATCCATTGCTCTCAAGGTTTGTAACTGCTCATCAGTACGAAGGCTAAGTCCGATAAACCAATATCACTCAACTGAAGTCTAACACTCGTCTTACTATACCGTCGCGTTGAGATCGGTAAAGATTAACTTTCATCAGTCGAATGATTGAGCAATAATTCAGTCTCCACCTCACGAATTATCAAACTTCCAAAACTGAAACAGCGTAATAGCCTTTGCGTCCAGACAACTATCGCAAAAGTACTCTAGAGTGACTCACGAGCAACTAACTAACTAAACATTTCCATATCCGAGTTGCATTGTAGTCGCATTGAATTTCCTTTTCGAAGCAGCTACAACCCTCTTCCATGGTAAATGTTATCTTTGACTGAATTACTTTCTTGGATTTAACCTTCGTCCATATGATTTTTAATTTATTCTATATATGTTTGATAAAGAATGTATGACAATCCTTTCCTTTTATCTCCCCTTTTTGTATGCTATTCTCAGTATTTGAATGATATAGGTTTAATCAAAATATTACCAGTGTAGATTTTATCGTCAATAGTTGCCGTCACTGTCAAGATGACTCACTTCCCTACTTTAAGTTTCCACAAAGTTTGTCCTTGGGACGTTACAGCGTCTATGACTCTCACTGATGATAAACTACTACCCTGACCTCGCGCGAAAGGCGAGCAACAATAATTGTTGAAATAAACTAATAAGCACTTTTGGAATGTTATAGCGACCCAGCAAAGAATATTGTAGTGTTTAACCAGACTGATACGCTGGCATACCTTCCGCTTCGTCACCTATTACGTCACGTGCATGCGAGTGACAATTGCTAAAGCAAGTGGGAAATAGACAAGGAAAAATTAAACTGACTGTATATTCTAAGCAAGGGGGATCATAGAGTTTGTTTCAAATAGAGTCATTCGATTTCAGAAGACTATCTCCGACATTAGTGAAGATATAAACTTGGGGTAAATTTTTGACGTACACATTGGACTCCGAAGTTTTTATTTGCAAAGGAACCATCTGAGCCGGCCCTGTGGCCGTGCGGTTCTAGGCGCTTCAGTCTGGGACCGCGTGACCGCTACGGTCGCAGGTTAGAATCCTGCCTCGGGCATGGATGTGTGTGATGTCCTTAGGTTAGTTAGGTTTAAGTAGTTCTAAGTTCTAGGGGACTGATGACCGCAGATGTTCTTCTGGAGCCGGCGCTTGGATGCAGTGGAGCGCCGGACAGGGCCATCTTTGTGTGTTGAAAATTGTGTGATCTGCTGAGGTATGAAATGCGAAAATACTCCGCAGAATCGGCGAGGAAAGGTGTATATATGGAAAGACCGACTAGAAACAGGGGCAGGATGATAGGACACGTGTTAAGACATCAGGGAATTACTTGCATGGTATTAGAGGGAGCCGTAGAGGGCTGCGACCCAGCAAAGAATATTGTAGTGTCTAACCAGACTGACACGTCGGCGTACCTTCCGCTTAGTCACTAATCACGTCACGTGCATGCGAGTGACACATACTAAAGGAAGTGGGAAATAGGCAAAGGAAAATTAAGCTAGATGATGCAGTGCGTGAAAATACTGACTGTATATTCTAAGTAAGCGGTCCCATAGAGTCTGTTTCAAAGAGTGTCATTCGATTCCACGAAACTGTCTTCGACATTAGCGAAGATATAAACTTGGGGTAAATTTTTGAGTCACGCACTAGATTCAAAAGTTTTCATTTGTAAAGAAACCATCTGATTACACCAGAATATATATTTTACATGCTTTCACGTGTAATCTTGAGGTACTTTTTACAATTACGTTTGGGATCGAAGTTTTCATTTACTTCTGCCCCACCACCAGGCGCACTACAGAAATTCGGACAGCATGTCCAGAGTTACTGCATTCACTGTTGTTGTTGCGTGGCGTCGCTCTTCGTCCAAAGTTTTTAGGAGATGAAACACGCGGACAGTCTTTCACAAAGCACCAGAAAAAAATCGTGTTACCGAGAGATCAAGCAAAGTTGGAAGCCAGTGGCGCAATGCAGTATCTGCACACCTCTTAAGCTGTAAGAGGTGCAGTGTCCTACTCTCAGCGAACATCACGTCGCATAATTGTAACTGACCCGTGAGTTGCACCTGTTGAAACAACGTTGCGTGATGAACTAACGAGTGAGCGCAGTGATGGCCCCTACCGGAAACTACAAGAACGTGCAGTTTACAACTGTCGCCGATGAGAACTGTTTAGTCTCGAATCGTACGTTAAAATTCATCTTGAATATTTATTTTAATTCATCCAGAAGACATAGTTGCATGAAGTCGGGTGAATCTTTTTGAACGAACCTGAATTATTAAAAAGTACAGACGAAGAGGCGAAGGAGTCGGATTTGTCAGTTGTTTAAGGCACAGAACACTAACCAGTGCTTACCGGAGTGCCTAGTTTGCTAGCGGACCGAGACGGACTCGAGGCAGACGCTGTGCAGTGTAAGCACCGCGAAGAGCGCGTAGTCGCTTCGCGCCTTGTCCGCCCCGGGGGAGGCTGCGCAATCGATACTGGCGCTCCGCCCGCATTCCGTGCCGCGGTCGCGCTTTACGCGCGACACCCTATTATCTACTCCACTGGCCAAACTGTCTCTTACTCTAAAGGCATGCTGTCGCCTAATATACACACAACACTCTACACTACTGGCCATTAAAACTGCTACACCAAATAGAAATGGAGATGATAAACGGGTATTCATTGAACAAATATATTATACTAGAAGAAATCAGTACCCAGAACAACCACCTCTGGCCGTAATAACGGCCTTGATATGCCTGGCCATTGAGTCAAACAGAGCTTGGATGGCGTGTACAGGTACAGCTGCCCATGCAGCTTCAACACGATACAACAGGTCATCAAGAGTAGTGACTGGCGTATTGTGACGGGCCAGTTAGTTGCTCGGCCACCATTGACCAGACGTTTTCAACTGGTGAGAGAGATCTGGAGAATGTGCTGGCCAGGGCAGCAGACGAACATTTTCTGTAACCAGAAAGGCCCGTACAGGACCTGCAACATGCGGTCGTGCATTATCCTGCTGTAATGTAGGGTTTCGCAGGGATCGAATGAAGGGTAGAGCCACGGGTCGTAACACACCTGAAATGTAACGTCCACTGTTCAAAGTGGCGTCAATGCGAACAAGAGGTGACCGAGACGTGTAACCATTGGCACCCCATACCGTCACGCCGGGTGATACGCCAGTATGGCGATGACGAATACACGTTTCCAATGTGCGTTCACCTCCATGTCGCCAAATACGGATGCGACCAACGTGATGCTGTAAACAGAACCTGGATTCATCCGAAAAAATGACGTTTTGCCATTTGTGCACCCAGGTTCGTCGTTGAGTACCCCATCGCAAGCGCTCCCGTCTGTGATGCAGCGTCAAGGGTAACCGCAGCCATGGTCTCCGAGCTGATAGTCTATGCTGCTCCAAACGTCGTCTAACTGTTCGTGCAGATGGTTGTTGTCTTTCAAACGTCCCCATCTGTTGACTCAGGGATCGAGACGTGGCTGCACGATCCGTTACAGCAATGCGGACAAGATGTCTGTCATCTCGGCTGCTAGTGATACGAGGCCGTTGGGATCCACTTCGGCGTTCCGTATTACCCTCCTGAACCCACCGATTCCATATTCTGCTAACAGTCATTGGATCTCGACCAACGCGAGCAGCATTGTCGCGATACGATAAACCGCAATCGCGATGGGTTACAATCCGACCTTTATCAAAGTCGGAAACGTGATGGTACGCATTTTCCTCCTTACATGAGGCATCACAACAACGTTTCACCAGGCAACGCCGGTCAACTTCTGTTTGTGTTTGAGAAATCGGTTGGAAACTTTCCTCATGTCAGCACGTTGTAAGTGTCGCCACCAGCGCCAACCTTGTGTGAATGCTCTGAAAAGCTAATCATTTGCATATCACAGCATCTTCTTCCTGTCGGTTAAATTTCGCGTTTGTAGCACGTCATCTTCGTGGTGTAGCAATTTTAATGGCCAGTAGTGTACTTCATCTGCTGTCCTTTCAATTGCTCTTCGCACTACATTGTTACCTACTCCTCGAAACCAAGCGGGGTGGCTCAACTGTTAAGGTACTGGACTCGAATTTGGAAACATAGGCTTTAGATACCTGTAATATGGAAGACGATGAACATACAGATTATAAAATCCATACCGTGAATACAATGGGACTCGAAACCTTAAAGTTTGTTTGGTGGCTACTCGCCTAAGAGATGAAGGCTAGGCAGATAAAAGGCCTGTTTGCATTTGGAATTACTTTACAATGTTGGCAACTTAAAATCCAACACCGTGTAGCGCCCTTGCGCGCAACAAATATCACATTGGCATGAGGTGTACAATGAACTTAGATATGCAACTGATTAACTTTACCGGTAAAGCGCACCAGCATGAAGTAGGTACATAAACATCTACATGCATACATAGTCCAGAAGCAACCGTACGGTGCGTGGCGGAGGGTACTCTGTACCACTACTAGTCATTTCCTTTCCTGTTTGACTCGCAAATAGAGCGAGGGAAAACGACTGATGTACGCCTCCTTATGAGCCCTAATTTCCCCTGCCTTACCTTCGTGATCCTTACGCGATATGTACGTTGGTGGCAGTGCTGTCAGCTTCAAATGCTGGTTCTCTAAATATTCCCGATAGTGATCGTCGAAAAGATACCCTTATCTCTAGTGAACACTCGCCGTCGAGGACAACATACTGGGTTCTATTACTCAAGAACTCGTCGAGCCACTCACGTATCTGGGAACCTATTCCTTATGCTTTTACCTTCACTAACAATCTGCTGTGGGGTGCCGTGTCAGAAGCTGTCCAGAAGTCTAGAGACAGGGGCTCTACCTGTTTGCACTCCGTCTTAGTTCGCAGGATCTCATGTGAGGAAAGGTCAAGCTGAGTTTCGCACTAGCCATGTTTTCCAAAACCATGGTGATTCGCGCACGTAACCTTCTCGGTCTCAAAAGCTTATTGTATTGGAACTAAGAATATATTCCAAGGATTCTGCAGCAGATCGATGTTACGGATATTGATCTGTGATTTTGCGGGCCCGTCTTGTACCTTCCCTATGCGACTTTAAAAGTCGCAACTATTTATTTACAGCTCGCACAAAATACGTACGTATTTCAAAGTTTTACTGACTTTCAAAGCAGTCACCAGCATTGTGTATAACCCGTTGCCACCGATGTGGAAGTCGTAGGATACTCTTAGCAGTCCAGTTGTGTTGACAGTTCGAGCGACGCGTTCTATTGGCCGACGAATTTGTAGCAGTTCTGAAGCGAATGCCATGAAGTGTTCCCTTGAGTTTAGAAATCGAGTTGAACTTAAGAGGGTCAGGGAAGTGAAGTAGGTGGTATAGCGCTTAGCAGCCCCATCAGTCAAACAAATCAGCAACAGCTTGCGCTGGACGTGCTCGAACATTGTCCTGCAGAATGATGGTCAGGTCCTACAGAATGTGTCAGCACTTCTGCCTCTAAGCTGGTCGTAGGTTGTGTTCCAAAAATGAACAGCATAGAGACAGAAGTGATGACACTTTCTGCAGGACCTGACCATCATTTTGCAGGGCAATGCTCGAGCACGTCCAGCGCAAGCTGTTGCTGATTTGTTTGACTGATGGGGCTGCTAAGTGCTATACCACCTACTGCACTTCCCTGACCCTCGTAAGTTCAACTCGATTTCTAAACTCAAGGGAACACTTCATGGCATTCGCTTCAGAACTGCTACAAATTCGCCTGGCAATAGACCGCACCGCTCGAACTATCAACACAGCTGGACTGCTAAGAGTATCCTACTACTTCCACATCGCTAGCAACAGGTTGTGCACAATGCTGGTGACTACTTTGAAGGACAGAAAATTTTGGAACACGTATCTATTTTGTACGACCTGCAAATAAATAGTTGCCACTATTAAAGTTCCAACCCTCGCATACAGGAGTCGCCTGCGATTTTTTCAGTAACTTGGGGTTTGCGCTGGCGAGAGATTGTGATAAATGCAAGCTAATGCCGTAAAGTACTCTTTGTAAAACCGAATTGGGATTTCATCCGGACCTGGCGACTTATTTGCTTTCAGTTCTTTCTCTGTGCCAGGGATGCTTATTACTCTGTCGTCCATAGGGGAGCACGTTCGATAGTCAAATTACAGTATGCTTGTGCGATTCTCCTGCGTTAACGATTTCTTAAATGCGAAATTTAAAACTTCGGCTTTACTTTCGCTATCTTCTATTATCAAAGCAATTGCGAGAAGCCTCAGTCTGACTTCGCGGTTTTGCAAAGGACCAGAATTTTCTCGGCTCTCGGCAAGATCTATTGCTAAGATATGACGGTAGCATCGATATTTTTTCAGATGCAGGAATTCTGTTAAATGTTGTCACTACCGCGTTCTTGTTTGAACCGGGAATGCAACGGTCATTGCTTCCTCAGCATTTTCTAAATTTCGTTATTGAACCGCGGTGGGTGTTTTTGTCCGTAATCCACTTTACTTGGCACATCGTTATCTAGAGCACGATTTACAGTCTCTTTACACTCTGCCCATAATTCCTCTATGTCCAAATTAATGGAACCAAATGATGTCAGTTCACTAAGGGATATGAGTAACGCTACGTACATTTTGTATGTAACAGTTCCTCATTCAGAAATGGCATTTAAATGTTGGTTATTCCGAGAAGGTGATCCCATGCCTTGTGTAAAGTGAATAAACGTCCAGCAGTACGGAATGTCAAATTAAACGCATTTCAACTGTCTAAATTTCCAAATTTTTATTTTATTGGGCTACCAGCTTTGGCGCTGTACTACGCCATCAACTTGAAAAGAAAGCACGTTCAGACATAGAACTTATTGGTGTGAATGAAAACCTTGCCAAGTCTATCTCAATCACTAAACACATCTGTACACAGGAACACATTCACAGAATCTCTAAAATTCCCAAAATAGCAAGAAATAACTTGATTGATGACCATGAATCCCCTTTTCCCAACTTCTGAAATTCACTACATCCACCCCGGGGGTCACAACACTTCTTCACTAGACAAAGGGAGCCAGCCGGCTCCTCTATTTTGAGAACTCCAGACCACTTCACAAAATTATGTAACATTCAGGCCTCCAGCCAATTTGAAGTGGAGGCAGAATGTACGCATTTTCATGTGTTTGCTGATAGAGCTTCTGTAAGGTACTGCTTCCTGGACTATCATGGGGAAATTATTCATCCTTACAGTCAGCCTAGTTGACTCCTACTGCCACAAATTTTGGAGGATTATGGGAAGATGGGCTCATTGTCTTTAGACTGAACTAAAATACCTTTCCCCTGCAAGTGGAAACAGGCCAAAGTGACTACAATGGTAAACAGGTCTAGCACAATTAGGCTTCCAGGAAATGAGGCGTTATATTACTTCATTCGCGAGGTACCAGTCTTCGAGCACTGGGGCATTCTCTTACAATTCCTGGTTCGTCACAGAGAGATGGTCAACCGCAATGTTCTTTGTCATTCAGACTTGTTTGAGCACAATGGAACCTAAGACCATCTGTGCCACCTAACAAGTGTCATATGATGCTGCATTGTTGCCGTACACTCCCACCAACCCAGTATGGATTGCTGCAGCATTGTACACTTCAAATGCCACCATACTGTTGGAACAGTCTATCTGTTCCCTTTATTTGAATAAAAACTTTAGTTACAAATTCTGTCAGGATTAAAGAATTCGGTGCGCAGCAGAAGCTTCTTGCTGGTTGCACTTACATAAAGGATCAACACTGAAATTTTGCAAGTCCTTATGTTAGGCTCAAGTCTGTTGTAATGCTGTGTGAATCTCAGCCAGAGACAAATAACAAATATAATCCAGGTTCACAGTGCAATTTGTTGATAGAGCAATAACCAGTGCATATTTGATGAGCATGCAGGGAAGAATGCCAGAATGAGTTGTCTCTGTGCACGGAACTTTATACCACTCCAGAGATGACGGTATTGCAGCATGTGACATGGCATGATAGAAGAGGGTGTATCTCTGACCCATTGCTGTCTACTTCCTACTTGCTGCAATTATGTGCACTAATTGCAGCTGTGAGTACATGTCTCATTCTCTGTGTCTGGCTACAGCAAGCATAATACTCAACTTTATAAATGGGCTATGCTGTTTTGTTTTCGTTTCTCTAACGGCTTGCTAAGGTACTGTGGCATGGGGATTTCAGGTGTACCATGACTGCAGAGATTTATCTGTAAGAAACCAAAAAGCCACACAGAGAGAGGACACCCTAAAAGAATTTCTCAACCATCTGAACAGCATACATGAGAACATCAAGATCCTAATAAGGAAGAAAAAGGATGGCATGCTGAAACACTTGGTCTACTGAAAGAAAACACACAAGGACCTGTACCTCAACACCCACAGCTTCCACCACCCAGCACAATGGAAATCCATGCTCACTGCCCTTGTCCACAGAGTGCATGACATTCGACAAGGACAATCTGTCAACTGCCTTTCAGAAAAATGGCTACACTGGAATGCAGGTTAGACATGCTCTCAAAATAAGCAAGAAGAAAGATGACCTACAGGAAGAGGAGGACAACAAGAGCCTGGCATTGCTTCCTTACGTGGGGCTGCCCACGGCAAAAATTGCCAGACAAACAAGATCAAAATCATCTTCCAGCAACAATCAAAGAGCCTGGCATTGCTTCCTTACGTGGGGCTGCCCACGGCAAAGATTGCCAGACAAACAAGATCAAAACCATCTTCCAGCAACAGTCAGGAACATGCTGGTCTCAATGAAGGATAACTTGAGTCTCAGAACACTGGGTGTCTACAGCATTTCCTCTGAATATGGAACATAGTATATTGGACAGATGCAGCCTTACATCACACAATGCATCTCTGAGCATATGATAAGTGTTTGCCTCAGACAAAAGGAAAAATCTGTGGTAGCAGAGAACCGCCTCAGTGAAGAACACATGTTTCAATTTGAACAAATCTAGATGCTGTGTAGAGCGAATGGTTTCTGGGACTCAGTTATTAAAGAGGCATTAGAGATATGAGTCAATGATAACCTGGTCAGTTGGGATAGTGGCTTTGAACTTAGCACTGATTGGGACACAAATTAGCAAGAATATAATGAGAGAAAATCCATGGAGGCAGGACAGTGGCAACTGACGGAAGAAACAAGCCGCACTGAGACAAGACAGTGGGACCCACCACCCATGGCTCCCACCTACCACACGCCGCTGCGCCGATTCCACTCACACCTGATTAGTCCGACCAATGCCAAGGATGCAGAGAACCCAGTAGCTATAAAGACCCGAATGATTCATGAACCCAACACATTGCCTGAAGATGGCAAGTAAGAAATTTGCTGAAATATTGCTGGAGAATGATCTATTGACTTGACTGTCAACTCAAGAAGATTTTATCATCAAGATTTGCTGAGAAAGCCAGCATTCTCATGTACCTTAAAGTGTTGTAATCAATTAATCAGAGGTCTAAAGTCGTATAATATAGAAGAGTATGTCTACTGATATGAATTATACATGAGGCACATGGATCTTGGTGAGGTTGTGAAGCACCGAAACTTGATTTCTTCTAGCCAGTTTGAGATGCTTAACTGATAAACACTTTTTATCTAGTTGAGTGCAGCAAAAATGATCATTCATTGTTTCATTAAGTTATGAAACAATAAAACTTGTTTGTTGTGACCAGTCTAGGATACTTAACTCATAAATATGGTTCATGTGGTATAGTGCAACATTCATCATCTTTCAGTGTTTCATTAGTATTTAAGAATAACTAGTGAATAAAAGCCACCAGAACACTGACAAAGTTCTGACCAGAATAGAACATAATAAATCATTATTCACCTATCAAATAATGTTCAAATAATTGGCTTTACCAAAGTTTACACTGTAGTCAAATTTTATACAATAATCAACTACATACATAGAAAATAAGTAGCTTAGTTAAGAATTTTAAGATTCTCTTTAATACTTATGAAACACATATATTATAAAGATTGTTTTCTAGGAAATCTTCAGTTGAATAGAATTTGCTGTATTTTAGCCAAGTTTGTAATACACTTTCATATTTATTTGGTGGTATTGTACAAACTGAGTATGGTAACTTAGTGAAAAAATTTATGCTTAAATACAGTACTTATAATAGAGTAGCATATATATCACTGATCAAAGCAAAGTCAATTCCACTCTTTAAAATTGTATGATTTGTTCATTTACTTCATTTAGTCCCAATAGTCTGATTTCCTAGTTGCTTTAACAATACTGTAGGTAAATTGGTGCTTGAAGAATAGACATAAAACTTACGGTTCACATCGATACAAGCTGATGCCGACTATTTAGATTTTGCCTGGTTCCTTCCTTATATACAGTGACATATTCACCTTTAAGTACACTGGTAACATTTAAAACTGTTTGGAAGTATCCATCAATTCAAATATTAGTCACTGAAGACCTCATTGTTATAAAAACATCAACATGTTAGTTCTTTGGCACTAAATGTCTAATTCCTCTAATACATCACTTTGCTATCATATATTCTAATTACTTTAATATCCCTGAAAGTTCTGCTTCATAATAGAATGTACAGAACTTGATGAATGAATCTTAGTTGTGCATATGGGATTACCAATGTTCTAGTCATTTTCTTGTTGAACGTAATGTTTTCTTCATCTTCTTATGTATGTTAGATACTTTCTTTATTTAAAAAAAGTACAATATTTAAACATTTGTCACAAAGCTGAAAATTACCTGACAGTCAAAGTTGTTTTAGTTACCTGAGTCTCACTAAACAACAGTGGAACTTAGAGCTACAAAACATAACAAACTTGATAGATTGGGTTGTACATTCAGATACACCATTTGCATATATGAAGGCATAAAAACATTACGTATTCTTCATTAATTTATATTTGGTACTCTCTGGTAGCCCTAATTTAAAAGTATTCATGTCTGTTGTCCGATTTCCTGTCCATGCTAAAGAACCATTTGAGGCATTTGCAATGAAAGGAATCTGTAACTATGTGTAGTGTTATGTTAACTTGATTTTGTGTATAACATTAAAGATTTTCAATAGGGTTGTGCTAGATTGGCAGAATTTATTTGTGCTCTGGTGCTTTATTGAAATTAATTTTTTTCTTCTGTAGTTACTAATATTTTCACTGTTTGCAGTTATGCTGTTGCTGCTTTTTTTACCATTGCTGAATGTAACATCTGGAACCAAGGAGACAGAAGAGGAAGATGTGTATAAAGTCTTACTACCATCTAGTCAGACATTATTGAAAAAGCATGTACAAGCCATATCCAATTACCAAGATCCAAAGGCTGTGGAGAAAGAGAATTTTGTTGCTATTGTAAATCAACCAGGAGTTACATTTGTCCATAAAAGAGCTATTTCAAGTGGTGAATTGGATCTATTAGAGCTTAATTCTGTACAGTCTAAAAATGGGCACAGTGACAGTGATTCCAGTAGGAAAGCAAGTGTCTTCCATGAACAGATCACTACTGCACTGTCTGCTGACCCAGACAAACTATTAAACCCAAATAAGGAACATCCAAGTTTACAAGTTGTAAATACTGCAGCCATATGGAAGAATGTGTTTGAAACAAGTGCAAATGCCCCAGTATTAAAGAAAGTTGGAGACAAAAGTGTATTTTTGTACAACATAAATTCGAACACAAAAAGTGAAAGATTTAACAAAGTGGACAGTGAATTTCAGTATGGTTTCCAAAACATAAATTCTCATAGTTTGAAGAAGAACAAGAGGTCTGTCATTACCCTTGGTGATTCAGAAACTGTACAGACAGTGGACTGTGCGAACAGGTCATCAGTAAATAGCACTTGTGGAAATGATGGTAGGTTTAACTTCGTGCCTGGCAGTGATGATTCCAGCAGAACTGCAAGTAATATTCAGCTGAACAATACTTCCAGTGACAGAAATCGTAAAAGCGTGAAAGACTTTAGCATGTTTACACAATCAAGACTGACATTGCCATTTCAAAAAAAGAAGTTAGTTGATATTACAGATAGCAGTATGGGTTACAGATCACCATCAACTATTGATTCTTCTCAGAAACATCAACCACCTTCAGGGAACAGCAGTGAAACCAGCGCTATTGCAAGCAGATCAATAAACATATCATACTCGATCCCCAGTGTGAAGTCAGCTGGAAGATTATCAGCTACAACCATCCCTCCTGAAGGTCTGGATGCTGCATCAATAACAGGAATTACTGTGGGATTAGTTGTCTTCCTTGGCATAGTAGGTAAGTTTTGATGACCATCTGTTTTCATATTCATGATGAAATACCATGTAAAAAAAAATACATCTTAGTACATGTATGTGCTCACATCTTGTATACTGCAGGGACAAAACCAGAACAGAGTTAGCTGATAAGGACCATAAACTCTAATGCAGTAGTATAGAAAGTAAACATACTGATAACCAAAATTTGATACCTGAGCTTTCAAAATTATTATGAAAGTTTAAATAATCCATTTGTCTTTGTTTCGTAATTGAATGGCAAAGGAAACGGCAAAAAATGTGATGCATTGATTCTTAATGGTCAAATAAGTGGGTTTGGAAGAATGGATTCAGAGAAACTGAAGAGTGTTTTGTGATAGAACCACTGTATATAAAGAGAAAATTATAAAGAAGTTAAAAAGCAGACACAAGTGAAATAACAAGAACTGTAATGTGAATGCATGTGACAGGGCCAACAGTTGTAATAAATTCAGTTTCAGGAGGCTAACCACTAAAGCGAGAAAAAATAAATGAGAAAAATTGGAAGCAGAAGCATTTTCACGTATAAACAGTGTTAGTGTCAATATAAATTAAAATGGTGAACTAAGGTGTCGAAAAAAGAAAAATAAGAAAGAAGGGTAAGAAACGAAGTGACAGGTAGCAGGAAAATCAGAAAATGGAAAAAAAATATTGAGCACATGAACAAGAGTGCTGGTGAACCAAGCCAGTGAAAAGGATAAACTTAGAGACTAACAGACTGAAGAATCCAACTGGCCCAGGAAATATGAGGTTAGTGGGAGTCAAGAGAAAATCCCAGAACAGGAAAAGAAATGACTACAGAATGAGTTAAGAGAATGAGTTAAGATAATTAGAGGAATGTCATCATGTTTTAGTAGTTATTTTACTGTTTCTGCCACATTTTGCGTGTATTTTCTATTGTTTACTATTTTATTTACATTATTTTGTGCAAAACTCAATATCTAGGGTGATACTTTTTTTTAATGTGTGTCAGTCATTAAATTTACAGTTGTGTGTTCAATCAAGCAGTGGAAAATCCAGATGATTGTGAAAGTTGATACTCACCAGATAGCAGAGATGATGAGTTGCACATAGACATAACAAAAAGACTATCACAAATAATCTTTTGTTCAATGAGGCTTTTATCGAATATAGACAACATGCACCCACCCATACAAACACACCTCTCTCTCTCTCTCTCTCTCTCTCTCTCTCTCTCTCTCTCTCTCTCTCTCTCTCACTCACTCACTCACTCACTCACTCACTCACTCACTCACACACACACACACACATGACTGCAATCTCTAGCAGCTGAAGCCACATTGCAAGCAGCAGAGAATGCAACTCTCACACACACAATGGCAGTCTGTGGCAGGTGAAGCCACTTACGTGCTACACACTTGTCCATTTGTGATACAACTCCCAGTAATGGCAGAATTCATTTGGCGTCATATCACAGGTGTAACCAAATAAACTCCCTCAAACAGTTTTAAATTGACATGGAAATAGAATAGTTTCCCAACTTATGAAATAAGTAATTTTAATTTTCCTCCTGCAAAGGACTGAAGCTTCTAAAGCAATTATCATAGTGTTGTCCTTACCAGCACTGCAAAAAATACCATGAAACATATCATGAACATCTCTGGATATTAAAATCGAGCAAACTCTTTATCTGCTATTAATGTGAGTAGATGAGATATTATTTGTTTGTTGATAATGTGGTACTACCTGTGATAATACTTGGAGGAATAATGTTTCCATGCAGCTTAAATGTATGAGGCTTATCATAGTTATGAGGTTCCAGCACATGTTTAAATACCAAAACTGTAAATTTCTGCAAGACTAGTTTGAACAAAAGAGCAGTGCCAAAGTAGCATTTTAAGCATAACTAGCTCTGTTATTAATTATTAATTAATAAACATCTAATGAAAGGAGAACTGTTGCATTACCTTCTTCCTCTGGTACATTTAATAAATCTGGATCAGATTGCTGTCCTTATGACAGAGGTGACATTGGGTAACTACGAGGAGCCTGCCACACTGTATGAGTAAACTTTCCCAAAATTCAAAGCATGTCATCATCAGTATCTTTATTCATGAGGTTACGAGGCGCCGTTGATGGGTGTAGTCACCTGATGTTGAGGGTCGAGAACAAAGGTGATGAAATTTTGAAGATGACCTAGTAGCGATGCTCCTGTTCACTTGGTTAGATAGAACAGCCCATGCATTCACAAGATCCTGCTGACAGCGGTGTTAAAACCTCCAAGTACAAGTAAAACAAATCTTTAAGTATAACCTCGAGTTGTCTGCGAACAAAACGAATGTGCTCTACAACACACTCCTTGTGCTGGAAAGACATACCTCGTCTTTTGATTGTAGTAGTGTAAATGTATATTCCAGTTTGTCATTGAAAATGTGCAAATTCATCACATCTTGCAGTTTTCCTTAAATCCGCTAACCTTGTGTCTTCAGAGATGTCCCTTCACTGCAGTGGAGGTGCTCAGTTATGGGCTTGTACAGAAGTGGTAGATGTAGCTCTGTAGTGGTGGTTTTTAGAGGATATCTTTAACTACTTGCCCTGAAGTAAAGAGCACACAGTTTAACATCACAGTTCACTGTGGACTTCATGCATTGCACAAGATATTTGTTATCAATAATTCTGCAATTATGGGCAGGTAGCAGTTTAATTACTTTTAGCACACATATGGGACAGCTCTATAGATCGGCCTGCAACTATGCAGTCATAAATGACATTTTAATGATAAATCTTAACAGCTGGTGAGAGCCACTACAGATGCAACTGTACACTGTGGACTCTGCTCCTAGACTGCTTTTACAATGTAATGAGTAGCCTAACTGGCAAGTGCCACCACTGATACAACTGCTCACTGTGGGCCCTGCTACTGCCCTGACCTTTGAGTTCCTGTTGACATAGGAGCTCTTCTGTGTCGGTCATTTCATCCAGTCCCAGCCATGAAAATTTTGTGCTACTACATATAAACTGGGGCCTTGCTCAACTAGTAGTAAGCTTCTGACATGGGTGATGCCAGTCCACATCATCAAGGTGCCATGTAACTTCCACATCATTCTTATATCATATTGTCCCTCTAGGCAGACCGTAGACTTTGCACAGTATTGCACATTTCGCACAGTATTGCACAATCTTGTGAAGTCCTAGATACCTTTTCCATAACATAAATGTTGTAGCTCCCTTACTAGGGCTAAATTAGCATGATTCTTGTACTACTGGTCATTTTGGTGTTTATAAAGTTTATCAAACTTAATGTACAGCTTAAACCATTTCCTTCCCACAGAGACACTTGTGATCATGAAAAAATTACCAGCATATAAATTAATTATATTCTTGTTGGGTTGCAGCTGGATCACACAGTAATATTGACACAATATTTTCAGCATTTTATCTGGCCACTATCTTCAGGTGAGAATGCTTTTTGCAAAATACCACCTGAACTGATTCCTACCATGAACAGTGGGCCTTTTATACAGCACGGAGAACCAAAGCACCAGTGAGAGAAATTATTGCTATGTCTCATAATACAAAGTGAAGGTACAGCACCTCACTGGTGAAAGTTGGCAGAAATGATGAATCACTGCAGAGTATATGCCTCTGCCAGCCAAGCCAAAGACAGTTGTTGTTTAAGTCAAGATAAAACAGTTTTCATCTTTTACTTTATTTCACATAATTCCATTTTTATTTACAAAGTTTTGAGTTGTAGTCTTTATGAATCAGTGGAAGTTGATTCAATGCTCTTGTTCATTTCCAAGAATATTTTTAGCTCAGGAAAAGTCAGTAGACATACCTGTGGTGTCAGTTTTCACACTCCAGTTCTGTTTGTTAGTTCCTCATAGTAGTTAAAAACTTTTCTCTGTGACATGTTATTTATTTGTACACTCTCTGATAATTATTTTTCATTTTTTAGTAATTCCTTAATTCTTTTGTTCATAAATCTTCTAATCAGCCTTGTGTAAACTAAGCACTAACTCATTCCACAATGAAATAACTGTAAAATATGTGTTTATTGTGCTGTATTCCACTTTTTACCTGAATCTCTTTTCCTGTTTTAACTTTCTTGTTACTATTGGGCTGGTCCAATAAATAACATTGCTTCAGAAATAAAAATAAACTGATTGACTATATGAATTAAGTAAGTTAATGTTCATCAAAATACAACCCCCATACATCTAATATAATGTTACCGCTTTTTCCAGTTTTCATATGCCCTTTAAAAGTCCATCAAAACCACTTGGGCCATCTCGGCCACACTGAAACAATTTCCCTTATGTTTCTGTTTGATCTGAGGGAACAAAAGGAAGTTGAAGATCAATCTGGACTGTATGTGGTTGAGTTAGCGTTGCCACATTGTACATAGCCAGTTCCTCCCTCATAGTTAGTAAAGTGTGTCTCTGCTCATTGTTGTATCAACAAACAAGGTATGATCCTCTGTTAGAAAAAGTGGGCCCTAATCTTTAAATGTATGAACACCACTTCACTATAAAATAGTCTGTGTACTGATTGTCCAGCAGGAACAAACTCCTTACGAATCACACGTTTTTCAGTGAAGGATGCAATGAGCATGAAATTTACTCTTGATTTTTTTAAATACATGCATTTTTTGTCATCTGCAAATATTCACAACAAGGACTGATGCTGCTGAGATGTCATATGGTGCTTTTTATGATCACCTGACAAAAATTAGCAGGGCTATTGGTGTCACCTTTGTGCACCACTTTTGCATTTGCAAATTATTGATAGCTGTTGAATGAACAGTTGATTTCAGTTAATTTAACTTCTACACTATTAAATGGGCTCTTTAATTGATGATCACAGTTCAGACATTCCCACATTTTAGCCAAATTTTTTGTCACTTCGATTCGATGTCAGAGATCCTGGGCATTTTCTACCTTCAGTGTTCTTATTCATCTTTAAATTTTTCATCCTACACAAAATAATGTGTGTTCCAATCAAGACTTCATCCTTGCAACCTTCACAGATAATTTTAAAAGTTTCTGTAGCAGATATGTTCAGTTTATTAGACAATTTTATGGCTCACTGGTTTACAGCATCTTGGCTCACATTGCAAGCATTAACACACATTCATTTTCGATGTCATCTGCATGTTCTAAGGCTAAGAGGCAACTGAGCTGAGTCTTCAAGACTGCCCGATATCATCCACCACTGATCTCATCCACAGACGCTATCCTCTACCCTTCCCCACTGGCTGGGAAAAATCAGGTCCTGAATTTTATCCTGTTATACACTCACTTCTGTTATTAGAACACAACTCTAAAGCATTATATTGATATGAATTACCTTGATTCATTTCAGGTGCCATGTGCTTCATTCTTTATAAGCGGAGGAACCAAAACAAACCACAGACGCTGAGTGACAAAAGCAGCAACCCTGATTCCAGTGTATACATCGAAGAAAGCTCTGTAAGGGTATGAGTTAATTAGGGCATGAAAATGTGAGATGCAAAATTCAGTGTGTGACTGACAATGCCAGCATTTATGCCACTTTCAAATACTTGGGTGCAATCCTTGGTATTTGTTTTGCAGTTGTGTGCTTTGTCGGATGCTAATCATTGACTATCACCCAAGTTTTTCTTTTAATTTCCGATCAACTTATAATCCAGTTACGAAAATGAGAACACTGTGCCAGTATTTATAGTTATTGAGGAAATAAGGACAAGCACTGCCATTGGTAATGCTATTTCGTAATTCTCTCATACTTTTGTAGCTATTTCTGTGCAGTTTTTCAGTTATTTTCTGTAAGAAATTTTGTCATCCTTTCATAACTTGAGCAGAAAAACTTATGAATCAAATAACTTCCAGAAATTTGAAATGATTTCTACACACATTTCTTTTGAATGCACAAGTGTGAACAAGAAATGCACCCTAGGAAATGAAGTTTAGAATGTGTAATGATTCAGTGGAAACTATACTTGGATTCCACAGTGTGTGGCTGTTTCACACCAGAGTAAACAGACACACAACTAATTTCTTTTATGATGACACCTTACAAATACGTTGAAAGAAACTACTGGCAGAAGTAAAGCTGTGAGGAAGGGGCATGAGTTGAGTTGTGCTTGGATAGCTCTGGTGGTAGAGTACTTGCCCGCAAAGGCAAAGGTCTCAAGTTCGAGTCTTGGTCTTGCACACAGTTTTAATCTTCCAGGAAGTTTAATATCAGTGCACACTCCGCTGCAGAGTGAAATCTCATTCTTGAAGTTGAAACAAGTTTACCATTCATCTAACCCAAACTGAAAACCACAGTAAAAGGATTTTTTTCTCTCAGGTTTTCTCAGCACACTTCATTAAAGGTGTGCTTCCAGGTGTTTTGCTGAGTTGTTGTTTCTATGACCCATGTTGTGGTTGGCAGGAGAGCCAATACAGGGGTTACTAAAGGAGGCTGAAATACACACGTGTTAGCTCACGCAGGCTGACGTGAGGTCTGGAACATGACAAGGGAAATAGAATTGGGAAAAACGGACGTAGCTGGTGGAATACTTAACTTTAATCCATTAATGACGAACGTCACTCTTGATGGTACATGATTTACAATATCAATAGAAACTGATCATGGCGCCTTGCTAGGTCGTAGCAAATAACGTAGCTGAAGGCTATGCTAACTATCGTCTTGGCAAATGAGAGCGTAGAAGTCAGTGAACCATCGCTACCAAAGTCGGCTGTACAACTGGGGCGAGTGCTAGGAAGTCTCTCTAGACCTGCCGTGTGGTGGCGCTCGGTCTGCAATCACTGATAGTGGCGACACGCAGGTCTGACGTATACTAACGGACTGCGGCTGATTTAAAGGCTATCACCTAGCAAGTGTGGTGTCTTGTGGTGACACCACAACCCACATCACTGTCTTCTTCAAGCGCTGTGAGTTTTGCTATTGTATGTACTCACTGCCTGACTGTGAACTATTGTTGGTCTCCTGCCACTGTTTATAGCTGAATTCAACTCCAGATGCCCACTATGCCCTTTGATACTCATTTTGTTCACACTGATATTCTATGAAACAGAAATTCTCTCAGCATTTTCCAGCTTTGGTGGATGTGATTTCTGGTAAGGTTTCAATAAATTGAGTGCTGGAACCCAATCCTTGTTCAAATTGAAACTTCTACCCCTGTTTATTTGGTTTTCTATCTTTATTTCAATAGACTCTTTTAATTATGTGGTCCCACAAACTTGGTTTTTGCAACATGATACCTGTCTCATTGTATTTCATTGCATGACTATATTTGAGTCAGTGCTTGGTGATAGCTGGTTAGTTGTTTGTTTTAGTCAGGTGTATCACTGACGCTCCTTGCATGTGTCGTCAACTGAGAGCCTGTCCAATATAAGACATGCCACATTTACAAGCCCTTCAGCTAAGATAAAAAGTATTCTTTGCAACACTAAAGATAATCTGAAAGTCAGATGTTTATTGCATTCCCTGCAAATCTGACAATATTACATGAGGCAGACTATCAGGGCAATCAAGGAGATGTGAAAAGAATATTCAGTGATAACACGTAAGTAAAACAACCAAGCAAATCAGCTGTTACTAAGCACTGCCTCAAATATAATCACAGAATTAAATACGATGAGACTAGTATCATGGTGCAAATGCCAAGTGTCTGGCGCAGGATAAATAATGAGTCTGTGGGAATAAAGATGTCAGAAACCCTAATAAACTGGGTTGGAGATTTCAGTTTAAGTACGGCTTGGGGTGTGGCACTCATTTTTTTGAGAGATTGCCAAAAATCACATCCACTGAGGTGGAAAACACTGATAGAATGTGTGTTTCATGGAATATGAACATGAGCTATGTCCGCCTCAGTAGCTGAGTGGTCAGCGTGACGGGCTGCCTTCCTACAGGCCCGGGTTCGATTCCCATTTGGGTCGGGGATTTTCTCCATTCAGGGACTGGGTGTCGTGTTGTCTTCATCATCATTTCATCCCTATCTGGCATGCAGGTCGTCCAATGTGGTGTCGAATGTAATAAGACCTGCACCAAGGTGGCCGGACCTGCCCCGTAAGGGGCCTCCCAGCCAATGACACCAAACGCTCATTTCCATTTCCAATGTGAGCTCTGAAAAACAAGAAAGCATCAAACGGCATAGCGGGCTTCATTTAAAACTTCAGGGCTGATAGGCCATGGTTGATTTATAAAACTCTCCCCTGATGTTTCATCTCCAACTGCGGGTGGCATACTCTGAGGTAAAGCATAAAATTGTTCATCTCTTTACCTCAGAGGATGTCTCCATTGCCTACCAGCCCAGACGTTTTAAGTGAAGACAATATCAGCCGTGAAAGCCTACATTGTATGAGTGGGTGTAGTGGGCATTGTAAGTTGAACTTGGCTATAAATACCAATGTGAGACCAACAATAATGTCCAGTACGGGTGGAATCTAATCAGTGAGTACACATAACAGCAAAACTTGCAGCACCTGAAGGAGATGGCTGGTCAGTCGTCGAAATATTGTTCATAAAATGGAAGCTGCTTGGCAGAACACCTGGAAGTACACCATTGAACAATAAAATAAATCTGTTAGTAAGTCAGTCACTGAGTTCTCCTAAGGCAGTATGCTTAGTTGGTGTAAGACACAGAAATGGAACAAAGTTGCATATAATTTATGCTTCAAATTTTTAATATCCATGTAAAATACATTCTAGTAAAAATATTGTGTATGCATTAAGAATGTGTTTTAAAGATCAGGGGACTACAGTTTTCATGAAAAATTGTACTTAAGGAAGTGAGAGGAATAGTGCAAAAGTATTTGCTGAATTTTAAAATTCTGATGAACTTGTTAGGCATGACATCATGTAAAAAAATGGCATTGGCAGAAGTGAAGTATGTAAAACAGCAAATATAATGTAATATGAATGGAGCACATATTGGGCCATAACCACCACTGTAGCCCAGCATTTTGTTACTTGGCTACCTTGTTTAGCATCTGAACTGATAAAGCAAATGCCTTTTATGCTAAGGCATAGCAAGTACTCACACTGAACAGACTCATAGCTAAACCAATTGGGACAACTAGATAATGTTACTTACAATATTTTCATAGACATTAAAATGATATTCACTTTTTCACTTGAACATCTGTTTGGATAGATGACAGTATTATCAGTAGATATAGATGTATAACTGATTGGCATCATTCTTTTTCTTTTCAGGATGACTCAGAGGAAATGTATAGTTTAGATAATGATTCTTTCTTGAATAGTCTAGAAGCCATGACTATCCAGAACTACTGGACAGAAAATGTCAAACATACCAAACTATAGGAGAGTTATTATATATATATATATATATATATATATATATATTATTTAATAGAAACTGTAAGTAAAGCAACTCTGAAAAACTATTTTAGTGTTATGTTGCATCAAAATGTGTGTTTTACATGAGAAGAAAGCAAATAAAATTTGGTTATCTCCACTGTAGCTACATTTTTTTCTTCAAATGAATAAGCATAAATAGAATAGGCACAACTGCCATGACAGATGTTAGACATGCAATTAATCTGTGGCATTCTCAGTTATAGACAGACTTGCTTCCTGGAAAACTTCTTGCTTTTTAACTCCTTGTAACCTTAACTACTATTATTTGTAAATAGTTTTTTCCGTTGCATTCCTATTGTTTCTTCTCATACGCTGTTAGGAAAATGAAATAGTAACAGAAGCAAATCTAAAGAAAGAAATTAAATTTAAAAAGTAGTAATATTTTTACTTGATATTGATTTCTTCATGCATGTTTCTGCTTCTTCCTAAAATAAGAGAAACAAGAAGGCACGCTGTGTAATTATCTTCAGTTTTAATGTGCCAAGTCATATGTTAACATAGAAAAAATTTCAATTTATTTTTGAATAGGTGTTCCACAGCTACAGTTCATTTTTATTGCATTTATCTTTCATTCTTCGCTAGTATTTTCAGGGTCAGGAGCCCATTCTCCAGCAATCACCTGTCGTCATCCGAACTGTAAAGCTGGAATCTGTCATGACCAATAGTCACTGCCAAACTAAAATTGTCTGTTTCCCCCCTAACAGCTTCGCTTATGGCAGAAATGAGTGCTTGACAGTAGGGGTGCAACCCCAAAACTAAAAACAAAGGACAAAAAAATACACAAATAAAATATAACTGTGAAACATCTATTTCCAAATAAACACTTTTGGCAGCCATTGTTCCACCAATGAAATTCTCCTCCGAAAGTTGTGAAGATCATTAATTATTTTTCAGATTCATTAACTATCTTTTCAGCTTCACAATTTTGCTTTGTTAATACAGAAGAAGGAAGTCACTTCTGTTGAAAATTATTTTGTTACTGTGTGTCATGTGTGGTTTTACATTTGCCTGAAGCTGATTTTATAAACAGACACTCATGCATAAGATTTGATTTGGCTTCGTAAAGTACTTCCATCTGATATAAAGTCTGATGTGCTCTTCCTCTGACCATAATGTTCGAGAAATCAAAAATAATGGTTCTTCTGATTTTCAGATGACAGATTTTAGATGTCTGTTTAGTAGACCAAAGATGGTGGAAAAACTGGACTGCTTTACATTAAGGTTCCACTAGTTACAGGTAATGCATATGTATTTAATTCTTTTCAGATTTCTTTTTTTGTAGATTTAGAATGTTCACTTTAGTTCCAGTGAAATATAAAGCATCAATTTTCATTTGTAAGTTCACAGAAAAACAATGTTTAGAAACTGAAAGGGTGAGAACTGCTGAAGAATTCCATATCCTGAAAGAACTTAATCACACCTTTAATGTTTATGTAAGCAAATGGCATCAATTTTAGAAGTTCAGCTTTGAAATTACTTTTAATTCTGTAAACAATAAATACATACTGCTACATAAATGTGATAGCCAGTGTACTAAAACCCACGTAAATAAAATTTTGCTGAGATTTTGACAACAAATAAATAAAGGCTCTCATGGAAAAAAGTGTGCTACTTAGCTGTAGTAAAGGATGATCATTTTACAGTGATGTGGGATTTTTCAGCTTATTACAAGAAAAACACAGGCAGACACATGTGAATATATCAACAGTTTCAGTGGGGAAAGGAGAAGCAGTTGGCTGAGACTTCATTCAAGGAACAGGCATGTAACTGAAGTGATCCCAACATGCAACACACTTTTCTGGTAATAGGTTGTTCTTCACTCAGTCACATGGCTTGCTGTGTGGTCTCATAATTATGGATGGTTCCAATTAAATGAGGGAGCTGTTTTTGTTTAATAGGTACATCTTAAGAAACAATTTAATATTGTAAATATATACAGATGTTAGAGTCAAAATGCTAAGTCTCCTGAAATGCTGTCTACATGACTCATTTTTCCCAGACTGGACGTTGTATACCTGCGTTTTAGTACTTTTAGAATATAATTAATTGACAGCTAAATTTAGATATAGTTGACATTGATATTCCATTTAAGATTTTCTTCAAACCTTATACACAGAAACTGGCAGTACTTATATTAGAGAGCTCTTGGTTCTTAGGAACAGCCTTGGAATCGCTTTTTGAGTTGAGGTGGTGCAACTGATAATGGATTTGTACATTTACAGAGAGATTGTTCTCAATGAATCATTCACTCGTTGATAACATAAATTGTTTAATCTCTTGGTCATGATCAACTTTGTCAGTGACTGTTATCAAAATACTTGTCATCTGCAAGTAGTGTAGTATACCCTGTAGTAAGCTTTGTGTTTATGTCATCAATATATAACAAAAACAGTGTGAGACCCAGAATTGTGCTGTATGGTACACTATATCTAACTAGCATTATGTTATCTTCTGTAATCTGTTTGACAGATGTAATTCTAACCCTCGGTTATCAGTACCAGTCACAGCTTTACCAGGTAGCTTTCTTAGGAGTATGGTGTGATTAGTATCATAAAGGCTTACAACACAACATGAACAAATACTAGTTTTTTTAATGTGTTTGGTAGGCTACAACACACTATGGCATAATGCAGAATAGCATGAAACTGACTGGAGACAATGCAATGCCAATAGCATAACAACATCCAAATATTGATGGCTGCACAATCAGTAACAGTTGACAACACGATGCAGTAGGCTCATATCAGCCATGATGCAGGCAAGCATAGACATCACTGGTAGTGGTGGTGCTAGTTTTGAGTTGGCACATGCAGCCAGTGTTGTGGGCTCATGCTGGAGGCTGATGAGGGAGTCTCTGATGTTGATCTGCAGATCCGTGGCTACAAAGCCGTAGATCAGTGCATCAAGTAACATCTGTGATGAGCCAGCGTGGCCATTTGCAGACACTGCCAGCACAGCTTATGGATCTGGAGCAACAAGGTAGATGGTGAAAGCTAGCAACATAGCTGTGGTTTCACAACACCCTTCCCCTACCGGGGGGGGGGGGGGGGGGGGGGGGGGGGGGGGGGGGGGGGGGGCACTCTGTGGCCAGCCCCATGCCGTGTGAAGAGTGAGGTGTAAGACATCCATCTCTTCTGCAGCCTCCTGCCCCCCCCCCCCCCCCCCCCCCCCCCCCCACCACCACCACCGCCACCACCACAACAGTTTATGATCCAGGTGATCCTGGTCTGTGTGCACTTTGTCAAAAGGCTGAAAGTGACCTGGCCAATGGTGGCTGCACCGGGTGGGCAGTGGTGGGAACACTGGAGGTGACATTGTGATGACATTTGGGCTCCAGTGTGTCGGCTGCTCCACTGATACAACCACTGGGGATGTCCCCCGTTGTGGTAAGCAATCTGAAGTGTTGATCTGCCCTGGGGCAGGGAATCCAGTTTTGAGACTAGACTCGCATCCTGGGGATGCCTGATATAAATAAAATTAGAATTAGAGGGGTTTGGTGAAGGAGGATGGGGCAAGTGGGCTCCAGCATGATCTCTTCTTCTGGTGAAGGATGGGAAAATGGGCTGCGGTGTAAGGGATGGGGAGAAAAAGACGAGGCAGTCACATAACCAGAGCTGATTCCAGTGGTGGGTGATGGTCCAGTCAACAGTATCGAGCATAAAAGCCTGTCAGCCCCATTGCTGATGAATGTTAGCTTGGAACCATTGATCTTATTGGCCTAAGCCACAGGCCCACAAACATGTGCCAGGCCAGGACTTTGGGGAGGTAGCAGGAACCAGGGTGCTGGGAGTGGGTAGCAGTAAATGCAAGACAGATTGGGGTCGACGCCCATGTAAGAACTCTGATGGGCACTTATCACCAAATGGTGTTGCCCAATATGAACTTTTAAAAAATGTCAGTGAATCTAGCCTTGAAGCATCTTGGACGTATTTCTTTATCTGCTGTTTATGTGAACCTCTCTGCCTTTCCATTTGATTGGGGATGAAAAGGAGGTGAAGAGGTGTGCTTCATTCCACTTTTAGGATACAAACCCTCAAAGACCTCTGCTCAAAATTGTGGACTATTGTCTCTCACTAATGTCTGTGGCAGGCCTTCAATGGCAAAAATTTTTAACAGCAACCTCAATGTGTATTTCACTGCGTATTCCACTTTGCTTGTATGGCAGCCAACAATACATGGGAATCTGGAAAAAGTGCCAATGATAGTGTGTATTCAGAAACAGAACTGCAAAATCGAGATGCACTCATTTCCAAGGTTTTATGGTTGCTGCCCAAGGAAAAACTGATGTAGGAGCAGTATGATCTGGGACACGAGCTGTTGGGTTGAACAATGTGATCAAAGCCTTATGGTCCATGGTCAGGTGGAACTTGGTGTCATAAAGAAAGTCATGAAATTTCTTCAAAGTGAGTGTCATTGCCAGTTTTTCCTTCTCTATTTGAGGGTATTTTATTTGTGCAAAGGGGAGGGATTTTGAAGCATACATGATGGGGTGTTCTGAACCATAAACCTCTCAGTGAGCCAGGACAGCCCCCACTCCATGCTCCAATGCATGCACACAACCACTGTCTGCTTCCTGGGTTGGAACATTGCTAAACAAGGTGCTGAGTGTAGACACTGTTTGAGCTCCCAGAATGCCATTTCACATGCTGCCAACCACATGAAAATCACTCCCTTCTTACACAAGTAATGTAATGGACAAGTTATCTGAGACGCCGTTGGAATTAATTTTCCATAATATGTAATATTTCCCAGAAAAGCCTGGTGCTGCTTGAGATTCACCAGCCAAGGCTTAGTTTTAATTGCTTTGATGTGTTTCTGGACTGGTGGTATACCTTCATGAGTAAGTGTGTGGTCTAAACTTGCTGAAATTGCATTTTAATCCTGCCTTCTAAAAAATGGAAAAGAGTGAGTTCATGCCGGTGGAAATTCCCATGAGGAAAATGCCTTCCAAATAGTTAATGAAACACAATTAGGTTGTAAAGTAGCTCTTCCATGAGCCTGTAGAAAGTCACGAGGGCACTGGAGACCCCAAAGGTTAACCATTTATATTTGTGTAAGCCATGTGATGTATTACTCACCAATATCTTTCGTGAACATTTGTCTAATGGGAACTGCAAGTACACTATGACAAGGTCAATTTTAAGAAGAAGTGTCCACCCTCTAGCTCTGCTTGTATTTCCTCAGGCTCTGTAATGTGGAACATGTTCACATTCAAGATGACTTAAAGTCCCCACAAAGTCTTGAGTTTGTCAGATGGTTTCTTGGCAACAGCAAGGGGAGTATCACACTGACTCAATGATATACATTCTATCACATCCAGTCCCTGCAACCTGTTTGATTCATCATTGACCTGGTCCTAGAGTGACAGAGGAAATGGCCAGGGGCAAAAAAAGTAAGGCAGTGTCATAAGTTTTTAGCAAAATGTGAGCTTCAAAATTATTCGCTTTTTCTGAACCAAAAGACTTCAGTGTGTCCAGACTGAAAAGGTCAGTGTCAGTACTGCGTATTGATTAAGTAAGTTATGTCCCTGGTTACATTTTTGTTCAGGTCTTACATGGTAAATTGACCTTCCATGGTAAATTGACCTATCAGTGGAATGTATTGCTTATTATAAGTTACCAACCATCAAACTGTTAGGAGTAGTATGTTTTTAGCACTCAGTCGTCAGGCCACGAGTGGCCTACCAGAACCATCTGACTGCTGTGTCATTCTCAGCAGAGGAAGCGGATAGGAGGGGTGTGGGGTCAGCACACCTCTCTCCCGGTCATTATGATGGTATTCTTGACCGAAGCCGCTACTATTCGGTTGGGTAGCTCCTCAATTGGCATCACAAGGATGAGTGCACCCCGAAAAATGGCAACAGCGCACGGCAGCTGGGTGGTCACCCATCCAAGTGCCGGCCACGCCCAACAGCGCTTAACTTCGGTGATCTCACGGGAAATGGTGTATCCACTGGAGCAAGGCCATTGCCCGTTAGGATTAGTATGGTTGCCCCTAATTATAAATATGTTTGAAATTGATGTCTGGCAGTGGCATCCATATTGACTTGAAAGCAGACTCTCTTGCCAAATATGAAGCTGAAAATTTAAGTGGTTTCTTCCTACAGTATACAGAAAGGTTTTGTTCCTCTTCTGTGACAGAATGTCACTTGCTGTGTAAAGACAACAACATTTCAGATGTGCTGTTTGTGAAATCCAATTTCCTATTTATGTCACATGAACCAGAAAGGAGCTTTCAAGTTTGGTGACTACAAAACATTAAGGGTGTCGGTTTGAATTAGTACATTAACCCTTCAAGCAAATAGCTGCCAACATGCTTAGCATGTCGGCGGTAGTTTATATGGCCAGTTGGTACAAGACTGCAACATTTTGTTTAAATTGCTATAGTGCAAGAATTCATTTGTTGAAAATCAATAAAATTTCAGGAGAAGTTAACAATAGACCTCTGTTACATTTGAAACATACATGATCAATGAAAACTAAAGCTCAGTGTGGTATATTTGGTAACAAACTTCAAAACAAAAGTCCTGCACTGCTCTTCCCATGTGTTTCTAGGACCAGTTAATATACAAAGCCTGAAATTTATGTGTGTAGCTTCCTTTGCCTTCTCAGTGACTTCATAAACAATAAATGCACTGTGCACTGACATATTTCTTAGCTGTCTAAAAATTTTCATGCACCATGCCATTTTTTTCCTTTGAAGTTCCTGATTTCTTCTGACTTGTTCACTTTCCAGTAAATATCTTAATGCTCCACCAGCACAGAAACACAGCTGACAAAGTAGTGTTCCTGCCATTAACTTATGGGCAAACAATGCAGCTTTACAGGTGATGCTACAACTGATGAGTATGTGGTCGTGTAACCACCAGAGCAGATGCTTGTGGCACATGATTACATACTGAGGTTCCAAAGGTGTAAGAGACACCAAAGAAGTGTTTCTGGAGGTTTTATTGCAAATTGTGGGAACAGATAGAGTATGTGCTGAGTGACTACTTGCACACTGTTAGTCAGAAAACTTGTTACAATGGGTTGCCATAAAAAAAGAGAAAGTATTCCGTATCTCCCAACATTTCCAGCTTTTACAAACTCCATATCTCTTCATTCATTGCCCTTCATACTGACACACTGAGAAACATGTGAATGTGAAACAAGTATAATTGTACAGACTCTGAAGTGTGACTTCTATAAACAATTTGATGAGAAATTTACCTAGATTATCACTACCGGAAAATCTCATAGTGCTCAGAAACTATACACGGTATATCCTATGGGGAAAAAACACATGGATTACTGTAGCTAATTGTGACTTAAAATGAGTTGTCTGTTATTTGAAGTTCCATTCTTAAATTTGCTCATCTTCTGGTTGCATATGAAGTTCACAGTCAGTTCTTTCACTATATTAATATTCACTGCTGCATTTCTAATGCTCCGTTTGAAGTAATCTCTTTTTCACTTTTTCTCAACAGTCTTTAACATAACACTCAAATCTCTTTCAATAAAATGTTCTAGAGCTTCATCGGTAAAGCGCGGAACACCAGCAAACTTAAAGGGCGTGTTTCTGTTTGCGACATTCCTTTTTACTTTGACATATATCAGCTCAGTTGATTATATTCCACTTTTTACATTTTCATTTATCCTTTTACATGGTGGTTGGATAAAGGAGCATCCCTAGATATGAGAAGGGAGAATGTAACCAGTCGGCAGTGGTTGCTTTAAGCCTCGGTAATACGTTATGTCAACTAGCATGGATTGATAGCTAACAAATCATCCATTACTATAAGGCAGACTTCTTCCATTCAGCGAGGCACAGCACACTACCTATGAAATTCTTAAAAATTGTTACCATTCACTTCTGTATGCTAATTGGATCAACAGGAATGTTAGAGCCATAAAACAAGTTTTGCTCCTGGTATCAAACATATATTTACTGAAGTACCATCGACCACAGTGAGGCAATGAGGCAACCACATCTCTCTGTAGTTACTTTCAGGACACTGCTCCCCTTGGAGACAAGTCAAAAGTAATATTCATCTGTAGGTACTTTCAGGACACTGACCCCATTGGCCTCTCAGCCCGAAAGTTTCAACTGAAGATTACATGTGTAATTTTTTCCCTTATGTTTCTTACTGAACCAAGAAATTTAATTAAAGGCTACTGGAAAAATACATATCTTCTATTAATGGTCAACTATTAATGAAATGTAACATGTTACAAAAATTGAAACTACCACAAAATAAATATAAAATATACAGAACACATTAAAACAACTCATCATAATGGAATGAAACATCTTTTGCAAATACAATGATACAAATATGAAAAAAATATGAGTAATACATTACAATATTGTGAAAAGGAAAGTTGCTGCTCACCATACAGCAGAGATGCTGAGTCACAGGTAGGTACAACAGAAAGACTGTCACAAATATATCTTTCGGCCAGTAAGGCCTACACAGTCACGCAAATGCAACTCACACACACATGACTACAGTCTCAGGCAACTGAAGCCACACTGCCAAGAGAAACACAGGAAAGAAGAGAAAGAAGGGCAGGTATTGAGTATATAGAAAATAGTAAGAAGGGAAAACAGCACTGATTGAGGATTGAAGAAAAGCCGTCAAGCAAAAATCAAACAATGAAAAATCCAGGAATGGAATGTAATGATATTGTGAGAAGGACATGCTGAGTTGCTGATAGGCACAACCAAAAGACTGTCACAATTATAGCTTTCGGCTAGTAAGGCCTTTATCGTCTAATTTTGACAAAGGCCTTACTGGCTTAAAGCTATATTTGTGACAGTCCTCTTGTTGTGCCTTCCTGTGATTCAGCATCTCCACAATATAGTGAGTAGCAAGTTTCCTTTTCACAATATTATTACATTCCATCCTGGATTTTCCATTGTTTGTAATACATTACAAGCTGGCAAAGGTGGTTATATTTCATCATGCAGTCAGAATTGTATAACTGATACAAATGGCTGGCCAGGTGAGCGGCTAAAAAAATATGGCTGAGCCACTCTAACAAACATTAAAATAACCCACCCAATAATCTGGCCAGCAGTCCTGACAAGACATAATAACTTAAAATCATTTCCACACTCCTCTTATTGTTGTGTAACAAATTTGTTTAACCACAAAAAATTTAGTAACTTGGCCATCCTGTAGCAATTAAAATACCACACAGTTGTTATAAAAATAAATGTTACTAATGGAATATTACAGCTGTTAATTTAAAGGATGCAAGAACCATGTTGTAACTAATATTTTTGCCTTTCAGTTTAGATTCCTGGTAGTTGAAGATGAGAGAGATGCCTTTATTGGACAATTATGAACACTTTGTTGGGACTGAAGACTTCTGTGTTTGACCAAGGAAAGAGTACAAATGACTGAATATAGTGATCTTTTTATGTATTAAATGAAAAATCTCGTATTGTATTCTGTAATTTTACCTATTTTGACATAATTACATTTCATTAAATTAATCATTAAAAGTATTTCTTTAGAAATATTGCAGTTAGTTATTGCTGTGAACACCTTACACCCTTAGTACGAATACTTGCAGCAGTATAATGAAGCAAGATTACAGGTTAGAGTGCTCAAAAAAGAACTTTTATATTCTGAAATATGTTAGTTTGATAGTACAAGAATGTCCTTGAGTGAGAAACATTGAAACTGTAGAATTGTGTTTTGTGTGAAAAATTAATTTTACAAGTTTCAAGAACCAGACATCAGTAAGGATTATAATAGTGTCATGTTCTCTTCATCAAGTATGTCACCCAACAGGGAAAGGGAGTGGGGGTGTTAATGCCCCATCAACAGTTAGTTACTCAACGGATTTATTTGTGTGCCCCTTTATGATAATATATTTTTGAATGTTTCTTTCCATCTTCCAAATTTTTGTGCTTTGGGATATTTAACAGTCCAAATTTGTGAACAAGCTTGTGTTTACATGTTGTTGACATAGCTTTGCATTTATTTACTGAACTTGTCACATAGAAGCTTTATAACATTTAGTTACCTTTTTGTCTTCTGCATCACACATAATAGTATATATGTTCAACAGTGAATAGGCATTGTTTACTGTTGTCCAGATTTGTCCTTTTTTTAGGAGAAAGCTCACATTCTTGTTAAAGACAGTGATTAGTTTCTAGGTAGAGTTGTTATGATTTTGACTGTGTTACGGCATTTATTAAATATATAGGTCTGTATTTTTCCAATATTTCCCACAAGTATTATATAGAAACTAACTCTACCATAAACATTCTCCTAATACAAGATAGATAAAAACAGAAGATATATTTTCTGTTTCTTCCATTAACAGTGTAGTCAAAAATATTATACCTGTACATAACTTTCTCTTCTTGGATCAACATTGTAAATCCTATAGTATGTTTTCTCCAACTGGTTGCAATTTTGATTTCATTTCAGATACACATAATTGTAGGCAGTATTCAGTAATGACATGACTGTAACTGTTAACCATTTTTTCACTCTTAAACATTACTCAAAATGAACATGGCACCAAGCCCTGACAGAATTCCAATTAGATTTTATATGGAACAGAAGGCACCATTAATGCATTTACTAAATCATATATATTGTTGATCTCTTGCATAGCAAACATGTTTGCATTCTGGAAAAACATAGCAAACATGTTTGCATTCTGGAAAAAGAGCACAAGTCATTCCCCTGTACAAGAAGGGAAAAATGGGTGCACTGAATTAACAACGAATATCACCAATGTCCATGGTCTTTGAGAACATTTTAAACTCAAAACACTATAACGTTTGTGGATGAAAAGAATCACCCTCAAAGAATGAGCATTAAGGTAAACCAACTTGTGTGAAACACAGCTTACGTTATTCATAAGTGATATCTTGCCATCAGTTAATGCAGATGAACAAGTTGATTCTATTTTGCTAGCTTACCAAAAGGCACTGGGTACCCTACCACAGTGTCAACTAATACTGATGGCATATCTTCAACACAAACAAAAGTAATGTTGGATGTGCCCCATGAAAGTTTAACTGAACCTCTACTATTCACAGTATACATAAATAAATTATAAATGGGGTAAGCAGCACTACATGGCCAACATAAAAGAATTTTTTACGAGTCAAAATCAAGCATTTGCAAAATGTAAGAATGAGGTGGTGGTGGTGGTTAGTGTTTAACGTCTTGTCGACAACGAGGTCATTAGAGATGGAGCGCAAGCTCGGGTTAGGGAAGGATTGGGAAGGAAATCGGCCGTGCCCTTTCAAAGGAACCATCCCAGCATTTGCCTGAAACGATTTAGGGAAATCACAGACAACCTAAATCAGGATGGCCGGAGACGGGATTGAACCGTCGTCCTCCCGAATGCAAGTCCAGTGTGCTAGCCACTGCGCCACTTCGCTCGGTGTAAGAATGAGATTTCAGAACTGAAAGAAACATGTGTCAAGTCTGCAATTTAATACCAGTGCACTGAAAATAGATATTAATAAACTTAAAGCAGCAAAATGTGTATGATTGACAAAGACACTGAAAAATCTACCAGAAACATTTCCTTTGTTCTGATAATGGGTCTGAAGTGAAAGACAACAATGAAGTTAACAAACTGCTGCAGGAAGAAAACTGTGTTATGAAGCTTAAAATCGGGATTTATAAACAAAAGTGGATTGCCATGAACAAACTATAGTGAAAATACCAAGCTGTGATGCATGTAAAAACATGTGACCTGTTAAGACTAAAAAAGTGCTATTAAAGATACTAGATAACAAGTCACAATAAACAGTAAATTTGAAGTGCAAACTAATTTATGTGATGATCCAGATGTAAATCATTCACTGAGAAATGGAAAAGAAAAGTCTAGTGCACTGACAGTAAATAATCAATGAAATGAAGTACTTTTTGTAAGCGATAGTCTGGGAAGAAACTGTGGGAAGATACTGCAAGACAAATTAGGTAATCATTTCACTGTGCAAAGTATTATAAAAACTGATGCACCAATCAAGTAAGCTGTTAAAAACATGGAAAAATTAACTAATAACTTCTCAGTGAATAACACATTAATTATTATTGGTGACTCAAATGACACTGTAAAACTTCTAGAAGAATTACAGAGGAATATGATGGATTCTCTGGAAATTGATATGATGCCCAAGGCCTGAATGGTAAAATGAAATTTGTGAATCACTTCATGTTGGAAACTGCTACAAATGTGTGTATGAAGAGACTGTGTGTGAACTTTGAAATTGATTGACTGGGCAGCTAATTGTGAACCAGTATGTAAACAGAAACAACAAAAAAAGAAAGAGCTGCAATACGCGTACCGAGCTGGATTTCAAACCAACTTAATTAATGGATAGATGGGTGAAAAAAGACTGTAATATAGTGGAAATTGGAAACATGTCAACAGAAGGCAGAATCCCACATCCAGTGAACCAATAAGCCAAAAGTCAAACACCATCAATCCCACCATTGGAAGAAATGCGATTTTTGTTTTCCACTAGAGACACTAGTGAAAAATGTGAGGTAAGTGATCAAGAAATAAATAATACATAATTTTAAATTGCTCCATTAGGCTTAAACAAGATGTACTGAAGGAAAATATCAGATTATATCAAAGAAAAAATGGAATTCAACAGTGTAATTAAATATCATAACCTGTACAGTGAAAGAGATGAACGCTTTATAGTTTAATTACTAGGTAAAATACAATTATTATTTGTATGTACACTTCACCACATGAAGACAAAAAAGTGTTTTGTAATGATGTGAAGGAACTTTTGGAAGAAATTAACTCCCCCAAGAGAAATATAATTGTCTTTGGTGATTTTAATACTGATTTCTCAAAATCCAATCAGTTCAAAGAGGATATAAATTTAATACAGTCACCCAACATAAGCTCAGTTGTAACTGAACCAACAAAGAAAACAGCAACTTCTGTAAATATCATTGACCAGTTTTTGATACATAGGTGCAAATACGCCTATATCACACAAGTGGTAAACACAGATTTTAGCGGTCACTACGCTCAAATTTGTATAATGAAAGTAGGAGTACACTCAAAACTCCATGAAGTAAGATGGACAGAAAAATATTGAAAATTAAAAAATTCAAATTTTAATTTTCTCCCGAAGAATGAAAATTTGAATGATAAAATAATCTCAAGTTTATCAGCACACTAGCTTAGTTTCTGCTACTTTGCTCAAACAGAATGCATGGTCTACGCAGATTTTGATTTTCCTTTTTATTTTTATAATTTTATTGTTTTATTAATTTTTGTGTTCTTCACAAATTGCAACACTTTCTAAACTTTTCACAATAGTTAAGGCCGTATAAGCACAGTCATTTATGAATTTACTTCTGATCATAAACTGATTCCGGTAGCTAGAGTCCAAGGTTTCTGTTAATCATGCCGTTTGTGTTCTTGTGGTGATATTTCTATAGAACTTTCATGCACTAACACTTACTTCTTTACATCTACCTGAGAAGCGAAATACCAGTTTTCATAGATTTAGCTTTAAAGGTTCTTTAATACAATGAATGTTCTTAGGTTCTTTAATATAATGAAATATTTCTTAAAAATGTAAAGCCACTATTTCACACTGTTAGGGGATGAATTTCCAAAAACAGTGAAAAACACATTTTTTTAATTTCCAGCCAAGAAGCCAAATACTGATTTACATAGTTTTAGCTTTAAAAATGCTTTCATAATGAACTAAATTAATAAAATGTATGTTCCTCTATTTCACTCCCTTAGGGGTTGAATTTCCAAAAACACCAGAACATGAATTTATTTTATTTCTAACTGAAAAGCCAAATATTAGTTTTCATATTTAGCTTGAAAAATGCTTTCACAGTGAAATTTGTTCATAGAACATTCCGACCCCTAAGGGGTTAAATTCCAAAAATAGTGAAATGAGTTTTTGTTTCTAACAGGGAAGCCAAATACAAAATTTCACAGATTTAGCTTCAAAAATGCTTGCATAATGAAATATTTCTGTTAAAATTTCCATCTATTTTTTTATTTTTGACCGAGAAGCCAAATTCAATTTTCCATAGGTTTAGCTTTAAAAATGCTTTCACAATGAAATATTTCATAAAACATTTCATTCCCTATTTCACCCCCATAGAGACTGGATTTCCAAAAACACTGAAACACATGGTTTTTTCTTTTGTAACCAAGAAGTCAATTACCAGTTTTCATAGCTGAAATTTTACAAATACTTTAGTAGTTCTTTAATAGTGATTTCTTCTCAAAAAGCCTTTCACCCACTATATCACTCCTATAGAGGTTAAATTTACAAAAAATACTGAAACATGTATTTCTTTATTTCTGACAGAGAATCCAAATATCAGTTTCTTAGGTTTAACTTTAAAATTGCCTTAATAGTGACATATTTTCAAAACCCTTTCGTGTCCTATTTAACCCCAGTAGGGCTGAAATTTTTTTAAATCCTTTATTAAACAATGCCTACAGTTTAAAATCAACATCCTCTCCAAACTTCAAGTTTCTATCCTTAGCAGTTTGGGCAGGACGAAGATGAGTCAGTGAGTGAGTAAATCCATTGGTATATTGCTTTTTATATGTAAAGTTTAAACATTTTTTGAAATAGATTTTCCCTTGAAAACAACTACATGGAACTCTGTTCTAAAAACAAACAAGCAGATCACAAAAGGGGTAAAGATATAATGCCAAAATAGGAGAAGATTGCATGAGTACTCTAAGCAACATACTAGTCTTGATTTTATTACTTACTTCAAATGATAGAAATGGATATTAACCCAAGTTACATCAGAAACAAAGAAACTTAAAAGTGACAAACTATTGTGTTATTCCAAGAATGGAACTAAAGCAGCCTAGCACATTATAAGAGGGAAAATAGGTGCTAGTTCAGTTAATCACAGCAAGATAGAATTGAAGGGGACGGAGTCATAGGCCACATCAAACTAGTTTTGAGATACAGCAAGTTTAAAGTTCCACGGAGATCTGAAAATGTTTAATACAAAATAGAAACCTTATTTCTACTGCAAATACTTGCGAAACATGTTATTAAATAGTCAACTCTCTGGATGCTGTAAAATATTAATTTTAGAATGATTCTAATTAAGATGTAGTCAACGGTGGCTTATGACATCTCCCAAAAATTGTTTATAACATAAAGTATGAATTTGTAAGGATTTATTTTAACTACTCTTACACAGCAAGCAGAATATATAATTTTTACACATTAATGTATACATATCAGGTATCTGAGATGTATAAATTGCTTTTTCATTGATACAGTTACATCTAGGAAGTTCCTCTACCTCATCATTGTACACGTTACTTCCATTACATGACCGAAAGAAATGGCATCAATTTTTTCTGGTTAATTGGTAGTGACTTTCTGTACTTTATTGGCAGATGATATAGATTTGGTTCAACTAGCCTTTCTTTCTTTTTGACACGAATATCCACTGACATGAAAGCTCCTATGTCTGACTAACAGTGCTTTACACTTAGCTTGAAGGGATCTTCAGACTCAAACTTAAATTGAGTAGCTTCGCTGAAATGGTGGGGATCTTCAGATGTGGATTCTGTAGGTTTTGAGATCAATGTCTCCAGGCTTTCCAAACTTCTGAGTCTTCTCTTTCCATTTTAGTTACAATGAAATGTTTTGGACTCGCAGATTTTATTACTTCTGCCCATTCACCTGGATTGTATACTATTGGACGTCTGTTTCTTGCATACCGTTCAATGTGACCATTATCATGATCTCAAGGTAGCATGGTGTGACCTACCACAGGGAAGTAATGCTGGACAGAATCAAATCTTTTAGTAGAAACAAGGGACGTTTCCAAAGCAATAATAGTCCAATTCTTTGCCTGACCCTTGCAATTGTCTGTGATTATGTGGAGATGTTTTGTCTGAGGATTTGTTATATCCAAGTACTTCAATAAGCAGCTCCCAGCCTCATCTGAACCCCGTCCTCCACTTTCTCGCTCCACAGAAACATATAACCCTTATTTGATCCACAGTCATCAATACCATAGTTGTATGTCCATATTTTCCTCTCATAAAATGCTGGACCATCTGTTAGTTTAGGTGTGGGGAACATTTGCTGCATGTCCATTGCTATCACATGATGCTCTTTCAAATTTTCTTTAGCCAGAGCAGTTAAAGATGCAATCATATTTTGTCCTCTGTCAGCCTTTTTGAGATGCAGTTCATATTGTTGTTTCTTTTCTGTGACTTCTTCTGCACATAATTCTGGGTTCTTTATTGCAATTAGAAATCCACCACATTTTGAACAGGTGTTACTCTTTGGTAGTTTGAAGCCTATGTTAAATTCAGATACGAAAATTTCTCTGAATTTACTTTCAGATACTGCAGGATTCTGCTTTTCCTTGCAGTATTCTCAGTATTTATCTCGAAACAATGAAGCAATTGTGAGATCACAATCCAAATACACTCTATTGGGGTTCTGTTGCCTATTGCAATGACTGTTCTATTTCGGTATGGCGTTGAGAAATTCTCTAACACTTTGTACAGCTTCGTCTTGAAATTTATGTGGGTAGTTTCCATGTTTTCCTGAAAGAAAAAAAAGATGAGCTTATATCCTCTTCCTAATAGAAATATTTGTATAGAACTTAGTTGGAGTACATCGCTAACTTATAGTACAAAGTAACATACACACCTCTTCCATCTTCTTTTGGCACTGCAAATCCCTGCTTCATTTGATGTTGCAAATTCCTCACTCTTTTTGCATGTATCTGTAAGCCATGAAGCCTTAGGAAAGCTTCCTTGCAGATCATGATTTCTATTCCGCAAACCCTCACATGATAAGAAAATGTAACATCCCTGGATGATATTTTCTTGGAAGTCTTTTTTGGGTAGCTTTGAAAGAAATTATGACAAATATAACAAAAATGAAATAAATATACAAAATATTAAAACATTTGTATTTAAATAGTGAACAAACCTCCACTTTTTTTGGTTCCATTTTCATACAGCTCATCAGGTAAGTATTCTGGGCATTAAAGTTTTCTATGTCCCAAAATGAATGAAAAATGTTTTCTTCCTCTCCAAGCAGTTTCAGAAGCATTTATTTAAACAAGTACAGGGACTTCCTATAGTAGCAGCCTGAACAGTCTTGTGGGTTTTTAAAGACTTATACTGCTGGCCAGCATTTCATCAACGTTTTGCTTTATTTTTCTTCCACTGATCAATATTTCACTTTCTTTTCCGTGAAGGCTTTGGTTTTTCGGGTGATTCTTCATTTATTCTACTTATTTCAAGCTATAATATGAAGAGCAAATAGTCTAACAATTTGCATGAGATATAGTCATAAGCCACACAAAACATTAAATTTCGCTAAAATCGCATTCATGAGAAAATATTTTTTACTCATCTTTTGCCTTTGAAACTACATTATTGCACCATCAAGTTTCATCATTAACACACAGGATGGCTGTCAAACGTGTTGGCAATGTTGAGAGAAACAAAGTCACAAGCCACAGGAAATTAATCACCAGAAATAAACCGCTTTATATACATACCGAAACATCATCTGAGCTGGAACTGATAGTCGATGGATTCCAAGATTCATCACTGTCAGGATCCAAAGGGTAAAGCTCTTCACTTCCACACCTGTCTGTGCCAAATATGCAGTGAAGACGCTTCAGACGTTTCTGAACCACCTGCCATTTTGCCATCGCTTGTGACTATGTATCTTCTGAAACTACCACCAGATGGTACAGCATAGAACTGCACTCCGTCATAGCCTGCTATCTGTTGCAGTAACACGGAACTTTTTCGACACATTGTGAAGAAGAAATTGTTAAGAATGCCGCAACATGAAAGACTCAATTTCGTGAAAGTTGTGGCTTATGACTATATCTCTCCGAGTCCTTCAACTGATTAAGAATAACAATAAACTAACTGACTCCAGATGAGTAGCTAGAGCTTTAAAGTATTATTTCTCAAACATAGCTATGCAGTAGGAAATGCACATCATGACAATCAGCCAGACAAGAAAAGAGCACAGTCAGATAAAAAAAGTTCATTCAAATACATTACTCATGTATCCAGCAACACCTGAGGGACTGTGTAAAATTGTAAAGTGTTTCTTTTTCTTGTGCCTTCATTCCACATTGTCCCAGGGTCACCATGGTTATTAACAGTTTGATATGGTTAGTTTAAGAGGTGGCCAGTTGCACTTCCTGTCACCACCACGTTAACCTCCCCCCATACGCAATATGTGTACCCCAGCTGTCTGCATATAGTGTCATTCATATAAAAGTGAGATAAAGTTTTTCAAAATGTTTTCAAATCGTTTATCTGAAGCTATACTTGTGTACCAGGCCAGTGTTCACCTAGTGGGATGTGTGAAATTACCTAAAAGTCTCATCCGGGCTGGCTGGCACACCAACACTTATTATTAATACACAAAGTAGATTAAATGAGGTGATGGTGCACCACCTCAGTTCAGTGGGTGCTGATGAGATACCAGACGCTATCATCAAAGCTAATGCAATACCTATTGTAGAACCACTAGTAGGAGAGAGACGTATTTCCAGTTTAAAAACTGCAAAAGCAACACCTCTGCATAAGAAAGCTGAAAATGTGACATTGCTAATTATAGGCCAGTTTTGCCAGGCTTCAGAAAAATTATGGAAAATGTTGCTTATAAGATTAACAGCCTTCTTAAATAAAGAAACGCTAAGTAAATGACTCACAACGCAGGTTCAGAGATGGAAAGTCAACCCATTCAGCAGTTTTTGCCTTTTTAAATGAATTACTGCAAGAGACGATGATACAACATGTATCTGGGACATTTCTTGATCTTAATAATGTCTTTGATATTAATCATCATGACATTCTCTTGCATAAGTTAAGTAACTATGGATTTCAAGGCAGACTGAAACTTGGTTTCAATCACATCTCAAAAATCGCCAACAGATTACAGAAACAAAATACAAAGACAGTGAACTAAAAAATTCTAGTTTTTACAGTAAATAATAATAATAATAAGAAGAAGAAGAAGAAAGTAAATTGGAAAAAGAAAACACTACATGGCAAGCACCCATATCATCTAATACAGCCACACATCGATCAAGATGCATCCAACACATGGCTAGGAAAAGGCAATATATACAGTGAGATGGAAGGATTCATGATTGCAATACAGGATCAAACAATAAACACCAGATATTACAAAAAGCATATTATTAAAGATCCCAATACCACAACAGATAAATGCAGACTTTGCAAACAACAAATAGAAACAGTAGATCACATCACAAGTGGATGTACAATACTAGCAAATACAGAATACCCCAGAAGACATGACAATGTAGCAAAAATAATACATCAACAGCTTGCCTTACAACATAAACTTATAAAACTACACATTCCCACATACAAGTATGCACCACAAAATGTACTGGAGAATTATGAATACAAATTATACTGGAACAGAGCCATTATAACAGATAAAACAACACCACATAACAAACCTGTCATCATACTCACCAATAAAAACAAAATTAACATAACTAATCGAAATATCCATACCCAATACAACAAATATACAAAAGAAAACAGGAGAAAAAATTGAAAAATACATCCAACTGGCTGAGGAAGTCAAGGATATGTGGCATCAGGATAAAGTTGACATTATACCAATTATACTATCAACTACAGGAGTCATACCACACAATATCCACCAGTACATCAATGCAATACAGCTGCATCCAAACTTATACATACAACTACAGAAATCTGTAATTATTGATACATGTTCAATTACCCGAAAGTTCCTAAATGCAATATAACATATACCGTACAGTTAAAAGGAAGTCACGCTCGATCAAGGTCCGTGTGACTTTCTACTTTTGACCAGACATAACGTCTGAGATAAGAAAGAAATAATAATAATAATAATAATAATAATAAATCTTATTATTATTATTATTATTACTACTACTACTACTACTACTACTACTACTACTACTTCACGTATAGAGTCCCACAAAGGTCAGTTTTGGGTCCTACCCTATTTCTGATGTATGTAACTGACTGATAAAATTAATGATGGAACAACAAAGCTATTTGGAGATGGCACTAATATTCTAAGTAAATCACGCAGTCATGAAAATCTGCAAGAAATTGCAACATTGCTTATGCATAGCTTAGCACAGTGGTTCAGAACCAACAACTTCATCACAAACTCTGAAAAAACTGTGGCAGTTAACTTCTGCACCACACAAAATCTGCATCCTGCAAACCCTGTTTTCAATATCTCAAATGTGAGTTACAGAAAGTTTTTGGGTATACACATTCAGGAGGACTTGAAGTGGGTGATCCTCTTAAACACTCTAAATAAAAAACTGCTCACCAAGTGGCAGCAGGAGAACACACATACATATATAAAAAAAGGTTTTACATCTGTTCTCCTGCTGCCACTTGGTGAGTAGATTTTTATCTATCCAATTTATACTGTAAAATGTGTTCCATATTAGTATGCCATCACTACTGATCTAAGGAATGATTTTTTGTTGGAATTCTGCATCTTAAAAACCATTTTTTTAAAAGAAAAAGATTATTAGGGCGGTAGAGGAACCTAACAAAGGAATTCCTGTGGACTCCCTTTCAAAAGCCTGAAAATACTGCCTCTGCCTTGCTTGTATAAATAGTAAATACTAATTTTTAACAGAAGGGAGCATCTTTAAAAATCAACACATTTTTAAGCATAACTATGATTTACAAACATATGACATTAGGCAGAAACTTTACCTGTATGTAAACACAGTAAATACAAACTTATGCAAAAGAGGAGTATACTATACTGGAGTTAAGTTATAAAACCGTATGCCTATGTAGAGCTGCGCTACGTGACAGTGAGGTAGATATATAATAAAATGACACAAGTTAGATATAAGACACTTTTTATTCCGAGAGGAAGTATGCAGGTAAAAGGCAACCAAATACACCAAAGCCATCAAGCTGACTGACTGTCAAAGACGGCTCGTATGGTCTTGGTTGCCCTTCAGTGATGGTCTCCAGAGTTACCACAGAGAATCCACCCCATTTCCCTCTAGTGGAAACCACTGAGAGGGAAGGCACTGGTATCTGGTCAGGAGCAGGACATAGTCATAGCTGGGGTTGGATGGAGCTGGTGGCAAAACACAGTGTGGTGGGTGCAGGCATCATGAGGATACCATTGACCAAGAAGCAAGAGGTGTGGACAGCAGTGTCAACATTGTGTGAGAATTTGACTGTTTTGCGAAAGTGGCGGGCGACAGAGCAAACTGTGGTCTGATGATCTGGATGCTACCCTTCAATGAGGATTTCATTATCTATCAACCTTCAGGCAGGAAGTTGTGGACCTCAGTTCGCAAGTTGAAAGTCAGAGGTGCACTAGCAGCAATAGGTGAGGCATCAAAGGAAGAAAGTGTGTAAACTTGGAAGGAATCAACATCTGGAAGAGCCTCTTGCAGTGTCCACACTGGCTTAAATCACATGAAAAATCCTGTCAGAGGTTTCACCTTTTACAAAATTGCAAAAGCATGGTCGTTCCTTTGAAGCAGGGGAGGGGGAGTATGGCGGTGCAATGCTGGTGGTACTGTGTTGTCACTCAACTTGACAAACACAGTCTTTGAGGGCCTTGTGAATAAAGACTTTAGGCATCTTGAGTGGGAGAGGGAAGGGTTAGTTGGAGGTGAGCGATATGTTGCTTAACATGTGAGACTAGTTCAAGCAGGTCTGGAGTTGTAATTGGAGATTCTTGGATCACAAAGACCACCTGCAGGAATGTGCCTTCACCCTATAGGATCTCAATTAACGAGTCTCTCAGGTCATGATTGTGGGCCTTTTGGATTCCAAGAAGTACCCACAGCAATGCCTCAGGCTGTAGTCCTTCATGGCACTTCAGAGCTGCTTTTATTGTGCAGTGCCATCGTTCAATGAGACCATCACCCTGCAGGTGATATGCAGAATTCTGACCATGTTGTGCAGTTCATGGAAGAAGGTGCATTCAAATTGCCAACCATGGTCACTTGTGATCGACATGGGACAGCCGAAGTGCAAGATCCACATGTCAGTAAAGATTTCAGTGGTGGACTCGACTCATAATCCTTAAGCAGCACTAGTTCAGTCCATTGCATGATGTGATTGATCACCGACAGAACATAGCGATAGCCATCAGAGGTGGGAAGGGTTCACACAAGGTCAAGTACACAAGTGAAAATGTCTTTTTGGGACTTCAAAGTGGCCCATATGTAGCTTGTTGTGACATGAAATATTAATCTTTTGGCACGGTACTCATGCATGAGTCCAAGGTTTGTAATCCTTCTTTATGTTTAGACGTAGGAACTGTCTGTCATCAGTGTGTAATTGGACATAGGCTGGGGTGCCAAGCTATTTAATTGGTGAAATATGACGTGATGAAAAGATTGAGGAATGAGGGCACCTGATTGATTTTGGAAAACACCACAGCTGATCATATGATTCATGCCCAGGATAGGTCAAAGTTCAATACGTGGGTTTGTAGAGGCATTGTCCAGCAAGTCCTGTATCTACTGGTCTTGTTGTTGTGTTACTGTCAACTATTCATCATTGAAATAAGATGACATGGTGCTGATGTGCGAGAAATAATATGTGATAATGTGTTTTTGTATCTTTCAGTTGATGGATGTCTGTCATGAACTGAGCAATGTTGTCAAAAGCAGCTTGCCAGAAGTAGCATACTGCTGCATAAAGTGCTAGTAGTTCCTGATCATATGCTGACCACTTTCACTGTCAAGGCAAGAGCTACGGAAGCTTGGGTGGAGACACCTCTGCATGAAGTCAGGAGGGTTAATCGCAACCTGTGAAGCATCAATGACATTAGTAAAATATCATTCATTGCTCAGTTCAGTCATTTATTCTCATGGTTTAAAAGTCATCATTCTTCCACACCAGCGCTGGCTGTTGGTCATTCAGCTGCACGTTGGATTCTAGCTGACTTTTATCCAGTCAACTTCATGGTTGCATGCTCAGGCAAAGCTTAGTGATCCTGTTGCTGTAGCAGGTTGCTGGCAAACAGGTGCAGCCATTACCCAGCACAAAGTGGTCTTGGGATGGCTGCTGGAGTATCCAAATTCAACACTGTACATTGATGACCAATCTGTGATGTACCTGGTGTTGGCAGACGTGTGGCCGATTGATTTCCTCCCTACCCCTGGCAGGTTTCAGCACCCTGAGGTGCGTGAATGTTCAACACTAACATGGACCCCAAGAGGTCCTGTTGCTGGCTCCCACATTGAAGTTCATAACCCTGTGATGTGATGATGTTAGAAGACAGTCAGTTGTTCCATCAGTAGATGGCGAGCAGCATGAAGTTCATGAGGTGAAGGCTATCATCTTGAGTACACCGTCAGCTAGTTCAGTGCTGGAGCATCTAGGACATAGACTCAGTATGCTATCATGGAACTGAGTACGGTTACTGTAAACAACATTGATCCCAACAATTAACTCATGACAAGAGTTGGAGTATTTAAAAGGAGCTGGCATGAGGCTATAATGTGAGGCTTAGTTCATAATGACTACATGTGTTCTCTTTATTCTGCTGTATTCACCTGACAGGCTGTTAACTGCTGTGTCAGTTCCTCAACATGTGTTCTTGTGAAAGACATAGAGTTTCTTGCAACATGTCTTATGAGCTAAAGAATATGCTTGTCTCATTTCCTTTGGTTGTCTGTCACCATCTCCTTTATACTGAATGTGTATTCTCACATGGCAGATGGTGCCATAATATGTTGACAACCTGACCTGCTTGCGACATACTGGCTTGCTTTCTACTTCTGCCTCAGTTTCTGGAATGGGAGTGAGTTATAATAAAAATTTTCTAATTTCTGCCACTTACTATTCTGCGTTGTAACAGAGCTTGTTCGAAACAAAAGTGGCCTTCGAATACCCCATATCTCTAGATGCGGGGCAACTCTGACAGCAGAGTCGCTCGCGCCTGCTGTTATTATCAACTGACTTGGATGAAGCAGTCTTTAATGTGTCCAAAGGCAGATTGCATCTCTGTTGTTCACTAGAATTTGCCGAAGGTATTCTTGCTGACATGGGCTTGAGTGAGTGGTGCCTGAAGGGAAGCTTCGTGTGAAAAGTGTCTTCAATAAAAGTTTACTATGACTAAGAACTGACATAATTCTTGATAATACTGTGGTCACGGGAGTTGTTGAATAATTTCTGTAAACTGTGGTGAAGGGTGGATGCCAGAAGTGTTTACTACATGGCCAGGAAAGATGACTTCTTTGAGCCAAGAGTTGACATTTCTCTTTATAACTGGTGGCACTACTGTCAAAAACTACTTTTAGGTGTATGTCATGGGAGTGACCATCTGGTGATAAAATAAGGATAGCATCAAGGTAGGCATAAGAGAATGGAAACGTGAATATTCTCCATCAATATAGCATACCATGTTTGTTCTACTTCTGTAAGTCTGAACGGCATAAATGTAAACTTCAACAGGCCAAAAGTGTGTCAATAGTTGTTTTGTGAATGTCGTCTGGGTACAATAGGATTTGCAAGTATGCTTTCTTGCAGTCAACAACACTGAATACTGAGGAATTCTCCAGATAATGAGTGAAGTCCTGAATGTTCAGAACTGGGTAGTTGTTCAGAACAGTATGCATTTTGAGAACTCTGCCACCCAACCTGACAAAACTGTTTTTTTGGGGACCAGTTTGATGGGTAAAGTCCAGGTACTGTCGAGGGATGAACAGTGCCAGTGTGTAAAAGATTGTCTACTGCTGTTTTAGTAATGCGAAGTAAATCCAGCAGTAGTTGGCATAGTCTGTAGCTCACTGGGGGACCAGGCATAGTGACAGTCTTATGGACCATTTAATTCTTAATGGCACACTGCTGAGAAGCAATCAAACACACTGCAGGACGTGGGTTAGCAAAAGTCTAGTAATGACCTTTGTGTCGATAGGCGGAGAAAGTGCTGCGAGTGTGTCCACAAGTACTGGAAGTACTGTTGGATCCATGCAATGTGAATAGGTCAGTGTGGCTACAGGATCAAGAGAATGCTGATGGAGCAGCCCATCAAGGTACCATTGTGCTGCTCTGCTGGAGTTCTGTCTCAGTGTCAGAAATTCTGTGGCAGATAGCATTGTTGTGATATTGCAGGTGGAGTTCAAGATGCACATTTCCAAGTAGAGCTGTATTACTTGTTGGATGTAGTCAGTGGTGTGGAGGCAGTCCTGAAAGAGTCAATGGCCATTGGGCATTTCCAAGAGTGTCAGGAACTGCTGCATAAAATGAGCTGCACCATTGTGCCCAGCCATTGTGGGATCTGGGCAAGGGACATTTCTGGCAGAGTGGCTGCTAGCAGTGTGAGTTGAGACACCATTTCTCAGGTCAGGGACCAAGCAGAAGTGGCAAAGGAAGTTCACTGACATCAGCAACCTGTCCAGGTGAAGGCATTGTCAAATCCTAAGTTCACTGTACAGGTATGGGATCTTTAGACTCAGATTGTTGAGTTGTTTGCTGCACAAAGCTGACCAGATGAGCAGGTATGCATTGGAGAATATGATGAACGCAGCAAAGTACTGACTTTCAAGCCAGAGTCGACAAGGAAGTGCCATCCACTGATGTGATCAGGTACAGAGAGTCTGTTTTTGAGATAAGAGCAGTGCTGAAGGGGCCAATGTCGTCATTCTGGGTGTCTTGGCAACTTAAATACCCTGCACAGTTCAGTGAACCTCTTGTAAACCATGTCAAGTTTGGGAAGTTACATGGAGAATGGCAGTTGTGAGCAGATTCACCAAATTGGTCATGGCATCAGCAGAAGCAGTTCTCAGGTGCAATGCAGTTGATGATGTCCTGTGCAAGTGTAGGTATGGCACAGTTGGAGGCAATCTGCATAGGAATGGCTGCAGTGCAGTTGGCATAGAAGTGGATTTTGTTGTGGCACTGCACAGGTAAGTGCCCCGGCCAGATGCAGTGACATCAGAGTCAATGGAAGTCAGGCGAGATCAGCTAAGCCCATGGTGAGCAAGAGAGCAGTTGTGCTCCTGCTGCAATTGCATATCATGCTGGCTACCATTATTGTCTGAATTATTTATACAGTGTCAATGGTGAATGGCGGAGAATATTCTATCCACAAGTTTAAGTCATGAGTCCAGTGCCACATGCTCATGAGCAACCATGGGCATCTGAACTTCCAGGAAAAGCTTGACAATCCATGATGTCCATAACGTGTCATCAGGCATGAAGTTCACATCAATTTGTATATGTAGCCAGTACCATAAAAGGAGTCTCGTTCTTCAAATCTCAGTCATATATGAGATGTTGTAATTGTTCTCCTGGGGAGTGGATGATGCGGAAAAGTAATGCAACTTTCACAGTCTCATATTTTGCTGCAGGGGTGGCAAGGATGATATTGTTTATCATATCTGCATGGTCCCAGAAGTGACTAACTGCAGAGATGAATTTTGTGCTGTCACGGATGATGTTACTTGAAGTAAAACTGTTGTCCACAATGGTAAACCAAAGGTTTGGCTGACCTGGCTGTAAAGGTGGTAGCTTAGATTTGTTCCTGTCTGAAAGGGTGCCAGGGTGACAACTGTAGGGGGAGAGCAGGAGTGCAATTAGAGTCCATGCACAGCATGACCAGATGTGCATTAGGTGGGACAGGAGACAATGCAGCCACTTCATGAGGCCCAGAGCAGCTGTGAGGGTAAGTAAATTATTATAAGCAAAGTAGTTATAAAATATTATTGTAATCAAAAAGGAAACTTACAAGAACATCATTTTTCAACATAGTCTCCTTGGGTTTCAACGCACTTGGTCTATCGTTGTACAAGCTTCCTGATGCCCTCATAAAAGAGGATTCTCGGTTGAGCTGCAAGCCAAGAATGCACCACTTCTCTCATTGCTTCGTCCAAGGCAAATTGACGACCTGTTTGAGTGGACCAAACAAGTGACGGTCAGAAGTGGCATGATTGGACCTATATGGAGGATGATCCAGTACTTCAAATTTGAGTTAATGGAGAGTTTCAGCAGTGTGGGCAGCAGTATGCAGATGGGAATTGTCATGCAACAACACAACACCGTTTGTCAGCAATCCTCGGTGTTTGCTTTGAATTGCAGGCTTTAGCCTGTCAGTAAGCATCTCACTGTAACATACATTGTTTACTGTTGTGCCCCCTTCCCCATAATGTTCCAGTACTGGACATTGTGCGTCTCAAAAACCTGTAAACATCAGTTTTCCTACAAACGGTTGGGTCTTGAACTTTTTCTTGCATGGTGACTTTAGATGTTTCCATTCCATACTCTGCCATTTACTTTCCAGCTTATAATGATTGATCCATGTTTCATTACCAGTAATGATCCTGTCTAAGAAGTTGTCTCCTTCATTACCATAGTGATCCAAATGTTTTTGCAGATGTCCAAGCACATTTGTTTATGCAACTATGTGAGTTGTTTTGGGACCCATCTTGCACAAACTTTATGTAACCCAAGTCAGTTGTGGATGATTTCGTAGGCAGAACTGTGACTAATTTGCACACAATGTGCCACTTCGTCAATAGTTAATCGACTGTCTAAGAGAATCATTTCACGTGAATGCTCAATGGTTTCTTCATTTGTGGCAGTAAACAGTTGTCCAGCTCGTCATCGTGTGTAGCACTTGTGTGACCATTTCAAAATTTTTCAATCCATTTGTAGACAATGTGCTGTGGCAAACACTGTTCTTGTACTGTAACAAAAGTCTTAGATGATACACCTTCCTAGCACAAAAAACTTCTTTGGTGCAAATAGACAGCGGAGCAGCCTTGATTAACAGCACAGCAGTGATAATGAAACTAACCTACCAGATTGAAAACTGCAAAGACATAACAACAAATGAGCAAAGCATGTGTTATCAACATAAAATGACAGTACTACCAAAATAAACAAAAATATAACTAAACTGCATATAATAATTGACTTACTCTCATATATTCACCTGTGGTGTGGATGATTCCTCACCTAAAGTGAGTGGACATGAATCCAACTGGTTGTTTGGACATAGCCTTGTTTGTGAGTGAGAGGGAATTCCTTGAGAGATCACAGAGTAAATTTTGGATGTGCTAAATTGTTGGACACCACTGTTCACTATCAGAGCACCGAAAAGAAGAGTGGCAGGATCACTTTTAATCACTTCAGGTGTGTTATCACAAGTACCTAATACTGAAGCATGAGAAATGTTGTTGGAAACCACAAATTGTGCGGCACAATGGTGGCATGTCAGCAGCATTCTAGTTGCACAACAATGATAAATGTTCGAAATAAGCACAAACACAGTCATCGGAGGTCAGAAGTGTAGAGCTACACTATGTTTACAGTTTGGTAGAAGCATAATAACCGATGTATAATAACGCAATGTGAGTCAGATGTAACAACCTTTTTCTTCTGGAGCAAGAAGCTTACAGGCAAAAGGCAACCAAAGCGAGTAAGCTGACTGACTGTCAAAGATCACACTTATGGCCTTAATCAATCACCATTGATGATCTTTGGAGTCACAGAGTTCTCGCATCTTCTTACTTGAAATGCATACTGCCATGAAGTACATTTCCCTTAAAACTGAAACAATTCTTGCGTGACCACTCCTTTTACTCTGTCTCTGAATTTCTGAATCATCATAATGAGTAAGCTGTTAATATATGTATTATGTCACAGTATATTATTATTTACTTTGACCCCTTTTTCTAAACCTCTTAGTCCTTTACCTTCACCCCTCTTCTTTCCCCTTCAACCCTTCTGCCAGAAGAAGAATTCAGTGGCTCCAAAAGCTTTCCAGTTAAAACCATCTTTTACGTGTGTGTTCTGCTGCTGCTCGGTGAGCAGATTTTTTATCTATCCAGTTTAATTGTTATATTCAAAATTAATATAAAAAGTCCTAGGTTTGATTTAAAATTCCTACTAGTGTTAAAAATGGCTACATGTTCAATGCTGCAGGAAACCTATCTCTATCTGGTGACATTAAATTCAGTTGGCAGCAACACTGCATCAAGGCGATGAACATGAGTTGCAGGAATTCACAAGCTTTCTAACACTGTCTCCCTGCTGCCCACCCATCACAAACCCAGCACTCTGTCTAGGCTTTGATGCGTGATTGCTGTCTACAATGCCAATGAACTTGAATTGAAAGTGATGTGTGTTATCGGTAAGGGTCAATATTTTTGTTAGTAGCCAGTTTCATGATGGAAAAAAATAAAAGATATTTGTATGAGGTGGACTATACATTTAAAATAATAGCATATGCAAAAGAACATGGAAACAAAGCAGCTGGGTGGCACTTCGGCGCATCACCAACAGAAAAAAACATTCAAGATTGGCAGGCTAGTTAAGAAAAATTGAACAAAATGAGGAAGACTAAATTTGCAACTGGAGGACTGATTGCAAAATGACCAAAACTAGAAGATGTGTACTGAAATGGATTGAAGGACATCGTAAAAATAGCACTGAGACTAATACAAAAATGATACAAATGTATATGACATCATGATAAAAATATGTTGTATGATATTGTAGTTATTAATTCTAACAAATATTTATTTATGCTGTAAGAACATTTACTGAGGAAATAGTTGTATACAGATCCCACTTCTGCAGTACATAGGTACTATGAACAGCTTCTTTAAATGGCGAGAGATTTTTGATTGTTTTGGTGTCACAAGGTATTTTGTTGTACAGCTTGCTTACTTCTTGAAGTGGTCCACTTTGTTTCAGTGTTGTATTTGAATACTGGATATGTATATCCTAGTTTCTTCTTGTGTTATGTGAGTGAATACCCTGGTTTCTAACTACAAGTTGGTTATTATCATATATCGTCAAGTATTACTTGCAAAATATATAAACAAGGCAATGGAAGGACTTGTAGTTTTTTGAATAAAGACTTTCATGAGCTTCTGAGAGCTGCCCTTTCCATGTTTCATGTGATTCTCTTTTGGGCTGTGAAACTACTTCTTTTAGAATTTGAGTCTCATCAGAAGAAAGAATGGACCAAGCTCAATCAGCAGAGGGTGGTAACTGGACTTAATGTGTTATCTGTATAATTCTGTATTGATTTCATAAAAGAACTTCCTTTTCTCATAGCAGCAGTTTTTGTAGGATGCTGGAGCAATGAAGCATTTGAGCAATTTGAAAAAGGTGCTGGTCATCTCTGTTTTCAGTAGGGTCTGCAGACTGATGTGCATAACTGTAGGCCTAGAGAGCTGATGTCATTCTGCTGCATAATTATGAAACATGTTTCATGTTTGTGTATTATGACCTCATCCAAGACCAAAAATCTCCTATGTAGCAATAAACGTGAATTCCGTCAACAATGACCATATGAAACTCAGCCCATCCATTCACCCATAAGACCAAAAAGGCAATTTATAGGGGCAGCCAGATTGGTGCCATGTTCATCGATTTCAGGTAGATATTTGACATAGTTCTGCACTGTTGCCTAGTGAACAAAATGGAGTGCATGAGATATTGGACCAGCTTTGTGTGTGGATCCAGGATCCCCAAGCAGTTAGAACGCATACAGTCAGCTCATGATGAAAATCTCATCTCTTCGATAAGCTATGCGTGGTTTTCTCTCTTAATATGGTTGCTCAGCAGTACATGTGGTTTCTCTATTCCCACACTTGAGTGCCTGCAATCTCCTGTTGGTTTACTAGTGGTTGACGTATGAGGTCTTCTCCCTGATAATGCAATAAAAATATTTTTGTTTTACTTTTCAGGTATAAGGTTTTCATTCTAAGCTGATGATTTGTCATTTTTAACAGGGATAAATCATCAGATGTGAAAGTAACTTGTGATCTACCCGGGGTAAATAATGTTGGTAGCTCTGAGAGACTGTAATGAATTATACTGATATGTATATGGAAGTTGCGGTGCTGGAAAGTTGAGGTATCGGCATGGAGAGCTGTAAAAGATTGACACTTGGTATAGTTGACCCTCAGCAGATACAAATGCAACATATTGTATATAAAGGGCAGAAAGACCTATTATTGTTAAATTATATGACAGATGTTTAATCACTAGAAATGATAAAAACCATAAAATATCTATGAGCCTGTGCCTAAAATGACAAAGTGGAACTACGGCATGTACAAAAATAAGATTCACTGGCAGAATCTTAATAAGATGTAAATCACCAACAAAAGGGGTAACTCACAAAATGCTAGTTTGATCAGTTGAATATAATTCATTATTGAAGGGTTCTCATCAGGTAGGATTAATGAAGGTGAACCAAAGGAGAGTGGCTTGTTTCAATATGGGTCCATTTCGTAAGCTCATTAAATTCCAGTGACAAAAGATAAAAAGAATTGTTAGGCATCAAAGAGAGGCTTACTATTAAAAGTCTGAGGGTTTATTTATTGGTTGCATGAAATTTATGGTTGCCATCTACACACTATGTCAAACTGTAGATTCCATTAATAACACAATGAACAATCACAGCTACAATAAAAAAACCACATAAATTATGGTGTTTAGTTACAATTTGCATTACGATAACGAATGACAGACTGTGCTGTGTTGGATGGCTTGTTTCCTCAACAATGCATATAGCCATGCCAAAGTAACAACCACAACAGAAGGGCATTTGTGAAGAGGCCAGACAAACACTTGGTTGCTGACGAGAAGCAGTGGCCTTTTCAATAGTTAGAGGGCAACAGTCTGGATGATTGACTGATCTGGCCTTGTAACATTAGCCAGCGTGGACCTGTTACACTGCTACAGCAAACAGCTGAAAGCAAGGAGAAACTGCAGCTGATATTTTTCACGAGTGCATACGTCTCTGCTGGCTACATGATGATGACATTCTCTTTGGTAAAATATTCCAGAGATAAAGTAGTTACCCATTTGGTTCTCTGGGCAAGGACTCCTTAGGAAGGTTTCATTAGTTGGATAAACATAACTGGATTTCTAAGATACAGTGTCAAGTGTTAAATCCTGCAATCTGCTAGGTAGGCTATAGATCTGATGAAGAGTTGATAAAAAATGACACTATGACAAGAATTTGGCAGAACACTGAAATATCTCAGTGAAAACAAGGCACTTGGTGCAGACAACATTGTTGTTTTTGGGGTCTTCAGTCCCGAGACTGTTTTGATGCAGCTCTCCATGCTACTCTATCCTGTGCAAGCTTCTTCATCTCCCAGTACCTACTGCATCCTACATCCTTCTGAATCTGCTTAGTGTATTCATCTCTTGGTCTCCCTCTACGATTTTTACCCTCCACACTGCCCTCCAATACTAAACTGGTGATCCCTCGATGTCTCAGAACATATCCTGACAACCGATCCCGTCTTCTAGTCAAGTTGTGCCACAAGCTCCTCTTTTCCCCAATTCTATTCAATACCTCATCATTAGTTATGTGATCAACCCATGTTATCTTCAGCATTCTTCTGTAGCACCACATTTCAAAAGCTTCTATTCTCTTCTTGTCTAAGCTATTTATCGTCCACATTTCACTTTCATACATGGCTGCACTCCATACAAATAGTTTCAGAAACAACTTCCTGACATTTAAATCTATACTCAATGTTAACAAATTTTTCCTCTTCAGAAACGCTTTCCTTGCCATTGCCAGTCTACATTTTATATCCTCTCTACTTCGACCATCATCAGTTATTTTGCTCCCAAAATAGCAAAACTCCTTTACTACTTTAAGTGTCTTATTTCCTAATCTAATTCCCTCAGCATCACCCGACTTAATTCGACTACATTCCATTATCCTTGTTTTGCTTTTGTTGATGTTCATCTTATATCCTCCTTTCAAGACACTATCCATTCTGTTCAACTGCTCTTCCAAGTCCTTTGCTGTCTCTGACAGAATTACAATGTCATTGGCGAACCTCAAAGTTTTTATTTCTTCTCCATGGATTTTAATACCTACTCCGATCTTTTCTTTTGTTTCCTTTATTGCTTGCTCAATATACAGATTGAATAACATTGGGGATAGGCTACAACCCTGTCTCACTCCCTTCCCAACCACTGCTTCCCTTTTATACCCCTCGACTCTTATAAATGTCATCTGCTTTCTGTACAAATTGTCTAGAATTATTGAGGTCCTTGGGAGAGCCAGCTGTGACAGAAATATTCCACATGATTTGCATGATATATGAGGCAGGAGAAATACCTTCAGACTTCAAGAATAATGTAATAATTCCAGTTCCAAAGAAAGCAGGAGCTGAGAGGTGTAAACATAACTGAAGCATCAGTTCAATAGCTCACGCTTGCAAAATATTGACATGAATGATTTACAGAAGAACAGAAAAACTTGCAGAAGCCAACCTTGGAGAAAATCTGTTGGGGAATTTGGAAAAAATGTAAAACCGCATGAGGCAATACTGCTTCTACGACGTGTCTTAGGAGATAGACTGAAGAAAGGCAAACTCATTTATCACTTTTGCAGATTTAGGGAAGGCATTTGACAATATGGACTGGAATACACTCTTTGGAATTCTGAAGGTAACAGGGATAAAACATAGAGTGCGAGAGGTTATTTACAAGAGAGGACATAAAATGCACACTGGTTGCATCACAAACAGCATTTTTTGAAGAAGAGAAATTTGTTAACATCTGATATAAACTGAAACTATGGAATATTCAGGACAGAATAACAACAAAATTAAAAGTAAACACTTTAGGAGTAAAGGAGACAACTTACCATAAAGCATAAGTGTTGTCACCAATAAGAACAAACAAAAAAGAAGGAAAATTCCCTGGCTTTGGGAGTAATCCTTTTTTGAACTAGAACACAAGTACACACACACACACACACACACACACACACACACACACACACACACACACACACACATCTCTGTGCCCCTATGCAGTACTGGCATTGATCCCTGTGGAAGACCCAAGTGCAAGACCTGCCAAACCCACCCACCCAGTACTTCCTACTCCATTCCTGTCACACACTTATCCTACCCCATCAGTGGCTGGCCACCTGTGAATGCAGCCACTGCTGTGAACAGTGCACAGGTTTTTATGCCGGGATGATTACCAACCAGCTGTCCACCTGGATAATGGCCACTGCCAAACTGTTGCCAAGAACAAAGTTGACCACACAGTGACACAACATACAGCTGAGCATAACATGCTCAATTTAAATAGTTGCTTCACAGCCTGGGATGTCTGGATCCTTTCCCCCACCACCAGCTTTTCCGAAATGCACAGGTGAGAGGTATCCTTGCAAAATATCCTCTCCTCTCTTAACAGTCCTGGCCTCGTTATCCATTAACCACAACCTCAACCCAACATTTTCCCCCTCCTTTAACTTATCACCTGCTCCCAATTCACATCCCATGTCACCTTCAGTGTGTGCCACTCCCCTTTGGCTTAGGCACATCATGCATTACATGCCCAACCCATGCACCTGACAACCCTCCCTCTCACATTCTGAGCCGATAAACGAGCAGCCACCCCCCGAGTCCATAGCCACCCATTCCCAATCCCTCTCTGTTTCCCAACTCTCTCCCCTTCCACACATCCTACCAAACACAACCCCAACCCCCAACCTAGTCCACCTGTCAAAATGCAGCAGTCCAGCTGACACCATGTAAGGGCACAGGCATGTGTATGTGTGCTTGTTTTTGAGTGTGTGTGTGTTTTCTGTGTGTATTTGCACTCTAGCTTTAGAAAGGATTACTCACAAACCTAGCAAGTTTTCTTTCATTTATGTGTGTGGCTGCCCACGATTCAACTCTCGTGCTTTTTGGTGAGTGGTCTCCTTTACTTCTAAACTATTTACATTCTACCAGAGCAGTAGGGAAGGGATAGATTGGTACCCACCACACAGAGGAGGCATTGAGTCACAGAAAGGTGCAACAAAAAAGAATACTAGAAATATTTAAGCTTTTTGACAAAGTCCTACCTTAAAAGTATAACTGTCATACATTCATAAAACAACAAGGCCTCAATGCCCAGAGACATCAGCCACGTGAATGTGAGCTGTTGTTGTGTGAATGTGTGAGAGCTCTACTTCTAAGGACTGACTTTGTCCAAAAGCTGAAATATTTCTAGTAATATAAATGTAAATATTATTACATCTTTTATGAAGGTAATTGACTTGTGTGTAGCTTTTTATGGAAGTGAAATGCGGAGGGTAAGCAGTTGACACAAGAAGAGAATAGAAGATTTTAGGGTGTGGTGCTACAAAAGTATGCTGAAGAATAGGTGAGTAGGTTAGCTAATGAGGGGGGTACTGAAGTCAGTTGGCGCAAATCAAATAAAAGAAGGGATTGATTATTGGGACAAATCCTGAGGTATGAAGAAACTGTAAGTTAGTAAAGGAGTCACCTATTGTCAGAGCAGCCATGTATTCAGTACTTAGAATAGCCTGTTTTGGGTTGGTTACAGCAACTGTCACCATAGCATTACAACAACTTTTTATGACTCCAACACTATGCAGAAAAGACTTCAGTTGACTGTAATGGACTTAGGGTTCTTGAAGGCACAATTTTTCCACTCTCAGCTCCTGGAACATTCTTCTCAGCTCTGCAGAGACTAGTATGTTCCTTACAGAATTTATTTATAGTAATTTCTTGCTAGATGTTCCTTGTAGATGTGTAGCATTTCAGAGCTGCCTGTGAGGTGTCAAAGTACACCGTTCCATGGCTCTGACTAAACACCTATATACCTGGTTGAGATCCAATTCTTCAAATCACCACATGTGTATTCAACTAAGCAATTCGCCAAGTTCTTGGGAATTTGTTGGCAGCTTATCAGATTGAAGGACCATTTCATCCGTTTGTTCTGTTCTAAGTCAGTCTTGTTAATAGCCTTTGTACTGTTGAAAGGTAATTTTGTTCGCTACTCTGTTAAGCTTAAATTCATTGTATAAATCTTTGTAGGATTACTGGTTGCAGTTTTTAAGTTATAAAGTCTCGTCTCCAAGATTATCCATGCTACTGAAGACTCTACTAATTGAAAGTGTACTATCAACTTTTCCATATTGACTCTTTGGGTTGCTAGAGCCAATTATACTTGCCTAATATCAGATTTTTTGGGTATATTACTCTTACTGAAATGTAGCAAACTGATTTCACCACTTTGTCACTTTCAGGAGTCCCACATACAGTTGTACAAATCACTGTTGATGACTGTTCTCAACTTGGAAGAAAGCCATTTGAATAGCTTTGTGGATACTCACACCCATTTTCTTAGCTGTCTCCTGCTCAAGTAGCTTACCTACCAGCTCCTTCATATGTGAAAGGAATTGCAGCTGGAAATTGGCCTGCAAACAGTCAGTGCTTAATGCATTCAGCAACTGTGGGCTCAATGTGTCATTGCTACTATAGGTCGCGTACATTTCTATTAGGGATTTGTGTATACCACCTCCGTCTCAAACACAGACTGCAGTGCATTTTTATCTGTCACCCTGTCCTGCTGGAGAAGCACCAGCTGTCACTGCCTGGCAGTGGCTCACTGTTGTTTTTTCTATTCTTCTCAGTTGTGTACCAGGCATAAAATTACTAGGAGAAGCTACATTATATTCTGGCATTTCTCTTGCATTGAAGTCCACACATAATTTACTAATTGTACTCCATTGAGGCAGCCGCTGGCACCTAAGCATTGCACATGGTATGCATCTCACCTTACTCTCATTTCTTTACGGCCCGTTTTCTGGTAACTTTTGTCTCTAAGTTTCACACATTGTTCTGTGATGGAATTTCACTGGGTGACCTTAGATATAGCATCTTAAAAATTTTGGGATGATAATATAATCACTGGTATTTGAGGCTTGAAAGCCCCTAGGCAAACGACAGGCTTATCTCAGTAGCATGATGTGCTTACACCTAGATCCCATTTTGAATCTAGCCTTGATCTAGCTTTTAAATTCAAGTTTACTAATGACCACAGTCAGTTTTAGTTTATAATTTTCCTCCATTTCAGTCCACTGCTGTTGAGTCCAGTAGCTGATAAATTGTGATCAAGAATTTTCTCTTTTTAGGCTCATAACACCTTTCATATTTTTTTTACCTGATTTCACTTTTCTAGAAGTTTTTAGTGTCTTTTTGGGACACAGTGTCCATTATGATTGCATTTATAGACACTCTGATTTGTCTAATCCTTATAAGACCCATATGAGAGCTTATCTCCCTGATGAGGAGTTTCTGTACTTGCTTGGTATCCTGCTTGTTTGTGGATCTGGTATAAAGTGTGAGAGATTTGTTATATAACAATACACAGTGCTGTGGTCACTGCATCTAATATTGTATAGACTGTAGAAAGTAGAGTCTCTCTAGCTCCTTTCCACATCGATGAGGCATGTGCATGCTTGTGTACCTGTCAAATTAAAATTGAATGGAGGAAGTTTCTGTAAAAGCAGCATGAGCAGCTGTCATAGCACATGGTGTCTTTTTGTTTCTTAAGAATGTGAAGATTTGTGTAACCGAGTGCGTCATGAAAATAAATACAGAAATTTTTAGTCAACATGTCGACTGCTATGACTGGTATCCCTACCAAACTGTAGCTTGTTCCCAACCTCTAATCTGACGACAAAGTTCCTTCCAGACCTGAAACATATTAATTCTTAAATGTGCAGGACACAAGGAACGAACGCCAAGAAAGTGGGAGCTTACAAGTATCATGACTTGCCACAATTTGGCCTGTTGTATCTTCAGCACAATGAGGCATCTGTTTTTCCCTTCAGCTGATGCAACAGATGGATGAGACTCTTGATGCTGCTGCTTTTTCTGTGAAGATGCATTTTCCACCTCTGATCACTGTATTCACATGTTTGCTTCTGGTGAGGTACAAGTGTGGAACTTCTCCTCTGCTACGAGATAGTCGTAGCTTGACTAACTCATAGCAGGTGAGAAGTTCCATTCTTGTAAGCCACTGGAAGAATTAAGTTCATGATAATTGGAGAGCCCTAACAAGTTTTTTTTTATATGACAGTGATTTGATTTTCCATTTCACCTAGAATGTTCAGCATGGTGGATTCCAGACGGAGGTGTAAGTCAAGGCAGAGGACTTCAGTAGTGTCAGTTGGTAGTCTATGCAGCTGTGTCATTCCATGAGGACTCAAGCAGCATATTATTTCTTTCCACATACATCTTGTGAAACAACCATCACAGTAAAACTGGAGAAATTTGAGCTCATATGCAGCCTTACCAATAATCATAATCGTTCATCTTGTGCAGAATTCATGATTGGAATAAGAGTAAGGGAAAATGATAGTTGTACCCAACGTAACTCCTGCCACAAATCATAAGGTGGTATGCACAGTAAACAGCTATATACAGATACCATCGAGCTGGCTTCAGTGCTACTATACAGGGTGGTCCATTATTCATGACCGGGCCAAATATCTTATGAAAAAAGCGTCAAACAAAAAAACTACAAAGAACGAAACTTGTCTAGCTTGAAGGGAGAAACCAGATGGCGCTATGGTTGGCTCGCTAGATTGCACTGCCATAGGTCAAACGGATATCAACTGCATTTTTTTAAAAATAGGAACCCCTATTTTTTATTACATATTCATGTAGTATGTAAAGAAATATGAATGTTTTAGTTGGACCACTCTTTTCGCTTTGTGATTGATGGCGCTGTAATAGTCACAAACATATGGCTCACAATTTTAGATGAACAGTTGGTAATAGGTAGGTTTTTTAAATTAAAATACAGAATGTAGGTACGTTTGAACATTTTATTTCGGTTGTTCCAATGTGATACATGTACCTTTGTGAACTTATCATTTCTGAGAACGCATGCTGTTACAGCATGATTACCTGTAAATACCACATTAATGCAACAAATGCTCAAAATGATGTCCATTGTCAGGCATTGTCGGTGGATCATGATAGCAAATATCCTTCAACTTTCCCCACAGAAAGAAATCCAGGGACATCAGATCCAGTGAATGTGCAGGCCATGGTTTAGTGCTTCGACAAGCAATCCACCTGTCATGAAACATGCTATTCAATACCGCTTCAACCACACTCGAGCTATGTGGTGGACATCCATCATGTTGGATGTACATCGACATTCTGTCATGCAGTGAAACATCTTGTAGTAACATCGGTAGAACATTACATAGGAAATCAGCATACATTGCACCATTTAGATTGCCATCAATAAAATGGGGGGCAATTATCCTTCCTCCCATAATGCTGCACCATAAATTAACCTGCCAAGGTCGCTGATGTTCCACTTGTCACAGCCATCATGGATTTTCCGTTGCCAAGAGTGCACATTATGCCGGTTTACGTTACCGCTGTTGGTGAATGACGCTTCGTCACTAAATAGAATGCATGCAAAAAATCTGTCATCATCCTGTAATTTCTCCTGTGCCCAATGGCAGAACTGTACACAATGTCGTCGCCATGCAATTCCTGGTGCAATGAAATGTGGTACGGTGGCAATCGATGTTGATGTAGCATTCTCAACATTGACGTTTTTGAGAGTCCCGATTCTCGTGCAGTTTGTCTGCTACTGATGTGTGGATTAGCCATGACATCAGTTAAAACACCTACTTGGGCATCATCATTTGTTGCAGGTCATGGTTGACGTTTCACTTGTGGCTGAGCGCTTCCTGTTTCCTTAAATAATGTAACTATACGGTGAACGTTGCGGACACTTGGATGATGTCATCCAGGATACTGAGCAGCATACATAGCACATGCCCGTTGGGTATTTTATCACAGTAGTCATACATCAACATGATATCGACCTTTTCCGCAGTTGGTAAACGGTCTATTTTAACACGGGTAATGTATCACGAAGCAAATGCCGTTCACACTGGCGGAATGTTACGAGATACCACGTACTTACACATTTGTGACTATTACAGCGCCATCTATCACAAAGTGAAAAAAAAGTGGTCCAACTAAAAAATTCATATTTCTTTACGTACTACATGAATATGTAATAAAAAATGGGGGTTCCTATTAAAAAAAAAAACACAGTTAATATCCATTTGATCTATGGCAGCACCTTCCAGCAGGCCAACCATAGTGCCATCTGGTTTCCCCCTTGAAGCTAGATGAGTTTCGTGTTTGTTCTTTGTAGTTTTTCTGTTTGATGCTTATTTCGTGAGATATTTGGCCCAATCACTATCAATTGACCACCCTGTATATTGCCCTTGCAACCAGTCAGAATTCACTTTTTTCCATCTCCTCTTTTGTTGATTACTGACACTGTGTTCTTCCATCTTATAATAGTCATTTATCTTCCATTTTTACCCCTTTCTTATGTTGTAGAGTTTAAACAGGACATTTCCCTTTTCTTCATATGTTTCTCCATCATTATTTATCTCTCTCTTTTTTTTTCCTTTTTCCTCTCTCTCTATGACTTTCCGTTATGGATAAAAATATTACTGTGATTACCATACTCTTTTTCATATCAAGGGTAGTTCTGAAATGGAATGCTTCTGTGCATGCAAGCTCTTTCACTGTTGAATGTACTTGTGTAGTTATATTTTTAAGCAGTACTGAAATTAAAACATCAGAAAACTTCAAAGTTTCACTGCTTTTATTATTTTATTATTATTTCTTTTTTTATTTTTATTTTTTGGTCAATATATAATGAGTGTCATAGGTGGTTCACCTGTTTGACATACAGAAGGAAAAATGCAACAACAAAAATAATCAATTTTTGACAATATAATGAAATTGGAGAGATAAACAAATTTACTCATCAATTGGCAGCAGGAGAACACATACGCAAAAAAGCTTTACATATGTAACCTTTTGGAGCCAGTGGCTCCTTCTTCTGGCAGAAGAGTTAAAGGGGAAGGAAGAGGGGTGCGGGAAAAGGGCTAGAGAGGTTTAGGAAAAGGGATACAGATTGGAAAAGTCACCCAGAACCCCAGGTCAGGGTACACTTATCGGACAGGATGATAGTTGGTTGGTTGATTTGGGGGAGGAGAGCAAACAGAAAAGCCATCGGTCCCATCGGATTAGGGAAGGATGAGGAAGGAAGTCACCCATGCCCTTTCAAAGGAACCACCCCAGCATTTGCCTGAAGTGATTCAGGGAAATCATGGAAAACCTAAATCAGGATGGTCAGACATGGGTTTGAACCAATGTCCTCCAAAATGCGAGTCTAGTGTATTAACCACTGTGCCACATTGCTCAGTGGATGAGAAGGAACCCGTCTGGAAAGTCTCCCCTTACCTGTGATTCTGGGTGACTTTTCAAACTGAACCCCATTTCCTAAACCTCTCCAGTCCTTTTCCTTCGCCACTCTTCCTTCCTTGTCAACACTTCTGCCAGAAGAAGGAGACACTGGCTCTGAAAGCTTGCATAAGGTAACCCTTTTTGTGTGTGTGTGTGTTCTCCTGTTACTTGGTGAGCAGATTTTTTTTCTGTGCAGATACTTTAGAATGGAAACTGTGTAACATGCTGGGTTATTGACAAGATTTGATTCATGCAAATATTAAATTACCAATAGGAGGAAGCACAAGTCTAACAATGAAATTATCTGTCCACAAGTAACATTTGGTTAGGCAAACTCTACTTATCAGATGTTTTTACCAGCCACCCGATTCTACTGTAATATTTGTAGAATCACTCAAAGAAAGGAAGTCTACACTCAGTAGTGCTGAAATACCCAGATCATCCAATATATGGACAAACAGTCTTGTGAAGTAGTTTTGAACACATATTCTGAAAACTGTCTTAAGCAGTTAGTTAAAAAGCTCACAGGCACTGGAAATATTTTAGACTTGCAGCTACAAACAGGCCTGACCTTACTGACAATTTCAGTAGAAATGCAGGGACTAGTAATCATGATGTCATCATAGCAACAGTGGTTACTTACATTAACAAATCTGACAAGAAGGCTAGGAGAGTATATTTGATAAAATCAGCAGATATGCAGTTCCAGAATGAATTTTTCCCTCTGTAAGAGAGTGTGTACTGATATGAAACTTCCTGGCAGATTAAAACTGTATGCCAGATGGAGACTCGAACTATGGACCATCTTCTTTCACGAGAAAGTGCTCTACCAACTTGTCCTCACAGCCTTACTTTCACCAGTACCTTATCTCCTACCTTTCAAACGTCACATAACTTTTCTTCAGTTATCACATTTTGAGATTGCCCCGAGACTGACAATGTCAGGAATATAAGTGTTTACTTGTTGCACCAAGTTCCAATTTGTTATTATTGCATGGAATGTTAGAGACAGATACAATATATGAATAAAAATTGTATTTTTACCCTCAAGACTGTATGAACAGCTATTGTAGCAAAAATTTAATATTTACACTGAGTTTGGGGTACTCTACACAAATGGTCCTGTACCTCCTGTTCTCTCAAAGATTCTATAACTGGAAAAACCAAATCTCACATCTCTTCCGTAACAAGCTGGAGGATGGGAATCTGCTCTTACAGCTTCCAAAAAGCTACTGGTCTTATGGATGCAGATTACTTTCTACAGATACTAATGTGCCACTTAAACTTACACTGAGAGACAAATTATCTCCTACTTACTGTTTCTCCAAAATTTATATATTTTTAAAGTCCTTTTTAGGAGAATATTCAAATCAGCAAACTAACGTCACTTAGTTAGAAAAGTCTGTATCCTTTAGCATGCTTGAACATCATTTCGGAGTGTCACTAGAATGCAAAACATAATATTTTTTGATTACTCAATCATATAAGACTATTACATCATATGCTCTTTCTGGAGAACAATATGGTCCAGATTTCTGGAGAACAACAAAATGAACTGTTTCAGAGCACTGTCAACAGGTCTGCTGTACATTTTGAAAACATTAGTGAGATCCAGACATTGAATGGCAGATTAGAAAATTGATTTTGCTTTATTTCATTTGTCCTTTATTCATACAGTCTCTTGTGCAAACACCATGAGGTGCAGCAGATGTTGATAAACTAGGCATTAAATTAACTAAGCCCCATTAGTAGCTTATGTATAATTCAAAAAATCAAGTGTTGTAAATTATCCAGACACCTCTTGAACGAAGTTGACATTGTTTGCTCAGACATACCACTACTGATGACAAAAATGACGAGTGAAATGTGGAAGGGCACCTACTTCTCAATTTTGTTAATAAATTACATACTTGGAATCTGAAGTGATACATTCTCTAGCAGCATTTATGCTGCCACTCAGTGTCATGATGACATGCACTGCAAATGAAGAATGTTATTTCTCTCAATGGGACATTAAATACTAAGTTTTCAAGGAAATTATCTTCATTTATGAATACTGCATGTGGTCTATTTTGGCAACAGACAAGGTTGCAGACAATCTGTTTGAGGAATAATGTTACAAATGCTTATCAATTATCTTCTGAATACAAAGAGTGAGGAAACAGGAACAGAAGTATTTTTGGAGCACTATATTTTTTGGGTACTATATGCAAGAACAAAATCACAAGAAAGATTGTATAATTTGTAGATTATGTGTAAAATGGAATAATTCAGGTAAGTAAGTCTTGGTCAAACACAGACCAATGGAAACTCTTAACCTAACTATGGTACGTTACGTTGGATGTTGCAGACATCAGCAATCTGCAGGTGTGCTGAAGTTCTATGCTACAAGATCAGAGTTCTACATCCAAGTAAAACAGAAATCACTGTGACACTGATAGAGTTTTAAAGACAATATGAGAACAATAGCAGTACACTTTAATTCACTCTAAAGACGGCTGGAACACATATGGTACAACCATTAATAGACGCTGTCTAATAAAAGTGGCAGAAGGCCCAAAATTTTGACTACTAATGATTTAGTAGCAAATATTGTTAACCATTGCTGCCAGGTACTGTTGACAAAGACATGAGTGCTATTACTTGCTTTGCAGTAACCTCACTTACCTTCACTGATACTTTTTTCTTGATGATAAGAATGCAGAGTATACTGATGACTCACAATATAACCAAAAATGGCTCCTATTTTTGGGCAGCGAGGTATTGAAGTACAGTCAAATCTAAGCAAACTTTTATAAAAACTCTTTGAGCTTCTTCTCTTCAGCCTGAAGAGAAGCTCCCACTCTTCCCACGGAAGATGCACACACACACATGCAACGGAATATCTCTGTACTATAATGAACTACAGCTAATGTTTATCTATCACTGCAATTGGTACCTGCTATTTATACTCACTGACCAATCTTCTTACGTGTCCCCATAAAAATCAAATGCACATGTCTAGAAATGGAGCACATGGCGGTGATGCTGCAGATTAGTGTTAAAGTGGTGTCTCACTAAAAATGAAATGGAGTGCTATCTTGCATGAACTGCATATTCAGTCTTGTAGCCATTTACAACATGGTTTAAACAGAGTTTGAAAAACTTTTTGATAGGCAACTCCTTCAACTCTATAGATGAATATTTTAACAGACTGTTATGCCAGCTTAAGTAAAAATGTCTGTTAGATTTCAATTTTGACAGCACTTTATCAGAACAGTCAAGATTAGGTATTAACAGTGCATAACAATGTTTCATTCTGACAGTGTATTAATTCTGTAAATATTAGCTGGTTTACTGTATCATATTCACTTGGTTTGACAATCTCCTGACAAATGATGAGAGTAGTAAGTATCATATTCAATTTTTTAATGTTTTTATGTTATAATTTCTGACATGCTCTGCATCTTATTTTATGGTCTATGGAATGAAAACTGAATCTAACCTAATCTAATCTCTCAATGTCTTCCAGTAAGTCTGGCAATTGTACAGCAGTAGATCAGAAACTCAGTTTATTTAGTGTGTAAGTGTTATTGGTAGCAACTTGTCTAATGTTGTGGAGTCTTCTCTGAATGTCAGTGGATGATGCTTGCCAGCTCAAATTCGTGGTCAACACTCACTATGCAGATAGATGCTTCATAGGACCCATTGCCACTTGGTCCTCCAAGTGCACTGGCAGACAAATGTATTACTAACAGGAAAGTGCTCTACCAATGAAGCAGGAGTGCTAGTCCTACAAGTTTCACTGGATAACTTGGGTTAAGTCTGGAAGGTAGGAGATGAGGCATTGGCATAAGAAAAGCTGTAAGGACTTTCTGTGTGTCATGCTCAGGTTGCTCAGTTGCTACAGAACTTGCCACAAAAGGCAAAGGCCCTGGGTTTGAATCTCAGTCTGGCACACAGTTTCAATCAGCCAGGAAGTTCCATATCAGTGCTTAATCTGCTGGAGAGTGAAAATTCTTTCAGGGATTGTGTTATATCTGGCTGGTGGCTAAAGGCATCAGTGTGTGGAGGATATGTTCCCTTCAGTGCAGTAATATTTCAAGTCTAATTTCTGAGGTGATATGTGGAAATGATTGTGGATACCACTATACAACTGATAGCTTGTGTGACTCCACACAGGTACAAGACACTTTTTTGGCTAAATACCATTCCACTTCTAGGTACAATTCTGCACAAGTGCTCCCAGCAAATGAATGTAATTAGTTAGGGGCATTAGTATTTTGCCGACTATGAATACATGTCTGCTAGGAAAACATTTGACTGTCTTAATAATGGTTGAAATATCACTGGAGAGCTGTTGGAACCATAAGGTCACTATTGGCTTTGGTACAAAAAAATTACACAAAATACTATAGCAAAGCTCTTCAAGGCCCTCGCCTCACATTTCAAACAAATGTAACATATATTATTAATACCGAGCCTAAACAGTATTGAAATGAATACTGCTTAATGACAGTGAAAAACTTAAGATCTTTTCCATTCTTTTGGCTAACTTAAGAGGAGCATAATTTCCTTTCCACATTTCAAAGCTTGTTCTTTTTGTGTACTGTTTCTGTATGCAAGAAACAATTTTTTTTTTTTACCAAAAATGACTCACACTAAGTGGTCTGTTTTATTTGTTGCTCTAGATATGATTCAAATGGCTCTGGGTACTATGAGACTTCACATCTGAGGTCATCAGTCCCCTCTACATGTGATTCCCATCATACAGTTAAGCAGAAGCAATTTAAGTGTTTTTCATGTATTTGTAGTTTTGTTGTGTTTTCTGTGGGGTATAATGCACTTTATGTTTATAGATTCAAGTGCCAAAATTGGTATAGTCCCATGAACTAATCAAAGTTCCACATTCTGGCCCCGATGGGCCAATCAAGACTGACCGACTGCCATGTCATCCTCTGCCACTGCTTCATTGGATGCAGCATGGAGGCATGTGGAACCAACATACTACTCTCTCATATATTGTTGGCTTTCTTGATCTTGGACCAACTACTTCTTACTCCTCAACTGGCATTGCAGGGTTGATTGCACACCATTACTGTCCTCTCAACAAGGAAAACTTCCTGGCTGTACTGCAAATTAAGTTAAGTAACTCTCCATCCAATCCAGATAATGATAGATGCACGAAACCTACCATAACATTGAAAGAAATGCCTCTCAAAGGTGAGCATATTAAAATGCTAATGGTAAACTGCAGAAGCATTCACAACAAAGTGCCAGAATTTGAAGTGCTTATGAAATGTAGTGAAGCTCACATAATACTAGGTACAGAAAGCTGGCTGAAACCTAAAATTGATAGCAGTGAGATTTTTGGGGAGAACTTAAGCATGAACTGAAATTACAAACAAGAGGGAAATGGAGATGGTGTATTTGTCACAGTAGACAAGAAACTCAAATCCACTGAGGTAGAAACTGAAGCTGCATGTGAGACTGTCTAAGAAAGACTCATTATCAGTGGTGGGCATAAAATGATTACTGGATTCTTCTATCGCCCACCAGACTCATCTCCTGATGTAACCAAAAACTTTGTAGAAAATCTCAGTTCACTTGTACGTAAGTTCCCCAATCATACTATAATCATCGTTGGAGGCTTTAATCATCCAATAATTAATTGGGAAATTATAGTTTTGTTAGTGGTGGGCATGATAAGACATCGTGTGAAACACTACTAAATGCCTTCCCTAAAACTACCTAGTAGGCGGTCAACTAATAAGGTTAATACCTAATATGTAGAGGTTAGAATTCTTTTAGTGAATACAGATATTTATTTTTTTTTAAATATATTTTTTTAAATCTCATTTCAAATGGATATCCAGTACCGTATATATTATTATTGATTTTGGCAATCTGTTGTACCATATTAAGCTACTGGTATATGGACTGTGCTCTGTTACTTTTACTTTTGTTCTCTTGTCTCTAAAGATGTTTCTTATTTCTTGTGTTGTGATAAAGTACATCGCAGCATTAGGGTGTATCATCCTTATGGCTTGCAAAAAATGAGATATATATCAACATGACAGGTGATATATTTATTTGTGATAGTCAAATATCGGTTGTAGGGTCATGTCTTTACCGCTTTCAGATTTTGTACTGGCCGAAATTCTGTAGTGCACGTTTGTTGTTGCCATGCCACTTTGCTGAAGCCTTGCAATAACGTTATGCAAAACGTACCGGTACCGAAAAATCTGCTCTATCACCGTTTTTCCGATGTCTCTTTCTGATACAGAGTCCAACTGAGGTTATGGTCTTCATGTGCAGCGCGCAAATTTTCCATCTAATCACAATAACACGGCCTCGAGATGCGCTATACGCAGACACCCCTGTACCCTTTCGCACTTCATGTACATCGACGAATGCTCATAGAATTTTGTCGACCACTATAATACTTGTATTTCATTTTATTTATTTTCATCCTTTTCATCATTTACATGATATAAGTTTCCTTGCCTCCGGGAAAAAAATACTGGCAATTCTTTTCACTTTTACAATATAGTATTATGTTAGTTTTTGACACTCCTGTTCGGTTCAACTTTTGCTTACTTGTAACAGTGTCTGCGTTTCGCATCAACAAAGCTCAACAATCTTGTATCTTCTCGTTTCTGTCCAGTTTATGTTACCTGTGATAAAACGGGATTTTGTCATTACGGCAAAATTCTACATTTTGTTATGGAAACAGGCCTTATAACATAATATTTTAATAGTTTTACGGCCTACACATTTACGGCATAGAACAAATGTACGAAAATATTAATGCAAAGTATCATCCGATGGCAATATGTTTATAGACTTTCCAATGGTATTAGAACACCGCCACCTTTTCCTCTTTCCGCGATGCCTTCAGCGAGATGTCCCGCCAATATGGCAAATAATCCTACCTAGTCTGCCGCATCGCCGCTAGATGGCGAGTTCACTGACGAATGCCGGAAAAGCTGCAATTGCAGCTGCTGCGACCTGGCGGCAAGTTCGGATACATTTCGCGTTTACCTGTCAATGGTGTAGTGTTTGTTGTCAAGTGCTACAGGTTTAAACCATCGGGCTGTGGTGCTCTCGTATCATCGAGTTTGTTTACATGAGGAGCATTATTTTTGGCGGTAAGTCGCTTTATATTTACTTTGTTTATCTCACTAAAATATTGTAGCAAATTGTTTTGAAGCAAATAAAACACTAAAGCTGGTAAACGCCGAACAGGTGCTGTTGTTTGCTGCAGGAGCGCGGCGGCTTTTGAAATGTTGTCAGTTGTGTTCATTCATTTTTGTGGGTGGCTAATAACTTTGTCTTAAAATATATGTAAATTACTATTGCGTTAAAAATGGCTTTCATAATTTTAGCGGGCTCTGCAGCTTTAGAGTTGCAGAACCAGTTTTGTATGTAAAAACAGCTATGAAGAACCGCGTAGTTTAAATTGCGGTCGTAAAATTAATATTATATTTGCTTGCTATGGTTCCTTTTTATTTATTAGAAAAATGCCTTGTAGACCAAACTACGAATTTTTTGCACACGTGGGGAACGTATTTTGCTTCAGGAGCAGATTGAAACAGGAAGGAGGACTTTCGTTAGACATATTATCGTCTATTGCTGAAAACAATACATTATGTGCACTTTTGTGTGGAATGCCGCGCTACTTTCTGCATCTTGCTAGTAATCTAAGTTGTAATGGACGCATTTTAATTGTTCAAAGGATCGAGGAAAAATTTCATAAATATTTCTTTTATTAAGCACGGTTTGGCTAAATAAACTTGTTATGTACGACACAAATTGGTTAAATCTGATTGAAGACTGCTTGAACAGCTTCCGTATATTTTTCTTTTTAAACTTAAAATAAAGTTTTAAATGGTACAGGAGCGTCAACCTCTACTTTCTTGGCAATTTGGAAGTAAGAACAAGAAAGTTGTGTTCTTTTGATTTTAATTTCCTCGCCTTTCAGGATTTACTTTCGGGATGGTCTTTGTTAGAATGCTTGTCTATCCCTGGAGTTTCCGTCAAATTGCTTGGACAGGAACACTGGTGACTTCTGTCTTTGTCTTCCTAATTTTGCATTATTTCCCCTTTGAGATCATTAAACACTTCTGGGAAATGAGGCGCATTTTATTTGCTTCTACGGAATGATGTTCAAATTAGCGTTCAGCCACTTTCATTTAGTGTCCTGTCGATTCCTTCTTGTCATTTCATCATTTTTTGTCCCTTCTCTAGCAGAGTTCACTAATGGCAGACTTAACTCATCAAATGTTTAGCTGTTATTTTTCTTTAATTCCTTCCATGAATGCACTTCGAGTCACCACCGCGGTTTCCATTAATGTCTGAAGGTGTATACTAATATGATTTTATAATTTTTTAGATAAATGCAAACTTCATTTCTTCCTACTAATCCTACTTTCAACTGAGATAAGCGTTCATTCACAGACTTATGGAAGGTTGTATTACTCATAAAAGTGTAAACAATTTTTGTTCAGTTGTACGCTCGAAATAATTTTCTTCGATATGCATACGATCTTTAAACACGTAACTGGCCAAACGACAGTAGGCTACCCAAACAAAACTAATCGACTTTTTCTAAAGTACAAGCTGCCAGCGGGTGGAAAACTCGTAACCTTCCCCCTAGCCACTTTCCACCTGATTTATTGAAATGAGTGATGTTTATCCTAGGATCATTTTTGTTCAATTTATTTCCCCCTGCACTCAGAGCATCTCTGCGTCCTTCAAATTCTTGTATCCGATTACTATTTCCTAGGTGTCTTTTTAAGGACTGCGCACCTTCATTATCATAAGACTGCAAGAGGTTTTCATCCGCAGTACGGTAAGTCAATATAATTTCAACAGTGTTTTTACTTGTGGAAAGAAGTCGAACTTTTGACTTGACGATCGCGAAAGAAGGCTGTCGTGATTATAGAAAGCAGCGCTTTGACATACATTGTTTAGCGTAATTTTGATTCGTGAATGGAATTTGCTAGTGGACACAACACATTTAAAAGATTACTCTGAAGAAAGCTGTGGTCACCCATATATCGGTGGGCCGAGACTATGAAACGGCCACATTCGCCTTCAGTTTGTTCATTTCGAGTTTCAAAACTTTGTTGGAACATCGAACTAATGAATGACACGTTCCCAACAAATTGAATCTCTCTCTCTCTCTCTGTCTCTCTCTCTCTCACACACACACACACACACACACACACTCTCTCAGTGCGTATATGACGAAAGGAGGAAAAACAGCAGAAACAACCGACATCCGAGTGTATGGCTTCTCTGACCAGCTAAATAACTTACGGGATTTTGTTAGCATTGCAAATCTTAATCATCTTTAGCGGCGTCTGTGCTATTGTGGAACATTCTTGTTGTTCCTCTGCGTTCCATCTTTGGCTGTACGACGTAACCATGTCGGAAAATAAACGTGCCCCCGTCGATATCTAGACTGAATATTTTAGCAATCGTTAACGACTTGTTGGAGCATGTCGACAATGACGGAACTCTAGAACAGATGCGTCACACTCCATGCGGGAAGATTAGAAAACGGATCTGGTTACTGCGTTCGTGGTACGCGTCAGGCTGTATGTAGGGAAAAAAACGCACAAAACTGAAATTACGAATGATTTAACTATAGCAAACGCTTTTTATGATTTTCTAATACTGCTTTATCTTGAGAATCGAATAAAAATTGTGAAAAATGATCTAATACTTCCTTCTTTCTGTCCGTTGACCTATGTTGAGTGTACCAACGCTGGATCAGTCGAAACTGTGTTCGTCAAAATTCCATACTCTAAACAAATTTTTTAACTGCGTTACATACATTATTTGTATGTTTTTCTCAGCAAAGACCAGTGTATCATTGACATACATTGTGCCGAGTGAATCCTGAGTACTTGGAACGTCATTTCAGTTTGTTCTTCCAGTAGCGACTGCACTCGTTTCCTAATTTTAATGTGCTGCTAAAAGTTCTTGCCCGCAGTACATATACAAAGAGAGTAAAGAAAACTTTTTGAGAAAAATCTGACTAAGTCTGGTAAATGAAGTTCCGCGATATGATGTACTGAACCCTCCCTCCTCGTCGCTGAGGTGAACCCCGTCTCGATAGGGTGATTTGTGGTCCTTATCGAAGCAGAAAGCTGAACGATAGGTGTAACCATTTCGTTTATTCATCCTAGGATCATCTAACAGCGATATAGGGTTTGTCATCAAAATACAATGTAAATAAATACATTCATATCGCATACGAGTGCATAAGTATGCTTTCAGGATATGACAGGAGATGGGCCGTGGCCTTGATGAAGGAAGCATCCCAGTGCCTGCCTGAAACGTTTTAGGAAAACGTAAGAAAGGCTGGACGGACAGAGAAAAAAAAAATCCATCCTCCTGAGTATGAGGTCAGCACCTTAACGACTGCACTGTCTTATTCGGTTGGTCTCTTTCGTATAATGTTCTTTTGTTCACACATAATTTGTACAAGATAAGTTATAATACGATAATAGTTTTGCATTGTTTCTTCGCATCGCAACCATGTTGGAATTAAAGTATGGCTCCTCAAGAGGGAGATGAGCCTTTCCTGCAGTTTCTGAAGCAGCAGTCTAGAATGTTGACTGATATTGTTTGTTAATATTAACCATCGTTGCCTCGACATGGCAAAAATCAAGGGAAAGTACAGCCGTTATATTTCCCGAGAACATGGGCCATTACTCCGTGGAGTAGAGAGCTGCATCAAACCACTTTTCGGATTGATGCCTACAACACCATTGTGCACTGCATGCTACATTGAAAGTTGCTAAACTTCTTTTCCTTTATAACAAGCTCTCATTAACGAATAACACCATCATAACAGCCAGGAGTTTAACTAGTAATCACGCCATCTGCAACGTCACTAAAAGATGTCCACAGATATCCAGCTCGAGGAATCATGAAGAACTGTACAGTGGCTCACGACTGTCAAAACAAGAGCTGCCTAAAATATAGTCTCGACTGATCTTCAAACGAACATTTAAGTATGCAGTGATTCTATCATATAGCAGCTAGTACAGTTCTGTAATATTATGTAACTTGATGGTGGAGGTGGAGGGAAGGGAAGGAACTTATCAGTTACACCTGTATTTGGGAATCAGCTGGACGAGTGAAAATATGTGCCGGGCCGGGACTCGAACACGGGATATCCTGCTTACTATGCAGTTGCGTTAACCATTGCGCCATCCGGGCACAGCGCTTATCGCAAATGCGCAACTATCTCGGCACGCTTCCCACCCGACCATGTTCCCACCTAGCGCCATTTGTCCGCTGTCCCCGTCCATGCCCTCCGTACTCGCTGATTTTTAGATTACCGCAAAAAGTCGAACGAAGTGTGCATCTGCAATGAAGATTGTGGATTCATTGTCCATCAAGGCGAATTATTTATGTGAACGCGTGACGTCTGTTCTTTCGCGTTCAGATGATCAGTTCTGTAACAGGCAGACGGATTTTCTCCGACACTTCCAGTAACACATGCAGACACACCAGACAGATTTCTCCTAGGAGCGTCTTGGGAAGAAAATATCTAACAAGACTTGTCTCTAGCAGGAAAATCGTGTAATAGACTATCGTCGCATACTAATAATTCGAAAGCTTTTGGCAACGATCATAATATGAGAAACATTTTCACTGCAGAATTTTACATGGAAGATGACTAATCCATTTGCTTGACTGATTTATCACAGTCACTGTTTGTTATTGCAGTTGGTCTCTAGACGATGTCCCTTACCCTGCATTAGGCGTACGCAGTTACCGTTATATATCTTATTTTTTCTTCGCGATTTGTGATAACAACTGTGCGACTAATGGAAGGCGAAAAATGCAGGTTGCGCGAATGATTTCAATCGTCATTTCATTGCACAGCTAGTGTTAAGGATCGCCATAGGTCTTTGCCCCTCTTACGCGCGACAGAATTATTTCTTGAATAGTTTATTCAGTATGCTTGCCAGATATTCACATGGCAAGAAAAAATTCATGTTGTTGTAACAACGAAGATCGATGTGTTTGTTCTCTAGAGAATGGAAATCCGCGTGTCGGACTGATCATCCGCTTACCGCCTTGTCTGCTTTTAAGACACTGACCAAAGAGTCTGTTCCTCGTCGTTAATCGTTGCTCATTTTTTTTCGGTTACCTGAAAGCTCTCAAACCAAAACGTGAAATTAGGAGTTAATGTCTGTCGCTTACGAGGTCCCTTCAGAGACGGAGCACAAGCTAGGATTATACAAAAATTGGGAAGCAAAACGACGATGTCTTCTAGAAGGAATCATCCCAGCATTTGTCATAATACGTTTGGGGAAATGGTGGAAAACCTAAATCATGATGGCCAGACGAGAATTTTAATCCAGCTTCAGCCAAATGCGAATGCAGAGTCTTATCTACCAATTGTTTTACTGTAGTTTTAGACTGACAAATTCGCGGATATTGCAGAGAAAAATCCAATTCAGTTAGCTGCAATATATTTCATAATTTTCATTAGTTTATCACAGTGCTGCTCTGTTCATAGATATTCTGCATAGCAACAGTTGAGAGTTTAAACATTTGCCCATCAGCGTATGTGAGAAACCATTCCTTGCAAGCCAAGCTTCATCTACAGTTTGTTGATTGAGCACCTTTTTATGTTCTTGTGCTGAGAAAAATATAAATCTTGCAGCTATTCTAACGAATTTTTCAACTACACCCGTGATTCCCATTTCTTGTGGCCTCCGGTGGACAATATTCAACAATGGTTCGCACTCTCAGATATGACTAATTTCGACAGAACGTCGTCTTCAGTACAAATGGTTCAAATGGCTCTGAGCACTATGGCACTTAACTTCTGAGGTCATCAGTCCACTAGAACTTAGAACTACTTAAACATAACTTAAGGACATCACACACACACCCATGCCCGAGGTAGGATTCGAACCTGCGACCGTAGCGGCCGCGCTGTTGCAGACTGTAGCGCCTAGAACCGCTCGTCCACCAAGGCCGGCGTCTTCAGTACAACAGACCTATGGTCGCCCAGTGTTGGTTCTCTTTAAGTACTCGAGCCAATGTATTTAAATGAGATTGTCTTTTAACATATTCAGTGTACGAGATTTTGATTTTCGCGTGCTTTATATCGAATTTGTTTAGTTAGACAGCATTGCCGTTCCCTATGTCGATAGAAGGAAATTTTTTAGAGTATCGCACCTGATGTGTCGAAACCTCGTACCATGTTGACACAACCGGCTTTGATGACTCCCGAGAATTTTTCCTTCAAGATATCTGCCAGGAAAAGACTTCGCTGTCACTGCGTCGATTGCTAACTATCGGGTGGTGTTCCATAGTCTCTAGGACTTTTAGGTTTTCCTGCCCTACTGTCATAGAGCATACTTGACGTATTCTATGTATATCTGTATTTTGAGCTGTTGAATGTATTACCATGACAATACCTGTCATTCTGAACAAAAATAAATGTGTAAATTACATCATTGTCCACAGATCAACTTGGGTACATACAGGCTAGATATTAATATGCTACTGGGCAATGAAAAATGGAATCTCTTCAGCAACGATCTCAGGCAAATTACGATTTGCTCTCATGTTATACTAGTTTTACGGATAATCACTGAATCGGACATCCATGGACAGATTCTCTTGGACAATAACTACTGTATCTCGTGTGTAGCAACGTTCGCTTGTAGTGCAGTCTTGCACTCGTTTAAAGAGACGGTCATAACGTTGGATAACATTCTTGTTTGTCGTAGGTACTGCAGAAAGGTGAACCAACATTTGGGTCGGTGCAACAGTTGTCGAAACGTTAGTTCAACTTTTTACGATATGATGCTGCTTAAGAATTTTATTTATCTGAGACCTGCCGGAGAAGCCTAGAATCATAGAACCGTCAGATGTCATTCCACGTTGCGTCCACAGATGGTTGCATCTGGACTCCAAGGAATGCCGCTGACTGAGCAGAAATGAGAACTGAAGCATGTGCCACATCTTCGTGCTAGCCAGGGCAGTGCGTTGGGTAACGCGAAAAATGCGCACTCTGGCATTCTCCTCCTAAGAACACAACCCTTCGATTTTGCAGGAACAGTGACGTAATGGATTGCACAATCCTCTGGACTTGCTCTGCACACTTCATTGTCCTCCGACAGACGTCAGAGGTAGGCTGCAGCTCCACACACTACCATGGCCAGAGCCTCTCCAGTATGGTATTTGCTGGTCTACGTAGCATCGCTGTTTGGGACCTGAGTTTCTCCCGACATATGCAATTATCAAAAATGTTACGAGAATGCACACACACACACACACACACACACACACACACACACACACACACACACACATTATAAAACTGTCACCACCACTCAACCAGAAGGTATTGGTAGTGAAAATTACTGAACACCTGGCGAAGTAACATTGACTCTGTCCCTCTGTTTTTTTGATAAGGTGGAGAGCAGGCTTCCACGCAGAATTTAAGCAAAAACCTCCATCTAAGCAACTTCTGATGCAGTCATTCTCGTCACCTGTGTTCCTCTGTCTGATTCGTGACGGTTAATTGAGATTAGGTTTGATGTTGAACTAAAAAAGCTATTTGAAACGAATTGACTTTCACTTTTTATTCAACAACCAGCGCTATGAGCAAACAGATGGAGTTGTGATGGGAATCGCGTTGTCGCCATATATTGCAAATTTCCTTATGGAATGTGTCTTAGAGTCGGTGGCTTTGAAACTTGCGTGGTTTTTTTCCAGACGTGTAGACAATAGTTTTGTTGTCTGGTCTCATGTCAGTGAGAGTTTAAAGAACTTTTCACTACACATGAATTCAATCCAACCGAATATTCGTAGGGTTGTTTTTGGAAAGGGGACCAGACAGCAAGGTCATCGGTCTCATCGGATTAGGGAAGGACGGGGAAGGAAGTCGGCCGTGCCCTTTCAAAGGAACCATCCCGGCATTTGCCTGAAGCGATTTAGGGAAATCACGGAAAACCTAAATCAGGATGGCCGGACGCGGGATTGAACCATCGTCCTCCCGAATGCGAGTCCAGTGTGCTAACCACTGCGCCACCTCGCTCGGTTCCCGAATATTCGTTTCACGATCGAGATGGAAAAGGATGGCTGCCTTCCCTTCTTTGACTTGGTCAGGAGGCAGGTTTATTGTACGTTGGTATCTGCTGTTTATAGAGAGCCTACTCACACTGATAGGCTGATAGTTGTCACCATCTGGCTCAGCGTGAGAGGGTACTTCGTAACTTAGTCAACAGGGTCGACGTCATTTCAGACTCCGAGAGTTTACAAGATGAGTTAACTCATCTTGAGGTCACCTTCATTCAGAATGGATATAGTGAAAGAGCAGAGGTGCGTTGAGCCAACTACTAACCGTGCGTCGCGTGAGTGATGATAAAACGAGTTGGCACCAGGGAGCATCTCCAACAATATATGTCGTATTTTGCGGAGATACTATGTTAAACGCGTTATCCGCCCTCCATCTAAGATTAGACTCCTTATTGTCCCGTTAAGGATGATTTTAGTCTGAGTAAGGCGGCTGTCTACCGTATTCTTTGCAGTTGTGGCATGTCATATATTGGTCACACTATCAGAACTGTGGAGGGCAGCTGCACTGAGCGCAAGCGTCACGCATGCTGCAACAGCCGAGTAAATATGCTACTGCGAAACACTGCCTTGGCACTGGCCATCCTATGGCACACGACAACACGGATATTCTGTCATGCACTTCCAGCTGTTGGGATAGTGTTACTAAGGAAGCGGTTTAAATTAGCAGGTAACCTCCTAAATAGAGATGGTTTGTGCTTAAATTCTGCATGGAATCCTGCTCTCTCCCTTGCCAAAAAACAAAAGGACAGACGTAAAGCTACCTCACTCATTGTTTGATTTACACTATTGATAACTTGTGGCGTCGGTCATCTTGGGGTTCTGTGGTGGCGCTAGTGTGTGTGTGTGTGTGTGTGTGTGTGTGTGTGTGTGTGTGTGTGTGTGTGTGTGTGTGCGCGCGCGCGTGCGTGCCCGTTTGTTGTGATAATCGAGGTTTTAAATTCACTTGCACATCGCTTACTTGCTTTGTCTTAAAAATGACAGGGTGGCCACCTGTCGAAATATCGGCGGTTGTCGACGATGTGACCTGGTTGCATTCCCGTAAGTTATTTGAAAACCAACAGTGTTTCTCGCATCTCTAACAGTTGAAAGAACGTAGTCTGGCACGGCTTGGTGCGCGTTCTTCAATTGGCGCATCACTACTAGTGACTGAACTTTGCCAGCCTCCAGTAGTTAACGTCGCCGGCGTGTGGGAAAGAGAACCCCGTGGTAAGCAGCAGGAATTGAATGTCGAACGGCCGCCTGTGCCTGGTCGCTTCTCGGCAGATCGTGAAGTGATGCACACAATTTTCGAACGTGCGGAACTTCCGAGCGACGGTACCTAATACTTCTCTGGGACTGCGAGTGTTCGACAGAGGCAAAACTAACGTCCAGGGTGCACCCTGAGTAGCGAGACAGAACTGCTATTGTTCTCCACGCACATAAACGACATGTCGGACAGGATGGGCAGCTGTCCGAAACTCTACTGATCATGATGATGTGTAAGATCCTTGTAAACTGGAATGAGATTTTCACTGTGCAGTGGAGTGTGCGCTGATATGATACTTCCTGGCAGATTAAAACTGTGTGCCGGACCGAGACTCGAACTCGGGACCTTGGCCTTTCGCGGGCAAGTGCTCTACTAACTGAGCTGCCCAAGCACGACTCACGACCCGTCCTCGTCTTCGCAGAAGAGCTTCTGTGAATTTTTGTAAGGTAGGGGACTAGGTACTGGCAGAATTGAAGCTGTGAGGACGGGTCGTGAGTCGTGCTTGGGTAGCTCAGTTGGTAGATCACTTGCCCGCGAAAGGCCAAGGTCCCGAGTTCGAGTCTCGGTCCAGCACACAGTTTTAATCTGTCAGGAAGTTTCCTCGTAAACTGTCGTCGCTGAGTGACTGTAGGACAGATGGTTTATTTGGTACGGGTGCAGTGAGAAACACCGCCTAAATTGTAGTCCTTCTGCGCGATTGGCTGCTGCGTTCGGAAGTAGCGCGCCAAAATGATCAACGTTTGTTATTAATATTAGAAAAACTAAGCTGTGAATTTACATGCCTTTCATATAACATCATCTCACAGTAGCAGGCTATCATTCCTTTATTTCAAAAATGTTAATTACCAGCACCAGCACTTCGGTTCGTGTCTAACTTGGATGGTGGGTGAAGTGGTTCGGCTGTAAGAGTAGAGCTGGTTCGGCAGTCTCGGTGGACTGACATGTTGTCTGCCTTGATCGGTGTCGGTTAAGAACTTAATTAGCAATCTCTGATTATGTGGACATGTAATTGTGAACAGTTTGGTAGCAGTTACGCTAACATGCAGTTCATTATTTTGTTTACTTTCAGTTAAAGTGTGAACAATGGAACTTATTTGTGATTCATAAAGTGGAATATAATTGTGCAGTTTCTCGTATTCTGCCAATAAGAAACGAGTGGCGTCCCATTTAAAGAAACCAGTTCAAAATTTAATTATTTACACAATACCAGTTCCTCGCTAATAGTTTATTACAGCCTCAAGATACGGACACACGACCTACGTGCTGTTTCTTGCGCAAGGGGCAACTATAGAATACTACAGGGTCGTGAACATTATTCGGAACTTTCATGCATTCCACTCAGGGCAGTGGGAGCAACTAGGCACCTCGCGTTTATTGCCTACTTAGTAGAAATGAGATCCGTGACACGTCATCTGTGGTAACACTGAGAAGGTACGAAGTAGGGAAATTCTCGAGGGAAGGAATTGGTCATTCACACGTAAATATCTCCCTCCCTCCCTCCCTCCCCCCTTTCACTTGCCGTGCGCTGTTTAGTATCCGATGGTGATTCGGATTCTCCGCCCAGCTCAAGTATCGATTACATTAATATTAAAAGCCTCATGTGCTATTTGGACAGTGTTGATGGCAGTACAATAAAATTTATTAGTATTTAGTGCCATGAAAATTATTGACTATTGTAGATACATATAACATTACAAGATTTGTTTCTTAATCTGCATATAGGTGAAGAAATTTTATTTATATTGGAATGTAGGAATTATTTACTGGAAGGTTCCCTGAAAACACTCAAATATGAATAATTTTCTCCACCCATCTGCTGATCAAGTAACAAATATTGAAATATTATGTGTTTCTCCAATAATTAATAATTTTCATAGCACAAAAGTTTTTAAAGTAATCGTCAACACTTTTCAAATACCGCGTATTGTTTTCACATACCTTCTTTCCCACTTTCATTTTTGTACCATTTTGTTGATTAATTTTGTTGTGCTGTAATTCACTAAATCCTATTTCTGCGTTCATTGATCTAAATTTAATATAAATACATTTTTATTTAATATAATAGAAATACGCGCTTCCTTTCCCCAAATTCAATATCTTTGACAGATATCATTGTACCGCAGTATCTTTGACACTCGTGTACCTTGTAAACAAACTGCTTTTCTTATGTTGTATGTCAGACACGTGGTGCGCATTAGTAATATTTGTTTTGTAGCCCAATGCACGTGTTTATTAACGAAGACCAACGTGTGAGTGTGCGAAAATATAAATATCATGAATACGATTCGTAGAAGAAAAACTCCAGGCGGACATTTCACGTAGCTTTCATTCGAACACAAGTCTGTAGCGCAACCATCTGTGATATACGTTTGTAACTGTAAATTATAGTACATTTTAGGATAGCTGAGCAGGAAACATGTGTTTTGACGAAAGCATGAAATCCGCCAGACGATGAATTTTATTAATTGAAAACCGGTAATGGAACTTTTTTTTGGATAAAGTAACTTAAAACCAATTTGTGGCTGGTTGCTGCTGTACACCTGTTCCATTCTCTTATGGAGAGTGGAAAGAATGAGTGGTTAAATGCACCTGCGCGCGCTGTAGTTTTGACTTGTCCCCGCGGTCCCTAGGCGAGCGATACCAGGTCGTAATGCATTCCAAGATTCACCATTTAAAGCTAGCTCTAGAAACTTTACAAGTAGGGTTTCGCGGGATAGTTGACGCCCATCTTCAGGCATCTGCCGTTCTGAATTTTCAGGATACCCGTGACACTCACTCAAAGCCAAAGGAAGCTGCGACTATTCGTGATGCCCTTCTTAGTTTGCTTCTAACATTCAAAAGTATAGGGTGGAGGGGGGGGGGGGGGAGGGGCATATTAACTGATAACTGCATAAGTGAAAAATAAATACGATGAAGAATCAGACTGGAGCAAATGAAGTAGGTGTATGAAGTGAAGATCGGCGAAGTACCGGAAAAACTCCCCTGAATCTTGTCAAGAAATCGAAAGCTGACTGTATGGAACATGTACAGCGAGGAAAAGGAATTCTAAAAAAGAGCTATCGAATGTACAGTGGAAGGACTGAACGAGATAGTGGAAGAGAATAAAAATACTGGTTAAAGCCAATAATGGGTCATACCAGACTGCGAAGCGGATTAGGTGGAGGCAGCAACGTGTCAGAAACACGCCAATGGGCAGAACACCTTGTGGTGGTAGTGATATGTGTATGTCACACTTGGACAATATTCAGTGATAGGTTGCACTAGTGTTACGTAACCATTCACCTTTGTAAACTATAACAGGATTTCCATTTCTGGACGCCTATAGTATCCGAGGTAGCACCAAGAATTACCTTCGCTTAGAATTGCAGTATTGCCCGAACAGTCCATACATGGATGACGGAAATGATGAAAGGAAGATTGCAGTTTAATGTTGCGTTAATGTTGAAGTCGTTAGAGACAGTACATGAAACCGGATTGGACAATAGCAGGGAAAGCAATTAGCCATGGCCTTGCTTTAAGGAACCATGGCACGATTCGCCAAAAATTAGTGAAGAAACCACGGGAAACTTAATTGAAGGCATCCGAACGAGAATTAAGATCTGGGTCATCTGTACCTCCGAAATTTTGTGTGTGTGTGTGTGTGTGTGTGTGTGTGAGTTTGTGTTTTCTTAAGGATCGGTCCCTAGATTTACACACTACTTAAACTAATTTAAATTAACTTATGCTAAGAACAACACACACACACACACACACACACAACCTCTCTCTCTCTCTTACTCTCTCTCTCTCTCTCTCTCTCTCTCTCTCTCTCTCTCTTCCACTTTATAAGTATATCTTGTAATTTCTTTTAAATTATCTTACAATTTTCTGTTCCTACTTATGAAATCACCAATACATCTTAAAATTCAACATCAGGATCTTGTAACAACAGACCTCAATTCAAAACGTAATCAGTAAATCGAGCATACAGGTTTATTTCATGGCTCCTGTACACCATGAGTATTGTTCAGAATACATGGGAACAAAATCCACCAAACTCGATGAAATTTACTGCTTTTGTCGGTCAGAGAGCACCCCAGTAAGCTTTTACGTATCATAAACAGTTATTTGTAAATGCCGACAAAAACTTTTTGTGTTGGTTCCAGTTTTGCTCTACACCGTGTTATTTGTTTTATTATAACGAGCTTTTTGTTGTTGTTTTTATGCATGCACTCAGTTTATATCTGCCACAGGATTTGAACCTTTAAAAAACCGAACGCAGTTTATTAACTACATAAACATTTTCCGGCGATGTATGAGCTTGGGAAGCCGTTCAGTAGTATCATGTGAAAAAAAACTGGTCTGAAGCGTGTTATTGTGGATGACGGTGATAATCTTGTTAAATTAACGTAGGCAGCGATGCACCAATTTCAGATTATTCGCGGTCTGAAAAGCTTATGAGACAGCTAATATGATACTCCTGTCTTGTCACGGAGAAAAAAGCGATCGAAATGATGAATTACTGAGAATTTTCACTACTTTTTCCTTATAACTTGAAAGGTCCTGAGATAACACCATGATTAGCACTCTGACTTCATTTTAAACGAAACTCGGGTGCGAATTAGAAGACCACGGCTGATTTATTTCCCTACTGTTGTCCGATCCCAACTTGCCCTCTGTTTTTAATGACTTGGACATCAATAGAGTAACTATTCATTCTGTTACACAGATGTGCATTGTTTAGGAAACTTTTAATTCTAAACGGAAGTAATGCTTAACACGATCGCGCATTCTTTTAATTTTCCAGAAATCGTATTTGTATTAGTTTCCTTGATAAAAAGGAAAGCTTATGAGCAAAATTCCATTCTTTCAATCCAAAATTTTAAACATGGCTGCGCCTCAGCAATGGTGCACACTTGACAAGACTGGAAAACTGGTTGGCTGTTATTTTCCAATCTGTTATTTTCCCATCTGCGAATAGATTTCATGATTTAATATGGCTATCGATCATCAGCAGTGTATGTTCGTTCGGACATACCCCCATGCATACATTTCCGAAGGAACCTTGCATCGAACTATACAGACATTGTCAGATGTAGATACTGCACAATTGTAATGTGTACATACATGAAAGGCTGATGATCTGAAGCGTTGTCCTGGGTGTATCACATGTTCAGTGGCGTATTGTATGGTTTTATGGATTCCGCGTAGAGAACAGGAGCTGACGCTGCAGCAGACGCAGCATTTTTCTTAGCTCGCAAGCATATCTGAATTTCTGCTCGACTCCTGCAACCAAAACTAAAGAAATAAAGCTTCTTGAGTACAGGCAATAAAATAGTTTTGTAGTGAAACCGCAAACGCGGAACAGTCGTTACTCAAAACAGAAGCGAGGAAACCGTCACGGCCGTTTTCTATAGGTTTCCCCACAATTGTCTGAGTGGGCTTACAGTAGGGTAACCCACTTCCTTCATTCAATGAACAGAGAACCTTTTCTGCCTCGATGAGTAGCTTAAAAGAACCCAACAAGAAACAAACCCATATATACGAATGATAGTGTGGGCTATGCCAAAAAGAAGAGGGGGAAGATGATGCGAGAAGGAGGAGGGGGGGTTTTGTAAGAAAAAGATGGGAAGGAAGATTTGGCACCTCAGTCCCTTTTCTTATTTTCTCAATACAGTTTCCCCTACACTTATTATATCTCTCCGTCCTTCAATCCCACTTGTCAGATCATTTTCACTCAAAGTGTCTAACGGAAACTTCATACATTCATCGTCTTAAATATGCAAAAGCTCTGCAGCATGAGTTGATGCTTGTGGCAATAAGGCAAAAATCAGATGAGGCATGATCTGAGCTAATGGAGGATACTCAAGAAGTTTGAAGGCCGCTGCAGTTAAATAGTTAATAAAGATTCTGACATATCGATGTGGTGAGCCGCTACAGCGCTGAAAGAAACAGCTGGCAGTTATATATCTGTAACGGATGTTTCTAAAGATCTCGTAGTCTCGATACTGCATTGTTTAGCGTAGCGTTAACTTGTTAGAGGTTTGTTACTGGAACACCATACGCTTCAAGATTCTACTAGAAAAAAAAAACTTTCACCGTTATCATCTTAACAGGCCAAAGTTTGTTTTGTTACTGTGAAATGCTGCGATATCACACACTGAAACACTCGCTTCTCGTTCGAAACTTGGTAATGATATCAGTAAGATAAAGTCAGAATGCGCCGTTCGCAACGAATCTAATTACATAGGACAATACATAACATTAAGAGTAGAAAAGTATTGTGTGAATAGTTAGGCCATGCCGTCCGCATGACACAAACTAACGAGCCAAGACATTATCACTGCGCGCAACGAGACTGATATTGAGTATCGCCTGGTGGCGTTGGCGGCACGTAAGCGGTAAGGAGAGTATATTATTAACCGGAGCAGAGGGGAATGGGGAATCATTCTAGCGACTATACGGACCGAAATGGAGGAATCCACTGATACAAGTGACTTTGACAAAGGGTAGATTATGGCCCGGCGCCTGGGAACGGTAATCTCAGAAATGGCTAAGCTGGTCGGCTGTTTGTGTATTACTCTCGTGAGTACCTAAGGAAAGTTGTTGAACGCTGAAACCACGAGTAGGCGACAAGTTATTGGCCTCATCACAGAATGTGGAGGTCGGAGTATGCTCGCTCTGCAAATCAGTATAAGCAGATCTGGATCTGTGGCAGATCTGACGATAGCGTGCAGTGCTGATGCAGCCCACATTGTTGAACATGAGGCTTCGCAACAGACGACCCTACATGTTCCCATGTTGACAGTTGCGATTGCAGTGGGCACGCGACAGTAGATATTGGACCTTAAATCAATTGAAACGCATCGCCTCATCCAATGGATCACGTTTTTTTGTTAAAACAGCTAGATGGCCTAGTTCAGATACACATCCCTTGATGCCTGATGTTTTTCACAAACGCGATGACATTTTCCAGCGGGGTATGTTATTGTCACAAGACCAGAATCGCGCTACGGTGCTAGGAGTAGTACGATGGTGAACTAACGTTGATGTCTTGGCAGAAAAATTCGCCTAATCTGAACACATCTGAGACGCCACCGTGCACCAACTCCGCGCCCACAAACCACCAGCCCGTAATTTACGGGAACTGCGTGAACTGTGAAAAGACATCTGATCTCATATCTCCGGAAACCTACCGAGGTTTACCGAATGTATGCCGCACAGAATCACTGCAGTATAGTGTTCTAAGGTGGACCAGCTCACTTTGAAGCAGGTGGTCATAATTTTTTGGGTCATCGGCGTATTATCGGTATTACAGCTTTTACTTTTTTTATTTTTTGTCATGTCAGTCTTCGAAAATTTCAGGATTTTATCGGCTGTACCAGTAAATAAGTCATGCGTACGAATTTCGCCCAATTAGTGTAAGAATACAGGATCCATGTACCCATTGACCTTAGAAGACCGTTGTATTGCCGAGACCCAAGTAGAGGAAGTCCGTCACTAGTAAACACGCCACGAAGAGAGATTACAGCCGCAGGTTCGAACCCTGCCTCGGGCATGGACGTGTGTGATGTGGTTCAAAATGGCTCTGAGCACGATGGGACTTAACAGCTATGGTCATCAGTCCCCTAGAACTTAGAACTACTTAAACCTAACTAACCTAAGGACATCACACAACACCCAGTCAATACGAGGCAGAGAAAATCCGTGACCCCGCCGGGAATCGAACCCGGGAACCCGGGCGGGGAATGCGAGAACGCTACCGCACGACCACGGGCTGCGGACGTGTGTGATGTCCTTAGGTTAGTTAGGTTTAAGTAATTCTAAGTCTGCCGGCCGCGGTGGTCTCGCGGTTCTAGGCGCTTAGTCCGGAACCGCGCGACTGCTACGGTCGCAGGTTCGAATCCTGCCTCGGGCATGGATGTGTGTGATGCCCTTAGGTTAGTTAGGTTTAACTAGTTCTAAGTTCTCTAGGCGACTGATGACCACAGATGTTAAGTCGCATAGTGCTCAGAGCCATTTGAACCAATTCCAAGTCTAGGGGACTGACGACCTCAGATTTAAAGTCCCATAGTGCTTAGAGCCATTTGAAACATTCGAAGAGAGAGGTGAGAGTGGAAACCAGTGCCTTCACATACTTTATACCTTAAAAAAAACATCTACGGGAATGTTACATATGATGCACTCAGACGGCAGTGTCGTTTTCGGCACACCGCATCAAAGCTTATCATAGGGGTGTAGGTGAACGCAAAGGGCCATAACACAATGGTTGCAATGAAGTTCTTCAACATGTAAGATTTACAGCCAAACAGGAAAACAAATATTAATCATTGAAATCGGGAATAAGGAATGCACTAGTATTCGATATCAAGATTCACGTGTGAGCTAGCATAAATTAACAAAATAAAAGTTATAAAATGAAATCAAGGAAGCCGCTATATGGTTGAGACGAGAAAACACACACACACACACACACACACACACACCACACACACACACACACACACACACACACACACACACACACACACACACACACACACAGAGAGAGAGAGAGAGAGAGAGAGAGAGAGAGAGAGAGAGAGAGAGAGAAGGAACGAGCGGCAAGGGTGGGCATGATAGCGTTTACCTACCCGGAGCATCTCGCCGTATTATGCAGAAGGCAATCGGTGATTGTTTTCGGATGACTTGAATTACGTATATTGTTTACGTCTCTCGAATAAGAAACAACATACGTGATTTTCAACACGGTCTCATTACCTCTACAACTGCATGAGATCTTAAAGTCGGACTTCCGCCAGTAAGGCGCATACCAAGAGGTCCTCTGTCATGAACACTGTCTACGTCCTACGAGGACGCTACATGTTGACTGTTCTAGGACGCCGACAAAGATGAGGCTGTTGATCCAGCAAGAAAACAGCAGACTGTTGCAGTAAGTAGATTTAAACGGCCATTCGTGCCAAAGCTATGCTCGTCTTTAACGAGTTCTGCGGGAACTCTGCAGATCCGTTAGGTTGCTATTACCTGGATGGTCCTAACCGCCAACATCGTCCCACGCAGGTGTTCCTGAGCTCCTAGTCTCTTTTTTTCAAACCAAGGATCCTCCCTGACGGTCAATGCTATCTTGCTGGTCACTGGTAATTACATTTTCAAAGCCGTTGCGTTAAAGTTAACCTGGCCCGAAATTATTCCCGTGCAGAGTAATCTGTAATTTGTCTCATTCTCTCCTTAGGGAGACACAGAAAGTCCGGAGACTATCAAAACTTTTTGTTCAAAGGCCGTACAACTCATAATCGGTATGCCATCAGGCAAAATCGTCGTGGGCATCGAGGCAATCATCCAACTGGAGCACTAGGTTAAAGATACCCGTTTAATAAAATTACTGTGTCCTGAAGATGAGACTGCTCCCAGATCGGCCGACGTTTTGTGTCGAATCGCGACCATCACGGCACTTTGCCCACCATTTGACAACGGCGGTTTTCGACGGACATGCTGCCCCTACTCATGTTCTTCGTTCTCTGTTGGGTGTCTGACGGTATTTTTGTTTCGGAAGCAAAGAAAAGAATAATAGTACGTTGGTCCTGTTTGGATACATTTGGTAATATCGTCGCCGTAGTTCACGTTTCCGCATTTACCACACGCGCATCGGAAAGATACGAATGCCTCACTGTCCCGGGCCCATACGTCGGTGCTCATAAACTCGTATCTGAGTCACGCTACGTTGCATATACGCTGCAGCAGCGCTCTCAAACGGAAACTTTTTCATCGCCCTATGTAAATTACAACTTAACTGGCGACACGGTCTCTTCACACGCGTAGCACTAAGTGGCTATATCCGGACGACATTTTAAGCAAACCAGTAATACATTTCCTGACAAGAGAGTGGAGCACCTAGGAGGGAAGGAGGACATGAAATGAAACTTGTCGGACTGAGGTGGTATGTGACGTTATTTCAGTGATTAAAAAATCGAGTCGAATCTTCAAAGAACATGGCAGTACAAGCCGACTTACCAGTATGACGTTACACCCCCTCTGGCTCGAAAGGATGCACTGATTGGGCTGGAAAGCAGCTCACCAAACCGCCGTAGCCTCTACTGAGGCAAGTTGGCCCGAAACGGTTGTAACTGATCCTTGATATCCTGGATAATGGCACTGGGACGGAGTTGACATCTAAACTGGTCCCACATACACTACTGGCAATTAAAATTGCTACACCAAGAAGAAATGCAGATGATTTACGGGTATTCATTGGACAAATATATTATACTAGAAATAACATGTGATTACATTTCACGCAATTTGGGTGCATAGATCCTGAGAAATCAGTACCCAGAACAACCACCTCTGGCACTAATAACGGCTTTGATACGCCTGGGCATTGAGTCAAACAGAGCTTGGATGGCGTGTACAGGTACAGCTACCGCTACCCATGCAGCTTCAACACGATACCACTGTTCATCAAGAGTAGTGACTGGCGTGTCGTGACGAGCCAGTTGCTCGGCCACCATTGACCAGACGTTTTCAGTTGGTGAGAGATGTGGAGAATGTGCTGGCCAGGGCAGCAGCAGAACATGTCCTGTGTCCAGAAAGGCCCGTACAGGACCTGCAACATGCGGTCGTGCATTATCCTGCTGAAATGTAGGATTTCGCCGGGATCGAATGAAGGGTATAGCCACGGGTCGTGACACATCTGAAATGTAACGTCCACTGTTCAAAGTGCCGTCACTGTGAACAAGAGCTGACCGAGACGTGTAACCAATGACACCCCATACCATCACGCGGGATGATACCCCAGTATGGCGATGACGAATACGCGCTTCCAATGTGCGTTCTCCGCGATGTAGCCAACCACGGACGCGACCATCGTGATGCTGTAAACAGAACCTGGCTTCATCCGAAAAAGTGATGTTTTGCCATCCGTGCACCCAAGTTCGTCGTTGAGTACACCATCGTAGGCGCTCCTGTGTGTGATGCAGCGTCAAGGGTAACAGCAGCCATGGCTTCAGAGCTGATAGTCCGTGCTGCTGCAAACGTCGTCGAACTGCTCGTGCAGATGGTTGTTGCCTTGCAAACGTCCCCATCTGTTGACTCAGGGATCGAGACGTGGTTGCATGATCCGTTGCAGCCATGCGGATAAGTTGCCTGTCATCTCGACTGCTAGTGATACGAGGCGGTTGGGATCCAGTACGGCGTTCCGTATTAACCTCTTGAACCCACCGATTCCATACTCTGCTAACAGTCATTGGATCTCGATCAACGCGAGCAGCAATGTCGCGATACGATAAACCGCAATCGTAATACGCTACAAGCCGACTTTGATCAAAGTCAGAAACATGATTGTAAGCATTTCTCCTCCTTACAAGAGGCATCACAACAACGTTTGACCAGGCAACGCCCGTCAACTGCTGTTTGTGTATGAGAAATCTGTTGGAAACTTTCCTCGTGTCGGCACATTGTAGATGTCGCCACCGGCGCCAACCTTGTGTGAATGCTCTGACAAGCTAATCATTTGTATATCAATGCGTCTTCTTCCTGTCGGTTAAATTTCGCGTCTGTAGCATGGAATCTTCGTGGTGTAGCAATTTTAATGGCCAGTAGTGTACATTCTATCGCGGACAGATCTGCGGATGGTGCTGGCCAAGGAAGCACCTCAACATCAAACACGCAGTTCCTAGAGACATGTGCCATATGTGGACGAGCATTAATCTGTTGAAAAAAGGCACTACGATACTGTTGCGTGAGAGTGAATACTGGGAGTAACATGCGGTGCCATTCCTGCCACTGGAAGAACGAGACATCTCAGGTTGGCACCATACTTTCTGACGATGGTTATCCAGGATAGTGCAGAACCGCGATTCATCGCTGAACACATTGCGACGCCATTCTTCAGTAGACCAAGCTCCTTGGTTACGGCACACTTCAAACACAATTGTTTGCATTGTTTTGTTAATGGCAGCCTACGCATGGGACGGTAATCTCCTAGGCTAGCTGCTGTTGGTCCCCTATCAGTGGTGCAGGATGACAAAGAACTTCACGTGGAGTCCATTACTTGTCCTCAGATCGCAGGAGTAGATGTGTAGGGCTTACCATGTGCTTGGGGACACATTACGGTGTTCCTCCCTCGTGATGATCAGACGTGGTAGGCCGGAATCTTGACGGCGAGTCTGCTTGCCCTTGCGTTGCCATGCAGTCCAACATTAGTTTATGTCACTTCCTAATGTCCCACAAATCTGTATATTGCACGACTCGACCAGTCGGTCAAATGTAAATCCACAATTTTCAAACTCTGACAGGTGCTGATACAGCTGTCTCTCAAGAGTGCGTGTCATTTCCGCGTTCTTCACAGAGATCACTCAATATCTAAAATCGTTCTCACGCCTTATATACTCACCAGCCCTGGTAAAAGCACTAAACACGAACAACACTATTGCAATCTGGTCGCCGTTATGCGTGTCACGATGATGTGCGACTCTAATCATCTGCATACCCGTCGATGGTGTGCATGTGTAGGAAATTAGACTCATTCTCGTAAATTAAGGATAATTGCAGAATGTGGTGCCACACAACGTGACACTACACAAAAGTAGAGCTAATAGCATAGGCACATTGGGAATACATACGACATATGTCTGTAAGTCCACGGTACTGGTGGTAAGTTGAAAAAACCGTCCCGAAACACATGTGCTACAAAACTCCACTGTTTCCAGTGCAGGTACCCCGACATCTATATGGGATATGACCACCATGCACACGCACACAGGCCTCACAACGGGTTGGCACACTCTGGATCAGGTGGTCGAGCAGCTGCTGGGGTATAGCCTCCCATTCTTGCACCAGTGCCTGTCGGAGCTCCTGAAGTGTCGTAGGGGTTTGAAGACGTGCAACGATACGTCGACCGAGAGCATCCCAGACTTGCTCGATGGGGTTTAGGCCTGGAGAACAGGCAGGCCACTCCATTCGCCTAATATCTTTCTTCCGTTATCATCCATCAGGAGGAAGGTGGGACCCACTACACCCCTGAAAACGCGGACATACTGGTGCAAAATGACGTCCCGATACAGCTGATCTGTTACAGTTCCTCTGTCAAAGACATGCTGGGGTGTTCGTGCAACAGTCATAATCCCATCCCACACCATCAAACTACAACCTCCATGCAGGTCCCTTTCAAGGACATTAAGGGGTATGTGGTTTCTGGTTCACGCCAGATGAAAACCCGGTGATAATCACTGTTCAGACTATACCTGGACTCGTCCGTGAACATAACATGGGACGACTGTTCCACTGACCATGTACTGTGTTGTTGACACCAGGCTTTACGGCCTCTCCTGTAACCAGGGGTCAGTGGAATGCACCTTTCAGGTCTCCGGGCGGCTAAACCGTGTTTACTCAGTCGTCTGTAGACTGTGCGTCCCGGAGACAACTGTTCCAGTGGCTGCGGTAAGGTCCCGAGCAAGGCTACCTGCAGTACTCCGTGGCCGTCTGCGGGCACTGATGGTGAGATATCGGTCTTCTTGTGGTGTTGTACACTGTGGACGTCCCGTAATGTAGCGCATGGACACGTTTCCTGTCTGCTGGAATCGTCGCCATAATCTTGAGATCACACTTTGTGGCACACGGAGGGCCCGTGCTACGACCTGCTGTGTTTGACCAGCCTCAAGTCTCCCTAGTATTCTACCCCTAATAACGTCACCAATATTTGTTCTTTGTGTCATTTTAAACACAGTAACCGTTAGCACGGGTGCACAGTTACTCGCTGCATCGTACTCTTTCACCAACACACCTCTGCGTATGTGGACTGCTGCCAGCGGCACCGTGCGACGACCGCAGGTCAAATGCATCGCATGGTCATACCCCAAGGTAATTTATGAGCATTAGTGCTCATTTACATCCTATCATGTATTCTGGGTGCTTCATATTTTTTGTCAGGAACTGTAAATCATGTACTCAAAGCTTCTCGTGAATGAGTATATCTATTAGTGGCAACCATACAAAAATTCTTACAGTTGTTCTTGAACGAGCCTTCACATACAGGCAGAAAAACGCGGCATGTATGTACAGATTTTCTAAGAAAATGCTCGTGGATGATCTCAAGTGGCAACCATACAAAAATTCTTACAGTTGTTCTTGAACGAGCCTTCACATACAGGCAGAAAAACGCGGCATGTATGTACAGATTTTCTAAGAAAATGCTCGTAGATGATCTCAAGTTGCCTGTTCTAAGAGGATCAGTTCAAATAAACACCGCTCCCAAGAATTGTCTTCCATTTGCTTTTATTCTTACAAATTTCGTGTTTTCTTCCATTTTCATATTTACGCACTATCTTGAATGGGGCCCATAAGTAGACGTCTTGAATAGTAGTCACTTGGGCTGATGATGTAAATAATTTGTTTAACGATCGCTTTCGTAGCCTAGAATCATCATCATCATCAGGTTAAATAGTACTTCTCCTGTTGTCACTCAGTAACGTCTTATGACATATTCTCAATAAACTATTCATTAAGGAAGTAAGTTTATACAAACTAAATGACATAATTTCGGAGATTTTACTGGCCTCGTACGGATATGATGTTACGCATATAGACTGAAGCGGCGAGTGAAAATTTGTATCAAGGCCTCCATTTACGTTCGATGCTGATGTGCTATTCCAGAACATGGAGAGCCTCTGCAATTCTCTTCGTGTGTTAGGGGGAATTTAAAGTAGACTGAGGAGGCAGTGAGAATCAAGGAGGGAGGCGTGGTAGGGTAATCCGTGCATTTGTGTGAAAGGCTGTGCTAAGGTGGCTTAGTGGTTAACTCACTTGCCTAGTAAGCAGGAGACCCGGGTTCGATTCCTGGCTTCGCTACAGATTCACTCTCCGCTTCTGTCTATATACATAAAAAGGAAGTGTTTATTACCTCAGAGTGTGTATTAAAGATACACTACTGGCCATTAAAATTACTACACCACGAAGATGACGTGCTACAGACGCGAAATTTAAACGACAGGTAGAAGATGCTGTGATATTCGAATGATTAGCCTTTCAGGGCATTCACACAAGGTTGGCGTCGGTGGCGACACCTACAATGTGCTGACTTGGGGAAATTTCCAACCGATTTCTCATACACAAACAGCAGTTGACCGGCATTGCCTGGTGAAACGTTGTGATGCCTCGTGTAAGGAGGAGAAATGCATACCATCACATTTCCGACTTTGATAAAAGTCGGATTGTAGCCTATCGCGATTATGGTTTATCGTATCGCGATATTGCTGCTCGCGTTGGTCGAGATCCAATGACTGTTAGCAGAATATGGAATCGGTGAGTTTAGGAGGTTAATACGGAACGCCGTGCTGGATCCCAACGGCCTCGTATCACTAGCAGTCGAGATGACAGGCATCTTATCCGCAAGGCTGTAACGGATCGTGCAGCCATGTGTCGATCCCTGAGTTAACAGATGGGGACGGTTTCAAGACGACAACCATCTGCACGAACAGTTCGACGACATTTGCAGCAGCAGGGGCTATCAGCTCGGAGACCATGGCTGCGGTTACCCTTGACGCTGCATCACAGACAGGAACGCCTGCGATGGTGTACTCAACGACGAACCTGGGTGCATGAATGGCAAAACGTCATTTTTTCGGATGAATCCAGGTTCTGTTTACAGCATCATGATGGCCGCATCTGTGTTTGGTGACATCGTGGTGAACGCACATTGTAAGCGTGTATTCGTCATCGCCATACTGGCGTATCAACCGGCGTGATGGTATGGGGTGTCATTGGTTACACGTCTCGGTCACCTCTTGTTCGCAGTGACGGCACTTTGAACAGTGGACGTTACATTTCATATGTGTTACGACCCGTGGCTCTACCCTTCATTCGATCCCTGCGAAACCCTACATTTCAGCAGGATAATGCACGACCGCATGTTGCAAGTCCTGTACGAGGCTTTCTGGATGCAGAAAATGTTCGACTGCTACTCTGGCCAGAACATTATCCAGATCTCTCACCAATTGGAAACGTCTGGTCAATGGTGGTCGAGAAACTGGCTGATTTCTCAGGATCTATGCACCCAAATGGCGTGAAAATGTAATCACATGTCAGTTCTAGTATAATGTATTTGTCCAGTGAATACCCGTTTATCATCTGCATTTCTTCTTGATGTAGCAAAACTCTTCTAGGCGGCTGTTTAATACATTTGGCACTATGGACAACAGTCTCATGGTACATTTACTTCCTTAATATATTTCTTGTCGTTATCAATCACAGTGTGTTTAACTCTGTGAGGATTGCCATCAGTTTTCGTGATACGTCCCACAGCTTCACAAAGACCAATAAATTATTTACAAAAGCAACCGAGTGATTATTATTCAAAATTTCATATTTGTTGATATTTTAAGTTACGTACCACGCTCATGAAATTTACTACTGACCTTCTACATGTACATAGCAAGCCATTTTGCGGGAGATACACCTAGGAGGGAGAAGTATATTGGATGATTGGTGTAGTTACGAGCGCTCTCGGAATATTAACAGTAAACTACATCGTGATGCAAAACACCTCTCTTGCAACGTCTGCCGCCGGAGTTGTGACTCTTATCACTTGCTAAACGAACCAGTAACGAAACGTTTTCCTTTTCTGTGGAACTTCTCTATTTCCTCTAGCAATCCCACCTGCTGCGGATCCCATGCTGTCGTGCAATATTAAATTGTCGCTTGAACGAGTATTTCGTAAGCTACTTCCTTTGTAAATGGACTGCATATCCTGAGTATTCTTCTTGTGAATCTGTCTGGCTTCTGCCTTACCCGCGATTAATTTTTCACATTGCTTAGTACGCATACTCCTAGATGTTTTATGGGAGTAGCTGCTTCGAGTTAGTGTTATGCAATCGTGTAATCATACAGTAAAGACTTTCTGTGTAAGTAACCGCAACACTTTAGATTTGTTTATGTAGAAGGTCAATTGACTCTCTCTGTACCAAGTGTCAATCCAGTGCAGGTCACCTTGTATTTTGCTTCCATTTCCTAGCGTTGCGACTTCTCTGCGTATAACACCATCATCCGTGGAAAACCTCGTGGAACTTCCGACGTTATCTACTACGTCATTTATGTATACGGTGTAAAGTAGTGGTCCTGTAACACTTCGGTGGGCCTCATCCGAAATTACTTTTGGATCTAAAGACTTTTCTACGTTGAGAAAGACATGCTGCGTTCTTTTTGCTAGAATATCTTCACTCCAATTACACAATTGGTCTGATATTTCATAAGCTCGTATTTTGTTCGTTGTGGGGCAGTGTGGAACTGTACGAATGTCTTCCGGAAGTCAAGGAACTCGGCATCTACCTGGGCGACTATATCTGCTGCTTCCTGGGTCTCGTGAACGAACAGAGCGAGGTGGGTTTCTCTCTGTCATTGTTTTCGGAACCCATACTGATTCCTGCAGAGGAGATTTTCGGTATCCAGAACCGCCGTAATTTGCGAGCATAAAACGTATTCCAGAATTGTACAACAGACGGACGTCAGAAATGTAGGCCTATAGTTTCGTTCGTCTGGTCGACGGCCCTTCTTGAAAACGGGAAAGACTTGTGCTTTCCTTTCTTTTTTTTTTTCAGTTATTAGGAACGCTTCTTCCGCCCAGATGCCTACGATGAGATCAAAACTTCTTAGGATTTTCTGTCAAGTCGGTGGATAGGATTTTACTTTCGAATTCGTTGAATGCTTTATGCATGTCGGTCACTACGGTAATGTTGGCTTAGTTATTATTTGTCTGTGAGGGTTTGGCTACGTTTAAATTTACACTGAAGCTCTCTTTGCTTTTGTTGCTGCTTTCAAGCAGGGTTGTCGAACCATTGTGGTTCTTTTCCATTCCCCACAACTCTCCTCAACCCGTACCTGTGTAAAACGTATTTTACAATTCTGTTAAACTTCATCCATTGATAATTAACAATGTCAGTGCTGAAGGTGAAGTTTTCATGTTGACCTGTCAGGTAATCTGAAATCTATTGCTTCTCGCTCTTGCTAAACAAAGAGGGCATTATGATCACCGATTTCTTGTTCTCTGCTGAGTAGAAAAGTTTGGGCCCGTTTATCACCAGCAGGTTCAAAATATTACTTTCACGGGTCGGTCCTTTAATTGCTCAAGGTGATTTTCAGATAAACCACTCAGAACAATTTCACATGATTTCCTGTTTCTATGGCACGTCCTAATCACTAGAGTATTGTAATCTGTAGCTGGTAAGTTGAAATCTCCACCGAAGTTATAACATGATCAGGAAATTTACGCGAAATATTCCCCAATTCCCCCCCCCCCCCTCCCCCCAGATACTTCACCAGTACAGTTGCTGAGAAAGGGCAACCATAAAACCATCCGACGACTATGTTTGATCCTCATTTAACACTTATCTTCAGCCAAATTATTTCACATTCTGAGTCTGTACTAATCTCACTTCTGTTGCTATAAACACGCCTCCACTACCAGCGTTCAACCTATCTTTAGAATATACGTTCCAGTCAGAGTTTAGAACTTGAGTGCTATTGACATTTGGTTTCAGCCAACTTTCTGTCCCTAGTACTGTATTAGCATTGCTACCGTTTATAAACAAGAGTAGTTCCAGGACCTTTACACAGATGCTCCTGCAGTTAATTAATTCTGTATTAATATTTTCTTTCTCCGATCTGCTAAGAGGAATTCTATCGTGCATGGACTCAGAACGTCTTATCGGGTCTATGGAGGGATTTCTCTCTCGTAAAAAGCCCACATGCACACGCCTCACGTACTCCACTACCCTAGTAGCTGCCGAGGTGTAGTGCCCGCCTGACCTATTAAAGGGGTATAATTGGAAGGAGAAACAGGCTTGGTCGTATTTTTTTTTTTGTTTTATTATCCGCAAAATCGATTTTCGGTCACTTAGTGACCATCCTCAGTGCTGTAAGATACAATTAAAATGGTTAGGTACTGGTATTAGCAAGCTTAGAGCGATCACATAAACTTAGTTTATGTGATCGCTCTAAGCGTGTTAATACCAGTGCCTAAGAATTTTAATTGTATCTTACACCACTGAGGAAGTGACCGAAAATCGATTTTGCGGATAATAAAACAAAAAAATACGACCAAGGCTGTTTCTCCTTCCAATTATATCCATTATCTGGTCGTGGTGCACAGGACACTCCATGGAGTCGCCAATCTATTAAAGGGGTCCTACACTTTTCCACCTGATAGCGGAGATCGAGAAATCCGCATCCAAAACCTCTGGTATAAGCCTTCCACTCGCGTACAAACCAGAAATCAGAACACTGCTATCGCTTGTGAGAACGATGCTACAAAACGATAGTTCTGCTTCTACACTGTAAGCCAGCCAACAGCGTGCAGGAACCGATGACGGCCTCTAAACACTGGTGGGATGCGTCATTCGTGCTGACATGAGCCACGATTTGCAGCCGGGTGAACCCAGCGTGCTCGGTCGCTGTCCGCGGAGCCTCCTACAGTTTCGAACGAGATTCCTCCGCCCAGCAAGCAGGCAGAGTAGTCACTGGACATCTTTCCCGACCTGGCCAATGTTTCCCCGAGAGTCTCCATCTCCTGCCTAACGTTGGAACTCCCAATGACAAGCAGTCTCACGTCTGTACTTGTCCGGACGACACAGGAAGGTCGGCCACCATCCCAACAGGCGAGGGAGCCTGTACTGGCTCAGATGTACTTTCATCAGTGGGCAGTAACTCAGACCTCATTTTGCGCTGTGAGAGGACAGCTGTGTGGCCGGCACCCACTTTCACCTCCCGCACTGTAATTCGCACAGTCGCCACCGTTCGCCAATCACAGTCAGCTGAGCGTTAGTCGGCCGGAACGTGTGAATCTGAAGGCACTGGGATCCCTGTCAACGCTGTAGTCTCCAGAGGTGCCGAAGCATTCGTCTCAGGTGCCCCACCGCCACAAACCCAGGGCAGCAGCTTTGAAGCCTGTCGACCGCTGCCATCACAGCTTCCAGCTGTGATTCTTCGATTTCTCCAGGCTTATTTTATGACGAAATAAATCGCGGGTGAACAGCCTGGTATGAGTGTGCATAGGACACAATATTTCGGGAATCGACCACGATGCCATCATCAGATGCGCTGATGTACTGACCGGTGGTGTCGCTGACGCTGAAAAAGACGAGCCTTGGCTCGAGGTGGTGCAGTTTAGACAAAATTTGTCATTCTTGCGGTTCCTGTAAAAGAGAGAAAGATATAATACCACTCTTGTTGATTGGTCCTATCTTGATGTAACCTGGAAAAGAGAAAGACACTCTGGTGGGGGATTAGTAAAAACTTAATCCCTCAGCAGGTCAGACCAACGCGTGATTGGCCTGTGATGAGGTTGTTGGCCCAGTCCACGGATGAGCCGGTTGCAGTAGCGTCCTGTCTTCTCGTAGAACTTTCTGGCGATGGCGCGAAACCTGTCTCGGAGAGGTGGATCTCGGTGTCCTCGTGGAGTTGCCGCGTCGAGAAGCGCCTCGAAAGATGCATAGCAGTCTTCAGGGCGCGGTTCTGTATCCGCTGCAGAGTCACAATGTGAGCATCTGCGGCTTTCCCCCAGACCACGGCCGCAGTGGGTGAACCAATGTTAGGTAAAGCGTGATACCGTGTTGCGGTGTCAATGGCGACTGCGGGTTTAGCAGCGGATACAGGGCGCGAAGGCGTCCTATTGCTCTCCCTTTCTCATCACGGATGTGATGCTTCCAGGTGAGCCTGCGGTATAGGGTAACCCCTAGGTATTTCGCCGTTCCACTCCATGGAATAGATTCTCCCAGGATTTAGACTGGCGTAATCCCTGGCGGCAGAAGTTTTCGGGTGAAGACACCTGCCTGGCCCTTCGTGGCGTTGAATTTCAGCCGCCACTTTGTTGCCCATGAGTCCATGGCGTCGTACCCGCGTTGTAGGCGGTTTCTCAGCACTTGGGCGTTCAAGCTGCGAGTGAACGGGGCTGTATCATCAGCGTACAGCGCCAGTTCGACTCCTGCCACTTTCGGCGCGTCGGCAGTGTACATGGAGTACAGCGAGAGGCCGCTGAGAACCGACCCCTGCGGCACCCCTGCACGAATCTGCCGGTCTGTGGACGTACCGTCGTCACCCCTAACGTGGAAGGTTCGTTCAGAAAAGTACGACCGCAGTAGCGTCATGTGGTACGTCGGTATCCCTTGTTCAAAATGTTTGAACTCGAGACCGTCGTGCCACAACGAGTCAACGCCCCGGGAACGTCGAGGAACACTGCCCCAAGGTATTCCCTTGTTTCCAGTGCCCTCATCGCCGGTTCTACCACCCGCAAGAGCTGGTGGGAAGTGGCATGTTCTTCTCGAAACCCGAACTGCTCGTCCGGCATGATGCCTTCCTGGGTGACGTGTCGCATCAGTCTTCTCGCGTACAGCCTCTCGAAGACTTACGAGAGGGACGGGAGCAGGCTGATGGGTCGGTAGCTCGAATCCTGGCGTGGGTCCTTGCCGGATTTCAGAATGGCCACGACCTCCGCGCGTTTCCACGCAGAGGGGTAGACACCTGGTCGGAGGATCTCCTTGAAAACATCGGCATGTTGCTGGTGTAATTCCGACTGAAGGTTCTTCAGCAGGAGGTTTGTGACGCCATCGCTGCCTCCAGCCTTCTTGCGATTGAGCGAGCGAAGCTGCACAGCAACTACCTCCTCCGTCATCGGCTCGATAACGTCGCCTTCCTCCCTTGCGGCGCAGAATATTGTTAGTTGCTCGTTGACCCGCCGTATGTCGTCGTCGTCGCCGTCGTCGTCGTCGATAACGTCGGCCACCGGTGTGAAGTTCGCTGCAAATGCGTCAGCCAGAACGCTGGCTTTGGCGTCGGGGTCGCCGGCGAAGTCATTCCCGACCTGTAAAGGCGGTATTCGCTGTCGCCGGCGTAGGAAGCACTTTACCACCCTCCATGCACAGCCATCCTCAGGATTGAGGGTAGACACAAGGTCTTCCCATTCCTGGTTCCGGTGTTGCTCGACAGCTGCCTTAATTTCCCGTCTCATGCGGTTTAAGCGGCGCTTCGTGTCTGGTTGGCGAGTGAGCTGCCATTCACTAAACAGTCGCTTCTTCTCGGTGATCGCGTCCAGGATAGGGAGCGGTAGCTGTCGCGAGAAGTTTCGTGGCCCTTGGCGATGTCTCGGCGTGGCTTCCTCTGCTGCTCGGAGTATTCTTCAGGTGAAGAATGCCAGGGCGGCGTCTGCCCCTACCTCAGCGGGGTTTGGCACGTCCTCGAGCAGTTCGAAGGCTTTCGTCTGAAAGCGCTCGGCGTCGAGCCTGCGAAGGGTCGGACGGCTCTCTGGAATCTCCGACCAAGCCGAGGCCAAAAATGACCGGCACGTGGTCGGAGGAAAGGACGCTGCGCGTCTCGGCGGTCGCGAATTGCCCGATGCCCTTCAGGAGAACTATAGCGAGCACGTCGGGCTGTCCCCGTGCAGGGAAGATCGTGGGGTCAAACGGCCCCACGGTGATCGCGCCTTTGCGGTGAACAACGCGGGAGAGGCGGCACCCGCTGCGGCTAACAGTTCGCGAGTTCCATTCGGTGTGTTTCGCATTGAAATCCCCGGCAATGAAAGCTCGACCCTCCAGCGACAGCAGGACGTCGGAGTCGGCTTCGTCTAGTGATCTGCCAGGCTGCCGGTACACCGACACGAAAGGAATCTTTCCGGCGGTGGTGTTGACGGCCACTCCTGTGGCCTCCAGCGCAATGAGCGCCGGCAGTTAAACCCGGCGCTTCCTATGAGTCGGTGCGGTCGGCGCCCCCGTCCCCGCTAGCGGTTCAGGTACAGCGTCCGTTCTCACGCCGTCTGAGCGCTGCGTCCTAGGTCTTCTCGTTCAGGAGGGTCTGCCGGCACCGCTCTCATAGGAAGCGCCTGAGGGAGGATCAGGAGGGGGATTGTCCTATATACAGGGTGTTACAAAAAGCTACGGCCAAACTTTCAGGAAACATTCCTCACACACAAAGAAAGAAAATATGTTATGTGGACATGTGCCCGGAAATGCTTGCTTTCCATGTTAGAGCTCATTTTATTACTTCTCTTCAAATCACATTAATCATGGAGTGGAAACACACAGCAACAGAACGTACCAGCGTGACTTCAAACACTTTGTTACACGAAATGTCCAAAAAGTCCTCCGTTAGCGAGGATACATGCATCCACCCTCCGTCGCATACAATCCCTGATGTGCTGTTCCAGCTCTGGGGAATGGCGTATTGTATCACAGCCGTCCACAATACGAGCACGAAGAGTCTCTACATTTGGTACCGGGGTTGCGTAGACAAGAGCTTTCAAATGCCCACATAAACGAAAGTCAAGAGGGTTGAGGTCAGGAGAGCGTGGGGGCCATGGAATTGGTCCGCCTCTACCAATCCAACGGTCACCGAATCTGTTGATAAGAAGCGTACGAACATTTCGACTGAAACGTGCAGCAGCTCCATCGTGCATGAACCACATGTTGTGGTAAAGACACATGTTCTAGCAGAACAGGTAGAGTATCCCGTATGAAATCATGATAACGTGCTCTATTGAGCTTAGGTAGAACAACATGGGGCTCAATCAAGACATCACCAACAATGCCTGCCCAAACGTTCACAGAAAATCTGTGTTGATAACATGATTGCACAATTGCGTGCGGATTCTAGTCAGCCCACACATGTTGATTGTGAAAATTTACAATTTGATCACGTTGGAATAAAGCCTCATCCGTAAAGAGAACATTTGCTCTAAAATGAAGATTGACACATTGTTGGATGAACCATTCGCAGAAGCGTACCCGTTGAGGCAATCAGCTGCTGATAGTGCCTGCACACGCTGTACATGGTACGGAAACAACTGGTTCTCCCGTAGCACTCTCCATACAGTGACGTGGTCAACATTACCTTGTACAGCAGAAACTTCTCTGACGCTGAATTAGGGTTATCGTCAACTGCACGAAGAATTGCCTCGTCCATTGCAGGTGTCCTCGTCGTTCTAGGTCTTCCCCAGTCACGAGTCATAGGCTGAAATGTTCTGTGCTCCCTAAGACGCCGATCAATTGCTTCGATTGTCTTCCTGTCAGGACACCTTCGTTCAGGAAATCTGTCTTGATACAAACGTACCGCGGCACGGCTATTGCCCAGTGCTAATCCATACATCAAATGGGCATCTGCCAACTGTGCATTTGTAAACATTGCACTAACTGCAAAACCACGTTCGTGATGAACACTTACCTGTTGATGCTACGTACTGGTGATGTGCTTGGTGCTAGTACTGTAGAGCAATGAGTCGCATGTCAACACAAGCACCGAAGTCAACATTACCTTCCTTCAATTGGGCCAACTGGCGGTGAATCGAGGAAGTACAGTACATACTGAAGAAACTAAAATGAGCTCTAACATGGAAATTAAGCGTTTCCGGACACATGTCCACATTACATCTTTTCTGTATTTGTGTGTGAGGAATGTTTCCTGAAAGTTTGGCCGTACCTTTTTGTAGCACCCTGTATACCGTGGCCGGCCCACCGCCGGTCAGTACATCAGCGCACCTGATGATGGCAACGTGGTTGATTTCCGAAATATTGTGTCCTATGCACACTCGTACCAGGCTGTTCACCCGGCATTTCTTTCGTCATCTTCCAGCTGTTTACGGGCGCTGGCCAATTTCCCTGCATCGACACACAACAGGCACAGTCCCTATCCATCTTTAATCATTTTTTATACATCACAATTACGTAGCTGTAACTCAAGAAATCGCTGGGTGGAATCTTAAGTTCTGCTGCTACGTTATCTCTAGTTTATACTACACCTGAAAGTTGGCTCACACACACAGGTAATGCACTAAGGTTTACATAAAAAAAGTAGAGAGATGTTGGTAAACATTATTTTACTCAGTAAAATGTCACCTACAATTCACTTCTTTACAGAAAAACGTCAAAACAGAAACTGAACTAAATTACATTGTATAAATCAGATTGGTAGTGCTCCAGGCGCCCGTATTACCAGGGTCTTCCTCTTTGTGAAGGGTATTGTCATGCGTATATCCATTTAGTAAAGAATGGGTGGCCATTATAAGTACACCACGGATCAGAGACTTAAGAGTCGTGAATAACGCGAGGAATACTCCAGCTTCTTAGTAAAAAAGAAAATATGGGACTGCCAGGGGAGGAACAGAAATCAAAGCACGCCACTTAGAAATTAAATCAACAGGAAATGAAATGGCGTAAACATGGTAGTGAGGTAGATGTGCCTGCAAAGAAACTGAAAAATAGATGATCTTAGAAGTACTTCACCCAAAGCGAGCACAATTTAAATTGTCGTTTCGAGGATGTAAAATGGAAATATGCCAGGCAACAAAGTGTAAGACAGGAAGGTGTGAGTGGTAGAAGTACACTGAAGGTCGGTTTACGTAAAAAAGCTGTTCCGCGGCGTGATAGACGAGGAGTATTGTGACGGATAAAAAGCGAAATAAATCATAGAATCGCCTACAGTGAAGTTTGCGCCGATAGTGTGTTAAATTCTAACATTTCTTCCTTCTTATCAGCTACTTCAACTCTTAGATCTGTATTTCACGCCGATGTAGCAACCTGACCTGTGAATGCTGTTGATTTAGTATTAATAACGAAACAGTGTGTAAGAACATTTTACGGAATTCATAACTTCTGATAAAATTCTCGGAGCGTGTCGTATTTTACATTTGTGTTTTGGCGATTTTTCTTTTTGCAGAAATCTGTAAAAGCACACTGAAACATAGTCAGCCAGTATGTGTCAAGATCTGCACAGTGCCGGCAGTGAGGATTGCTGTATCTTAATGTACGCATAAAGATCTCTTGTTTTTGGGTCCCTTTTTCAACAATTAAATTAGCGTTCTGGAATGAATTTTCAGTCTGGGCCGATGTCTGCTTTTATTTGGAACTTTCTGGCAGATTAAAACCATGTGCTAAACCGGTACTTGAAGCAGGGACCTTTGCCTTCGCCCGTACTTAATTTCCTACCTTCAAAGATTATATCCTTCCATCTAGGACTGTCAGTCGCGCAAGTATGCGTGACATATTGTGTGAAGTTCTGAAGCTGGGAGATGAGGCACTGACAGAAGTGAAGCAGTGACGGCGAGCCTGGGTCGCGAGTCGTGCCTGGATCCCTCTGTCGGTAGATCCCTCTGTCGGTAGAGGGCAAAGGTCTCAGCTTCGAGTGCCGGTCCGGCACACGGTTTTCATCTGTCAGAAAGTTTCATACCAGCATTCTAGTAACTGTATAAGCAGTGAATCTTTCCTTGAACAAGTAATTCTGAGTCAGGTGGCCCCATGGAAGTCGAGAAAGTGATTAAACGCCATTACCAAGTTAGTGCACTATGGTTAAACTGTGAACGGTAATTAACTAAAGCGATTGCCGTTCTTGGACTTACACGAACAATGCTCTGTACCAATTAAACAATTAGATTGTTTTTAATGACCTCTTCATCGGATGAACATGACTATTTAACGCCCCCATCTTCCCCCAAATAATCAAAGCAAGCCATACGGCATGACTCAAATCTTAGGTCTGATAAGAAGAATGAGGTTCTAATTCCATCCAGATTTAGGTATTGTGTTGATTTCATAAATAAAATATGTTGAATGACGGATTGACTCCTCTGGAGAGCACACGGCCTATTTCCTTACTTCTCCCAGCATTGAGTGTGCTTGCGCTTTTCGTACTGCCGAAGTCGATGTTGGACGTTACTCTCTAATCTTCCTTCCTTTCTTCTGTTTTTTGCAGACACCGTTTTTTCTCTTCTGTGTACACAGTTTGTCTGTCCGAAAGGTTCAGGTACCTATGGTAGAAGCATAAGAATCATATTCATATACTTGACCCTGATGGTCAAAGGGCTTTGTCAGTAGGTACATTTTGCTGATAGGCACGTACTTTTGTATTTTCTGTCTCTGCCAAAATGTAGAAGCCACTTAAAAACCAGTGTAAAGCGCCCATTCAAAAGCCTCAATAAAATAAGTGAGAAGAGACAAATGCTTTCCAGACGAATGTAGTTGACAATACTAATATATTAGATGTTGGTGTATCGGAAGACCAGTACCGAAGTAGGCGATAAATGAAGTGTATCGATGAAACGTGTGAGTTTTTTCAACAGAAATATTAGTGAAATTCACGCCAAGACCACACGTGTGAATGGCTCAGACACCTCTACCATATGAAAATTCGTTATGGGATGCGAATCAATTGTTTATATTGATGTAAGGAAGCTAACACCAGTGGGTCAAAAAATGTGTAAATTTCTGTAAACTGAATGACTGAGGTTTCACAAATATTTTGAGTTGTGAGTTCTGAGTAATAAGCCTAGTCAGGGCGTCGGATAGCTCTGCAGTTTACTTGGAAACAGGCTTACATTCTCCCCGGTAATCCCCAGCGATGGCGCTCGGTAATTGAATAGTGGGATAACGTAAACAGGAGCAACCATAATGGAACATTGTTTACTCTGCTGAAGCGCACAATCAAGAGGGGCCCCAAAACGAGCGTAGGCACCACCATACTCCGTACGAGACCGCATGTTTAATAGCTTGCATGAAGTTCATGTATTTAAAACAGGCGTCTGCTCGCCGGTTACTAAGGAGCATAAAAACCGGTCTTTCGCCCTTTTTTAAAAATTTCCTTATTTATTCTGTGGTGTGGTGTGAGGAGTTAGGTTGAGCGGATTAGCTTATAGTCCACGAAAATATTGAACCAAACTCAACAGTCTCTTTTTGATCCTTGAGAATATTTAATACACCCAGTACAAATGAATCAGTGAACGAAGAGAACATCATCTCATTACCAAATTTAGCCTTCCATAAGAGGAATAACACTTTTAATTTAATTTTCCAATGATGCAGGTCCGACTCACAGGGTATTCTCAGCTTGGCCTCTTGGACAGGTAAGACACAAATAAAACAGAGAGAGGGTACATTGTAAAAGATTCAGAACGTAAAGTCTTAAAGCCAGCCAGAATCGGCCACACATAACCCAGGTAGCGAAATTCTAAGGATTCCTTTCAACAGCTGTGCAGCAAGACCTTAAATAATGAAACCTTTAAGTTTAGCTCTAGATTTTAAAAAATCTTTAAAACAACATTAGAACATTAAGGATCAAGTAATATTTAAGGCTTGTGATTTTCACTGTGGATAAAGAACTCTTAACATTTAAATGACACTGATGTACTGGAAAACTCCATGAATTTCACTAAGCTAAAGTTCGCAAACAAATCAATAACTCTGCACCTCAACAGAAGTTATTTACAGCAAACAGCTTACATACTAGTGACTAAAAATAATGTGGTTGTGATAAAGCACAACAGTTCACAATGTTTCAGAAAATCGCCGTGTTGACTAAGGGACTAAACTGCAAAGAGTGAGTCAATGATATTAATTCAGCGTGATATTAATTCGGCGTTTTGGCATTGATCCGCTTACATCCAAAAACGTTCGTCGTTGGTACCGACAATTTGAAGAGACAGAATACTTGTGCAAAGGGAATAGTCCAGATCGAACTCGCGCTTCTGATCACATGGTGAAAAGAATTCGGCAAACGTTTGAGCGGACTCCACGAAGGTTGGTTCGCCGTGCAAGCAGACACTGAACATGCCTCATATGACTGTCTGGCGTGTGTTATTGCGTCGTTTGGGTTATAAACCATACAGATACAGGGTAAAGTAAACCGTCAAAACGTGCGCGAATGGGGACTCCAGGACCATCATGACATTGTTAAACGTGGAAGACACTCACCTAAATTGACCTCTTTTTGTACGATTTCTCGTGAAGAAGTGTACGGTCCCTTCTTTTTTGAGGAAAACAGTGGCTAGACTGAGCTGTCTCCAAATACTAAAAAATTAACTTTTTCCTCACATTCAGGAGTACTTCGACGATTTCATTTTCTAACAGGATGGAGCTCCAGCACACTGTCACAACAACGCACGCCAGTTTCTGAATGACACTCTGTTTCAACGTTTGATAGGGCACACGGGCACTCTAGAAACACTGCCCTGGCCTGCATTCTTGGCCTCCAAGATCGCCGCAAGTGACCCCCTTGCGATTTTTTTTCTTGTAGGGATACGTGAAGGGAAGTGTCAACATCTCCGCTTTACCTCGTGACATAAAAGTGAAGACCAGAATAACAGCCGCCACAACTTCTGAAATAAATAAATAAATAAATGGTTCAAATGGCTTTAAGCACTATGGGACTTAACATCTGAGGTCATCAGCTCCCTAGAACTTAGAACTACTTAAACCTAACTAACCTAAGGACTTCACACACATCCATGCCCGAGGCAGGATTCGAACCTGCGACCGTTCCGGTCGCGCAGTTCCAGGCTGAAGCACCTAGAACCGCTCGGCCACACCGGCCGGCTAACTTCTGTAAAAGCAGCTACGTTGTGTAAAGTTTATGGTGATATTTAGCTATCGTCTAGATGATGATCGTGCTACTGCTGGTAGAAACACAGAATACTTCTAGTAGCATAGATAAAACAGTAAAATTTTGTGAGTATTTTGCAAATCGTCTCAGGTGTGTAGTTTGTTTTTATTAGTAAACATGGAGTTTTGAAATCATGTAATTGTTTTTGAAACGTCCTGTATATTAATGTATGAAATTGCCTCTCCTGAAAAATCGCACCTTATGTGTAATATTTTTACTGTCTAATTTGTCTATGGTTTTTGGTCATGTTTGGTCATGTAACGCAGTTCGTACGTGGCCAGTGTGTTCATGTTATGTACTGACAACCGTTCCTTGTAGACGACCGAATATTCTGTGTTTATTTTTCGTCTTTACATTCTCTACTCCAAGGAGTAGAGCGGGATGATAGAGCTCCATCTCAGAGTCGCAGTTCTTTTCAGCCAGTTACTGGGAAAGCTTTTTGTTGGGTAGAGAGGTTTCCAATTGGGAAAAATGGTAGGGAATTAGCTGTTTCGGCGTTTTCCTTGGAGCCAAGAGAAAACTTCCCAAAAATCTCTTCGTGAATTTGGGTATTGCAACTGTTTTTAATTTATTTCTAGGTCGATGTCGTTCGTCATCCCAGAAGGAAAAAAAAATTGTGAATTTGTGAAAAATGGACATCTAGCCCAGTTTCAGGAAAAAGGGTGTGGCTAACCTCCTTGATATCTCTTACAGGCCCAATATCAACCAGTCTAGCAGATCTCATATCTTTGATGAAAATGCCGAGTGAGATAGTCACACTGGAATCGTTTCGGGAGGAACGGGGCCGAAATCTCCGTACAGACATCCATATTTAGGTTTTTTATGCCAGCCCTAAACCGCTACAAGCAAATGTCGCATTGTTTTTTTTTTTTTTTTTTTTTTTTTTTAATAAAGGCTAATTTCACGCTTGTCTGAACTCTAGTATGATGATGCACTCTGTCTCCCATGGCGCCCTCCTCGTCAACTTGCTCCCTCCCTCCCTCCCTCCCTCCCTCCCTCCCTCCCTCCGGGGCTTTGTGGGTCATTGTATATTAAAAAAATCCAAGTTTCCCAAGATTTTCCTAGCAGTGACTGTGCCATCCACATAGGCCAGTGGTTTACGCATGTGGAAAAAAAAGTTGCGCTATGGCTCTGATTTCACTTTAAACTGTATATCGTTTTGTAAGTAGCTACCTGCTTGGTTCTCAGGTCCGAGGTAGAAAACGGCATTCTGCCTGCGTTAGGAGCACGTCTGCTAAAACACTGTGGCGGTCAAACCAACCATCGGGCAGATGCTCACGTTACTTAAGATGCATCTAGATGGGCTACATTTTATGGCAATATTTCGGCGCAAAAGCGTACCGTCAGTGCTGCAAGTGGGCACAACAGACGTCAATCTTAAAGTATTGCTGGACAGTATCGCTATTTCAGGTAGTTGCTGACGTATCACCGATGTTGTTCACAAAGGCTGGAGAATATTTCGTATTGTGGGGCACTACATAGTTTTGCACTTGTCTGTAAATGCTTCTCTCTCGCTCTCACCTTTGTTCTTTCTCTAACCGAAAGCGCTGCAGTCAAGTGCCTGAGCTAACACAATATTGTTTCGCTTTCGTTCGAAAATTTGTGCCCTTACTTATAGCCACATGTTTTCTAGTTTTTTGTTGTGTACAACAATCGAAAAGTGGACAAGTGAGACAACTATGACTTTTATAAGTACGATTCATGTACGAGCAGTGCTGTGTGTGGTCTAAATAATATATACAAAGATGGGCATCTGAAAAAAAAAAGAAAAAAGTAGGTGAGCTGTTGTCAATGAGCTCGGAATGAGTTTGATAAAGCATACAAAAAATTTCGAAGTCTTCGAACCTCTGCCAAATACGAGAAAAAAATTGCGTAGGGAGAGTGGTAGTGCAAGTGGCTTTCCATTTACATGATTGTATTTGATGCTATGAGTTTCATATTATCATGAGACGTACCTGAAGCAGTAATTCAAGGTGTAAACAGTGGTGTATGCTGGTGAACAAAAATAAAACAAAAATTGTGTTTTTATTTCAAACCCTCCCTTGGTGGAATCTTTCAGTCCTTCTACAAAAGCATTGCATACTTCATGTGCCATGGGGCTTATTGATTAGTTGTGAAATTTAAATATGTATGGAACAGTAAATGTCTGTACGAATCACCAGTAGTTAAAAACCGCAGGGTGATCGCTAATTGCGTTGTGAGTTGTACAGATTTTACCAATTCTCAGACCAATTAATTGCCTGTAGGAGATATTAGAAATCGTGTTTCGACATTGTGGTATAATTGTATAAAAGATATGTACCCAGCATCACTTCACTAGTTAAGTCTCCTGAAACATTCCACTTACTTAAAAAACAACGCTGTCACAAAGCCCGATTGCTCTTGTTCTTTCTGATTTGATTCCTTACGTGATGTAAATCAGTAGCCACACCGACTCCCAACTAGTTCGCGTTCGTCCAATTTGTGGCAATAGTGTAGCACTTTGCAAACACTTCTGGCTCGGAAATGTATTACCGCAAACATTGACCAGCTATAATGGCCAATAATGCTGTTGCACATGTGGCTGCAATTCACGTTGCCGGACAACATTGTTGGGATTCATTGTCGGCAAAATGCAATTTTTATGGCCCATTGAATGTAACTTTAGTGGCCAAATCTCGCTCAAACGTGATTGCAGATGCCGCAGTTGTTTCACAATTCAAGTGTTTCTAAACGACTCATCAGATCTCATAAGACTATTTCTTCTACGGGAAAGAAGTAAAGGTGTGCATCAAAATTACAGTTGTAAGTTGCCAGTTCGTGTTGTTGCCGTCAGAGGTTTCCCTGTTCATTGTGCGGCAATTCTAGAAGGCGATGAAAAAAGCAACAAAAGGCTTCTCGCTTTCTCGGTTTTAACAGGTGCAATTCTGTTACAACTGTGTGCGTTGTGACTTTCGTCAAGAATCCAACACTGTACCTCTTACAGCTCAAAGTTTTCCACGATGTATCACCAGTTCCTAGGCAGTGGTTGTTATCGTGTACGGGGCCTATTTGACGTTTTTATGATTTTCATCGAGGTCGGCTTGTGTTCTTGGACAATAGAAATCTATTTTACGGGTCGAAAGTGACTAAGAGTAGCTTTTGGTTAGTATCATTCAATTAGAAGTTGTTTCTTAGGTGGTGGTCACACCACTGACAGTAATTATAAGCTGCTCATAAACTAAGAGTCATAAGATAAATGCTTTGCGTAAGGACGTCAGAGGGTAATGTTTAAAAAAAATACGTTAGCAATCACAACTGAAGCTTTTTTACAGGACATATTTCGGGCTTATGATCATCTTCAGGTGATTTTATGCAGCTTATAAATTTACTCTCTCTGTGTTGGGGTTCACAGTTGAACATAAAAGGCAAATTATTTCATGCTGGATAAGCACTGAAAGTGACAGTGGCGCGAGCGCAGTATACTAATGTACTTACATCTGTATCGACAATCGAAATGGTGATTGCATATTTGACTGCGAATTAGTAATCTGTAACACAATGTTCATATATTAAATACTTATTATTCCTCTTAAAATGCTATAAACCGTGGATGAAACGTGAAGTCACAGCGTCCAACGTGCTTAAACAAAGAGTGAACTCAGACATTGAATTTGTAAAGAGAGAATTGGATTAACCACCTGAAGATGAGTATAAAGCCAAAACTGATTGTCATTTAAATAAACCGCGTTCAGTTATGACTGGCAGTTGATTTTTCTCTAACCTTGCTCTTTAAAGGCTCACAGCTCAGCAACATCCGTTATGCATAAAATTAACTTTGCAGTGGTGCTGCGTTGTAGTCTCGGATTGGTTCTCGCTTTATTGGTGTAACTGTTGTCCTTTTTCTTTTTAGCAACGTGCTGCCCTCTCTCTTCCATCATGAGGTTGCCCGAGGCAGAGCTGTAGGCGCTCCGCAGTGCTACAGAAAAAAGCGAGCGCACCCGATCCGTAATGATTCCCTTCAGAGCTGGAAGCGATCTCGAGAAGAAACGCAAATCGGTAATCATCTGTGTGTAGTGGGAACTTCATAATGCTTCCGGTAGGAGGAGGTGGTCGGGATTAGCGTGGAACGGCGCCGTTATGATGCTGGCACGTTGGTGTGTCTTTGCAGTCAAAATGTGTTGTATCACGTTGTGCATCTCGGAGAGGTTTGCACCTGAAATTCCGAGAGCGTGGATTCCAAGAAGAGTCGGACAACGTACGTACGTTACTTCCTCCCATGTATGTCTCGCGAAATGGTTAAGACCAGGAAATCAGAGAACATCCAGTTAATACGAAGCTTTATCGACAACCACTCGCGTTCCACACACATTCGCGAAGGTAACAGGAAAGCAGAAAAAAAAGTGGTACGCAGACTACCCTCGGACACTGTACAGATGAAAAAGTTTGCGGTGTGGACTCTTTTACAAAAGTTAGTAAATAAAGCACATTGCAGTTATCACAGATTTAATTTCTTGAGCTACACATTTTTCTTCGTAATCATATCAAGCGAAATAAATCCCGCTCGGGTAGCTGCGCGTATAATCACGTCGCTTCTGGGATCTGCAGAGGTGTACCAGCCCAGGATAGAAGCCGCCTGTCCAGTTAATAACGAGGGCCGATTTGCGGGCTGACCAGCCTGGATATAGTTTTTATGCGGTTTCCCCCATCCGACTAGGTGACCACGTCCTCCCCCTCAGTCACACGATTCGCAAACATTTCGAACACGTTCCCACACTTGCACATGAGATTACACTAGACGCAGCAGACTGAGATTACACACAATTCCACCCCGTGTGGAGAGGGGGTGGCGATTGGTAGGACATCTGGCTACACTGTCACCAATATTGCCAAATACAGGTTAACATGCCGACCGTTTGAAGATACGAGATAAGGCCAGGAACAAGAAGAAGAAGAAGAAGAAGAAGAAGAGTATCAAGCGATATGACAACTATTAGAATTTTAGAGATAGTGAGAATTTTAGAGATAGCAATCAGTACAACGAAAAAAATTGCGCCCCGCAGTGATATTATCAGCAGTGGGACTGCTAGCATTATTTTTTTTTTTTTTTTTTTTGCACTATGGAAATCTGTATTTAATTCCATCGTCGGCTACCAGATTCCATTACCCGCAGAACTGTGAATTAAAGCAGTAACTTGTAAGCAAGACAACATTAATGTATTTTAAGTTAATCAGGAGAAACTTGTGCGGCACTAGTTACGTGCTAGTGAATTTAAGAAATATTGTCATTTTGATAACTGAGTACCGAAGTCGTTTGCTTCAGAAAGCTTATAAGTTGTGCAAATTAGAAATGCAACGATTGTGGAGTATTAGTAAACGCAATCGAAACGGTTGAGAAATTTATCCTAGTTTCTATACGATGCGCACTCGTCAGGATTGTGTTTATCCTTCCTGTAATTTCCAGTTCTTACGAAAACTAGAAAATTGTTCTGGAAGGGATACGATGAAAATAGGTTGTGATAGCATCAGAATACAAAATTAGTGGTGAACATGAGGGCCTCATGATGTCGATTAAAATGTTTATGGATTTTACTGCGGAGCAGAGCGAAATGGGACGGATGCATGGAATCTGTAGTAAGGAAAGGCGAATGGAAAACATGGTTGGGTTCTGGGAAATTGCGGTACGTCTGTAAACGAATCAGCATTCCTGAAGCTAGTGCGGCCAGTTTTAGACTTCAGATTCTTTATGATCTAGACATAACGGTTGTCATCCATCGACTTCAGAGACCCATATCTAGGAATGTAGCATGTCTTTATATACCACGCTGTGACGTAAAGGAGATTCTGAAATATGAATCTTTGAAAGAAAGGCGGCGTTGGGCTCGTGATACTCTATTGGCGAAAAATTTAAATAACCTGTATTTGAGGAATGCCATTCGATAACTGTGCTGCAATCATTGTTTATCTCGCACAGTATCAGTAAGAATAAGTTTAGTGCGTGTACCAAAGGCACATAATCATTTGTCCTTCATCTCATACGCGAAAGGTATGACACAGAAAATTGCTAACCGTTGTACGAAGTGCGTGATATTAAGCACTGTACAGCGGCTTTAGCAGTATGGACGTAAACGTGGAATGAGACTTGCTTGGCTACTGACATTAGTTTTATTAAAACAGAAAAACCTAGAAAATTATTGGCATCTATTGTCGCTTTAAATGATTTCACAGAACACTAAAAACGCGTCTGCTGTGCTCAGAATGTAAAATTAAATAAAGCATTAATTCAGTGTTCGATCCGAGAGCAGAAATAATACTCACATGGACATTACCTTGATAAATAATCTAGAGATAAGGTGAATATGAAATTCGTTCCAATATATGTCTTACTCAAATTCTTGGAACACACATAATACTTGTAAGGGTTATAAACAGGTGCCATTTACAATTTCATAACAGCCATAGCTCTTCTATTGCATCGATTTCGATATCAATCTTTGTCGATTATGTACGTGTGAGTTTTTCTATTTTTTCTGAATATATACGGACACCTATTTGTACTTGCAAACACGTTATTGAAGAAATGTGGACTCATTTATTTGCCGTTGCTATAAATAACTTGCATTCTCTACTTGAAATGCGAGTTTGATCACCAATTGAGTGAGTATGTGTTTCAGGTGACACGCCGCTGATTCAGTGTGTCCAGATATGTGCATGATTTTCATGTTCTTAGAGTTTGCATTGTTGTTTTTAGCTCATTGGACGAGAAAGCATCTCACACAGAAGTCCCTACAACGTCAGATTATCCGTCCTATTTTGGTAGTTAAAAGTCCACGCCGGCATCTAGAGGTACACTGATGACACGAAACGTCACACTGAGGAGACAAAAATCATGGGATATCATCTAATATCGTGTCGGACCTCCTTTTACCCGGCGTAGTGCAGCAGCCTGACTGAACAAGTCGTTGGAAGTCCCCTGCAGAAATGCTGAGCAATGCTGCCTCTACAGCCGTCCATAATTGTGAAAGTGTTGCCGATGCAGGATTTTGTGCACGAACGGACCTAGCCATTATGTCCCGTAAGTGTTGATGCGATTCATTTCGAGTGATCTGCGTGGGCAAGTCACTCGCTCGAATTGTCCAGAATGTTCTTCAAACCAATCGCGAACAGTTTTCGCTCGGCGACATGGCGCATTGTCACCCACAAAAATCCATTGTTTCTTGGGAACGTGAAGTCTGTGAATGGCTGCAAATGGTCTCCAGGTGGGGTGAACACAACCGTTTCCAGTCAGTGACCTGTTCAGTTGGACCAGGCTACCCTCTGCATTCCACGTAAACATAGTCCACACCATTATGGAGCCACCACCAGCTTGCACAGTGCCGTGTTGATAGCCTGACTCCATGGCTTCGTGCTGTCTGCCCCACACTCGCACCCTACCTTCAGCTTTGACCAACTGAAATCGGGAGGCTACGGGTTTCAAGTCGCCTACGGTCCACTCGATACGGCCAAGGATCCAGGGCAGGCGCTGTAGGCGATGACGTGCTGTTAGCAAAAGCACTCGCGTCGGTCATCTGGTGCCATAGCCCATTAACGCCAAATTTCGCCGCACTGTCCTAACGGTTACGTTCGTCATGCGTGCCACATTGACTTCTGCTTGTTTGGTAGCACTGACAACTCTACGCAAACGCCGCTGCTCTCTGTCGTTAAGTGAAGGCCGTCGGCCACCGCGTCGTTGTCGGTGATGCGAGGTAACGCCTGAAATTTGGTACTCTCGGCACACTCCTGACACTGTGGATTTCGGAATATTGAATTATCTAACGACTTCCGAAAAGAAACGTCCCATGCTTCTAGCTACAACTACGATTCCGCGTTCAAAAACTGTTAATTCGATTATGTCGGAAACCTTTTTTACATGAGTCAGCTGAGCATCTCCCACAATGCACTGCCCTTTTTTACATTGTGTACGCCATACTACTGCCATCTGTATATTTGCTTGTTGCCACCCCGTGAATTTCGTCACCTCAGTATATAACCACCAGCCTAACAGCGTGTTGATCCACCTTTGGAACGCGATACAGCAGAAATTTTGCTAGGTTAGATTCGGTAAGATCCTGTTAGGTTTCCCGAGGTATGGAGCATAAAATCTATGCATATAGGTCACATAGTTCCCGTAAATTACGAACCGGTTGTTTTTGGATGCTGAGCTGGCGTCCGAGAGCATCCCTCATGTATTCCATCGTGTTCAGGTGAGGCCAATTTGGTACCCAAAACATGAAAGTGTATTCACTGCCAAGGTCCTCAAACAGCTGTGGCATTATGACACGGACAGTTATTCTGCTGGAAGATGGCATCAACGTTGGTTCAGAATGGCTCTGAGCACTATGGGACTTATCTGACGTCATCAGTCCCTAGAACTTAGAACTACTTAAACCTAACTAACCCAAGGACATCTCATACATCCATGCCCAAGGCAGGATGCGAACCTGCGACCGTAGGAGCAGCGCGGATCCGGACTGAAGCGCCTAGAACCGCTGGCCTACAGCGGCCGGCCATCGCCGTTGGAGAAGTCTTGAAGCGTCACGGTGTACTGTTGATCAGCAAGAATGTTCACTTAGTCCACAGCCGTTACGGTGCCTGGGTCCAGTGAAAGCCCAGGTTAATGTCCCCGTAGCATAATACTCACCCCACCGGCCTGCATCCATGGGCCGATACATGTTTGGAGCAGCCGTTCGCCTCGGTGATTTCAATCCCGGACATGACTAATGAGGCAGAGTAAGAAGTAACGTGAGTCATTCGACCAGGCTACTCAATTCCACTGATACACAGTCGTATCCTGATGATCCACTGCTCAGAGCAATTTTAATTCGAAAACTCGTTGGGTCAACAAGGGCGCACTTAGGGGTCATCTGCTGTGGAGCTGTGTCCAGCATTGTTACTGTACGTTGTGCTACAACATTTGTGCCAGCACCAGCAGATCACTGAAACGTGGGGTTTGGGACAAGGTAAGGCACGAAAGAGAGAAGACCACTTGCACTTACCTGCAGAGTCAAAATTATACAGCTGATAAAGAGTCGTAAAGAGCGCATATACAGGGTGTTAAAAAAAGGTAGGGCCAAACTTTCAGGAAACATTCCTCACACACAAAGAAAGAAAATATATTATGTGGACATGTCTGGAAACGCTTACTTTCCATGTTAGAGCTCATTTTATTACTTCTCTTCAAATCACATTAATCATGGAATGGAAACACACAGCAACAGAATTTACCAGCGTGACTTCAAACACTTTGTTACACGAAATGTTCAAAAAGTCCTCCGTTAGCGAGGATACATGCATCCACCCTCCGTCGCATGCAATCCCTGATGTGCTGTTCCAGCTCTGGAGAATGGCGTATTGTATCACAGCCGTCCACAATAAGAGTACGAAGAGTCTCTACATTTGGTACCGGGGTTGCGTAGACGAGAGCTTTCAAATGCCCCATAAACGAAAGTCAAGAGGGTTGAGGTCAGAAGAGCGTGGAGGCCATGGAATTGGTCCGTCTACCAACCAATCGGTCACCGAATCTGTTGTTGAGAACCGTACGAACATTTCGACTGAAACGTGCAGCAGCTCCATCGTGCATGAACCACATGTTGTGGTAAAGACACATGTTCTAGCAGAACAGGTAAAGTATCCCGTATGAAATCATGATAACGTGCTCTATTGAGCTTAGGTAGAACAACATGGGGCTCAATCAAGACATCACCAACAGTGCCTGCCCAAACGTTCACAGAAAATCTGTGTTGATGACATGATTGTACAATTGCGTGCGGATTCTCGTCAGCCCACACATGTTGATTGTGAAAATTTACAATTTGATCACGTTGGAATAAAGCCTCATCCGTAAAGAGAACATTTGCTCTAAAATGAAGATTGACACATTGTTGGATGAACCATTCGCAGAAGCGTACCCGTTGAGGCAATCAGCTGCTGATAGTGCCTGCACACGCTGTACATGGTACGGAAACAACTGGTTCTCCCGTAGCACTCTCCATACAGTGACGTGGTCAACGTTACCTTGTACAGCAGAAACTTCTCTGACGCTGAATTAGGGTTATCGTCAACTGCACGAAGAATTGCCTCGTCCATTGCAGGTGTCCTCGTCGTTCTAGGTCTTCCCCAGTCACGAGTCATAGGCTGGAATGTTCTGTGCTCCCTAAGACGCCGATCAATTGCTTCGATTGTCTTCCTGTCGGGACACCTTCGTTCAGGAAATCTGTCTTGATACAAACGTACCGCGGCACGGCTATTGCCCAGTGCTAATCCATACATCAAATGGGCATCTGCCAAATCCGCATTTGTAAACATTGCTAACTGCGAAACCACGTTCGTGATGAACTCGGACCTGTTGATGCTACGTACTGATGTGCTTTATGTTAGTACTGTAGAGCAACGAGTCGCATGTCAACACTAGCACCGAAGTCAACATTACCTTCCTTCAACTGGGCCAACTGGCGGTGAATCGAGGAAGTACAGTACATACTGACGAAACTAAAATGAGCTTGGACATGGAAATTAAGCGTTTGCGGACAACGCCCTGTAGAGATAATAAACTAATAGTCGACTGCAAATACTTAGTTTTTTACAGACAAAGTACATACCATGGAAGTTCAAATGAACGTCCCCCATTTCGTAATACTGCCTCCCAACGGCCTGCAATCGTGGCGCGATGTCAAAACTTATATGTAGTATTCGTAGTACTCTGATTGCTGTTGCGAGAGTGCGACAAACCCTTGCGCCAGCTTCGCGGAATAATAAACGGCTGTCTCGATGAGCCATGACTATGCCACTGTCACGTTCTAGTACTCCTTTATGTATGAGGCATATCACGATTTTGTCGCAAACAGACAACACTGAAACGAGATTCCAGATAGAGAAACCCGCTGCGAAATCTTTCGTTTAAATATAATATAGATGGCATTGCTCTTACTATTAGGGCGACTGGAAAGCAGTGTTTTCTTACGTTAAATTCAAACAGATCAATTTTTAATAAGATTTTATTTTTAATCAGTGATATAATCACTTTCGGTATCAACAACCTTTTGCCATCTAATGTGGATCGATAAAAATCAATTGTTTTTTGAACAAAATATCTGGAGATGGAATTTTAGACGTTATCCACGTTTTCAAAAGTTTTGACAGTTGTAGCTGTCGCAATAAATGGAATTTCTAAGGCGTACTATTGGACGAGTATGGTTGGTGAGGCAATACATCCCGCCCCAAATTCATTAATTTTTACCATGGTTTGTCTTGCGCAGTGCGGTCTTGCATTGTTGCGTAGCAAATAAAGTCTTTTCTGTTGACAATCGCCGAGCGTTTTTGAGTTAAAGAATTATTCGATCTAACTGTTCACAGTAAATGACTGTTTGTTCAGGTTTCAGAATTTCAAAATGAACGACCCCACGAATAAGAAACTTCCTGAAGATTAAAACTGTGTGCCGAACCGAGACTCGAAATCGAGATCTTTGCCTTTCGCCGGCAAGTACTCTACCAACTGAGCTACCCAAGCACGACTCACGCCTTCTACGTTAAAAGACCTTCTGTGAAGCTTGGAACTTAATAGACAAGGTACTGGCAGAATTGAAGTTGTGAGGACGGGTCGTGAGTCGTGCTTGGGTAGCTCAGTTGGTAGAGCACTTGTCCGAGAAAGGCAAAGGTCCCGAGTTTGAGTCTCGGTTCGGCACGGCACTCAGTTTTAATCTGACAGGAAGTTTCATATCAGCGTACACTCCACTGCAGAGTGAAAATATCATTCTGACCCAACGAATAGTTCACAAAAAACACGTAGGTGCTTTTTTGGGGTGTACACCTGAATTAGTTGCTTTACGTGGCGATTCATTCTAAGAAAACCACTGCCTTTAGCACTTTGGATTATCGTAGAGTACCAATTCTTCATCTGTAGTGATCAGGCAAACAAAAACGGTTCTGTGTTGCGCCGCTGAAGCTGTATGTTGCATGTGGTGGATCGATTAGCTTTGTTTGACTTTATCAGTCTGCTGCAACTGTTCTTGGATGGTCGACCAAGATTACTTAAGACTGATAGTTCCTCGATTGTCTGACATGGATTTGCTTCCACTTACATACGTTGTTAACAAGTTGATCGTCCTATTCGACAGGGCTGGAAAGATCAGTAACGTATTTGAACTTAGAAAACCAGATTGGGCATTTACGAACGTCTAACGCACTTAGATAAATAGAGCAAGAGTTTTGGTAGCAACTGTTGCGTTACTATCTTTGCGAAACTGAAAAATCGTTCAATGACGGGTATGTAGCTCTTCTGGTATTTTGCTGGCCATGTCACCATAAACTGCAAAAAAAGGTTGAATTATTTACGAATGAACAAATCACTGTAACCTTAAAATGTCTTTGGCACGAGTTTGAAGTACACAGTGAGTTGATAAATGACAAATTAATATCAATATGCACAGAAACGGCATCACTATATGGCCCGCGCAGCAGTTGAGTGGTTGCCCCCAAAGGCTAATCATTTGCATTTCCGAGCTTGTAGAACGCGTAATGCCAGCCACTTCGATGGATGTAACACGGCTCCTTCATGGTGTTCGCAGTTTTGATAGCCACCAGTGTACTCCCAGGCAGCGGTACCGTTTGGGTGACAGTGAAGTCGTTAACGAGCGGTACTGCGGCTGCAGTGTTTAAGATTCTGGCGCGTAGCCGCCGTGCTGCGTCGGCCGTGTCGGCGCGGTATTATTCTGTCGGCGTCTCGGCAATGAAGGCCGCGGCGCGGCGATTGCACTTTCGTCACGTTCGCGAGAGGTTCTCAGAGGCCCGCAAGGTTCCAACCGCGTCACCCCCTCTAGTGGGAGCAATTTCTCTTTCGTTGAGGCACCTGTTCAGCTTGGGAGTTCCGTCGCACTTCAGATCTGCAACCACTACGCCATTACCGGAACTTCATTCCTAATGACTGGTGCCTTACGGCTACTCTTGTGTCTCGCTGCCCGATTATTGGAGCCACGAAGGAAGACTTGACCATGTCAGCAGGTCAGTCGTGCGCCTTTTTTCTCCTGCACAGTTGTAGACAAAAACCTTGAGAGGCGATAACGTACTAGCGCACTGCGTGTCAAGCGCCTTTGAGTACTCCGTTGCTAAACACGTCGACACGAAATATCTGTCGCGTGACTCGTTGGTGCTGCTACGCCACCGGCCTACCAGACAAGCAGGTAAGTTGCATTTGAGGATCAAAAGGCAATTTTTTTTCCATTATTCACTTCTTCAAAATAGTTTCTTCCAATTTACTTTACGTGCAGTAAATGGCTGTTCGAGCCGGCTGCTGTGGCCGAGCGGTTCTAGGCGCTTCAGTCTGGAACAGCGCGACCGCTACGGTCGCAGGTTCGAATCCTGCCTCGGGCATGGATGTGTGTGATGTCCTTAGGTTAGTTAGGTTTAAGTAGTTCTAAGTTCTAGGGGACGGATGACCTCAGATGTTAAGTCTCATAGTGCTCAGAGCCATTTGAACCATTTGACTGTTCGAAGAAACTGATCTCTCGTTATTGGCCTCGCATGTACACGGATCAGCCAGAATATTGTGACCACCTACTTAGTAGCCGGTAGCTCCACCTTTGTCACGGGTAACAGCGGCGACACATGGCATGGAAGCAATGAGACCTTGGTACGTCTCTGGAGGAAGTTGGCACCTAATATGCACACACAAGTCACTTAATTTCCTTAAATCCTGTGGAGAGGGGGGGGGGGGGGGTGCAGTGGTGACGATGATCTCTGACGCCATGTTCAATCACATCCCAGATGTGTTCGATCCGATTCAGATTTGGCGAGTTGGGGAGCCTGCAAATCAATTGGAATGCGCCAGCGTGTTCCTCGAACCACTCCATCACACTCCTGGCCTTGTGACATGGCGCATTATCTTGTTGATAAACGCCACTGACGTCAGGAATCATGATCGTCATGAAGGGATGCACTTGGATGTCCACGTGAATGATCTCTTGAGCATAATGGATCCGCCGCCAGCTTGTCTCCGCCCCGCAGTACAGGTGTCAAAGAGCTGCTCCCCTGAAAGACGACGGGTTTGCCCCCTCCCATCGGCATGATGATGAAGGTATCGGGATTCATCAGACCCTGAAACGCTCTGCTACTTCGTCAACATCCAGTGCCGATGATCACATGCTCTTTTCCGTCGTAGTTGTCGATGTCATGGTGTTGGCACATGCATGGGTCGTCGGTTGCGGAGACCCATCGTTAGGAGTGTTCGCTGCACTGTGTTCACACGCACTTGTATTCTGCCCAGCATTAAAGTCTGATGTTAGTATCGCCACCTGCCTTGTTTTACCAGTCTGCCCAACCTACAACATCCGACATTTGGAGATCTCTTCTGAATAGCACGTTGCAAAGCATCCCAGATATGTTCAGTGATGTCCATTTCGGGGGAGTTCAGTGGCCAGCGAAATTGTTTAAACTCAGAAGAGAGTTCCTGGAGCCACTCTGTATCAATTCTGGACATGTGGGGTATCGCATTGTCCTGCTGAAATTGTCCAAGCCCGTCTGAACGCACAGTGAACATGAATGGACGCAGGTGATCAGACAGGATGCTTGCATACGTGTCACCTGTCAGACTTGTATCTAGACGTATCAGAGTTCCCATATCACTCCAACTGCACACGCCTCACACCATTACAGAGCCTCCACCAGGTTGAACAGTCCCCTTCTGACATGCGGGATGTATGGATTCAAGAGGTTGTCTCCATACCCGTACATGCCCATCCGCTCGACTGCTACGGTCGCAGGTTCGAATCCTGCCTCGGGCATGGATGTGTGTGATGTCCTTAGGTTAGTGAGGTTTCAGTAGCTCTAAGTTCTGGGGGACTTATGACCTCAGATGTTGAGTCCCATAGTGCTCAGAGCCATTTGAACCCATCCGCTCGATACCATTTGAAACTAGATCCGTCCGACCAGGCAACATGCTTTGTCATCAGCCGTCCAGTATCGGTGGTCACGGGCCCAGGCGCGAAGTAAAGCTTCTTGTCGTGCTGCCGGCAAGGATACTCGACTGAGCCTTCGCCTCTGAAAGCCCATATCGATGACGTTCCAATGAATGGTTCACCCGCTGACACTTGTTGATGGCCCAGCATTGAAATCTGCAGCAATTTGCGGAAGAATTGCACTTCCGTCACGTTTAACGATTCTCTTCAGTCGTCGTTGGTCCCGTTCTTGTAGGAACTTTTTCCGGCCGCAGCGATGTCGGAGATTTGATGTTTTACCAGATTCCTGATATTCAAGGTACACTCATGAAATGATCGTACGGGCAAATCCCCACTTGATCGCTACATCGGAGATGCTGTGTTGCATCGCTCGTGCGCTGACTATAACACCACGTTGAAACTCACTTAAACTTTGAGAACCTTCCATTATATAAGCATTAATCGATCTAGCAACTCCGCCAGACACTTGTCTTATATAGGCATTGCTGACAGCAGTAACGTATTCTGCTGTTTACGTATCTCTGTATTTGAATACGCATGTCTACACCGGTTTCTTTGGCGCTTCAGTGTAGTTACTGCAACGTTCGCAAACTACTGATAATGACATCAGAATCGAATTTTGCTGTTCTAAGCACGAAGCAATCGACAAAGTCGCCACAGTTGTTCATTTGGTAAAGAGACAATATTTGACGGAACCTACTATAAAATTCGAGTAGGGGCAGTGGGCGCAGAGGCAGGTGGCGCAGTTTTAAGACGCTATGATTCAGGTGGATGGAGATTCAAATCCCCATGATTTCCCAACATCGCTGAAGGCAATAGCCGAGTGTGATTCCTTCAAAAAGTAAATGACCATCTCTGTCCTTCCCTAATCAGAATTTGTGCTATATCTCCAGTGGCATCTTTATTCAGATGTTAAACCGTGCTCTTCCTTCTGATACTCACAGAAAGTCCCCAAGCTCCTGTGGAACGTGAATGAGATATTGATGAACTAAACGTGTTATATAAGGGCTCAGAAAAAACACTGCTAGTCATATAAATTGCAACACCGTGAAGGCAGCCGGCAAAAAACCTCAAATCGCCGCGCAAGATAAATGACTAGCAGTTTAGCGCAATCGCACAAAGCAGGTTGGAGTAACCCCATTTGGTGGATACCATGTTCATTCTGTGTTTAAGGTAAGATTACACAGCAGGTTTCTCATTCAGAAGTCATATGCGAATATTGTATGTTTGATCGTTATGCAGGCTGTGTGTAGATGGAGAAACATCTAGTAGCGTGTGTCGGAATTCGAAAATGCCATTATCGTGGTCTGTGGAGATTGTAGTTTAACATTTCACGATTTTGGGCTTCGCGGTGGTCAGGATTTCACGGCAGACTTGCGAATCCATCGATGCGTTCAGGAGGGCTGTAACGCCATACAGCATCTGTACGGTCCCAGTGACTAGTGCCCAAGAGGACAGACATATTGTTCGCTCGGTCGCGAGGGATTGCATTGCAGCGTCACCTAACTTGATTGGAATTGGCTTTGCTTGCAGCAAGGCAAGTATTCACAAGGACAGTTCAACACCGTCTTGAGCTACATGGACTGTCAGCATGGTGGCCATTGCTGTAGCTTTCATCGACGCGGTAGCAGAGAGGGTTGTGCCTGTAGTGTTACACTGCTGGACTCAGGAGTGTCACCAAGTTGCCGTTCCAGACGAATCTCGGTTCGGCGTACAGCATCATGATGGACGTATTCGTGTGAGAAGGCTCTGAGAAGAACGGACGTTGCCAGATTTTCTTAAAAACTTTCATCCCCAATTTATTCCCCTTAGGGGTTAAATTTGTAAAAATAGTTACTTTTTTTATTTCTTACCGACAAGGCAAATACCAATTTTCATAGGTTTAGCTATATAAATGCTTCCACAATGAAATATTTTCATAATACATTTCACGCCATTGGGGATGAATTTCCAAAAACAATGAATACATACACTCCTGGAAATTGAAATAAGAACACCTTGAATTCATTGTCCCAGGAAGGGGAAACTTTATTGACACATTCCTGGGATCAGATACATCACATGATCACACTGACAGAACCACAGGCACATAGACACGGGCAACAGAGCATGCACAATGTCGGCACTAGTACAGTGTACATCCACCTTTCGCAGCAATGCAGGCTGCTATTCTCCCATGGAGACGATCGTAGAGATGATGGATATAGTCGTGTGGAACGGCTTGCCATGGCATTTCCACCTGGCGCCTCAGTTGGACCAGCGTTCGTGCTGGACGTCCAGACCGCGTGAGACGACGCTTCATCCAGTCCCAAACATGCTCAATGGGGGACAGATCCGGAGATCTTGCTGGCCACGGTAGTTGACTTACACCTTCTAGAGCACGTTGGGTGGCACGGGATACCTGCGGACGTGCATTGTCCTGTTGGAACAGCAAGTTCCCTTGCCGGTCTAGGAATGGTAGAACGATGGGTTCGATGACGGTTTGGATGTACTGTGCACTATTCAGTGTCCCCTCGACGATCACCAGAGGTGTACGGCCAGTGTAGGAGATCGCTCCCCACACCATGATGCCGGGTGTTGGCCCTGTGTGCCTCGGTCGTATGCAGTCCTGATTGTGGCGCTCACCTGCACGGCGCCAAACACGCATACGACCATCATTGGCACCAAGGCAGAAGCGACTCTCATCGCTGAAGACGACACGTCTCCATTCGTCCCTCCATTCACGCCTGTCGCGACACCACTGGAGGCGGGCTGCACGATGTTGGGGCGTGAGCGGAAGACGGCCTAACGGTGTGCGGGACCGTAGCCCAGCTTCATGGAGACGGTTGCGAATGGTCTTCGCCGATACCCCAGGAGCAACAGTGTCCCTAATTTGCTGGGAATTGGCTGTGCGGTCCCCTACGGTACTGCGTAGGATCCTACGGTCTTGGCGTGCATCCGTGCGTCGCTGCAGTCCGGTCCCAGGTCGACGGGCACGTGCACCTTCCGCCGACCACTGGCGACAACATCGATGTACTGTGGAGACCTCACGCCCCACGTGTTGAGCAATTCGGCGGTACGTCCACCCGGCCTCCCGCATGCCCACTATACGCCCTCGCTCAAAGTCCGTCAACTGCACATACGGTTTACGTCCACACTGTCGCGGCATGCTACCAGTGTTAAAGACTGCGATGGAGCTCCGTATGCCACGGCAAACTGGCTGACACTGACGGCGGCGGTGCACAAATGCTGCGCAGCTAGCGCCATTCGACGGCCAACACCGCGGTTCCTGGTGTGTCCGCTGTGCCGTGCGTGTGATCATTGCTTGTACAGCCCTCTCGCAGTGTCCGGGGCAAGTATGGTGGGTCTGACACACCGGTGTCAATGTGTTCTTTTTTCCATTTCCAGGAGTGTATTTTTGTTATTTGCAACCGAAAAGTCAAATAGCAATTTTGGTAGATGTTGCTTTAAAATACTTTAGTGGTTATTCAATAATTTATTTTCAACAAAAACTTTCACCCACTATTCCACACCCATAGCAGTTAAATTTCGAAAAGCGCTGAAAAACGAATTTTATTTCTGACAGAGAAACAAAGTACCAATTTTCGTAGGTCTAGCTCCGTAATTCTCCTGATAGCGACGTGTTTTCAAAAACTTTTTCATTCCCTATTTCACCTCCTTAAGTGGTGGCATTTGGAAAAATCACTTCTTAACGATGTCTACAGCATAAGATCAACACCCTCTGCAAATTTCAAGTTTCTATTCTTGGTGTTTTGGGCTGGGCGACGATGAGTGAGTGAGTACACTGCCTTGTATATAAAGAGACTGATTGCCGAAATCTGGCACTGGACCACTCGCGAGAAATTACGACTGGTGAACTCGGGCACATAGCCGTTATTTATGGCAGAGATGGCAATTGTGTGTACTAAATTTCGCATTTTCTGTACCTCAAATCACCTACAAATTTAATCATAAGCTCTTCCTATTGTACTCTGGCTTCCGGCGGCTATCTGATTTGGTGAAGACTGCCAGTCTCGCTAACGGGATGAAAGCAGAGCTCACCATCTGCAGCATCGTCGACAGGACTGACTGCGGACCTTTGGTACAGAGCCGAGTGGAGGGTCTGAATCAGAGGCTGAGACGGTTCTGCGACCGTGTGGGCTGCAGATTCCTCGACTTGCGCCATAGGGTGGTGGGGTTTCGGGTTCCGCTGGATAGGTCAGGAGTCCACTACACGCAGCAAGCGGCTACACGGGTAGCAGGGGCTGTGTGTCGTGGACTGGGCGGTTTTTTTAGGTTAGATGGCCTCGGGCAAGTACAGAAAGGGCAACAGCCTCTAAGTGTGCGGGGCAAAGTCAGGACATGCGGGGACCAAGCAGCAATCGGTATTGTAATTGTAAACTGTCGAAGCTGCATTGGTAAAGTACCGGAACTTCAAGCGCTGATAGAAAGCACCGAAGTTGAAATCGTTATAGGTACAGAAAGCTGGCTGAAGCCAGAGATAAATTCAGCCGAAATTTTTACAGAGGTACAGACGGTGTTAGGAAGGATAGATTGCATGCAACCGGTTGTGGCGTGTTTGTCGCTGTTAGTAGTAGATTATCCTGTAGTGAAGTAGAAGTGGATAGTTCCTGTGAAATATTATGGGTGGAGGTTACACTCAACAACCGAGCTAGGTTAATAATTGGGTCCTTTTACCGACCTCCCGACTCAGCAGCATTAGTGGCAGAACAGCTGCGAGAAAATTTGGAATACATTTCACATAAATTTTCTCAGTATATTATAGTCTTAGGTGGAGATTTCAATTTACCAGATATAGACTGGGCTACTCCCATGTTTAGGACGGGTGGTAGGGACAGAGCATCGAATGACATTATACTGAGTGTACTATCCGAAAATTACCTCGAGCAATTAAACAGAGAACCGACTCGTGGAGATAACATCTTGGACCTACGGATAACAAACAGACCCGAACTTTTCGGCTCTGTAAGTGCAGAACAGGGAATCAGTGATCATAAGGCCGTTGCACCATTCCTGAATATGGAAGTTAATAGGAATATAAAAAAAGGGAGGAAGGTTTATCTGTTTAGCAAGAGTAATAGAATTCAGATTTCAGACTACCTAACAGATCAAAACGAAAATTTCTGTACCAACACTGACAATGTTGAGTGTTTATGGAAAAAGTTTAAGGCAATTGCAAAATGCGTTTTAGGCAGGTACGTGCCGAGTAAAACTGTGAGGGACGGGAAAAACCCACCGTGGTTCAACAACAAACTTAGGAAACTACTGCGGAAGCAAAGAGAGCTTCACTCCAAGTTTAAACGCAGCCAAAACTTCTCAGACAAACAGAACCTAAACGATGTCAAAGTTAGCCTAAGGAGGGCTATGCGTGAAGCGTTCAGTGAGTTCGAAAGTAAAATTCTATGTACCGACTTGACAGAAAATCCTAGGAAGTTCTGGTCTTAGGTTAAATCAGTAAGTGGCTCGAAACAGCATATCCAGACACTCCGGCATGAAGATGGCTTTGAAACAGAGGATGACACGCGTAAAGCTGAAATACTAATCACCTTTTTCCAAAGCTGTTTCACAGAGGAAGACCGCACTGCAGTTCCTTCTCTAAATCCTCGCACAGACGAAAAAAATGGCTGACATCGAAATAAATGTCCAAGGAATAGAAAAGCAACTGAAATCATTCAACAGAGGAAAGTCCACTGGACCTGACGGAATGCCAATTCGATTCCACACAGAGTACGCGAAAGAACTTGCCCCCCTTCTAACAGCCGTGTACCGCAAGTCTCTAGAGGAACGGAAGGTTCCAAATGATTGGAAAAGAGCACAGGTAGTCCCAGTCTTCAAAAAGGGTCGTCGAGCAGATGCGCAAAACTATAGACCTCTATCTCTGACGTCGATCTGTTGTAGAATTTTAGAACATGTTTTTTGATCGAGTATCATGTCGTTTTTGGAAACTCAGAATCTACTCCGTAGGAATCAACATGGATTCCGGAAACAGCGATCGTGTGAGACCCAACTCGCTTTATTTGTTCATGAGACCCAGAAATTATTAGATACAGGCTCCCAAGTAGATGCTATTTTCCTAGACTTCCGGAAGGCGTTCGATACAGTTCCGCACTGTCGCCTGATAAACAAAGTAAGAGCCTACGGAATATCAGACCAGCTGTGTGGCTGGATTGAAGTTTTTAGCAAACAGAACACAGCATGTTGTTATCAATGGAGAGACGTCTACAGACGTTAAAGTAACCTCTGGCGTGCCACAGGGGAGTGTTATGGGACCATTGCTTTTCACTATATATATATATGACCTAGTAGATAGTGTCGGAAGTTCCACGCGGCTTTTCGCGGATGATGCTGTAGTATACAGAGAAGTTGCAGCATTAGAAAATTGTAGCGAAATGCAGGAAGATCTGCAGCGGATAGGCACTTGGTGCAGGGAGTGGCAAGTGACCCTTAACATAGAAAAATGTAATATACTGCGAATACAGAGAAAGAAGGATCCTTTATTGTATGATTGTGGAACAAACACTGGTAGCAGTTACTTCTGTAAAATATCTGGGAGTATGCGTGCGAAACGATTTGAAGTGGAATGATCATATGAAATTAATTGTTGGTAATGCGGGTACCAGGTTGAGATTCATTGGGAGAGTCCTTAGAAAATGTAGTCCATCAACAAAGGAGGTGGCTTACAATACACTCGTTCGACCTATACTTGAGTATTGCTTATCAGTGTGGGATCCGTACCAGGTCGGGTTGACGGAGGAGATGGGGAAGATCCAAAGAAGAGCGGCGCGTTTTGTCACAGGGTTATTTGGTAACCGTGATAGCGTTACGGAGATGTTTAGCAAACTCAAGTGGCAGACTCTGCAAGAGAGTCGCCCTGCATTGCGGTGTAGCTTGCTCGCCAGGTTTCGAGAGGGTGCGTTTCTGGATGATGTATCGAATATACTGCTTCCCCCAACTTATACCTCCCGTGGATATCACGAATGTAAAATTAGAGAGATTCGAGCGCGCACGGAGGCTTTCAGACAGTCGTTCTTCCCGCGAACCATACGCGACTGGAACAGAAAAGGGAGATAATGACAGTGGCACGTAAAGTGCCCTCCGCCACACACCGTTGGGTGGCTTGCGGAGTATGAATGTAGATGTAGATGTACTGGGTACGCGCAAAAAAGAACTTTTTTCCATCTCTCTCTTGGAGTTGCAGTTTTAATGGCCAGTATTGAATATATGTCTATTTCCATAAACAAAATTGTTGGTGCTGTACCTCACCTTGAAATGTCGCAGCGATGGCTGTTTCAGAATTTAAAAGGCGACCCAAACAATTTCATTGCCCATAAATGCGAGTTTCTACCCCCTTGGTATAGTTAAGGGTGGCACTACGGGAGTGAGGAACTCGCATATCGTTCATTGGGGTGTATGATGAAAATGACATGCTTTGGAGACATGTTGAAGTTTATAAACGTGCTCCTTATCTAGGGTGTGAAGGCACAAGTGATGTCGACCTGTCGCCGTGTCATCCTCTGTCTCGCGGCGTCAAACGGATGCGGTACTGGATGGGCATTGTTCAACACAACCGCTCTCTCAGGCGTTTTGCCGACTTTCCAGACGGTAGAGCCGCTACTACTCAATGAAGTAGCTCCTATCACTAGACTGAGTGCATCCTGTACCAGTCCTCGTACCAAGGAAACATCCTTGGCAATACCAGGAGTCGAACCCGGGTCTCCCACATTATAGCCGTCTAGGCTGACCAGTTACGGTAGCGGACTGTTGAAGTTACTGGCGATCGCTAGGGACTTGCTGCAACGCGTGCAGAAATAAATCGACTTCTGCATGAATGTGTGCCGTTTGGCGAAAGGAAGACAAATTGCCATTACTGCACGGTTTCTCCGGAGAAATATGAGTCTCAATTTACATTATATTCTTTTTCAAATAAATGTGTACAAAGTCCAACAATTCTTTTGTAACTAACGTGGATATAAACTGTGAGATTGATTTCTGATTGTAGCCTCAGAGCTCTCTCTGCGGTTGAGTCCATGTCTGGAACCTGTGCCCTTGTTTCACACCGCAGGTACCTTTGTGCGAGTGAGTCACATTCTACTCTTTCCTCTGATGTCCCTTTAATGTACCTAGATTGAGAGCGTGATTCATCCGTGCCGCTCACTTCACTGCATCAGTATCCGTTTCGTTTCACGCAAAACCCGTTTCGCAGCACTTAGTTCCGGCCACAAAGCAACGAGCATAAATACTTCTCGAAGGCACAATCTCCCTATAATCGAATGGCAAGCTGGGTGCGACCAGATTCATGGGCATATCAATGAAGCGTTTGTTTTCGGCTGCAGAATATTTTCAACTAATATCTGGATCATTTTAAGTTCGATTTCATCTGTGAGGTTATGTCTCTACATAGAGACTGACCGCAAGAGAGAACACATGTTAAAATCGATTGAACTGCTTCAAAATTCAGTTTCTGTACCGTAATGTTAAACACTGACGTGTAGAAGGAGGATATATTGGCGTTTTGAGACGCTAGTTATGATACGGGCTTTGTGTTTTCAGTCGCCGTTTTGTAATATCTGATATGAAAAACAAAAAATCGTAACTTTTTTCTCAGTGGGAGGTGGTTCATAAAATTTAGCTGATGTGAGTTGTGAAACTAGTTCCGAGTAATCTGGACCAAACAGCGGCAAAATGAGTCATATTTTCAATTGCACAGTTTGCATCTAACAATGTCCACAAATTAGTTTAATTACTCCATATGATGCTCCTTCGTTGTTTTCGTTTCGCGTTTTGGATCACTGCAGTTCTCCTTTATGATCTCTTGCACCCCTCCCTCCTTAAAAGCGCATCAACACACTAATCTAACAGTAGTATCCGCTTTTCTCTCGGCATGTCGTACCAGCTCACCACATCTCTATATCACAGGTGATGCTCTACTATGGAAAACCAGCTCGTTACATTCTTTGTATAACTCCGGATAGGGCGCTGTCTTTTTAGCCATCGACACCTTTTAAGCGGCGATCCTCCCCCACACTGCTCCTAACTGTGGACGGCGAGACACCTTTTACAATGCCCCTATTTTATTCCGTTACGCGCCCGTCTACAGCTGTCGCCTGATATATCTTCCATTTTAGCAGATGACACATGATCAACCGATCGCGTTCTCTAGTTCATTAGCGCCAGTGAGATCACGTCAGTAATCTGAAGCTCTTTTGGGGACAAACCAATCCCCTTTCTATAGTGGTTTTTTAAGCTTTCCTTCTGTTTTTGGTTTCCCCACTTTTTGAGTTATTCTCCCATTGCTGCTGCTTTACAGTTTCGTTTTTTACCTTTTCCTAAGTCACAGACCGGGCGCTAATGACCGTAGCAGTTTTGCGCCCCGAACCTATTAAAAAAATTCTTTGTATAAAAGTTAAATCATACTATGTGCCATGACAACCAGTATTTAAGCTTCACTGAAAACGGTAAACAAGTACGCAGATATGAGTGCTTCAAGAACACTGTGATAGCTAGTGGGTGCTACAACACAAAGATAAGAATCATTCCAGGTGTTCATCTTATGCTATTGCGTCTGGACCCTTTCAGGCAAACTTGGTACTCCTTCAAGCGCGGTAAGCAAAAGGAACACAGAGCATATGGAATCATTCTTGCGACGATACGGTCTGAAAATTGGGAAATTCACTGACAAAAGCGACTTTGATAAAGGGCAGATCGTTATGACACGGGGCTTGGGAACAAGCGTCTCGGAAACGGTGATGGACTGTGAAACCGTGTGTGGGCTACAAGCTGATAGACGCCCACACGTCATCATGGAAAGTGAAGGCATGCAGCTTGCTCGCCCTGTAAAGCAGGATATGCGGCAATTTGTGGCAGATCTGACGACAGAATACTATGCTGCTGCTGCTGCAGGCACAAGTGTTGCAAAGCAAGCCGTTCAGCGGATTGTTGAACAAGGGAACACAATACCACGTGTTCTCATCATTTGGTAGCGTCCATCCAGGAGTCCATCTAAGCTCTGGAACGATCCAGTCGTTCAGTGGTGTATATCTGGACCCCTGATCACGTCGGAATCCCAGGAAATGGACTTGCTGACTGGCTGGCCAAACAGGCTTCACGGAAACCACTTCTGGAGATGGACGTCCCCGCAACTGACCTGCGTTCGTTATTACGCCGCAAGGTTTTCATCTTTGGGAGACGGAATGGCAAAATCTCAGTACGCACAACAAACTGCGAGTCATTAAGGGGACCACGAATGTGTGGGAGTCCTCGACGAGGGCGTCTCGCAGGGACTCTGTGGTCCGCTGCAGGCTCCGTATTGCCCATGCTTGGGTGACCATCGTCTAATCTCTGTGATCCCTTGTCCATTGCATTTGTAACTGACTATGTCGTTGGGTCAACATGGGAACACGTGGATTGGTTGGTTCGTTAGTTTGTTTAAAAGAGGGGGAAAAGGACCAAACTACGAGGTCATCGGTCCCTTGTTCCTAATAAAACAGTGCCACAAGTGTGAGAATAAAATAGGCGAGGCACATAACACCTCCGGCCGGTGGTGACTGTATTATGTTATTGGGAACATTGACCTGAACTTCCATGGAACCTTCGAAGTAACTGAAGGCACCATGAGACCTGTAGTCTATATGAAGTTACTGCGGACCACCTGCTGCATTCCATCATGGTTTTGATGTATTCCCTGACGGCGATGGCATCTTCCTGCATGATAACTGTCCCTGCCACAGGGCCAAAATCGTGCTACAGCGATTTGAGGGGTATGATAATGAATTATCGATGTCGTCTTGGTGATCAGATTCGCCTTATCTGAACCCGATGGAACTCACCTGGGGCACTAACGCACCAACCAGTAATTTACGGGAATTCTTTGACTTGTGCGTAGACGTCTGATGCGACATACCTGCGGAAGCCCACTTAGAATTTATTTATTTATTTATTTATGCATTTATTTTACCTGGCAAGATTAGGGCCTTCAGGCCCTCTCTTACACCTAACCAGGCATACTCAGATTGAACGAGTTACAGTTTCTACATAACGTTAAGGATATATAGCCTATTATGCAGTATTGATATTAAAGAAAAAATATATATTATAACAGTAGTACAATGATAATTATAACAATAAAAATAATTATAACAGTCAATAATAATAATAATAATAATAATAATAATAATGACTATGTATATGAAAGTAAACATACTTTTCTTTTCTGAATGTCAGTCCCATTGTTAGTTGGAAATTTTCTCGTTATGTTCTTGCAGCTTGTGAGTTATTCTCATCGAGCAGAGACATAAGACGATAGAATGGGGTGAAAGAGATATATAAGAGGTAGATAGGTTAGAGGAAGAGAAATAGAACGGTAAAATTTGAAGCTGTGATGGAGAGGAGAAAGAAAGAGATGGGAGGGGCACAATAATGGTGGCTATACCGTCCCTAATATGTAAGTCTTGAGTTCCCTCTTGAATGTTGAGTAGTTCTGGATAAGACGAAGATCACAGGGGAGCGCGTTCCATAGTCGTATGGCTGAGATGGAGAATGACACGGAGAAAGATTTTGTGTTATGTAAAGGTACAGCCAAGATGATAGACGTATCCGATCTGGTGTTGCGATTGTGGAATGATGATAGGTGTTTAATGTGAGAAGATAAGTATTGGGGGCACCAGTGGCTAAGAAATCGATGAAGTAAGCACATCGTGTGGAGATCGCGTGCCTTATGTGGACGTATCCAACCTAGCTGGGAGTATGAAGGACTTATATGCTCATACAACCGAATATTGCACACCTATCTAACGCAAGCATTCATCACTAGCTCGAGGCATCTAGAATTTTCACTATTTGTGCCGTGTTGAACTACATCGCAGTAGTAAAGATTAGGCAAGACTAGTGTTTGGACTAATTTTTGTTTAACATGGGTTGGAAATATTATTCTAAATTTTTGAATTGCATGTAGGGAGGAGAGCGATTTCTGGCAAGCTGTGACTGTTTATTCTTCCCAGTTTAGGTGTTCATCCAAGATTATTCCAAAGTCTTTCACTGTTTTTTGGTATGGTAGTTGGGTACCATTGAGGAGTATTTTAGGGACTGTTTCGTGAAAGTACCGGCTGATTAACTTTGGATGAGATATAAGTATGACCTGGGATTTCTTGGGGTTTAGTTTCAGATCTAGGTTCTGTGCCCATCGGGAAACAGAGCAAAGATCTGCGTTCATACTCGCTACTGCGCCAGCAATGTTTTTGGGGCTTGCACTTATGTACAGTTAGATGTCGTCGGCATAAAGATGGTAGTTGCAGGAGTGAATCACTGAAGAAATACACTCCTGGAAATTGAAATAAGAACACCGTGAATTCATTGTCCCAGGAAGGGGAAACTTTATTGACACATTCCTGGGGTCAGATACATCACATGATCACACTGACAGAACCACAGGCACATAGACACAGGCAACAGAGCATGCACAATGTCGGCACTAGTACAGTGTATATCCACCTTTCGCAGCAATGCAGGCTGCTATTCTCACATGGAGACGATCGTAGAGATGCTGGATGTAGTCCTGTGGAACGGCTTGCCATGCCATTTCCACCTGGCGCCTCAGTTGGACCAGCGTTCGTTTTGGACGTGCAGACGGCGTGAGACGACGCTTCATCCAGTCCCAAACATGCTCAATGGCGGAGATCTTGCTGGCCAGGGTAGTTGACTTACACCTTCTAGAGCACGTTGGGCGGCACGGGATACATGCGGACGTGCATTGTCCTGTTGGAACAGCAAGTTCCCTTGCCGGTCTAGGAATGGTAGAACGATGGGTTCGATGACGGTTTGGATGTACCGTGCACTAGTCAGTGTCCCCTCGACGATCACCAGAGGTGTACGGCCAGTGTAGGAGATCGCTCCCCACACCATGATGCCGGGTGTTGGCCCTGTGTGCCTCGGTCGTATGCAGTCCTGATTGTGGCGCTCACCTGCACGGCGCCAAACATGTATACGACCATCATTGGCACCAAGGCAGAAGCGACTCTCATCGCTGAAGACGACACGTCTCCATTCGTCCCTCCATTCACGCCTGTCGCGACACCACTGGAGGCGGGCTGCGCGATGTTGAGGCGTGAGCGGAAGACGGCCTAACGGTGTGCGGGACCATAGCCCAGCTTCATGGAGACGGTTGCGAATGGTCCTCGCCGATACCCCAGGAGCAACAGTGTCCCTAATTGGCTGGGAAGTGGCGGTGCGGTGCCCTACGGCACTGCGTAGGATCCTACGGTCTTGGCGTGCATCCGTGCGTCACTGCGGTCCGGTCCCAGGTCGACGAGCACGTGCACCTTCCGCCGACCACTGGCGACAACATCGATGTACTGTGGAGACCTCACGCCCCACGTGTTGAGCAATTGGGCGGTACGTCCACCCGGCCTCCCGCATGCCCACTATACGCCCTCGCTCAAAGTCCGTCAACTGCACATACGGTTCACGTCCACGCTGTCGCGGCATGCTACCAGTGTTAAAGACTGCGATGGAGCTCCGTATGCCACGGCAAACTGGCTGACACTGACGGCGGCGGTGCACAAATGCTGCGCAGCTAGCGCCATTCGACGGCCAACACCGCGGTCCCTGGTGTGTCCGCTGTGCCGTGCGTGTGATCATTGCTTTTACAGCCCTCTCGCAGTGTCCGGAGCAAGTATGGTGGGTCTGACACACCGGTGTCAATGTGTTCTTTTTTCCATTTCCAGGAGTGTATCATTAATGTACAGTGAGAAGAGTAGTGGACCAAGGACGGAGCCTTGGGGAACTCCAGAGAGCACGCTTTTCCATGATGACTTTTCCGACCCACAAATGACTTGTTGACTTCTGTTTTTGAGGTAGCTGTCGAACCAGTGTATTGCGCTGTTTGAGAAATTCAGCTGTTTCATTTTAATTAGTAATATATCGAAGTCAACTGTGTCAAATGCCTTGCTAAAGTCAAGCAGTGTTAGGATAGTAGCTTCACGTCTGTCCATAGTATGTTTAATGTCATCAGTTACTTTGATTAATGCGGTTGCTGTACTATGGTGCTTTCGAAAGCCTGACTGATATTCGTCATGGATGTTATGAGTTTTGAGGTAATCCGGCAGCTGTTCATGGACGATGTACTCTAGGGCTTTAGAAATTGCAGGTAGTATGCTGATTGGCCTGTAGTCACCTGGCGACTTAGGGTTGTCGGTCTTGGGTATAGGCTGAATTAAACTTTGCTTCCAGTCAGTAGGATATGTACTACTGACAAGAGACAGGTTGAAGATGTCTGTGATAACTGGAATAATAGTGTCTACGACGTTCTTAATCATGCCAATGCTCACTCCATCATTTCCTACTGCCTCGGAAGAGATTCTCATAATTGCCTTGTGTACTGTGCCTGTAGTGACATGTTTTAGGAAAAACTTGTCTCTCGAGAGATTGATATCTTGGGGCTGGTAATTTGTCGCTGCGTGGCAGTTTACAGCTGTTGAGAAGAAATCGTTTAATTCTTCTGCAGACGCTTGATAAACAGCGTCAGATCTTCGCTTCCCTATACCGAAACTGCGCAGCTTTTTCCACAGTGCAGCAGGTTTTGATATGCCGCATACGACAGGGCGGGCATGTCTGATTTTGGCATTCCTCACGCTTTGCTTGGTTCTGTTTCGGAGTTTCCTATAAGCTTCGTACGCCTCGGGAGTTGGGTTACGCTTGAAGGCCCTATGTGCAGCATCACGTTTATTCATTAACTGGCGTAATGCAGTGGTGAGCCACGGAGCGGGAGCTCTCTGTACCTTGACAGTGCGTTGAGGAGCATGTTTATCATACAGTGCAATAATTTTGCGACATAATTGCCGAATTTTTCCGTCTAAAGTCGGTTCATTGCTTATATCATGCCAAGGGATGTCTGAATTTACTGAGTTAATACCACACAAAATCCACGCTGTATTACGTCTCAACGCTGAGCATGCTATTAAGCAGGTGGTTATATTTTGGATCAACAGTATAAATGATTAACTATCTGAAAAGAATTGTGGAGTCATAACAGCTCTAGTACTTCCAGATGTGGGAGATGGAAAATGGTGATTTGAAGGAATAGAGACACTTCAATGAGCGTTGGTATACATCTGTGTAGTGAAATACACTGTTGGAGTAAGTCACTAGTTGCATCCTTGTCGGTTGGATGTAGGTGCAAAGAGGAAAGAATAATCAAATGTTAGTATCGAATCCCTATTATTCAGAGTTATTAGGCTGGTTGGTGATAGTTTTCATTGCAATTGACTCATAGCGGTGGGAGAGGAAAGTTACAATCTGAACTGGAACGGGAGGATTCGCACAGTCTTTTTCTCACAGATAATCATTTCGACGAATCTCCCTTTTGAGAGATTGCAATTTCCATCGAGGCGTACATTCTCGATCAATAAATTACAGGGTAAGTCTATTAAGTATTATGGCTAGTTCTGAGATCGTCATTTTATACCCTGGACAACTGATGTTTGCTGAAGAGTGAGTTTATCGAAAATTTTGTTTTATTCTTGCACGTGAAGGGAAAACAAAGTGTTTCATATAATCAACTTTCTTGTTAAAGGAAGATTACATTGAATTTGGGACTCTTTTATTTTATCCTTTATACACTTTACGAATAATTTTAAATACTGTACTTCAACTAATAACTTTTTATAGAGGAGACGATTTCATTATTTTTTCTGACTAATAAAGATTAGACTAAATAAGTGACCAGTCGATGCCGAGTCATCAGTTAGTTGTAAGATGAACTGGAACTCACCCGTCAGGTGAACTGTCCTGCATTGATATGCAGCACAGTGCTCATGTTGCAGACACCCCCTCTTATGGCCACGGTACACATAGGGCAACTCGTCACTGACACACATCACCTTCACGAAGATACCCGCACACGATACTCGAGGGCATCACGGTTCTGCTAACTACAGCAAGTACAGGCCCTAGTTGGGATTGAATCGCGCTCATATTCCGTGAAGAACGCGCGATGTTGCTCTCAGCTGTCAACGGCTAAACCATTCGCGCACTGATACAGTTTTTAAGTTACACAGTCTGTGAACACTTACATGGGCATTTGTTTCAGTCTGCCTGTCTGCAAACTGTCAGTTTTCTTCCACTTCAGTTCAGCCAGCAAATGATGCTTGGTCGTCATGTCAGCAAGCAGAATACACTCAACTTCGGTGTCAGTTGCTGTGTTTTCCGGAATTATTCCTGTTTTTTTTTTTTTTTAAATTCAGAGATAGCTGTCTATTTTCACCATTCCGAAAATATTCCCTTGTTGTATTTAAATTCTTCTCTTTTTTTATCCTGTAAAGAGAGTGGCACAGAAACTTCTGTGATTTTTGTATGTGTTAGTTTAGTTTGACTTTGAAAAGAGTATTTTTATTCGCTCAGGCGTCATAAACGTCCTTTTTCTTAGTTTCTTTCATATCCACAGCCCCTGCTAGATGCATTGCTCCGTAACTTGGTTGTATTCCGATTGTTGTGTAGAGTCTCCAGACTAACAATTTTTCTCCTTTTCTACAACCATCCTACGCCACTAGACTGTGTCGAATCGGTGTAGCTCTTCAAAGAGTTAAATTTACCCATTGTACTTGAACTCTGCTGGTATGCTCAATGTACTGTATGCAATATCATCGCAATCTTGCCTAGGGGCTATTAGACGCACTCTTTTTCCAAGTTAATGGCTCAAGTTGCAGTTTTACCTCACCACCATCTCCAGTATCCAAAAGTTTGTTATACGAGCGAAGAAGATTTAGTTCGTCTAAGGAAAGTTACTTCTTATTTGAATTAAGGGGAATCGATAAAAGAAAAGAAATAAAGTAACCTTTACTTCACATCACATGTGGTCCGAACCAGTGAACTTTTACTGCCTTTGTTACACAACTGGTGTACGAGCAGGCGATACTTTTTCTGACATTTACTATGCTATATTAAACTTTCAGTAAAGGAGAGCATTCTAACTTTCAACAGTTTAATAGGGCACAAAGGAAAATTATTTATGGCGTATTGATTAACGTCCTACGCTACAAGGCACTGCTCGTAAACGAGATGCGAGAAAACTTTTCTAAGGGTTGTCTTTGTTGTACAGTCTTTTGAATTCCGGAAGTTTGATTGAAATGCCACTTTACTACTAAATACAATGCAGTAATTTTTTTCTGGTTCGCAAACTTTTCTAGATGTTCGTGCATAATCGCATAGACCGTCAAGGAGACCGTTATTACTACCTATCGATCTTAAAGCGTAATAGCAGCGCTGTGGATAGCCCTAGCAGCCTTCGTGTTTTCCGTAACACATTTGCGCATCCTTTAGAATTGGGGAACAGCCCCGTTAATTTTCGCCGCCACAGTTTGTCTCCACTGTTTCTGCTGGCGCTATACGTGGCTGATTTGTTGTACTGATTTGAAATCAAAAGCTGCGAAGCCGAAACTTAATGCCATTCATTCTCACGTGAACGTAGCTACACACCAACAGAACTGTCAAGGTTAATAAGCAGTTCGGATTTGAGGTTCGTTGCATATGTTGGCTATTGGCTTGTCCAGGCGGGCCTAGTAAGGAAACAGAACTTCGACTGAAGTAACCCAACTCGCTCTCATCCTATAAATGAGTTTACTAAATATTTGCCGTTGAAAAGTTGAGTGGTGTGCAGTCATTATTTTAAATGCCCCTAATACATATGTGAGTCATTTTTAGCGTGTGGAAAAATGCCTCGGACCTTTGGAGATGACGGAGTCCCACCTCTAAATGACAAATCAGGGACTCCTAAGATACGACTTGGCAAACAAATGGTAATGAGATGGGGAGCTGTTAATATCAATGGGGGCTACTCTGAGAAGAAGGTAGAGCTGGCAGAGGCTGCAAGTAAGATGGGGCTGGACGTTTTAGCTGTTAGTGACATTCGGGTAAGGGGTGAGAAAGAAGAGGAAGTGGGAGAAAACAAGGTCTACCTGTCAGGAGTCAAAACAGGAAAGGCACATTGGGGTGTAGGGCTTAACATCGGAAAGAAATGGAACCCAGCGTCGTTGCAATAAGGTATGTAAACTAACGACTGATGTGGATAGATTTGACAGTGTCTAGCAAGAAAATTAGGATTGTGTCAGTATATTCGCATTGCGAATGGACAGATCAAGATAAGATGGATAGTTTTTATGAGGCACTCAGTGATGTTGTTGTTAGAGTAAAGGACAAGGACAGTGTTCTGCTCATGGGGGATTTTAATGCCAGGATTGGAAATCGAACAGAAGGGTATGAAAAAGTTACGGGTAAATTTGGAGAGGATATGGAGGCCAACAGGAACGGGAAACAACTCTTTGATTTCTTTGCCAGTATGGGCTTAGTAATCACAAACTCCTTTTTTAAACATTAGAACATTCACCGGTATACTTGGCAAGGCAGGGGAACCAGATCTGTCATTGACTATATAATAACAGACCAGGAATTCAGGGGATTCTTTGATGACACTGATCATTATTTAATCTGCAGTGAAATTGGGATTGTGAGGCCGAAAGTGCAGGAGGTCAGGTCCATATGTAGGATAAGAGTGGAGAAACTTCAGGATAAGGAAATCAGGCACAAGTAAATAACAGCGACCTCTGAAAGGTACCAGTTAGTTGAATGTAGTCAATTACAGTCACTGGAATAGGAATGGACAAGGTACAGGGACACAGTACTAGAAGTGGCTAAAGAATTTCTTGGAACAGTAGTGTGTAAAAGTAGGATGAAGCAAACAGCTTGGTGGAATGACAGAGTCAAGGCAGCCTGTAAAAGGAAAAAGAAGGCCTATCAAAAATGGCTACATACTAGAACTCAGGTAGACAGAGAAAGTTATGTTGAAGAAAGAAACAAAGCCAAACAGATAATTGCAGCATCCAAGAAGAAATCTTGGGAAGACTTTGAAAACAGGTTGGAGACTATGGGTCAAGCTGCTGGAAAACCATTCTGGAGTGTAATTAGCAGTCTTCGAAAAGGAGGTAAGAAGGAAATGACAAGTATTTTGGACAGGTCAGGAAAACTGCTGGTGAATCCTATGGATGGCTTGGGCAGATGGAGGGAATATTTTGAAGAGTTGCTCAACGTAGGTGAAAATGCGATCAGTAATGTTTCAGATTGCGAGGTAGAATGGGATAGGAATGATGATGGAAATAGGATCACATTTGAGGAAGTGGAGAAAATGGTCAATAGAGTGCAGTGCAATAAAGCAGTTGGGGTGGGTGAAATTAAGTCAGAACTCATCAAATACAGTGGAATGTCAGGTCTTAAATGGCTACAAAGGATAACTGAAATGGCCTGGGAGTCGGGACAGGTTCCATCAGACTGGACAAAAGCAGTAATCACACCAATCTTTAAACATGGAAACTGGAAAGATTGTGACAACTACAGAGGTATCTCTTTAATCAGCGTTGTGGGTAAAATCTTCTCAGGTATTGTTGAAAGGAAAGTGCGAGTATTAGTTGAGGACCAATTGGATGAAAATCAGTGTTGGTTTAGGCCTCTTAGAGGTTGTCAGGACCAGATCTTTAGCTTACGGGAAATAATGGAGAAGTGTTATGAGTGGAACAGGGAATTGTATCTATGCTTTATAGATCTAGAAAAGTCATATGTCCGGGTTCCAAGGAAGGAGTTATTGTCTGTTCTACGAGATTATGGAATAGGAGGCAAACTTTTGCAAGCAATTAAAGGTCTTTACATGGATAGTCAGGCAGCAGTTAGAGTTGACAGTAAATTGAGTTCATGGTTCAGAGTAGTTTCAGGGGTAAGACAAGACTGCAACCTGTCTCCACTGTTGTTCATATTCTTTATGGATCATATATTGAAAACTATAGACTGGCTGGGTGAGATGAATATATGTGAATGCAAAATAAGCAGTCTCGCATATGCAGATGACTTAGTTGTGATGGTAGATTCGATTGAAAGTTTGCAAAGTAATATTTCAGAGCTAGATCAGAAATGAAAGGACTGTGGTATGAAGATTAGCATCTCCAAAACGAAAGTAATGTCTGTGGGAAATAAATATAAACGGATTGAGTGCCAAATAGGAGGAACAAAGTTAGAACAGGTGGACGGTTTCAAGTACTTAGGATGCATGTTCTCACAGGATGGCAACATAGTGAAAGAATTGGAAGCGAGGTGTAGCAAAGCTAATGCAGTGAGCGCTCAGCTACGATCTACTCTCTTCTGCAAGAAGGAAGTCGGTACCAACACTAAGTTATCTGTGCACCGTTCAATCTTTCGACCAACTTTGTTGTATGGGAGCGAAAGCTGGGTGGATTCAGGTTACCTTATCAACAAGATTGAGGTTACGGATATGAAAGTAGCTAGTATGATTGCAGGTACTAGTAGATGGGAACAATGGTAGGAGGGTGTCCACAATGAGGAAATCAAAGAAAAACTGGGAATGAACTCTATAGATGCAGCAGTCAGGACGAACAGGCTTAGATGGTGGGGTCATGTTGCACGCATCGGAGAAGCAAGGTTACCCAAGAGACTCATGGGTGCAGCAATAGAGGGTAGGAGGAGTTGGGGCAGACCAATGAGAAGGTACCTGGATTCGGGTAAGAATGATTTTGCAGTAATAGGTTTAACATCAGAAGAGGCACCAATGTTAGCACTGAATAGGGGATCATGGAGGAAATTTATAAGGGGGGCTATGCTCCAGACTGATCGCTGAAAAGCATAATCAGTCTTAAATGATGGTGGTGGTGGTGGTGGTGGTGGTGGTGGTGGTGGTGGTGGTGGTACATTATCTCCATGATATTAAACAGAACGAAATTAAAAAAAAAAAAAAGGCTCTGAGCACTATGGGACTTAACTTCGAAGATCATCAGTCCCCTAGAACTTAGAACTACTTAAAACCTAACTAACCTAAGGACATCAAACACATCCATGCCCGAAGCAGGATTAGAACCTGCGACCGTAGCGGTCTCGTGGTTCCAGACTGTAGCGCCTTGAACCGCTCGGCTATTACGGCCGGCCGAACGAAATTTCAGTCTGCAGCGGAGTGTGCGGTGATTTCAAATTTCCTTGCATATTAAATCTGTGGACGGACCTGGGCTCGAAGCTGGGACCGTCGCTTTCTCCGGGCAAAAGCTCAGAGTGATACACCCTTAAGCTACACCCTCACAGCTTTAATTCTGGCGGTACCTCTCTCTTATCTTGCAAATTTAGCAGAATTTCCACATCGACATATGTATTCTGCAAGCCACCTACGGTGGAGGATACCATTTATCACTGCTAGCCCCATTCCTTTCCTGTGCCACTTGCCAATAGACCAAGGGAAAAACGGCTATCTATATACATCCGTTCGTGCTCTAGTTTCCCTTATCTTGTCTTCGTGGTCCTTACACACACTATAGTTTGGCGGTAGTACGATCGTTCTGAGAATGGCTGTTCTCTAAATTTTCTCAACAGTGTTGCGCTACTTCCTCCAGGGATTCGCATTTGAGCTCACGAAGCATCTCACTAACACTCGCCCGTTGATCGAATCTACCAGTGACAAATCTAGAAGCACGCCTCAGAATTCCTTCGATGTTACTGTTGTGGTCTTCAGTCCAGAGACTGGTTTGATGCAGCTCTCCATGCTATCCTATCCTGTGCAAGCCCCTTAATCTCCCAGTACCTACTGCAACCTACGTCCTTCTGAATCGGTTTAGTGTATTCATCTCTTGGTCACCTTCTACGATTTTTACCCTCCACGCTGCCCTCCAATACTAAATTGACAATCCCTTGATGCCTCAGAATATGCCCTACCAACCGATTCCCTCTTCTAGTCAAGTTACGCCACAAATTTCTCTTCTCTCCAATTCTATTCAAAATCTCCTCATTAGTTCTGTTATCTACCCATCTAATCTTCAGCATTCTTCTGTAGCACCACATTTCGAAAGCTTCTATTCTCTTCTTGTCCAAACTATTTATCGTCCATGTTTTCCATACATGGCTACACTCCAAACAAATACTTTCAGAAATGACTTCCTGATACATAAATCTATTCGATGTTAACAAATTTATCTTCTTCAGAGACGCTTTCCTTGCCATTGCCAGTCTACATTTTATATCCTCTCTACTTCGACCATCATCAGTTATTTTACTTCCTAAATAGCAAAACTCCTTTACTACTTTAAGTGTCTCATTTCCTAATCTAATTCCCTCAGCATCACCCGATTTAATTTGAGTACATTCAATTATCCTCGTTTTGCTTTTGTTGATGTTCATTTTATACCCTCCTTTCAAGACACTGTCCATTCCGTTCAACTGCTCTTCCAAGTCCTTTTGCTGTCTCTGACAGAATCACAATGTCATCAGCGAACCTCAAAGTTTTTATTTCTTCTCTATGGATTTTAATTCCTACTCCGAATTTTTCTTTGTTCCCTTTACTGCTCGCTCAATATACACATTGAATAACATCGGAGATAGGCTTCAAACCTATCTCACTCCCTTTCCAACCACTGGTTCCCTTTCATGCCATTCGACTCATATAACTGCCATCTAGTTTCTGTACAAATTGTAACTAGCCTTTCGCTCCCCGTATTTTACCACTGCCATCTTCAGAATTTTAAAGAGAGTATCTTTAGGATTGAAATAAGTATATTCTTCTTGAAGTCTGAGGGTATTTCGCCTCTGTCATACATCTTGCTCGCTAGATGGTAGTTTCGTTAGGCCTGGCTCTGCCAAGGCTGTCAGTAGTTCGAATGGAATGACGTCTACTCCTGGGGCCTTGATTTGACTCAGGCCTTTCAGTGCTCTGTCAAACTCTTCACGCAGTGTCATATCTCCCATTTCATCTTCATCTACATCCTCTTCCATTTCCGTAATATTGTCCTCAAGTACATCGCCCTTGTATAGACCCTCTATATACTCCTTCCACCTTTCTGCTTTCCCTTCTTTGCTTAGAACAGGGTTTCCATCTGAGCTCTTGATAATCATGCAAGTGGTTCTCTATTCTCCAAAGGTCTCTCTAATTTTCCTCTAGACAGTATCTATCTTACCCCTAGTGATATATGCCTCTGCATACTTAAATTTGTCCTCTACCCATCCCTGCTTAGGCCTTTTGCATTCCTGTCGATCTCTTTTTGAGATGTTTGTATTCCTTTTTGCCTGCTTCATTTACTGCAGTTTTATATTTTCTCCTTTCATCAATTAAATTAAATATCTCTTCTATTACGCAAGGATTTGTATTAGCCCTAATGTTTTTATCTACTTAATGCTCTGCTACCTTCACTATTTCACCTCTCAAAGCTACCTATTCTTCTTCTACTGGATTTCTTCCCCCCAGTCTTGTCAATCGTTCAATAATGCTCTCCCTGAAGCTCTCTCCAGCCTCTGGTTCTTTCAGTTTATCCAGGCCCCGTCTCCTCAAATTCCCACCTTTTTGCAGTTTTTTTTCAGTTTTAATCTACATTTCATAACGAATAGATTGTGGTCAGAGTCCACATCTGCCCCTGGAAATGTCTTACAATTTAAAACCTGGATCCTGAATCTCTGTCTTACCATTATATAAGCTATCTGAGACCGTCCAGTATCTCCAGGCTTCTTCCATGTATACAGCCTTCTTTTATGATTCCTGAACCAAGCGATTCCTAATCATCATTTCATCCCCACCGACGCGCTAGTCGCTGAAGTGGCGTCAGATCGATAGATTTGCACCCGGCGAACGGTCTACCCGACGGGAGGCCCTAGTCACATGACTGCGGAGTCACCTAAGCGGGTTAACAACGTTCGTCATGGGAAGGGACGAAAATACATTTAAAAATTTAATCGGCTAAAAGAGTGGTTTTTCTTTGATGTGTGAACTGAGCTAATAAAGCAAACTTTGAGCAGTTGTTTTAGTGGTTTCCCGTACAGTGTTTCACGTTGGTCAGTGAGGGAATTGCATACCATCCTGTAGTTGTGCCAAGTGCAAGAATATGTTATTAGACGTTATCTTTATATATCATGTGGATGTACAGAACGTTTAAAAAAAGTGCGTACTCCTATTGCTGAATAGGTGCTGCGGGCCCCAAGAAGTTAAACCGGCGCTGTATTAGGGATGACCTGATCAGTATTTACAGTTTCGTACAGTACGCGTGTAGTAACGAAAAGGAACCACCTACAACAGCCTGAGAATGTGAAGAAGCAGAGCTGCTAGATTAAGAAGGTAGACTTTAGAGCGCTGTGTGGCGGTGTTGACGGAAGGGCGGCTGTCCAGAACTAGGCTAGACCAGGGCTCGTGTCGGGTGTCCCCGCTCAGCTGGAACACGCGGCCGTAACGCGACCCCGACCCCGGCTGCACGTCTCGCGTTTCGCGGCCAGACACATCCCTCCGGTATCGCTCCGGTCATCTGCACGGACCGCGGCGTGCGCAGTCTGCCTGCCTGTGTGTTTGGTTACCGACCACACTACGTTAAGCTCTAGACCGAGCGCCATGTTCGCCGTTCAGAAGTGTACAGGGTAGGTCAGATTACGCAGCCGACCTCAAGGAAGCACTGCGAAGGGCGCTAAGGAAATTTTGCAGTACTGAAGATCAATTTGATCTCTGTTGACACAGAATAAGTTTCAGTACACTACTGCAGCTCTAATTCCTTCGAAGCCATTCATCTTATCTTTCTTTAGGTATATTCTGACGGTAACTTGCATTCGTCGTCTTGTAACTGCAAGAGTGATTCGTCCGTAAAAGTGACCTTGCTTTCGGCGAAGTTTCGACACAGTTTTTATTTACACATTGTATTATAATTAGACATATTCTTGCGTCATCGTCGCCATCAGTAGGAACAACAGCAGCGTCTTCATAAACTTTCGCAAATCATGAAATCTCTAGCTGCAGAATGACAATGTTGACCCATTTGGCTTATTTTTTATAAATAATCCTCCTTTTTCCTAGCTCGGTTTAATTGTTCCATATCACTTTAAATACTGTCGAGGTATCTTTAACGCGGACGTCCAAGATGTTTTATTGTGGGATGATCTGTAATTCTTTCGGTATACTTATTTGATGGTACACCCTAATTTCATTTTCTAACCATCGTAATAATTTGCCTTTGAATTTTGCTACCATATCTGATTCTTTTTATACATTACAAACTTCATCCGTGTGTAGTATTCTCAAATCCATATTATTCTTCTCTCTTACGGGCGCAAATATTCTCTTTAATGCCGTTTTATCAAAAACTGAGATGGAGAGACCGTGGCTGGGTCGAAATATGGATTATTATTACAGTATAAAAACAACAACCAGCCACTGTTAATAATGCTGTGTATTAAAGCCAAACAGCACTGTTACAAATTTCACACGGTCAGAACTTCATCACAGGACAGTTCACATTTAAAATTATATTATTTCGTACATGTGACGTACGCTGATGGTTCCTTAGAGTGATGGTGCCTTACAGCAAAAAACGATGTAAGAAAAAAGGCCTATAGAAAATGAAGCTAACAATGAATTACAACAACTTACTAAGATATGGACAGAATTAGTTTTGTGTTGTGTACTGCTTTCAAAGTAGTACATATTCCGCCGAATACCAGCAGAGATTTGATAATTTCCTGAGCTCTAAAGACACAGATAGCAGGTAGTGTAGAGCACCCCACTTCTCTCCCTCCACATACACGTATAAATGGTTCGACCACACGGATGTTTGTATAGAAAGATGGTGCTGTAGAAAAAAAACAACTGTGCCAAAAACTGTGTGTCAGAAGTTTCAATATGTCCACAGATGATGCGACAGAAAATTCACAAAGCACGAGTGTTGTAGCAAATACAATGTACATTGAATTGGCATAGATTATATGTAATGTAAGCAAAGCCCGTTCTTCATAAAAAATTATGGAAACAGAAATTCTATTACGTTTTGTGAAATACAAAAAGTGTGAGAAACCGGTACACACACATATAGTGTTAGATATTATTACAGTTTGCTAGTATTTTGCATTTTCATAGTTATATATTGTATAATAGACTTGTGAACAAACAAAGTTTTACGTTCATAGCTGTCATGATAGTAGGTACTATATTTACATTGTGACAGCTTTCGGTAAACCTAAAGTAATTTAATTCTTGTGTTAATTTATGAAAATGTGTTTAATGAATTGGCAGACTTATATTTTAGGAGACAGACAAGTCCGAGTTTCATCACTGTCAATGTGAATGGTGTTTACTTATGTTTTATTTATTTATTTATTTATTTATTTATTTATTTTGTCATCAGTCTACTGACTGGTTTGATGCGGCCCGCCACGAATTCCTTTCCTGTGCTAACCTCTTCATCTCAGAGTAGTACTTGCAACCTACGTCCCCAATTATTTGCTTGACGTATTCCAATCTCTGTCTTCCTCTACAGTTTTTGCCCTCTACAGCTCCCTCTAGTACCATGGAAGTCATTCCCTCATGTCTTAGCAGATGTCCTATCATCCTGTCCCTTCTCCTTATCAGTGTTTTCCACATATTCCTTTCCTCTCCGATTCTGCGTAGAACCTCCTCATTCCTTGCCTTATCATTCCACCTAATTTTCAACATTCGTCTCTAGCACCACATCTCAAATGCTTCTATTCTCTTCTGTTCCGGTTTTCCCACAGTCCATGTTCCACTACCATACAATGCTGTACTCCAGACGTACATCCACAGAAATTTCATCCTCAAATTAAGGCCGGTATTTGATATTAGTAGACTTCTCTTGGCCAGAAATGCCTTTTTTGCAATAGCGAGTCTGCTTTTGATGTCTCCTTGCTCCGTCCGTCATTGGTTATTTTACTGCCTAGGTAGCAGAATTCCTTAACTTCATTGTCTTCGTGACCATCAATCCTGATGTTAAGTTTCTCGCTGTTCTCATTTCTACTACTTCTCATTACCTTCGTCTTTCTCTGATTTACTCTCAAACCATACTGTGTACTCATTAGACTGTTCATTCCGTTCAGCAGATCATTTAATTCTTCTTCACTTTCACTCAGGATAGCAATGTCATCAGCGAATCGTATCATTGATATCCTTTCACCTTGTATTTTAATTCCACTCCTGAACCTTTCTTTTATTTCCATCATTGCTTCCTCGATGTACAGATTGAAGAGTAGGGGCGAAAGGCTACAGCCTTGTCTTACTCCCTTCTTAATACGAGCACTTCGTTCTTGATCGTCCACTCTTATTATCCCCTCTTGGTTGTTGTACATATTGTATGTGACCCGTCTCTCCCTATAGCTTACCCCTACTTTTTTCAGAATCTTGAACAGCTTGCACCATTTTATATTGTCGAACGCTTTTTCCAGGTCGACAAATCCTGTGAACGTGTCTTGATTTTTCTTTAGCCTTGCTTCCATTATTAGCCGTAACGTCAGAATTGCCTCTCTCGTGCCTTTACTTTTCCTAAAAACCAAACTGGTCGTCACCTAGCGCATTCTCAATTTTCTTTTCCATTCTTCTGTATATTATTCTTGTAAGCAGCTTCGATGCATGAGCTGTTAAGCTGATTGTCCGATAATTCTCGCACTTGTCAGCTCTTGTTATGTTTTATAGTAGAAAGTAATTGGCCAAAACACTCTAGAAACGCTGAAATGGCGTTTCAACTTCGAGTTGTATTTGGATGAAACATACGTATGGACTCATTGTGTGTCGCTGACTGCAGGAGTGGTAGTCCCTCCTTGTGGGAATGCTTGGTTTTAGAATTATAAAGAAATATGATTTGCGAATTATATGTCACTTGCTCGCGGCTACACCACAACACGTGCGCTGTGTGCTGTATGGTATCAAGATATGGGTCCTTTACGGTACATTCATTCGGGCAGTTGTGTAGATGGAACTAACGGTAATACACTGTGTGTTTACACGTGCTAGATCATACTAGCTTTGCACTGTTAAATATTCAGGTATGTTTAAAGTATAATCGCTATGACTTTACGATCGTATTATAAGGACATTTATTCTTCTATTCAAAAGTTTCCACATAAATACTATAAACTTCTGTTTTTCGGCCAGCATGCATCACATCAGTCCAATTCATGTCGTGGATGTTTTATGGAACTACGCGGTACAGTCAACAGTTTATTGCAAAGTGATAGAAGATGGAATTGATCTACATAAAATTTGCGCAAACAATGTTCGAACTCATTAACTATAAGGTATTTGAAGAAATATCTCTGAGTTCAAGTGATTCGTGCTTATGGAGCCGCAGAGATTCAAAGTGGGATTGAAGAAGGCTGTTCTACAAGCGGTTATGAACCGTCATCACGAGACAGAACCAAACGAATTGACAGGAACCATTACAGAGAGGTATAAGAAAATGTATACATACGTATAATAATTAAAAAAAGAAGCTTAATAGAAACTATGTATCAGTGACGGCAAATAAGATTAACTGCACAAAAAATGTAAATAACAAAGCGGAAAGATTTTGGAGAACCCTCCAAAATCATGTATGTATTCTTTAATAAAAAAAGGAAATGTTTATCCGAGTTAGACTGGCCGCGCCTGCCGGGCTCTCGTCCTGAACCACGGACGCTGCGCGTTGAGTCCTCTGCGAGCTCCCACGCCACTTGCCCGCAGCGGCAGCTGTTGTTAGCGTGTATTTCCTTACGTTTTAAAAGTGCTACGCAGTTGGGTTCTGCATACATGTAGAATCAGTCTCTGGATAAACTAACAAGACTTGCTGCAAATATTTGTTCGAGTAACGCACAGCACAAATTCACTAACGATACACATGAAGATTACCTGAAGAACTTCCTCGGCATTTTATTATTGCGAATCATGAAGATATTCTTAAGTCGTACTCTATCTCGTGAGAGATGTCAGCTTGTGATGTTAAGCACAGTTGGACACCAAATAACTGTTAAAGTGCAACACCAGGAACGATAACAAAAAACGAAATGTTGTCCACGTAATTCCTATACATGGTAGGAGAAGAAACATAATTAAATTAGTGGTGGTATGGGAGAGTTTTTTTTTTTTAAGTCCTCAGTCCTCAGACTGATATTATGCGGCCCGCCACGAATTCCTCTCTTACGCCAACCTCTTCATCTCAGAGTAGCACCTGCAACTTACATCCTCACACACTTTCTGGATATATTCCAAACTCTGTCTTCATCTACAGGTTTTACTCCCTGTATCTCCCGCCAGTACCGAGGAAATTATTCCGTGATGTCCTACCATCCTGTCCCTTCTTGTTGTCAGTGTTTTCAATATACTCCTTTCCTCGCCAACTCAGAGAATCTCTTCCTTTCTTACCTTATCATTCAACCTAATTTTCAGCGTTCTTCCACCACATCTCAGACGATTAGATGTTCTGGTTTTCCCACAGTCTGTTTCCCAATCATACAATTTAGTGCTCCAAATTCTGAGAAATTTCTTCCTCAAATTAAGGTCTACCTGTGACACTGGTTGACTTCTCTTGGCCGGGAATGGCCTTTCTACCAGTGCTAGTCTGTTTTTTACGTTTTCCTTGCTCCGTCCATCATGGGTTATTTTGTTGCCTAAGAAGCAGAATTATTAGAATTTTCATTCCACTCAACAGTTCCTGGAATTCTTCTTCACTTCCATTGAGGGTAGCAATGTCATCAGCGAATCCTATTGGTATCCTTTCACCTTAAATTTTAATTCCACTCTTCAATCTTTTTTTTATTCACGTCATTGCTTCATCGGTATACAGATTGAACACTAAGGGCGAAAGACTGCACCCTTGCCTTACACCCTTTTTAATCCGAGCACTTCGTTCGTCGTATTCCGCTCTTATTGTCCCCCACTTTGATTTTGTACATGTTGTACATTCTCCGTCTTTCCTTATAGTCTACCACCATTTCCCTTATAATTTCGAACATCTTAAACCATTTTACGCCGTCGAACGTTTTTTCCAGGTCGACAAATCCTATCTACGTGTCTTGATTTTTCCTTAGCCTTACTTCCATTATCAACTGCAACGTGAGAGGTGCCTCTCTGGCACCAAACTTATCGTCAACTAACACATCCTCAGTTTTCTTTTCCATTATTCAGTATATTATTCTTGTCAACAACTTGGTGCCTGAGGTGTTAAGCTCCAAAAACCCTTTATTCAAAAAACATGGCTGAATAAAACACTCTTAACATTATAATGAAGTATTGTTTTCTTCAGTAGTAATACAAAGTCATTTATCTTCTCTTTCTTCTTAACCTATCAGAACTCCATTTCTTATTACATTCTTTTGTACACTGCCTGAGGACACTCCTTCTGCAGTAACCATCAATAATCAGCTATCATGCTGACGTCCCATGGGTCCGGGCACCTCCGTTCCATTTTATAATATATTAGTGGGACCATTCTCCCTTTTTCTCTATCACAGCAGCTACATTTTATAGAATACAGCTGATGGGATAGTCGGGGAAATGCAGCTTAAAGTTCATCGAGGCACTCAATAGTTTGAAGTTATCAAGCGTGTTTCTTAGTACGAGATTCGTCTGACAAGTTGAGTGTATGGTATCAGAAGATAAAGTAAAATAAAGTTACTAACAAAATATCTTTGCTGACCGTCAAAGTAATCACTATGAGCTGCAGCACTCTTCTGGTATAGGTTATGGAACGGTTGTAAACTTGTCAGCAGACGCTTCTTGTGGAATTGCTCGAACCACCAAGGTTACGCTTTGCTGGATATTCGCTCATTACAGGAGAAGAGTCCAACTGATAAAAGTACGATATGGAGACGAAGCGAAGTCAACTGTATGGTATTAATGGGCTTCCCCGGCTCCCAAAGAAAATCAGCTAACTGTTAAGGATTAAGATGGTATTGATTGCGTTTTTCAACAGCAAGGGCTTGATCCATCATAAATTTGTACCCGATGGAGGTGGGGAAGACGATTAACGCCGTGCCATTGACGGTCGCTGAACCACGATCATATTGTATGCTCCAGGTGTCATTGTTCTGCAATGATGCGGATGTTCAACAACGCGTGATCACGGTGCTTCGAGCGATTCCATGAGAAGCGTTTGCTAACAGTTTTCAAATGCTGTGATACAGATGCCTTAAGTGTGTTATAGCCTATGGTGATTTCTTTGGATGGCAGTACAGTTATTTTGTTTGCTAGTATTGTTTCCTTTATTTTTGGTACTAGTCACTGATATTTTCAGACGCACATTGTACAGAGTGTTTCTGTAAGAGCGTGCAAAAATTTAACAAGGTATAGAGGATGCTCCACTGAACGATTTGAGGCAGGGAACCTTGGGTCAGAGAAGCGAGCTTAAGGAGATTATAGGAGTAAAATCACATTACTGTGTACTTTCTTATGTACGTTAGTTAAAGTTAACTGCAAATGTCATCACCGACACAATGAACGCACTATTTGCACTGTATCTTACGAAATGTGCTGAAACTGACGGAAATCAACCTCAATACAATCATGACCTCGGCGAACAAGTTGTAATACACCCTGGCAAATACGCCTGGTGCTACCATTCTGGCAACTGAATCTATCTCCGTATCCACTTGGGTCTCACACACATTAAATATCCCCGTAGAAAAAATCAAGGAGATTGTTGCCGATATCCACACCGAATTAAGGCAGTGCACCGTTGTGTTTTATCCACGTCCTCTCATGAACAGTCAAGGACACGTTCTCCAGCAACTCAGGTAGAATTCTTTGTACGAACCTCAAGTAAACAGAAACTGAATCATGACTTCCTAATAATCAATATCGTCTTCCTTGTTTCCTTGCGTAAGTAAAGATTCTACATGTAAATAAACAGCACAATATGTGTAAACTTGTACGCATGTTAGTTGTAAATAACCTGACGTCCTATTTTCGGGATTTCGCTCTCATTCGGTCCTAAGATTTTCTTCTGTCTGTTATTGCTTCTTTTATATTTGTCAGTAACATGTGTTTATGAGAAGTGCTGTTCCCAGGTGATTTCCTGCACTATGAGTTTCAACATAGGCGGGCGTGTATTGTGCTTTACTGAGGCGCCGTCAACCAAACAGGTGGGCCGTCGTAATCCACTCTTTTTTTAAAAGTCTCTTGAATCAGCACAGTTCCTCGATGTCTGCATGTAGTATCGAACAAATAATATCTCTGAGGAATGGTTCTTGTTTTATGTGTTTAGTATAGCTACGCCTGTTGGTAGGTACGCTTGATGATAGTGTGTGCTAGTTACCTAGCTGGCAGGGTGTTAATGATCATCTTGCCTGACATGTGCCAAATAGAAGGTAAGAAGAAAGGAATAATAAATTTCGTTTAGTGTTACTGGTTGTCATTCTCGGTAACAGTACAAGCTCAAAAATGTAACAAACTTTGGGACAAATCCCCATTTATGCTGCATTACCTAAATATTGTTTTCTGTCGGGATCACTGAAATGAATTATTCTTTTATTTTCAGGCGAGTGAAGGGTCGCGTGTTTCGCTACTGACTGTGAATCAGTAGTCATCACCTGAGCACCAGGTTTTGCAAGGCAAGTTTACATCCAGTTTGTCCATCACGAAATAGTTGTTGGAATGACGGAAATGGTTGTTGGAATGACGGCAACTGTTTTCATTGCTCCCGCTCCAAAAATCTTTTTACTTCCCTCCTTCTGCCCTTCCCCCGCTTCCTCTACCACCATATATAGAAGTTGTGTTATTTTATGCTTGAAGACGATGAAGGCTACCTCACTAACTGTTCTTCGACCTGTCTATCGCCCAGGAGAAATGTCACCAAGTGCGCACAAAAGAATCAGTGAGAGAGGTCGAGAATCATAGGGTTGTATGTAGAGTCAGTCATCTACATGCAACTGTCGAGTGGCAGGGAAAAGGAGATGATTCAAGGTGCAACTAACTAATTACGGTACTTAGAAAAAAAGAAAGCACTAATCAAACTGCACGATTATGGAGTGCACCCCACATTCATTTCATTGCCCTCCGGAAAATAGTGTTTTCAGGAGACCAAAACATCAGTTGTAGCAGTTTATCTCCAACCGTAAATTGTGACTTGTCAAATTAGAAAATTCATCTTTTCGAAACATGCCTTTAAACCACTCTCAACACTGCAACTGGATCAGCATAGGCCTAACTCATAATGGAGAGGAGTACCGGAAACACAGAATTCATCGCTCGCTTGATTAGCGTACTAGACCTTTACGGGCACATTAACAGATGTTTGCGGTGGTCATGTAAAGTTTTTAAACACTGCAGCACTAGCAGCTGGTCGCATTTCTACTCGTGGTTGTACAGATACAGTTATTTTCTCGTTAACATCGTGAACCGTACTGTCGACTTAAGCTTTACCGACAATACTGCCAGTTTTCTGCCCTACTTCTAAACCCTGCTGCCAATACTTCAAACATTTTTAATGTTTCCGTGATCCAGACCTACTTCAATATAGCCTTTCTTTATATTCATATGACCGTCATCGATTAAAAAATCATTACATTACACTGACGCAGTGGTTAGCACACTGGTCTCGCATTTGGGAGGACGACGGTTCAAACCCGCGTCCGACCATCCTGAATTAGGTTTTCCGTGATTTCCCGAATCCACTTTAGGCAAATGTCGGGATGGTTCCTTTGATAGAGCACGGCTGACTTCCTCCTAATCCGATGAGACCGATGACCTCGCTGTTTGGTCCCTTCCTCCAAACCAACCAAGCAAACAACAAACCAACCATTAAACTGTCACGCAAGACTGGTAATTGCATTTCATTTTGTTTCAAAGATATAAACTATTAATGATTGCCCCTTGAAACCAGAAAAAAATCTTGTATGTTAGAATATATCCTTCACGGTATCGCAACTAGGCTTTCAGCAACTAAGAGCACGAAAAAGATGAGTTCTTTTATTGCATGAATAATAATCTTAATTTTAATTACCACGACAATGAAGAACCATGTTTATTTAGATTGAACAACGTAATTATTTTAACGACCCTCTATCGATTGTGAGCGTGGAAGTTATAAACTCCCTACTAGTAAATTATCACAAATTTAATTACTTTTCGGTTGGTGGTATTTGCTTCTAACAATAACCGTCTGCCAGCGCCAATACGAACACGGTTAAAGTCATTTTTGTGTGTATATACTACTTCTGACTGACGGAATATTGACTAACAACAACTGATGTCAAGTTTCACGACACCGTTAGAATTTGTTTTCACTACGGCTGATTGATTTTGTATCCATACTGTTGAAATTATAATTATAATTCTACCTTTTATGCACATAACGCCACTTCCGACAAAAGAGTACACTCCCCTGGCTGAGGCAAACAACACGATTAGAAAAAGTACAATGTAAATTCTTGACGTGTCACAGACGAGAAACAGGATCGTAAAATACTTTGCAGGTGTAAAAAAGGGGCAAAAGTTATGTTTTATTTATCTTTTATAAATTAGAAAATCATGTTAAAAGAATATGGAAACCATGAACACAGCTAAAATTAGGGAAGCGAGTTAATATTTTTTCCTTGTTAGATGTAGTTCAGGGAGTTGTATAAGAGTGAATTAAAAATAATCGTCTATTACGAATGAATGAAGACAAAATATCAGCCTTAATGTATATATGTGTGCAAAAGTAACTTACGTGTATTCCTACTTCAATCCAGAACTATTAATTTGTTTTTATAGCGTTTATATCCTGTGAAATGTGAGTTGCTGGTGTAAAGTAATGATCTTTGATCGCCAGGATTTTAATACTAAATAAGTAAATATGCTAAGATTTGTAATAGACACGAACATAAGTTTACCAACATTATCTTTCATGTTTTAATTTGTGCTTTGAAAGATAATGGACAAAATTAAGAGAATCAATCGAAATGAAGCAAATGTCACTATTTTGACAAGTTGTGTTTTAATCTATAGTATTTGCAGGAGCAGTCTTTTTTAATAATAATAATTATTGTTATTACTGTTATTGTTGCTGCTGTTATGTTGAATCTCTTTGCACTGGATAGGTAGTTCAGAATTTGTCGTTTCAGTGTGAAACGTGCCATTCGTTTAATGATGATGTAGTTCGTTTTATCTGTTTTCTGGAAGGCAATGTGTTATCTTTGTTCAGGATTTCAGTGTATTTATAGCGTAGAAGATCATAGCAAAAAGTTTTCTTCAGAAATATTCCTTCAACTCCTTCAAAGCGGCTCCTTTCTTATTTTTGAGTGGCCTGTACTTCACCCACTCAACAGTGTTGATGTGCTGAGGTGTTGCACGCTATTAATTTTTTTGTTAACACTTCTGCAATATTTGGTTATGCGTATTTTTTTATTTGATTTTTTCCATAAGGGATGAAGTTTCCGAAATTTAAATACAAACAATAACTTGACTGGAAGAAATTTAATTTTCAGTTACAGAAAACATCGTTAATTTGTTTTCCTTGCAGGCGCATGGTAGTAACCAACCTGTGGCGCTACAAAAGATACTTTCATTGTCTTGATATACAGAAGACATATTCTCTTAGTAACACCCCCCCCCCCCCCCCTCCACGTCTCTCCCCACTCCACCGCATTTCCAATTATTAATTTAGCTACAGACAGTCTTTGCCAATAAATATTCCAAAAATTTATCAAGTCGTTTTAAGGCAGATTCAGAATGCAGCGTTTTGTTACCTTTCCTACCCACTTGCTGCAATGACTAAAGAAAACCACGTATCTTTCTCGCTGTTTAATATGCCAACTTCCCAGAAGACAATGATGAAACATTTGTCAGAGACGTATGGTTCCTTTGAACAAAAATAAAATTAAAAAAAAACCAAGAAAGGTGTATTTATTCGCGTCGTAAACTGTCTTAGCAACCACAAATATACAACAGTGCTGAGAGTCGCAGCTAATTCGGACTTGTCTGCATATTCGTAACAGAAGAGAGACCGGCGAGCATCCGCGCAGCCGTAATTAGCTGAGAGAGTCCACATTGTCTCCATGTGGGAAACAGCGCGTTACAGCTTCCCTTTCTCGGGCTCACTCTGTTGTTAACTACGGGTCCTAATGGTAAACCTGGACGCTCACGAGCTTCCATCGCAGCTTCACAGTTGATGAGGAGGCTGTAATGAATGTAGCACTTCAGTTGCGGTTTTATTCACGTTTTTACTTTGACCATAAACATATTTTGTCATCAGATAATCTGCCACCACATATAGTCTGTACTTTGTAAATTACTGAAGTGCATGGTAAAGGGTACTTGCAATTGTACCACATAGAGATTTTCTTCCAGTTCCATTCGTTTATGGAGCGCGAGAAGAATGATTGCGTAACTGCTTCTGTGTGCACTGTAAGTTGTCTAATCTTGTCTTCGCGCTTGCTTCAGGGGCGATACGTATTGAGTTGTAGTATATTCCTAAATTTATCACTTTATACTGTCTCTTGGAACTGTTTAGTCTTTGACGGCGTAGTTTGCTTCTACCTTCAAGCGTCTGCCAGGTCAGGTTTTTCAGCATGTCACTCATTCTCTCTCATGGATCAAACAAACTTGTAACCACTGGTGCAGCCCGTATTTTTTGTACCTTCAACATTCTCTGTTACTCATATTTGATAAGGGTCTCCGCACACTTTGTCAATACTTAGTCCTTTGGTTTTGCACATTAATTTGTCTAGAACAAGTATAATTCCATTCATGTACACACTCTTGAGTATAATAATGAGTGGTGTCGTGTGAGGGGAACGGCGTCAAATTTTGTACAGTTGAACGCAGGACTGACAAGATTTGCGGTATCAGCATAGCTGTTGCACGACACAGCAGACACTCCGTCTCAGAGATGATGCAGAGACTGGGATTTTCTTGTGATACATTCTAAAAAGTGTGTCATCGGCACTGAGATGATGGAGAAAGCACGAGCTTCAGTCAGCTGCCGTGGACAGTCATGTGTTGTCGAAAATCGTGAATTGTAACAGCGGATGGACAGGACACTCAGCAAGTAACTGCTCAGTTCAGTACTGCACAACACAACCGGTCAGCAGTCACAACACTTACGTGATACCGCAGACATCACCCTACATCTGCACCTGTTCTCACCGAACATCGTAGGGGACATCGATTAGCATGGACGCAGGAACACCACCATTCAAAGCTGAATGCATGGGAAACTGCCGCCAGTACAGAGTGGTATACGTAAGTGATAGGACGCTGTTACATCGAAAACGACATGTAACGTTTGCCAATGCACTGCAGACAACTGCTGCAGTTATTATAGTATGGACGATTTTCACATGGGATGGTATGGTACCTTCTGTACGTTCATTATTATCTGTCTCTGGAAAACGACATCGGAACTTATCACCCGACACTGTGTATCCATTTGTTCACCTACAGCAACCTGGAAGCGACCTGTATCGTAAGAAGAGTAAGACGTCACTCCATCGAGCCCGAACTGTGTCACAATGGTTTGTCGAACACTGCGGGACATTGAGGGTGCTTGTGTGGTTCTCAGGTGGGACTTGACCTCAATTACAGCGTGCACATCTGTGACGCCAATGAGAAAGACGTTAGCATCTTGGACACAGCTCCCAACTTCCATATGCCGTTAGCGGCGATTGATCGGTCACGGATCAGGATGGCTGACTAATTATAGCGCTACATTGTCCTCCGTGAATACCAAATATTTACTTGTAACTAAATTTTGTGCAGGTGGTGCCCTACAGACCTGCGAAGTTCATAAATATTTCACGAAAGGCCATACTTGAGAACCATCAAGAGGTGGTGATGAAATAAACCATTACTGCCAGTTTCGATCCACCGATCATCAGGTACCGTAAAAATTATTTAAATCAGCCTATACGGCAACATACTTACTGTGATGTCCAAAATAAAATTGCAAACAATCGTTAAGCGTCACTGAAACATTATTTATTTAATTGTTACGGTGTATTGATAATTATTACTTTATGGAGCGTCTGCAGCAACTAAATGAAACACAATTTTAGTGCCAATTCATAGTGCTGTGAAATGTGGAAAAAAACCGCAAACTGGCATTTAGAAGAAGAAGAAGAAGAAGAAGGAAGAAAAGCAACAACAACAAAAATGCAATAGGAGCGTAATATGTAGGAAATCGTCCACGCAACCTGCCACTGAAGATGCCTTGCAGAAAATAAAGGCGAAACGCGTATGGCACTAAAATTGTGTTTCATTCAGTTGCTGTCAGACGGTCCATAAAGTAATAATTATCAGTATACCGTAATATTACACGCAACTGTGGAAGACGGGACTACAAAAGTTGAAGTTACTTATTTGTTTTTCAATCCATAATAAGGAAGCTGTCGTACGGACTGATGTAAAGAATTTTGTGGGTGAGGATGATCAGTTGAGCCCACAATGCAGGAGGCTGCACCATTTTGGTTATCTGTCTCCACTTGGCGCAAGTTTTTGCGTGGTCAAGATGGAGCCGCGCCATCTTGGGTATAATATGGAGGTTATCTAGCCAACTTTGCCTCGGTCTCCCAATAGGTCGTTTATCATCAACTTTGCACGAAAGTCCACGTTTGGCTATTATTTCTTGACCTATTAGAAGTACATGTCCATATCACTGTAGACTGCATTCCCTCATCTTCTCAACTACAGGTCCTTTTCTGTACCATTTGCGAATTTCATCATTGGTTTCATGATCATGAAATGGTAGTAAAGGTTTACGTCAATAGCTACGCCTGGTAGTACTGAAATATGACTTTCCTAAAATTTTAAGTAAAGATTATACAGATACTTGTACAAAGCTGAGGGAAATCGCGGTCGAAATCATTATTTTATTGCAGTTGAGGACTGCCGAGACGTCACCTTGTTTACTGGGATCACCAAGTATCCCCGATGGTCAAACATCACAGCGTTCCACATGGCGAAGGCAAAATTTATTCCGTAAAAGCGTTTCGGATTTTAACCCGTAAACCAGACATGACCAAACACGCAACATTGCTGGCACCGAGGCTTATTACAAAACCTGTAGATCACGTAATAAAATGGTCGCTGTAACTGGAGCTCACCAGCTGATTCGTTCACAAAGAGCTAAGGAAAGCCCAAGTCCAAAGTACTAAAGAAAAGACATACTTTCCATTTACGAGGTTGCCACTCGAACACAAGGACAGTATACATGCTGTTAACGTGATGTCCAGAACGGCTTGTGAGGGTTAATTACAAACGCACGCAACTTGTACCACAGCAACAGTATCACAGAATATTGTTCTTCTCCTAAAAATTATAGATTTACAAGTTGCACACGTTCTGACATTCTAAAATTAATAACAATATTCTTAACAATAACTTAAATTTCTTTTTAATTATGTACTTTTAATCTGTTGCACTCATAGGAGAAAACTGTTCATGTCCAACGGTCAGGAAATTCTGAGGGCAGGGTTGGAGCCATCAGCGCTCTCTCTTGTCCCTCTTCCAGTTTTTGGTTACGTGTCTATGCGCCAAAGTAACATGTTTGACTAAGGTCCAGAGTAGTGGTCTCTACACTGTAGTATAAAGATTACGGGTTCAAAATCTCTGGCGCTCAGAGCAGTTTCTTTGCAATCACGGCGTACCGTCAGCAAACCACGAAAGATCTAGCGATAACCTAGACCGTGCTTTCGATGTCCAAAGGAGTGCATGCCACGAAGTTTCGTCATCATCTCAGCGAAAGCGACGACTGCAGTGCGTTAATTCAGTTGATATAGAGTGTATATTGCAGACACTGAAATTCAGTAGGCGCACTGATGCGTCCTCTTGTTTACAGCTTCGTTTCAGTGCTCGGGTCAAGGCTTTACTTTGAAAGTTAGCTTTACGTACAGGTTGTGGCAGTTAAGATAGATTAAGCCAGACGTAGACCATAGCAGACAATGTGACGAATTTTCCGACGTACGCAACTAATTTTGAACGTTTGAAGCTACCAGATCCTCTCCCCCCTTGAACCATAAACCTCACTATTGCACTTTAGAGTTAAAGAAAGCTTTAGACTGGAATACTCTTTGAACTTCTAAAGGTAATAATGGTAAAATGCGTGGAGCGAAAGGCTGTTAACAACTTGTACATAAACCAGACGGCAGTTACAAGAGGCGAGAGGCATGACAGAACAAGAGGCGAGAGGCATGACGGAGAAGCAATGGTTGAGAAGGGAGTGAGTCGGAGTTATAACCTAGCGGCGATGTTATTCAATCTGTACATTGAGCAAGCATTAAAGGAAACCAAATAAAAATTAGTAGTAGGAATTAATCCAGGGAGAAGAAATAAAAACTTAACATTGTAATTCTGTTAGAGAGCCGCGCGCGATTAGCCGAGCGGTCAGCCGGCACTGTAGTTCAGCGTGCTTGCTCAGAGGGTTAGCTACCCTCTGTAATAAAAAACTGAGTGAACGGATCAACAAAGAACCTGAACTCGGATGTGCGCTACGAACAAATTTATCGCCCAATATAAAGCAAAATAAGATTAAAAAAAAAAAGCGGCTGATCCCGGCGGAGGTTCGCGTCCTCCCTCGGGCATGGGTGTCTGTGTTTGTCCTTCGGATAATTTAGGTTATGTAGTGTGTAAGCTATAAGATTTCACACACATTTGAACATTTTTTCTGTTAGAGATATCAAAGGGCTTGGAAGAGCAGTTGAATGGCTTGGACATTGTCTTGAAGTGAACATAAACAAAACAAGGATAATGAAATGTAATAGAATTAAATTAGGTAATGCCGAGGGAATTAGATTAAGGAGCGAGACCCTGAAAGTTTTGCTGTTTGGGCAACAAAATGACTGATGATGGCCGAAGTAGAAAGGATGTAATTTGTAGACTGGTAATGGCAAAAAAAGCGTTTCTTAAGAAGAGAAATTTAACGCCGAATATAGATTTATATGTGAAGAAGTCGCTTCTGAAAGTACATTGCCGAAAAAATTTTAGTACAGGTTGAAAGACGACGTCGATTTTGATCCGAAGACGGCATATGTCACCTAGGGGATAGTAGATGTATTGATAATGGTTTCAGCGTCGTCCACCAACAGATAGGATAATGATATAGCTACCAGAGTGTCGTCTGTGTCTACGCTTTAGCAGGGAATGCTCACAGCCGGAAAGCTCAGTCTGGTGCAAACGTGTGAAGCAAGCAAGCAAGCAACCGTGTCACGCACTCGTGGTTCCTGCAGCCAAGTGAGCGAGTTTGAAGGATTTCGTTGAAAGTGTGGACTTCCAAGTGCGGGATTTCCGAGAACTGCCACACAATTCGGACGCGCTGCGTCGGTTGTGCAACGGTGCTGTTATCAGTGGTCACGTGAACATCCACACACCCGTGGGCGACGTTCTGAACGTCCACACAGCAAAGACGTCCGCCAGGATCGTCGTATCGTAAGGACAGCATGGCAGATCGTACAGCTGCCACAGAACAGATAAGATGGTTTGTGACATGAACATGTTAACATGAACTGTGACGAACCCGTTATTAGCGGTGGGACTGCAGGCGCGCGCACACCTTTAACTCGTCTTCCAGTCAGGCTACAGCATCGACGTGCACGGCTCGAATGGTGCGTGGTCTTCAGCAATGAAAGCAGAATCTGCCTGCGCACAATTGATGGTCGTTTGTGCGTACGACGCACACCTGCCGACCGCTGCCTCATAGAGTGTATTCGTCTAAGATGCACTAGTCCCCACTCCACGCCTTACGGTCTGGGGTGCGATAAGCTACAACCCTCGTTGACCTTTGGTGTTTCTGAAGGGGGCGTTAATCAGCGCTTGGAACGTGCAGAGTGTTCTTTTGCCATTCTTGCAACAGGGAGCTGATGTACTGTTCCAATAGAATAACGCTTGCCCAAACACTGCACTTGAAACTGACTGTTCTGCAAAACGTGCCGCAACTTTCCTGACCAGCACGATCTCCGGACTTCTCTCCAGTCGAAATCCAAATCCTTCAAATCGCTCCAAGCACTACGGGACTTAACATCTGAGGTCATCAGTCCCTTAGACTTAGAACTACTGAAACCTAACTAACTTAAGGACATCACACACATCCATGCCCGAGGCAAGATTCGAACCTGCCACCGTAGCAGCAGCGCTGTTCCAGACTGAAGCGCGTAGAACCGCTCGGCCACAGCGGCCGGCTGTGTCCAATCGAGCACGTGTGGGATACGATGGGACGAGAAGTGACTCGTGCGACTCGTCAGCTACCTCCTCTTAAAGGACTACGCGAACTGGCCGAGCAGGCGTGGCATGACGCATGAGTCAATACCTGCTACCTAAGAGCCGCTGGTGCTGTAGAGCTGTAAATGTAAACATTTCAGGTGCTCCGTATGCACTATTTTAGCAATAACTCTTGAGTGAATTGAAAACCTAAGAAACGAGATATTAAATTTTTTCTCGACAGTATGTTTATATTGAGTGTAACAATGTATGGAAGTGAAACAGGGACAATAAACAGCATAGACGAGAAGAGAATAAAAGCTTTGAAATGTGGTGCTACAGAAGACTGCTGAAGATTTGATGGATGGATCACGTAATTAATAAAAAAAGGTACTGAATAGAATGTGGGAAAAGAAATTTGTGCACAACTTGACTAGAAGAAGGGACCGGTTGATAGGATACATTCTCAGACATATCAGGGGATCAACAATTCCTTATTGGAGGGAAGTGCTGAAGGTAAAAATCGAACGAGAGACCAAGAGATGAATACTGGATCAGAAGGGTGTAGCTTGCAGTAGTTATTCAGAGATGAAGAGGCTTGCACAGTATAGAGTAGCGTGGAGGACTGCATCAAACTAGTCTTCGGACTGAAAACAGCAGCAGCTGCCGAATAATGATACAGACTTATGAAAAGTTAACTAAATACATTTTTTCCATTGCACTGGAAAGAGCCTTTGAAGAAGCCTTCAACGATACTATGTGTGTAGAACTTGATTACATTGTACTAGGATAAGAGCACTGTCTAAACCTACGCACAATTGCGGCTGAGGAACGGAATCTACTCAGTGGATAAAGATTTGGAAAATGCACTGAAATCAAAGGGAACTACATCGGAAAGCAATTGTGGTATTTGCCTCAAAGCACGACTTCTACAAGAGGCGAGGAACTTGGGGTGTGGTACACTTCGCCTGTCACCTCCTCTTCCCGCTTCTGCCCCTACTACTTCTAACAAGTGGAACCCTAAGGAAGTGACGCCGTACCATGTGGCTTTAAAGCACCTGGATCGACTCTACTCTAATAATAATAATAATAATAATAATAGTAGTAGTAGTAGTAGTAGTAGTAGTAGTAGTAGTAGTAGTAATTGCGTGTGTTTCAATGACCGGGTGCAAGTTTCTCAACTAGACGCCGCTTTGGCGACTAGTGCGTCCTTCACCTCCCCAGTTATCCAGAGAGGATCTAGAAAAAAAGACCAAGAGTTTAATGTGAAGTCCCAAACATTTCTGGCGACTCCTCACACACATCGTTGTTTAAAGGCAATATCCCCGTGGTTGGGCCAATATTGGCTAATGCGGACTCTTGCTTTCCAGACATGTGCTTTCCGGTTGTGCGACAAGGCCTGCCTGACTGGACCCTCTTCAAGGTGTGACTCAATCAGTTTGAAAACGAAGGGCCATGTCACGATCAAAACAATGGAAGTAGCTAAATTTGACTCACTAATTGAAATATTAAGCAATGAAATCTGGGTAAAGTGCACTAGTATTTGATAACGGATTTCAGATGTGATCAAGCACCAATTTAAAATAAAGTTACAAAATGACATCAAGGAAGACACTGCAAGTTTGAGATGAGCGACAGAGATAATAACAATGAATAACATGATGGCATGTTACCTTGCCTGTCAGTCGCAGCAACTGGCTGTGTTACGTGAGTGAGCGAGGCGGCCTTAGAGCAGGGATGCGCAGACCGCGGTCCGGAAGCCGTATGCGGCCCACCATTGGCCTGATGGTGGCTCCGGCCTCACCATTTGTCCTTGATTTTTTTTTACTTTAATTCTCAGCCAGAAAATAGAGGGCGGGCGCTTGTAGGACTCCGTTCCTTTTAAATCAAGCCAGTGTATGTGAAACATATTTATATCTTGCAGTGAACACACAGTGTGTTGTGGAGCGATAACTCTGTTATAGAAATAATGCAAAAGTCAAGATACTGTTTACTAGATCACCGGTTTCCACACACTAAAGGTGCCATCATCGGATCTGAATGACTTACGTATGTTAAGCTACATTCAGATCCGATGATGGCACCTTTAGTATGTTGAAACCGTTCATCTAGTAAACAGTATTCAAGAGATCTTGGCTTTCGAATTATTTCCACATATGTATATCTTTCGCGGACTTTAGGTAGTCACTGTGAGGGCGCTACAGTCATGGACTGTGCGGCTAGTCCCGGCGGAGGTTAGTCCTCCCTCGGGTATGTGTGCGTGTGTGTGTGTGTGTGTGTGTGTGTGTGTGTGTGTGTGTGTGTGTGTGTGTGTGTTAGGATAATTTAGGTTAAGTAGTGCGTAAGCTTAGGGGCTGATGAGCTTTGCAGTTAATTCCCATAAGATTTCACACACATTTGAACATCACTGTAAGGGACTACGACTCTACGTGTTGATTCCTCCAGGACACTGAGAAAAATGGGCCTGAGCGGCTCTGCTGGGTCCTTTTTAAAACTCCGTCCCAGCAATAGCACAGCAGACTGCCAGGGCAGGCATTGTTTCCTACTGTCACCATAAACGACCGTTCCTAGAAGTGGCCACGTCGCCTCACAAGTGAATTCTGGATGGACTCTACAAATCTGTTATGTTGCAATTACCTGGCTGGCTGGTCCTAAACGACTAGTAGATTCTAGGAAGGTACGAGCATACGTGGGCTCCTGGCGTCCTTCAGACCAAGGAACCTCTTTAACGGTCAGTGCCATCTCGGTGGCCACCAGCAAGTACAGATTTTTTGAAGTCTTTTGCATTAAAATTAACCTGGTCCAAAGCTACTCCAGTACAGAGGGGATGTTCCGCCTCACTCTCGTGTCTGAGACACACAGAAAATCTGGAGGCGAAGTTTGTTTCTAACTTAATTGCATAACAAAACAAATGTGGCGCCACAAAATTCTGGCCAGCTGTAGACTTGTGTATACGAATGGAGATGACGCCCTCATCAGGGTCGATGAGGCAGCAGAAAAGCTAGTTTCCTGGCAAAAAAGGCAGCGCGACCAGTTGTGTGTGATGCGGCGCTCCGGCGCTCAGCGTCACAGCACGGCAGAGCCGGGCTGATCCGGCCGCGCGGAACCGGCCCGCCAGCCGCGGTGAGCAGGAAGCCGCGCCCGCTGCATCCGCCGTGCACAAAGCGCGTCGCACGCCGCCGCTGCCGGTGGGGGAGGCAGCGCGTGCGCTGGCGCCTCGCATGTGCCCCGCGTGCACGCCGCCGGCCTTGACACGCTCCGGCGCCCACGCCGCGCAGTGCCGTGCCGGCCCGAACCACCTGGACAGCCGTTGACCGGAGCTGCATGCAGTCATTACAGAGGTAACCGGCCACCTGCTCAGGACTCGGCTAGCGCTCTCCAGCGTCAGCGTGTGGGCGCGAGCGTCACACTGGACGTCGTGAGCGGTCCTCCGTTCCAACTGCAATAAAAAAGACTGGACTGTCGTAGTCTCTACATTTCACACTACGTTATCTGGAGAAATACAGCGACCAGCCTCATTGTGTATAGCTTTATTTATGCCAAATGACGTTTCGGGCTTTCACCCGTCTTCAGTCTGTAATACTTCTGCCGGCCGGAGTGGCCGAGCGGTTCTAGGAGCTTCAGTCTGGAGCCGCGTGACCACTACGGTCGCAGGTTCGACTCCTGCCTCGGGCATGGATGTGTGTGATGTCCTTAGGTTAGTTAGTTAGTTAGTTCTTGGGGACTGATGACCTCAGAAGTTAAGTCCCATAGTTCTCAGAGCCATTTAACCACTTTTTTCTAATACTTCTACACGTTGGTTATACGAGTAAAATTTTCACTTAGTTAAACGTTCACTAATTGAACTAGTGCAGATGTTACCCTCTGAGAACCAAACTTTATAGGAATGAAGCTCAGACTGTGCGCTGCAGGAATTATCTTGTTGGTAGTCTAAGTTCGGGGTGGCAGTTATCTCTGAAACAACCGTTTTTTCCGTTACATCGTTTTTTTTCTCAGTTTACCCTGAGTATTAAAACCTCTCAAACAACCAGTTTTTGAAATAACCGTTTTTGGGGTTTTATTCTTATTATCTCCTGTAATAAACTTATAAATCGAACAAAGAGTGAAAAATGTTGACTGTCTCTGTTTCAAGGTACATACAATCAAAATATTAAATTAGATGTGCAAATAAAAGGAAACTTAGTCATTCCACCATTCGCTGCTTTTCTCGAAATATGCTAAGTGACTGAGTACTACAAGAAAATCACTAGTGTATTTCTGTTTATTCAAAATTTTTAGAAACTTTGTTCAAAAATCATTTCCTAATCTATATCATATCACTGAGCACTACGAATAATCAGTGCTCAAGGGTGAAAGCTGTCCGTTTTCAAAGGCTACAAGCAAATAAGGCATATTATACAGACACAGGCACTAAATCAGCTACTTTCTGTTTTTATTGTAAAATGTGAATGAATTGTCAAGTTTCAAGTTCTCTACTTACGTTGTTGTTGTTGTTGTTGTTGTTGTTGTTGTTGTGGTCTTCAGTCCCGAGACTGGTTTGATGCAGCTCTCCGTGCTACTCTATCCTGTGGAAGCTTCTTCATCTTCCAGTACCTACTGCAACCTACATCCTTCTGAATCTGTTTAGTGTATTCATCTCTCGGTCTCCCTATACGATTTTTAGCCTCCACGCTGCCCTCCAATGCTAAATTTGTGATCCCTTGATGCCTCAGAACATGCCCTACCAACCGATCCCTTCTTCTTGTCAAGTTGTGCCACATACTCCTCTTCTCCCCAATTCTATTCAATACTTCATCATTAGTTATGTGATCTACCCATCTAATCTATACAATTTTTCTGTAGCACCACATTTCGTAAGCTTCTATTCTCTTCTTGTCCAAACTAGTTATCGTCCATTTTTCACTTCCATACATGGCTACACTCCATAGAAATACTTTCAGAAACGACTTTCTGACACTTAAATCTATACTCGATGTTAGCAAATTTCTCTTCTTCAGAAACGCTTTCTTTGCCATTGCCAGTCTACATTTTATATCCTCTCTACTTCGACCATTACTTTTCAAGATATCTATAAATGACCCAGCAGATAACGTCAGAAGTTCCGTAAGGCTTTTCGGGGATGGAAATGCCGTGTGGCTAGGGCCTCCGGTCGGGTAGACAGTTCGCCTGGTGCAAGTCATTCGAGTGGACGCCACTTCAAATGGTTCAAATGGCTCTGAGCACTATGCGACTTAACTTCTGAGGTCATCAGTCAACTAGAACCTAGAACTAATTAAACCTAACTAACCTAAGGACATCACACACATCCACGCCCGAGGCAGGATTCGAACCTGCGACCGTAGCGTTCGCCCGGCTCCAGATTGTAGCGCCTAGAACCGCACGGCCACTACGGTCGGCGACGCCACTTCGTTAACTTGCGTGTCGATTGGGATGAAATGATGATGATAAAGACAACACAACACCCAGTCCCTGAGTAAAGAAAATCTTCGACCCCGCCGGGAATCGAACCCGGGCCGTTAGGTACGACATTCCGTCGCGCTGACTACTCAGCTACCAGGGGCAGACATTTTGGGGATTATGCTGTTGTACATACGCAAGTCGCAGCGCGCTAGGAAATTGTAGGAAAGTGTAGGAAGATCTGCAGAGAAACTACACTTGGTGGAGAGAGTGGCAATGGCAATTGACTCCCAGCATAAACAAATGTACCGTGTCGCGAATAAATAGACAGAAAGATGCCTTTGTGTATGATTACGCCATAGCAGAAAAATCACTGGAAGCAGTTACTTCGATAAAATATTTAGGAGTTGAGACAATTCTCGTCTATTGTTCCATCTCAAGTGCACGTTTTTGATCAGATTACATGTTTCGATCACTCTGGATCATCTTCAGATATAAATTGTTGACAAGAGTGTTTGCTGACACAACTACGTAGAGCTGAAGATCATCCAGAGTGATCGAAACTTTTAATCAAAGTAAAAATGTGCAACTGAGACCGAACAATAAACGTGAAACCAGTACAGTTGCTGAATCTCTAAAGACGATTATGTCGGCTGTAGTGGCATCTAGGAGTATGCGTACGGAGCGATTTGAAGTGGAACGATCACATACAGTAAATCGCGGGTAAGGCAGATGCCAGACTGAGAATTCTCAGCAAATGCGGCTCGTTAACAAAGGAAGTAGCTTAGAAAACAGTCGTTCAACCAATATTGGAACATGCTCGTCAGTGTGCGATATGTGCAAAGATAGGATTGATACACGAAACAGGGAAGATCCAAAGAAGAGCAGTACGTTTTGATACGGGTTAATTTAGTAAGCGCGAAACCGTCACGGAGATGCTCGGCCAATCTACTTGACAGACGCTGCGAGAGAGGAGTTTTGCATCACGAAATGGTCTACTCCTAAAGTTCCGAGAGCGTACTTTGCTAGAAGAGTCAACCAGTATGTTGCTTGCTCCTACGTATACCTCGCAAAAAGACCATGACGATAAAATTATACAGAGATGCGGGCTCACACAGAGGCTTACCGGCAATCGTTCTTCCCTCAAACAATACGCGACTGGAATAGGATAAAGAGGAAATAAGACTGGTACACAGAGTAACATCCTCCACAGACCGCAAGGTGGCTTGCGGAGTATATATGTAGATGTTCAACTGTCTCTGATCGTGACGTAGTTAGTCTAATCCTGTCCTAACGGTCCCCACGAGAGCGATGCGTAGGAATTTGTATTATATTCCTATAGTCTTAATTTAAAGGCAATTCCCGACTATTTGCAAGCAGGCTTTGTCGGGATACTTTACATCTATCTTCAGGAATCTGACAGTTCAGTGTCTTCAGCATCTACGCATGACACACTCCCGCTGGCCAAACAAACCTTTGTCGATTCGTGCTGCCTCTTTCTGTTTACATTCAATATCGCGTATGAGTCCTATTTGTTATAGGTCCCGTACACTTGAGCAGAATAGGTCGCCAACTAGGAATCAATCTTCTTTGTAGACTGATTACATTTCCTAAGTATTCTACTGTACGAGGTAGCGCAGTGGTTAGCACAATGAATTAGCATTCGGGAGGACGACGGTTCAAATCCCTGTCTTGCCATACAGGTTTAGGATTTCAGTGATTTCCCTAAATGGCTTCAAAGACAGAGATGTCGAGGGGATGTCGAACTCTAATCTTCCTGCGTTTACCTAGTATTTTACCAAAAAGCAAATCCTGCCGCTTCCTTTACCTACAATGAGCCTATTTCATCGTTTCATTTTATACTCGTGGACAGTGTTACAACGAAGTATTTGTAAAAACAATAATGACTTGTTGATACTGTAGTCATAGGACACTAAGTTTTTTTCGTTTTGTGATGTTCACTGAGCCGTGCTCTCTCCCAACTACGCGTTTTCGTGAACTTCGCTGCCTCTCTTTGTTTTCCTGCTCTTGTCGCGTTTACGTCGTCGTTCTTCCTCCTTCGACGTGTGCCATCAGTGATGCGTATCGTGTACTATCTTTGGTTTGGTGCATATAGTTTCCGGCAAGCGGATCTGGAGTGAGTCGGTCAGTTTCTGCGGACGAGGGAAGTTATCTCCGCGCTGTGCAGGCGGCTGGGGTCGCTGGCAGTCACTGTGCAGTGTCGGGGCGTGTGTGGAGCTTCCGATCGCTACGAGCTTCGTGGTTCGCCGACTCAGAACGTCAAAGTTGAGTAATGGTTTCAACTACCTAAGCCACGTCTATTCATGTTGTGGTGGTTCGCTTCGGTGGTTTGCTGCTGGGGAGGTTTTCCGGTGAGCAACACCGAGTGGTTCTACTGCTGAGATTTAGCTGCTATGCGGTGCAATTAAGTATTTTGGCTCACTACTATTTGAGTGTACCGGCGGAATTTTCTGCCTAGTGGCCGTTAGTGTTCCGGTTTCCTGCCCTGGCCACTAACGTAATTTCAGGCAGCGTCCTTTCCTCACCTGTCGCAAGTTGTTGTGTCGGTTTGTCCGTGTCTGCCCCCTGGTTGTGTTCTGACGGATCAAGTATAGTTGGACTCACCACCTGTCTCACCTAAGTGAACGAGGGCAGACCGACCTTCCTGGAGGCCTTCTATGTGCCACCGGTGTTTAATTATGTTGTCAGCTATTTTAAATTTTAGGCTTATGGTTGTTTGTTTTTTAAAATTATGTTAAGTTAATTTTTAAATTTATTTTTCAAGCTTAAACACTGCGGCCTCCTGCCTTTAAAGAGTATGGTAATGTATTTTGAAGTTTAATTGTGGCTCTCAGCCATTTGTGTTGCAACTTGCATATGTTGTCTTTGGGTTTTAAATTATTTAATTGCTATCTTACTTGAATATTGATTTTTTTTTTTAGATTTCTTCTTGGCCTTCCGCCTTTAAAGGTCTATGGTAATACATTCTAAAATTTTGGAAATTAATTATGGCCCTCAGCCATTTGTATTGCACTATGCGTATGTTGTTTTGAATTGTTCTATTGCTATCTTAATTGGATTTTTATCTTGTTACAACTTCTTGTTGGAGGCCTTCAACCGTGAAAGAGTTGCTAAATTACAATAAATGACAAATAGAAGCAGAAACTGACCTTAAGTCGTGGCCCTTTCCACAATCCTATTACTTGTTCTGCCCAACCGGTTTAGCGGGTGTCTCACATTATTACGTTTCTGATCATTTAAATTAAGTTGTCGCTATTTCCACCAAGTTGTCGCTATTTCCACCATTTTGAAATCTTATCAAGATCTGAATGAAGATTCGTGCAGCATTTTTCAGAGTACTCCATTACACATACCTACATCATCTGCCAAAAGACTGTGGTACATTGATTGATTGATTGCCTTAAAGCGTTTATTAATGATTGTCAACAGGTGCAATTTCGAACCTTACATGTTCGTATTCGAGCCAGTCATACTGAGACTACAAAAAACAGTGCATAGTTGTCAGTGAATAGTGAATACAAATATGGTATTAGAACACAAAGTTCAAATCTAATGGAAATTAGTTATTAGAATATAAATATACCTGCACTGACAGTGCATGATCTTAATAACAAACATCAAAGTGGCAACGCTTGCTTTACAAATGTTTGCAGAATGAATGCCACAATCCACACGCCTCTTACCAAGTCAAAATCAACCTGGAGGTTAACATAGCCGACAGCACCAGGAAATTTTCGATGGCGCTAGTGTCGCGCTTCGCGTACAAGAGCACGTCCGCAGCCAATCTGCTAGTCGCTTTTTAAAATGGGGATGCGTCTAAGCATCTTTATTACTCCTGACATCAATACATTGAATAACAACGACAAATGTACAAATACTAGTGTCGCGTCTACTCGTTACCCATTTGAATAAGACGAATCCTCCATTTATACCGATCCCTTGTCCGTTGTAGCTAGACTATGGGTGTTTCGTTTATTCAACTGCGCGTCCGTCCATCCATCTTACGCTCCTTAACACAGTCCACCATTGTAGAGTACCTTTGGCAACTGGCGCCTTGTGCACTAATCCGGTTGACAGTGTCTATGCAGAAGGTGCCGAACTACCACTGCCATATCGGTATGATTTCCTCCTCAGTGGATACGCATGCCGTTTGTCTTCCACACCCGGCCACTCATCGTGTGCTCGCTTTATCGATGACTCCCTTGACCGCCAGTATGGGGGTGCACCCTTCTTCTCTGTCACCTCCCGGAGATTGCTATCGGCTACTGCTCCGGTAGCTTATCTTCACGCTGGCTGCTACATTACCGATGGGTGGGAACTCTTCTCCGCCTTGGCTTCCTTTGGCGGCCCGTGCTCACTTGGACTTTATTCGCTTCTCGACGATCTATCGATCGCTGTAAGTTTCTCGACCTTCGCACACAACTTAGCGGTAGCACCTTCGTGTACACTGATGGTCCTAAGACCGACTGTGGTATCGAGTGTGCCTTCGCCACGGGCACCGACTATTTTCGGTAACGGTTTTCAGAGCACTGCTTGGTCTTTACAGCAGAGCTCTTTGTCCTCTATCAGGCCACCCATTACACCCGACGACACAGGCTTTTTAATTGTCATATGCTCAGATTATCACAGTGAACTTCAGAGCCTCTTTGTGCCGTACACAGTTCATGTCTTAGTGCAGTGGGTCCATGAAAGCTTCCACCTGCTCGCTGTTGAGGAAGCCAGCGTGCTGTTCATGTGGGTTCCTCGTCACGTCGACCTTTCAGGAAATAAGGCTGCATACGCTGTTGCCAAGACTCCAGTCCTACCTCGTCCTTCCGGCTCTTCCATTCGTTCGGATGATCTCCGTGTTGCCATCTGTCGGCAGCTGGTGCCACTTTGGAATCACCACTGGTCTTTTATTCGCGGGAACAAGCTCCGGGGAACTAAACCTCTCCAAAGGCTTTGCCAATGTTGTCTCGGGCCTCTCGTTGAGAGGTGATCATTTTAGCTAGGTTACGTATTCAGCCATCGTCATCGCCATCCGCCACCAAATTGTGCACCTTGTCATCAACTGTTGATGGTTCTCCGTTTCCTGAACCAATGTCCTCCTTTTTTTTTTTTTTTTTTTTTTTTTTTTTTTTTTTTTTTCCTAACCGCATACGTTCTAGTGTTCGCTCATTTTAGCGAACGACTCGCGGGCTGTCGATTACGTTACACTTTTTATGCTTCGTATCAATATGGCGAAAGACATTAAATCTGTGGTTCTGGATCTCCTCTGTCTTTTGTGGACCTTTCTCAAAGGGAAATCTTTGTTGTTAGCTCTCCTTCCTTCCGTCCGTCGATTGAGCTTAACTTATACTACACTCATCCTCGTAAATTAAGGATAATTGCAGAATGTGGTGCTACACAACGTGGCACTAAACAAAACTGGCACTAATAGCATAAGCACATAAGGAACACACACGACACAGATCTGTAAGTTCACGGTATTGGTGGTAAGTTGAGAAAACCGTCCCGAAACACATGTGCTACAAAACGCCACTGTTTCCCGCTCAAGTAGCCCGACATCAATATGGGATAGGATCACCATGCACACGTACACAGGCGCACAACGGGTTGGCATACTCTGGATCAGGTGGTCGAGCAGCTGCTGGGGTATAGCCTCCCATTCTTGCACCAGTGCCTGTCGGAGCTCCTGAAGTGTCCTAGGGGTTTGAAGACGAGCAGCGATACGTCGACCGAGAGCATCCCAGACGTGCTCGATGGTTTTTAGGTCTGAAGAGCAGGCAGGCCACTCCATTCGCCTGATACCTTCTGTTTCAAGGTACTCCTCCACGATGGCAGCTCGTTGGGGCCGTGCGTTATCATCAGTCAGGAGGAAGGTCCGACCCACGGCACCCCTGAAAAGTCGGACATATTGGTGCAAAATGACCTCCCGATACACCTGACCTGTTACAGTTCCTCTGTCAAAGGCATACAGGGGTGTACGTGGACCAATCATAATCCCACCCCGTATCATCAAACCACGACCTCCATACAGGTCCCTTTCAAGTACATTAAGGGTTTGGTATCTGGTTTCTGGTTCACGCCAGATGACAACCCGGCGATAATCACTGTTCAGACTATACCTGGATTCGTCCGTGAACATAACCTGTTCCAATGACCATGTACTGTGTTGTTGACACCAGGCTTTACGGCCTCTCCTATGACCAGGGGTCAGTGGAATGCACCTTTCAGGTCTACGGACGAATAGTCCATGTCTGTTGAGTCGTCTGCATACGGTGTGTCTGGAGACAACTGTTCCAGTGGCTGCGGTAAAGTCCCGAGCAAGGCTACCTGCAGTACTCCGTGGCCGTCTGCGGGCAATGATGGTGAGATATCGGTCTTATTGTGGTGTTTTACACTGCGGACGTCCCGTAATGTAGCGCATGGATACGTTTCCTGTCCGCTGGAATCGTTGCCATAATCTTGAGATCACGAAGGGCCCGTGCTACAACCTGCTGTGTTTGACCAGCCTCTAGTCTCCCTAGTATTCTACCCCTCATAACGTCATCAATATGTGTTCTTTGACCCATTTTCAAAACACAGTCACCATTAGCACGTCTGAAAACATCTGCACACTTGCTCGCTACACCGTACTCTGGCATACACCAACACACCTCTGCGTATGTGGACTGCTGCCAACACCACCGTGCGACTACCACAGGTCAAGTGCACAGTATGGTCATACCACGAGGTGATTTAAACCCGCAAACCGCCCACCAGAGTGTTGTTTCACAATGTATCAGCATTACCCTTAATTAGTGAACATGAGTGTATATATTAACTTTTCGTGTTGGTGTTCTAAGATTATGACATGGACACTTATGACCTCAGTGTTTTTGTGCCCTAAAAAAAAGTTAAAAAAGTTCCCAACCTAATGCCCTGGCGAACACGTCAAGTTACGAGGTGCATTCAAGTTCTAAGGCCTCCGATTTTTTTCCTCCGGACTGGAAAGAGATAGAAACATGCGCATTGTTTTAAAATGAGGCCGCGTTCATTGTCAATACGTCCCAGAGATGGCAGCACCGTACGGCAGATGGAATTTTACTGCTAGCGGCGAGAATGAGATCTGTTTTAAATACTTAAAATGGCGACGTTTTCCTTACTTGAACAGCGTGCAATCATTCGTTTTCTGAATTTGCGTGGTGTGAAACCAATTGAAATTCATCGACAGTTGAAGGAGACATGTGGTGATGGAGTTATGGATGTGTCTAAAGTGCGTTCGTGGGTGCGACAGTTTAATGAAGGTAGAACATCGTGTGACAACAAACCGAAATAACCTCGGGCTCGCACAAGCCCGTTTGACGACATGATCGAGAAAGTGGAGAGAATTGTTTTGGGGGATCGCCGAATGACTGTTGAACAGATCGCCTCCAGAGTTGGCATTTCTGTTGGTTATGTGCACACAATCCTGCATGACGATCTGAAAATGCGAAAAGTATCATTCAGGTGGGTGCCACGAATGCTGACGGACGACCACATGGCTGCCCGTGTGGCATGTTGCCAAGCAATGTTGACGCGCAACGACAGCATGAATGGGACTTTCTTTTCGTCGGTTGTGACAATGGATGAGAGGTGGATGCCATTTTTGAATCCGGAAACAAAGGACCAGTCAGCTCAATGAAAGCACACAGATTCACCGCCACCAAAAAAATCTCGGGTAACCGCCAGTGCTGAAAAAATGGTGTCCATGTTCTGAGACAGCGAGGGCGTAATCCTTAACCATTGCGTTCCAAAGGGCACTACGGTAACAGGTGCATACTACGAAAATCTTTTGAAGTACAAATTCCTTCCTGCACTGCAACAAAAACGTCCGGAAAGGGCTGCGCGTGTGCTGTTTCACCAAGACAACGCACCCGCACATCGAGCTAACGTTACTCAACAGTTTCTTCGTGATAATAACTTTGAAGTGATTCCTCGTGCTCCCTACTCACCTGACCTGGCTCCTAGTGACTTTCGGCTTTTTCCAACAATGAAAGACACTCTCCGTGGCCGCACATTCACCAGCCGTGCTGCTTTTGCCTCAGCGATTTTCCAGTGGTCAAAACAGACTCCTAAAGAAGCCTTCGCTGCTGCCATGGAATCATGGCGTCAGCGTTGTGAAAAATGTGTACGTCTGCTGGGCGATTACGTCTAGGAGTAACGCCAGTTTCATCGACTTCGGGTGAGTAGTTAATTAGAAAAGAAATCGGAGGCCTTAGAACTTGAATGCACCTCGTACTTCTACATGTGTGGATGACTCTCCATCAAGATAATGTGGTGTGCCCTCTCTGCCAGAATACTCGTATCCTCAGTCGGGTCACAAATCTCGTCTGATACCGTTCTCGATCGTACTTTTGATAACAGTAGATGTAGTGCTAAGTCAGTCGCTTTTCAGAAATCGAGAAATACTGCATCTACCTGACTGCCTTGACCCATGGTTGTCAGGGTGTCATGTGAGCAAAGTGCAAGTTCGGGTTCACATGGTCGATGTTTCCGAAAGCAATGCCGGTTGGCGTAGAGATGGGCATTCTGTTCAAGATACCTAATCACGTTTCAGCTCAGAATATGGTCTATCTAAGGTTCTACAACAAATGTATGTCAAGGACATTGGACGATAAAAGTTTATTACATCTTCGTCTTTGTCACTGCACTTTAAACGCTGCTGCTGCCTTGTGCAAGATAAAATTTCCTTTACTTATCACATTTGTCAAGTTAATTAAAACGAAGGTGAACTTACTTTTGTTCTCTAATTTGTAGCTCCTTTTTTACGTTTAGACGCATCAGAAACACTTTTAGGTTGACATGACGTACTGATATACCGTAGCGTCCCCCATGTAGCAGACTAATGAGAAATAAATCTGTTTTTTACGTTAGTTTCCAAGGTCTGAGAGAGTTTCTTAAAAATTTAATTTTAATTTAAAAATGAAGTTACATCTCTAACAGAACAATAACTGAACTACAGGAGCTGTAAAGGCAAATTTATTTCTAGAGCTAAATATTGAACTCTGGAAATTTTTCTTTATAGCTCCTGTTCTGCTGGAAACAAAATTGAATTCTCTCTCTCTCTCTCTCTCTCTCTCTCTCTCTCTATATATATATATATATATATATATATATATATATATATATATTCTCAATCAAAGATATTTGTGTGATTATGATGTACTGGATGACAATATGACAATGAAGCTTCACCGTTGATGCGAATATAAAGGGCAGCTGGAAGAAACAGTGCACCTCTGCTAAGGAAAACGTTTGGTTCAAAGAATCCCATGGTACATTTATGACAAACTGTTTGCTAAGGCCTTAAACTAGATCTAAGATGTTACCGCTAGGAAGATAGATGAGAACTGATATTCACGTGGAAAAATCTTCCAAAAGACGATTGTCGGCGTGGACGGCAGAAGGGCGTAACTCGAAAACCGTGTGAGATACTTGAGCTTTAAAAATTATTGCCTTTAAAAGTGGTCCTGCGAAAATAGTTCTTTATTCATCCTTCAGTGCATGACGAACTTGTCTACTCAGTGAAAATAAGTTACACTTTTTTTTTTAATATGTATATTTGAGTGCCTGTCTTTAAAGTTACAAGTTTATTGGACGTCCGTGAGTTTTTCATGCAAACAGTAACTTTAACGTCGTAAATCAAAACTTGTACAGTGGTTTTACAAATGAATAATTACATTCAAGAGTTACTCTCTTTCGAATTCACAGTGAGACTACTACAAGTTTTTCATACCACACATGTTAATTTTCTTTCAAAAATTTGGGGTCTTCAGTTACCGTTCTTTAATGCTCTTGTAAGCTACCCAGATTAGTTTCAGATATAGCTTCACGGGTCATATTAATGTGTAATTCGATATGCTTGGGGAAGGGAAACAACAGAAAGATATTTACTGAAGATATAACTTATGATAATGCCGATCTATGAACACACAACTTATTCCTAATAACTATAACTTGCGAGAATTCTATATTACTAACCTTTACTAACTACTGTAAAACACAACAAATCATTACAAAAGTGCTGGACACTAGATGCAAACAAGTTTAACGTTAGTTGTCAGTAAAACTGAGGTAGGACTTTGAGTTCGTCGTAACTTTCTCCACTCTTGTTTAAGTACCTCTGCGAACGATCGTATGAACATCCGCTTGATACGCAACGTTTTTTTTTTCCTTCTGTGACAAATCAGAAAAATATCATGGTTCAAATCCAGCAACAATTGCCATTAAGGGCTGTCAGTCGCCCTAAGAGTGATCTAACGCAATATTTTTTGCAATAGTGTAATTTAAAACAGCCATAGCACGTTATCTATCTGCGATAATGTAATGCTGGTTACGTAAATTTAGCCCCAGAAAACGCAGTGGTGCAATGAAACGAATAATGCCGTAATTGGAGTTACGTCTTCCTTCCATAATTTTCTTCATTGAGAATTGTAATCGATGCTTAGCTTCACTACGGGATTTTGCTACAAAGGAGAACCAAATACGTTATTGTGTGAAATGGGAGCTGCATTCGCTACGTGGGTAGCCACTGGATGTGATTAGCATTTCGCATACTGGAACGGTACTCCAGAATGTGCTGAGTTGTAAGAGAATGACACTTTCTGATAACGATTTGTGAGTCGACGAATTTCTCCAGCAGATATGCATATAACAATATCCCAGTCGATTGAATCTGCGATCAATTTGCTTTCATTTGTCATGACAGCGGCTGACGCGGAGTCTCTTCGCATAACGTTTTCATAGTAAAGCGGCGATAGCGTAAGCGTCTAAGGAGGTAGACTAGAAATCTGCAGTTAGGTCCGACCTCCTTCGAGAATCATGCTGAATGCTGCCAGCAATGAGGATGGTGGATACGTGGGCGTTACGGGCGTAAAGTACGCCAAGTTGGGATTTTGGGTTGGACGGAAAGCGTGTTCGGATAGCCGAAGCGCAGAAAGCGACCGCTTCCGTAACGTAGGAAAGCCGGGTGCGGCACAAATTTTCACTTGAGGCCATTGAATTACATCAATGCCCTAATGTGGCTGACGTCGGTATTTCTCTTTCATCATGTTTGTAAATACGTTCATGCACGTATCGCAGTGAATTCAAGTCTGTCTACTTTGAATAACCTAAACTATTTTTACGATACGCGCATGAATGTAACGATAAGTAAAAATGTTCACCTTATCACGAATCCTCGGCACATGTGGACCACGATCATGATATTATTATTATTATTATTATTATTATTATTATTATTATTATTATTTTATTATTATTATTTCTTTTTTTCTTTTCTCAGACGTCATGTCTGGTCAAAAATGGAAAGTGACGCGGACCTTGATCAAGCGTGACTTCCTTTTAATTGTACGGTATAAGTTATATTGCATTTAGGAACTTTCAGGTAATTGAACATGTATCAATAATTATGGATTTCTGTAGTTGTATATATAAGTTTGGATGTAGCTGTATTGCATTGATGTACTGGTGGATATTGTGTGGTATGACTCCTGTAGTTGATAGTATAATTGGTATAATGTTAACTTTATCCTGATGCCACATGTCCTTGACTTCCTCAGCTAGTTGGATGTATTTTTCAATTTTTTCTCCTGTTTTCTTTTGTATATTTATTGTATTGGGTATGGTTATTTCGATTAGTTGTGTTAATTTCTTCTTTTTATTGGTGAGTATGATGTCAGGTTTGTTTTGTGGTGTTGTTTTATCTGTTATAATGGTTCTGTTCCAGTATAATTTGTATTCATCATTTTCCAGTACATTTTGTGGTGCATACTTGTATGTGGGAACGTGTTGTTCTATAAGTTTATGTACACCCGCTTGTGATATGATCTACTGTTTCTATTTGTTGTTTGCAAAGTCTGCATTTATCTGTTGTGGTATTGGGATCTTTAATAATATGCTTGCTGTAATATCTGGTGTTTGTTTGATCCTGTATTGCAATCATGAATCCTTCCGTCTCACTGTATATACTGCCTTTTGTTAGCCGTGTGTTGGATGCGTCTTGATCGATGTTTGGCTATGTTAGATGATACGGGTGCTTGCCATGTAGTGTTTTCTTTTTCCAATTTGCTTTCTTCGTATCTGTTGATGTTGTGTGATCTAAAGGGTTGTAGAAGCGCTTATGAAATTGCAGTGGTGTAGCCGATGTATTTATATGAGTGATTGCTTTGTGTATTTTGCTAGTTTCTCCTCGTTCTAGAAAGAATTTTCTTAAATTGTCTACCTGTCCATAATGTAGGTTTTTTATGTCGATAAATCCCCTTACTCCTTCCTTTCTACTTAATGTGAATCTTTTAGTTGCTGAATGTATGTGATGTATTCTTTATTTGTGGCATTGTGATCGTGTAAGTGTATTTGAGTGCTTCTAGGTCTGTGTTACTCCATTTCACTACTCCAAATGAAGAGGTCAATATTGGTATAGCATAAGTATTTATAGCTTTTGCCTTGTTTCTTGCTGTCAATTCTGTTTTCAGTAGTTTTGTTAGTCTTTGTCTATATTTTTCTTTTAGTTCTTCTTTAATATTTGTATTATCTATTCCTATTTTTTGTCTGTATCCTAGATATTTATAGGCATCTGTTTTTTCCATCGCTCCTATGCAGTCGCTGTGGTTATCCAATATGTAATCTTCCTGTTTAGTGTGTTTTCCCTTGACTGTGCTATTTTTCTTACATTTGTCTGTTCCAAAAGCCATATTTATATCATTGCTCAATACTTCCGTTATCTTTAGTAATTGGTTGAGTTGTTGATTTGTTGCTGCCAGTAGTTTTAGATCATCCATGTATAGCAAATGTGTGATTTTGTGTGGGTATGTTCCAGTAATATTGTATCCATAATTTGTATTATTTAGCATGTTGGATTGTGGGTTCAGAGCAAGGCAGAACCAGAAAGGACTTAATGAGTCTCCTTGGTATATTCCACGCTTAATCTGTATTGGCTGTGATGCGATATTATTTGAATATGTTTGGATATTGAGTGTGGTTTTCCAATTTTTCATTGCTATGTTTAGGAACTGTATCAATTTAGGATCTACTTTGTATATTTCCTATATTTGTAGTAACCATGAGTGGGGTACACTATCAAAAGCTTTTTGGTAATCAGTGTATGCGTAGTGTAGCGACCTTTGTTTAGTTTTAGCTTGATATGTCACCTCTGCATCTATTATCAGTTGCTCTTTACATCCTCGTGCTCCTTTTCAACAGCCTTTTTGTTCTTCATTTATAATTTTGTTCTGTGTTGTATGTATCATTAATTTATGTGTAATGACTGAAGTTAATATTTTGTATATTGTTGGTAGGCATGTTATGTGGCGATATTTAGCTGGGTTTGCTGTGTCTGCTTGATCTTTAGGTTTCAGATAAGTTATTCCATGCGTAAGTGTATCGGGGAATGTGTATGGGTCTGCAATGTAACTTAAATAATTTAGTTAGATGTGAATGTGTTGAGGTGAACGTCTTTAGCCAGAAATTTGCTATTTTATTGTTTCCAGGGGCTTTTCAATTGTGAGTAGAATTAATTGCTTGGGTGACTTCATGTTGCAAAATCATCACGTCAGGCATTTGTGGTATCATCTTGTGTGTATCTGTTTCTGCTTGTATCCACCATGCATGCCTGTTATGTTTTACTGGGTTTGACCATATGTTGCTCCAGAAGTGTTCCATGTCTGTTATGTTTGGTGGATTGTCTATTTTAATGTGTGTGTTATATATTGTCTGGTAAAAATTCTTTTGGTTTGTGTTGAATGTTTTGTTTTGTTTCCTTCTATTTTCACATTTTTTTGCATCTTCTAAGTCGTTTGGCCAATGCTTGTAATTTCTGCTTCTTTTCATCTAATTGCTCTATCGCTTCTTGTTGTGAGATTTTACCTAACCTTTTTCGTTTTTTCTGGCATTTCCTTTTTTATGAATTGTGTTAGCTGTCTGATGTCTTTTCTCAGTTTTTCTATTCTGATCTGTAGCCTGTGTTGCCATGCTGGTTTTGTGGGTTTCTTTTGTGTGTTGGTTGGTTCTGATCTCTGTCTGTGTGTATATTTAGTGTAGTGAGTGCTCCTATATAAACCAGTAGTTGTAACTCTTCCATAGTTGTGTTTTCATTTATTTTGTTGTGTATGATTGTTTTGATAGTTTTTATTGTTGTTTCGACTTGTGGGTTATTTGGCGGTCTATGCAAGAATGGTCTAATGTCTGTATTTGTGTCTTTGTATTCTATATATGTCAGCTGAAATTTTTCTTCTATATCTAACATGTGTATCACTTCGTGTTCTAGTTGTGCTTGTTCTGGTGCCTGTCTTAAGATTTCGTTTTCCTCTTATTGTTTAATTGATGTGTGTTGTTCTTTGTTTGTTTGCTCTAGGATGTTTGAGTCCATTAATGTATTTTCTTCTTCTTCTTCTTCTGATTGCACATTATTTTGTTCCAGTATTAGTTGTTTGATGTTTTCTAATTCTGACTGGATTATTATTATTATTGTTACTATTATTATTATTATTATTATTATTATTATTATTATTATTATTATATCATCGCCACCATTACTTTCCGTGGACAGATGAGGCATTACAGGGATAGGTGTTTGATGGAAGATTAGAAAAAGTAAGAAAATCATGCGATTTGAATGCAGTACGTGCAGATATAAAGTCTACCGCCTCACCCTCTTGAGCTAACGTAGCTGCTTGATGGTTGGTGGTGTTCAAAAAAATCGTAAAACTCTGAATTTCGGTTTATCTTAAACGGTTGAGAATCACATCGTACTAGCACAGCAGTCGTTACATCTACGCATATACTACAGGCGGTTCGAAAGGTGAACAAAATGTGAGACTCTTTGGTTGTATACTTCGCTTGTGAGAGTGTCGTAGTGATGAGTAAGGTAAACTCTAGCTGCTGAAACTGAGACAGTGGCCAGTAGGTGAAATCTGGCATAGTACTGACTCAGGGGAAACTGTAATTTCTGCAACTGAGACATTTCGCGGTGGCCAGCAGGTGAGATCTGGCAGTCTAATAAAGGGCGCGTGCGAAGGAAATCCGGCCCGCTTCTTGCAAAGCACAGGAAACCGACCGCGTCACCTGCCCTGCCTACGGAAAGTCCCGCAGCTCACGTCACTGCCGCGGGCGTCGGAGGCTGCTTTCGTAATTACCTGCCGGGAGAGCAAAAACACGCTGTCGGTGCTCTAATTGTATATATGTGCAAGCTAGAAACACTTGTAGCTTGGACATTAGGAAGATTAAGGTGGAAAGAGTCTTCGAAGGAAACGAAATACGATGAGGCGAGCATCAGTGTCACGTACACTATCTGATCGAAAGTTTACGGAGATCTGTTAGTGGACCTTAAAAGGGGCTGTGTCTGCCATTCGGCTGTATGCCGGCTCGAACTGGGGACACTTTCAGTGAGGTGTCTCAATGTCTGTGGAGGAATTGCAGCCCTTTCTTCCTCAAAATTCGAAATCAAAGGAGGACGTTGGAGTCTGTAGCGAAACTGTCGCTCTAATTCATTCCGAAAGAGTTCCATTGGAGCTAGTTCTTTTTAGGAATGTTATTTACCAGAAACAATTGCCTCAAAGACGCTGCTTTATGACAGGATGCACTTTTATGCTGAAACAGTCATCGTTCCCGAATTGCTAATCTACTGTACGCTGTACACTGTGCTGTAAAATCCTTCCACATTTAATGTTTTCTTAAGTGTAGTAAAGATACCGCACTCCGAACACGAAAAACGCCCCCATAGCGTAACACCACTTCCTCCGTACCACACTGTCGGCACCACACGTGAAGGCATATAACGTTTACCAGCTATTCGCCAAATACAAACCTTTCCATCGAATTGTCATGGATGGTAAATCACTCAACACGACTCGTTTCCTGTCATTAATTCAGCCACTGGTGCCACACTCTACAGCACCTCAAGCTTCGCTTAGTATTAATCACAGAAGTTTGTGGTTTCTGAGGAGTTGCTCGATCGTTGTACCCCATACTCCTAACTACCTAGGCCTAGTCATCTTGCTATCACTCCGAAACTCAAGAGTTATACCTTCCACATTCGATATTTACGACCGTCCTCCGTAGTGCTAGACTGTCCCCGTCCGTCAATACAGGAGGTCTGCCTGGTCCCGGTTTAGCTATGGTTGTTCCTTTGCGTTTCCACTTAACAGTCGCACCACCAACATTCGAATTGAGATGTTTTAGAAGGCTTGAAATGTCTCTGGCAGTTTTGTTACTCAGATGATATCCAATGAGCAGTCCACGATGGAATGGGCTGAGCTCTCCTGACCAACCCACTCTGCTCTTACTGTTTCTCTGCTGACAACACAGTACTCCGCGCCGCATTTTGTACTGGCGGGTCCGCTTCTTGTGTCGTCTAGTAGTCAATTCCTCATCGTGTATGGTTGTCCAGATTCTTCTGGACAGTGAGCGTACGTAGCCCAGCGTAAGGCAAACAACTCGGTGGCATTTAGTTAACAATCTCCTCGGCGTATTTTGCACCAAGACACTGCTCTGACATTCAAAAGAACGAGCAATTGAGTTTCACTCATCTCTTTATTAGCAAGTAACTTCAGCCTACGTCCTGATTATAGCATTTATACTTCGTGGAATTAAGTTCGCAAGGCGTCGGAAACGTAGGTAGGCCATGCTATTCCTCGAGCATTCACCAGCTTCCCACAAGTGGTGCACAGCGCAGTGGTCCCTTTCCGCGACATTCAACGCAGGACTTGCGACAGTTTACCAGAAATTACGGAAGTGACGAACGGTGCGTCATCTCGATAACGTGAACTGTTCGCTTGGGCTGTTACATAGGTATCATCTGAATGAATAATCTCTACGGCAATGGACGAATAGTTTACTGTAGACGTGTTTTTACAATCCGCTGGAAAGGAAAAACGGCACAATTCCTCAGAGGCCTCGCGGAAAAAGACACGCAGAAAAAGTTTGAGCAGTCTAGGGAACGAATTTAAATGTGTGTGGACTTGCGTGGGCTCTACTTTTAAGGCGGTAGCAGTAACTCAAAAGATTAAGTATGCAAATTAGCAGCATTAGTCTCGTTTGTTTCGTGACGGACGTCATTCACATTTTCCGACGGAGCAGTAAAACGTCTGCAGCAAACTGCTCATCCACTTTCTCTGCGTTGATTTTGAAGCACCTCAAAGCGTAACGACACAGTTCAAAATCGATAAACAGTTGCGCGTTGCTACACCCCGGAAAGCAGGTTTTTAGTGATGCAAGAAAATCTCCTTTGTTTACTATCAGACAATGTATTCTCGAAAAACTACGTAGATAATTAACCGGATATGAGCAACAATACTTTGTTTGTAGACGATACATCATTTCTGCAACATAAAATTATGCTATTTTGTCCAAAACTGACATTTTGACGTCGTGGCTGTCTGCAAAATACAGGTTGATTCTTGCAGAGACGAAAACAGCAACTAGCCACTTTTATTTATTCTCAGAAATAGCGCCATTGCCGATTTCGAACCGACAGGTTGATCGTCATACGGCTGTGCACATTGTGAAGCGCACTTCTTGTTCTTTACGTTAGTTTTCAGTTTTCTTTCCTCATTGTGGTGAAAAATTCGTGGGTTGGTGGTGCCCTACAACCGAAACACAATGTGAGAAACGGACTATTTAACTGTAATTGTACCTAATAATGATTGAAAACAATGTAAACAAATCATTAAAACTACAACAGATCCACTTTAATGATTTGTTTACATTGTTTTCAGTCGTTATTAGGTGCAATTACAGTTACTCAGTCCATTTCTGACATCGTGTTTTGGTTGTTGGTCACCGCATCCCAAGAATTTTTCGTCACAAGGGGAAAAAAAGTGAAAGCCAGTGACAAGAAGAAAAAAATGTGTGTCTTAACGTTAACAGCCGTCTGACGATGTTCATATTGGTTCGAAACCTGTGAGGGCGGTATTAATGCGAATAAATAACATTATTAAAACTGACTGGTTGGTATTTCCTTGTACAAGAAAATTGTGCAGAGAAGCAAGCAAACCCTTTAGTTGCGTGCAGACTCACACTTCAGAATAAATGCAAGTTGGACAGTAGTGTTCAAAAACTGTTCAAGTGTGTGTGAAATCTTATGGGACTTAATTGCTAAGGTCATCAGTCCCTAAACTTACACACTACTTAACCTAAATTATCCTAAGGACAAACACACACACCCATGCCTGAGGGAGGACTCGAACCCCCGCCGGGACTAGCCTCACAGTGACAGTAGTGTCCTTGGATCGCTACTGCAATGTTACACACATAATTAACCAGAATTTACACGTCTGCGATAGTAAAATTCGTGATTGGCCCAGCAATGGCCTACGCAGTAACGTTTATCACCAACACGTCACTTGGGCTGTTTGACGTCACGTCATTCACAAGGGGACTCTGGTGTACAGGCAATGCCGTGAACTTAAAACGGGAAAATGAATATGCTGAACTGGTTTTCTTGAAATTTATTTTCATCCTTCCTCTTTATAATAGCAGTAAAACATGAAGACTGCAGATGTCTAGTACTAATGGTAATAGAGAGTGTTGTTTTAACTCTGTAATTCTGGATTTTTTCTGGTATGTGACCTCTGAAACTGGGCGTACTCAGTTCGGATGAACCCACATAAATAGGGGTTGTGTAAGAGAAAGCAGTGTGTTGTAGCTCACGTGAAGGATATAACGGCTGATGAATTATGCCAAGATAAACGTTTCCCAAAATCTGGAAAGAAGCTTTTCCTGGCAAATTTTTTGTAATTTGCCAGTACCTATGTTGACGGTCCGGTGCATAACAGCAGCACAGGGAAGACTGCACTTTGAGTGTGTGCCAAGTAGCGTGGCTCATTGGTTAAGAGAGATGACTCATTTAGTAGAAAAACAGAATTAAAATCGGCTTCAAAGTATCCTCGTAAATCATTGCAAGCGACTGTTCGCACAGCTCTTCGAGCGAGCTTCCGTGGCTTGTCGTAACTACCGAGATCTTAAAGCTTGGCTTACTATCTTTCCTTTGCGTGGGATTTGGTGAGTCTTCTATTTCGTCTTTAACGTCAATAATGACCTTCATTGCCTGTTAGCGGAGCACAGAGAAAGGCAGCAAGTCGTAAAACGCGTTCCTCTACGAAAGGAAGAATGAAGTGTAAGGAGTGGGTGGATGGGGGGTGGGGGAACACTGAGAGTGTTTGTAAAGCAGCGTCACGCGCTGATTGACGACATCGCTGCCGTGACGAGGCGTTGGGTCTCCACTGTCGCAACGACGCTAGCCTCTCTCCACAGGAGGTATACTAAGGGAATACCTTACAGGTAATTCACAGTCTGTAGCTTAGTGCAGCAGATTATGAGTTTTTATAGTTCTCATATTGTTGGGAAACGAGATGAAGTGCCATATTAGGAGTACGGCAATAGCAATAAGAGCAAAAGTTTTTCGATGGTGTTAAGCCACAGTCATGCAATATTTTTTAAAGAGTAAACGGCCATTTGACTGCGTATTACTATTACCCTATGTACTATCTGGATTTCGGCCTTGTGCTTGATAACGACATAAAGGCCGAAATGTAGATAGTACAGACGATAAATGTAGCAATACACAATCAAATGGCGGTTCACTTGAAAAAGAAAGCAGTACATCTACATCTACATCTACATCTACATGACTACTCTGCAATTCACATTTAAGTGCTTGGCAGAGGGTTCATCGAACCACAATCATACTATCTCTCTACTATTCCACTCCCGAACAGCGAGCGGGAAAAACGAACACCTAAACCTTTCTGTTCGAGCTCTGATTTCTCTTATTTTATTTTGATGATCATTCCTTCCTATGTAGGTTGGGCTCAACAAAATATTTTCGCATTCGGAAGAGAAAGTTGGTGACTGAAATTTCGTAAAAAGCTCTCGCCGCGACGAAAAACCTCTATGCTGTAATGACTTCCATCCCAACTCGTGTATCATATCTGCCACACTCTCTCCCCTATAACGCGATAATACAAAACGAGCTGCCCTTCTTTGCACCCTCTCGATGTCCTCCGTCAATCCCACCTGGTAAGGATCCCACACCGCGCAGCAATATTCTAACAGAGGACGAACGAGTGTAGTGTAAGCTGTCTCTTTAGTGGACTTGTTGCATCTGCTAAGTGTCCTGCCAATGAAACGCAACCTTTGGCTCGCCTTCCCGACAATATTATCTATGTGGTCCTTCCAACTGAAGTTGTTCGTAATTTTAACACCCAGGTACTTAGTTGAATTGACAGCCTTGAGAATTGTACTATTTATCGAGTAATCGAATTCCAACGGATTTCTTTTGGAACTCATGTGGATCATCTCACACTTTTCGTTATTTAGCGTCAACTGCCACCTGACACACCATACAGCAATCTTTTCTAAATCGCTTTGCAGCTGATACTGGTCTTCGGATGACCTTACTAGACGGTAAATTACAGCATCATCTGCGAACAACCTAAGAGAACTGCTCAGATTGTCACCCAGGTCATTTATATAGATCAGGAACAGTAGAGGTCCCAGGACGCTTCCCTGGGGAACACCTGATATCACTTCAGTTTTACTCGATGATTTGCCGTCTATTACTACGAACTGCGACCTTCCTGACAGGAAATCACGAATCCAGTCGCACAACTGAGACGATACCCCATAGCTCCGCAGCTTGATTAGAAGTCGCTTGTGAGGAACGGTGTCAAAAGCTTTCCGGAAATCTAGAAATACGGAATCAACTTGAGATCCCCTGTCGATAGCGGCCATTACTTCGTGCTTCGTGCTTCAAAGAGGACGCCTCCTAAAACGCCAAGGAATTGTTTGGTTGTGTGGGAGGAGTAGGGGGAGGGGTGAAGTACAAATTGTATTGGGACGCCAAGGCTTGATTGGATTAAGCAAGGTGAAATGGAAGTTAGGTTGCAGTAGGTGAAGGATAGTTGCATAGCTTGGAGAGCTGCAACGTACCATTTAGGGGAACTGACGACGACGACGACGACGACGACGACGATAGAAAGCCATTTGAAATCTTCGTACAATTGACGTGATCGAATCGCGGAAGCGTTTGATCTCTTGTGGACCTACACCCCTGATATAGTTTTCGGTCCGACTCTACACATGTCAGCAGCAAGTGCCGGGGCGGGGACTGGTGTGGTTGTTGGAGAATGACGGACTAGTTGGTAACTGTCAATAAGCGACAAATGTCACGCAGGCGACGTATGTACCAATCAGATGGACGGAGACTGAATAAATTGTTTCTGTGCTGAAAAGGAAGGACACTACTTTAGCCATAAAAACTTCCCTGAGGTAGCAGTTCCTGTTGAGCTTCCCACACCTCGATGCAGTCGCTATCGTGGATGGTACTGGTCTGGTATTCCGGGGCAACAAGGTTCAGATCCCCATTCGGTCATCGGACTGAGATTTTTACGGTTGCCTTACATTAAGGAGAATGTCGGGATGGTTCCCTTCAAAATGCCATGGCCGATTTTTTTTCTACATTTTTATCCTTTCGATCCTTAGCCTTATCAGATGTTGCCTCGGTCTCCAGTAACCCGTCGTTGAAGGGACATTATGATCCAGTCGTCATTCCTACGTAAATGATATTACGCTTCTCCCGCTGCCATGCCATCTTGTGTGTCCAGTAATCAAAATGCAGTATGATGTAATCAAAACATCGATGCCTCACGCTACACTCGTTGAACGAATACAGTCAATTTGATACGAGTGGATGGCAGTCCTCATTTCGTAACAAAAAATGGTTCAAATGGCTCTGAGCACTATGGGACTCAACATCTTAGGTCATAAGTCCCCTAGAACTTAGAACTACTTAAACCTAACTAACCTAAGGACATCACAAACATCCATGCCCGAGGCAGGATTCGAACCTGCGACCGTAGCAGTCCCGCGGTTCCGGACTGCAGCGCCAGAACCGCACGGCCACCGCGGCCGGCTCATTTCGTAACAAGTTTGTTAACTTCTTCTCTACATGTAAAAGGAAACGTCCTGAATCATTCACTGACTCATCACCGCCCAGCCCAATCCGCTAAGAATAGAAACTTGAAATTTGGAGAGGGTGTAGGCGTCTTTAAGAAGGGACTTCCCCAAACTTAAAATAGAGGATGAAAGGTGTTTTGAAAACATAATACTATCAGGACAATTTTGAAGCTAGAACTACGACTTGGACTTGATTTGTCGGTAAGAAATAATAAAGATACCTATTTCAGAATTTTTGGAAATTTAACCCGTGCGGGGGTGTAATAAGGGATGCAAACTTTTTTGAAAATATTTCGTTACAAAAAAAAAAAAAAGTGTGCAGACCATACAGTCTACGCGAACGAAGCAGCGAGCGATAGGCTAGTCTTTAGTAAATTTTACCAGATACGTTACTGCGTCGATATGTCGCTAAATGGACAGCAGTTGCAAACTGCATTCATCAAGATGGTTTAACAGTGCAGGAGGCACTGGTCTCCAGCACAACATATCGATGCGCCCAAGCACCCGGAAAAGTGTTAACTGACGGTAGCAACGGCGGCGGAAGACAAAGCTCTCAAGAACTGTGTATCATTAACTGCAATGTTGGTTAGTTTCACGTTAGGTATCTGTTATGTGTCTTCGAACACTCTTGAAACTGCTTACGAGACGATTGGTAGCCACAATTGTGTGGTTTCTTCTATAGAAATATATTTCTACGGAAGTAGTTGCTCGCAATAGCATCCGCTAGCTTGTGGAAGTTCTAAAGCTATAATGTGGGGCATTTGTAAAGGTGTTGGTCATAACTGACATATATGTTATTCTGAGACTGAATTCTATTATTCTGTGCCTAGTATATATGGTGCAATAACTGTTTGAGGTGAGTTAAAATTGTGAGGGATCACGGGACTTCCACGGACAGTACGCTACCACCATCTGAAGACCTGTCCTTGCAGTTGTGCATGGATTCTACGACGGTGCCGAGAGACTAACAGAGAAAGGATATGGCGGGAAGTTTGGCTTATCACAGCCTCAGGGCAGTCATTGCGCAAACGCCTTTCTGGTAGTTAAATCGAACACAATTACGCAGCTGAAATTGTTTCCTGTCCAGCACACCGATTTGGACCGCTGATTGCTAATGATGTGGTTTCATGTCGCTTTGTCTATGGTGTCCCATGGGACTGCTCTGAAGGCTATTCATACACAACCCAATGCCAGGTCCAGTTTAGTAGTGGAGACTTGAAATGATGCACGTGACGTCGTATAAAGTATTCTCGCGTACTTTAACATCGATTACAGCGTGATAGGGCATTTTTCTATGTAACTTATAAAAAAAGCGGAAGGAATCAACATTTTGATAGGTAAACGTAAGGAAGTGTTACCTCTTATGCGGAGTTATGAACACATTTCATTTAGCCATTTTCCAGAATCTTACAGCAATGAGTTATAATTCTTAAACAGATTACACAACAGAAAAAACAATTTTCTATATGTTTAAACCAACTGTATACAAATTAGTTCGGTTCTAATGTCTGTCGATTTTAGTTTCGGAGCTGGAAGCAGCGTGTCACTGCGTGACACCAACAGCTTCCCAGCTCGTCAGCCCGCCGTGCATTCAGGAAAATATGCGCTCATTCGATCAGATGATGGCGGAATGTTCATTAAAGTGAGATGTTCGAACGAGGGGCAGTATTCATGAATGCACAACTCAGTGCGCCTTCTAAACGATCTGGAGGTGAAAGGTGAAGTTGCTAGTGTCACAGGGCGACAAGCTTCTTTCAGCTCTCAAACTGAAATGGATTGAAATTTGATTAGAATTGATTTGTGTGTACTCAGTTGGAGAACATTAGCTGCACGGTGGTAAAAATAATATTCTGTGTAACAAGTTGAACTCGTTGCTGTAACTCTTTAGAAAATAGTTAAATAAACTGTGTTCGTTACTGCACAAAAGTCTGTTTCTTACGTATACCTATCTAAATGTGAATTCCTTTCACTTGATGTTTTTTAAGTTACTGACAAAAACACCTCATCTGAAACAACCTGCAGGTAAATAGCTTACATGCATAAAAGAGAACTGGAGAGATTACGTCTGCATCTTACGTACGCTCTGTGAGTCGTCGTTAAATTTGTAGTAGAGCCATATATTAAGGCTCCCTCCCACCTGTACAGAAGTGGAGCGTGGGAAGAAAGACTGCTTGTACGCCCCTAGGCAAGATGCTATTTGCCCAAATTTATCTGCACGATCTCTACCGGTTAGATGCTGTGGGGATATAGAATATTCCTAGTGTTTGCCCTACTTAACGGGTTTGAGGTTTCCTGGGAGATACACGACACCTATTTCGGTGCGTCTACCATTTAAGATTGTTCAGTATTTTGTTACATACTTTCGTTGCTCAAGGTAGTCGCTGATCATTCACACCGATCTTCTTTGCATACACTCGATTGGTGTTATGACCATATTCGGGTTTCGTACACTTGATCGGTATGCAGTTAAAGGTCGTTCTGTGTACAATCTCTTACGTAAACGAACGTTACTCTCCTAGTACCATACGAATTAATCGTAATCTACAGTTTCCTTTACGTACAACTGAGCATTCGAAGCCATACCTCGAAGTTCCAAATATTTCTGTCGTCAGCTCTAGCTGTGACTCATTGAAGGATACCTCGTTGTTCCGAGAACACAACTTTACATTGCAAATCTCAGTACGATTAATATGCTGCTGGTTTAAATAGTTGATTCATAGTAATTCCATTTAAAAAAATCTCACAATTGTACATAACACGGACGTGGTACAGAACATTAAAACAGCCATTTTTCGATTATAAACGTATGGTTCTCTGCCTTAGGTGCAAGCTGACAGTTTTCGCTCCGGTTTGATATTTTGTGGAAACCTATCTCGATATTGCTACACTGCTTAGTACAAAGAATTCCGCCTAGGGAATTGCATCATCTGCAAAAAGCATGAGACGACAACGATACTGCAGTGCATACGTCTCCGAAGGAACAGGCACTGCGGTGGCTACAGCTGTTATGAATTATATTAAATGTATTCACAGATGCGAATATGGACAACCTTCAGCTGTGCAATGGATGCTTGTCGCTAGCGTTCGGCTTAACCACTTAAGTTATCCAGAACATGCTTCGTTGCCAGACTCGGAATTCCATAATTTCATGTCGTTGAGCATGTGTCTTGAACGTGCACTCGTACATTCATTATATATATTCCCGTACAGGGGAGACGTTTTAATTGAAAGTCACTTGCGCAGTTGTTGTAGTGGTCTTAAGTCCTGAGACTGGTATGATGCAGCTCTACATGCTACTCTATCCTGTGCAAGCTTCTTCACCTCCCAGTACCTACTGCAGCCTACATCCTTCTGAATCTGCTTGGTGTATTCATCTCTTGGTCTCCCTCTACGATTTTTACGCTCCACGCTGCCCTCCACTACTAAATTGGTGATCTCTCGATGTCTCGGAACATGTCCTACCAATCGATCCCTTCTTCCAGTCAAGTTGTGCCACAAGCTACTCTCCTCCTCAATTATATTCAATACCTCCTCATTAGTTATGTGGTCTACCCATCTAATCTTCAGCATTCTTCTGTAGCACCACATTTCGAAAGCTTCTATTCTCTTCTTGTCCAAACTATTTATCGTCCATGTTTCACTTCCATACATGGCTACACTCCATACAAATACTTTCATAAATGACTTTCTGACACTTAAATCTATACTCGATGTTAACAAATTCCTCTTCTTCAGAAGCGCTGTCCTTGCCATTGCCAGTCTACATTTTATATCCTCTCTACTTCGACCATCATCAGTTATTTTGCCCCCCAAATAGCAAAACTCCTTTACTACTTTAAGTGTCTCATTTCCTAATCTAATTCTCTCAGCATCACCCGACTTAATTCGACTACATTCCATTATGCTCGTTTTGCTTTTGTTGGTGTTCATTTTATACCCTCCTTTCAAGACACTGTCCATTCCGTTCAGCTGCTCTTCCAGGTCCTGTGATGTCTCTGACAGAATTACAATGTCATCGGCGAACCTCAAAATTTTTATTTCTTCTCCATGGATTTTAATACCTACTCCGAACTTTTCTTTTGTTTCCTTTATTGCTTGCTACTTGCGCAGTATTGGCGGATAAATAAGATAATTCAATAAATGAATGTATTTCGTAACTGTTGTAGTCGCCGCTATGACTGTTCATTCAGCATGCATGCTCTAAAACATCGTATTCATGCGCCAATACCGGGCACGACACATTCAATTAAAATGTATCCTTTGTACGGAAATACACATAATGAACGTACGAGTGAAGGTTGTAGACAGATGGACTATGGCATATGGAAGTATGGATCTAGCTGTGAAGCGTGCTCGGATAGCATAAGTTGTTATGGCGACCATTCAGACAGGCGGGAAATCCGGGTTTGAGTCACGCCCGGCTCAACATTTCAATGCCGTCATTCTATTGTACAGCTGAAGGTTGTCCATATTCGCATTTGCGAATACAGTTTCATGTATTTAACGGCAAAGGTCATTTTACACTTGTCTAGAAAACTGAGGACATTATACATTTCCTCTACACTGCCGTCCATTAAAGCTGCTACATCAGGAAGAATAACAAGTAACGTAATTTTACCTGTCGTGCGTACACAATGTAGTAGAAGGAACAGATAATTAAGTTTATAGGTGATATGGGGTATAAAACGAGCTTCTCGTCCTGGTGTTGAAGGTCCGAGGGATGTCGACCAACCATCGTACCATCCTCAGACTTTGAGTCTTGCGCATGCGGTATGGAGTGGCATCTGGTCAGCAACCGCTCCCCCGGCCGTTTGGACGACTTTCCAGACCGTTGAACCGCTACTTTCCATTCTAATAGCTCCTCAGCAGGCATCAGGGGCTGAGAGCAACCCGTACAATTCCTCCCACCAAGGACAAATCCTTATCAGTACCGGGAATTGAAGCTGGGCCCTCCATGTGGCAGCCACCCACTGACCACTCGGCTACGGAGGTATCCTGAGCTTGGAGGACAGTTACACGCAAATCATCCCGTGGTGCTTCAACTGTGTCGTAGACTTGATCCATCGTAGTGGCTGGTGAGTGGTGTGTGCTCATCTCTCAGCAAGCCATGAACAGGTGTTTGCAGTGGGTACCAGATATGGAGAAAGAAACTGACGGGGCAACAATCTAACATACTCGGCATCGAGGTGGGTCGGGACACCACAGGCAACCTACAATCTGGCATTATCTTGTTGGAAGATAACTTGACTGAGACATCAGAGAGAGTGCACAGTCGCTGGTCTGAAGACGTGAAAAATGCATCGGTTTATGTTCAAATTACCATCTATGCGAACTGGCGGTGGTAAATTGGGTACCCAATGGGAGCATACATTATTACGGTAGGTGCTGAGCCGTTATGACGAGGACGAATGCGATCTGGTGTCACAAACTTTCATCGTGGTGCTGCGTGCAAAACCGGGACTAGTAGAAGAAAAATAAAAATAAAAGATTTTAATCCTGCTACTCTATGGCCATGGTGCAGCAACCGTGATATATTTTGTGTAGGAAAAAATCAGTCTAGGTTACAATGCAAACGGAAGCTATGCTGACGGGTTTCATCTTTTTGAGACATCTCCAGAATTTGTTTAGGAACTGCGGGCAACGCACTAGTCGTAAATAGCCAAAAATTTTTGGTGTGCACCTTCGGCGAAGGCATGCAGCTACGCTTAGATAGGGCCACCATTGTAACCTTCACATAGAAAATGTGCACACATGCAGTCATGGTAACTACAATTTATGTGTCAAGATAGGAAGGGTGGCCCTATCTAAGCACAGTTGCACGCATTCGCCGAAGTAGCACACCAAAAGTTTTGGCTACTTACGACTAATGCGTTAGCCGAAGTTCCTAAATAAATTCTGAAGTTGCCTCAAAAAGGCAACACGCGTCAGTAGAGCTTCTGCTGATTTTGCAACCTTGACTGCTATTTCGTACTAAAAAGTAAGATTTGTTGGCACACTTAAATCCAGTGCTATTGTGCGTACCAGCGCCAGAGCGCTTTTCTGTGCTGCCATGTCATGAGAAGCTGCATCAGTGATCGCCGTGCTGATAGACCATGGTGTTTCGCATAGTCCGTGGCTATATTTGTTTTGCTGAAAAAAATAGAACGTTCCGGGACGCCAAGTATGTTTGGTAGCTGTGTAATCGTGCACAGTTAACAATGGGCTGTCCTCTCGGGCGCTAGTCGCGTGTTGGCATTGACTCCCTTTGTGGCGTTGAGTGTAACTCACGAAACCCTTTGATTCCATATTCGGTTTACGGCCGTTGGATCACTGCCAATTCGAGCAGCATTATTGCGAAACGAGGGACTGCAGTCTGGACATGCCATGATCCTGCCGCTCTCAAATTCTAAGACGAGATGGTAGACGATTTTGCTTCTTAGACGAGGCATGACGCCACCTTCTAGGAATGAACAAATATCCAAATGCAATTTCTGGATGAGGAATCCAGACTGACAGAATGTGTGGGGTGTTACTCAGTTCTCGGCGCGGTTCTACTGAAATGCTGATCATTTGACTATCAAAGAATGTAGCTCACTTCGTGCCAGTTCGACGTTTCTTGCGTGACACCTCCAAGATGAGGAAATTTTAATGGTCAGCAGTGTAGGACAGCATACTGCGCCCTGTTTGTCAGCAAATTCTCAATTGTGACGCTGTTGCTGCTACCTGGGGTTTCAAAACATTGCTTGTTAATGTTGAATACATGACCGCACTAGTGGAACGCTAGGTAAAGATAACTAAGTTTTACAGTTTATCTGTGTACTGTAGCATTATGTTCCTGAAAATATTGTTCGTAGAAATAGCTGCAAATATTTCTAAATAATAATGTTTAGCATGAAATGTATTCGCTGTTGCGAAATGGACATGTATGATCGAATGGAGACACTGAAAATTTGTGCCAGACCGGGACTCGAACCCGGATTTCTCGCATATCGCGAGCGGTGACTTACCATTAGGTTATCCGAGCCCGACTTACGGGCAGACCCAAACTTCCGTATTAAGGGCTTATTTCAATAGTGGTTCAAGTCCATTTTTGTTCAGTCCTAAAGTATACTTGAATATTTCTGGTATCTCAGCTGCAGATTTTTCAGTGCTGATTTAACTTTAGGACACTGTATCTCAGAATGAACAAAAATGGACTTGTACCACTATTGAAATAAGCCCATCATATGTCGTCAAACATGTGTCCATAGCCTGTACTCGTACATCCATTATGTATATTCCCGTACACGAAACACACTTTAATTGAAAGTCTCTTGCTTGGTGTCGGTGGATAAACACGATATTGCAGTACTTGTGTTGTTCCAAAGTGCGATACAATATTTCTTCGGACATACATGCATGTCTCAAGGAACTGATCAGCGGGACTGCAGCCGTTATGAAATGCGTCCATTCGTGTTCGAGGAAATACTGCATCGTGCTATAGAAAAACACAGGCACTGCAATATCGTAACAATGTTTAGGGATGATTTCAAATTTCTGTAGCCTCCAACATACATACAAAGAGTGGTTCTTCGTTAGAGCAGTTGGAGTTAACCGACTCACTGAAGTCAAATTGTAACCACCAGCCGATTACTCTAAATGCGAACAAAAAGGCTCAAATGGCTCTGAGCCCTATGGGACTTAACTGCTGAGGTCATCAGTCCCCTAAAACTGAGAACTTAATAAACCTAACTAACCTAAGGACGTCACACACACCCATGCCCGAGGCAGGATTCGAACCAGCGACAGTAGCGGTCGCGCTTCCAGACTGTAGCGCCACTCCGGCCGACAAATGTGAACAATTTTTAGAGTATTGATCCTAATATCACTCCCAACGCTTAGTGCCTTCAAAAGTGAAACAGTCGCGAATTGCTGATAAAGCTTCAAACACCAAGTTTCTCCTAAATTCTTGAATTTAGCACATCTCTCGACAACGTGGTTGAAGTGCCGCCAGAACCGACCCAGGTCGTTAGCACTAACGCGTCTCGCACTGTGGCACGTTCTTTGTAGAGAAGCGCTTCAAATAAAATGCGCGCGACCTTTTCGTGAGACCATCTATACTGAAGAGCTGTTTGAGAAACAAGGTCAGTTGGTAATGCGAGAGGCGTCCTAGAAGCTAGTGGTTTGCGCTCGGCGTTTCTGTTTGGCTGGAGGGCACCGGTACGGCACCAGTGGCTGCGCGCGGCAGACAGACTGTGACGGCCGCGGACAAAGGAGTAACGGGGGGCCGGCAGCTCTGGTGGCGCTTTGTCGGTGCTCCCGACCGTAGCGTGCCGTGCCGTGCCGTGCCGTGCCGTGCCGCGGGGCGCCAGGGCTGACGACCGCCCATCCGCCCCAGAGACCGGAGGCCGACTCGCCATACGGCGGAACCACGGGGTCGCGGGATCTGGAGCGGCTGCACACCTCACTTCCCACTGCTGCGAACCGAGAGGGCCGAAGAACGGACACGAGGAAATTGGTTGCACCAGGTAGTTACAATTAAAGTGCAGCTACTCGCGGAGATACAGTGTAGGCCGTAAATATCGTATTCAGTGAAACTTGATAGATATAATAATGACGAATCGATTTACACTACAAAACAATTAGTTCCGATTTTGGCCACTAGATGCAAATCTAGCGCTGTAAGTCGTTTATATGACGGCATGCCATCCACGCTGTAAATACACTACTGGCCATTAAAATTGCTTCACTACGAAGATGACGTGCTACAGACGCGAAATTTAACCGACAGGGAGAAGATGCTGTGATGTGCAAGTGATATGCTTTTCAGAGCATTCACACAAGGTTGGCGCCGGTGGCGACACCTACAACGTGCTGACATGAGGAAAGTTTCCAACCGATTTCTCGTAGACAAGCAGCAGTTGACCGGCGTTGCCTGGTGAAACGTTGTTGTCATGCCTCGTGTAAGGAGGAGAAATGCGTACCATCACGTTTCCGACTTTGATAAAGGTCGGATTGTAGCCTATCGCGATTGCGTTTTATCGTATCGCGACACTGCTGCTCGCGTTGGTCGACATCCAATGGCTGTTAGCAGAATATGGAATCGGTGGGTTCAGGAGGGTAATAAAGACCACCGTGCTGGATCCCAACGGCCTCGTATCACTAGCAGTCGAGATGACAGGCGTCTTATCCGCATGCCTGTAACGGATCGTGCAGCCACCTCTCGATCCCTGGGGACGTTAGCAAGACGACAACCGTCTGCACGAACAGTTCGACGACGCTTGTAGCAGCATGTACTATCACCTCGGATACAATGGCTGCGGTTACCCTTGACGCTGCATCAGACAGGAGCGCCTGCGATGGTGTACTCAACTACGAACCTGTGTGCACGGATGGCAAAATGTCATTTTTTCGAATGAATCCAGGTTATGTTTACAGCATAATGATGGTCACATCCGTATTTGGCGACATCGCGGTGAGCGCACGTTGGAAGTGTGTATTCGTCATCGCCATACTGGCGTATCACCCGGCGTAATGGTATGGGGTGCCATTGGTTGCACGTCTCGGTCACCTCTTGTTGGCATTTGACGGCACTTTGAACAGTGGACGTTACATTTCAGATGTGCTATGACCCGTGCCTCTACCCTTCATTCGATCCCTGCGAAACCCTAAGTTTCAGCAGGATAATGCACGACTACGTGTTGCAGGTCCTGTACGGGCCTTTCTGGATACAGAAAATGTTCAACTGCTGCCCTGGCCAGCACATTCTCCAGATCTCTCACCAATTGAAAACGTCTGGTCAATGGTGACCTAGCAACTGGCTCGTTACAATACGCTAGTCTCTACTCTTGATGAACTCTGGTATCGTGTTGAAGCTGCATGGGCTGCTGTACCTGTACACGCCATCCAAGCTCTGTTTGACTCAATGCCCAGGCGTATCAAGGCATTTTATTACGGTCAGAGGTGGCTGTTCTGGGTACTGACTTCTCAGGATCTATGCACCCAAATTGCGTGAAAATGTAATCACATGTCAGTTCTAGTATAATATATTTTTCCAATGAATACCCGTTTATCATCTGCATTTCTTCTTGATGTAGCAATTTTAATGGCCAGTAGTGTAGAACTATGACTATCGAGAAGAGAAACGACGCGCTCTAGTGACTGTTACTCTAAAGAGTCAAAGAAACTGGTACACCTGCCTAATATCGTCTAGGGCTCCCGCGAGCACGCAGAAGTGCCGCAATACTACATGGCATGGACTAGACTAATGTCTGAAGTAGTGCTAGAGGGAACTGACACCATGAATCCTGCAGGGCTATCCATAAATTCGTTAGAGTTCGAGGGGGTGGAGATCTCTTCTTAACAGCACGTTGAAAGGCATCTCAGATATGCTCAATAATGTTTATGTCAGGGGAATTTGACAGTTTCAACTAGAAGAGTGTTCCTGGAGCCACTCTATAGCAACTCTGGACGTGTGGGGTGTCGCGTTGTCCTGCTGGAATTGTCGAAGTCCGTCGGAATGCGCAGTGGACATGAATGATTGCAGCTGATCAGACAGGATGCTTAAGTACGTATCAACTGTCAGAGTCGTATCTACACGTATCAGGGGTCCCATATCACTCCAAATGCACACGCCATGCACCGTTACAGAGCCTCAACCAGTTTGAACCGTCCCCTGTTGACATGCAGGGTCCATGGATTCAGGAGGTCGTCTCCATACCCGTACACATCCATCCGATTAATACCATTTTAAATGAGACTCGTCCGACCAGACAAGTTCCGGGTCACGAGAAGTCCAATGTCGGCGTTGACAGGGCCAGGCGAGGCGTAAAGCTTTGTGTCGTGCAGTCATCAAGGGTACATGAGTGGGCCTTCGGCTCCTAAAGCCCACATCGATGATGTTTCGTTGAATAGTTCGTACGTTGACACTTGCTGATGGCGCAGCACTGAAATGCGCAGCAATTTGCGCAAGGGTTATACATCTATCATGTTGAACGCTTCTCTTCAGTCGCCATCGGTCCCGTTCTTATAGTATCTTTTTTTTTCAGGTCACGGCGATTTTATGTTTCACCGGATTCCTGATATTTACGGTGCTGTTGTGAAATGACCGTACGGGAAAATCCCCAAAAATGGTTCAAATGGATCTGAGCACTATGGGACTTAACATCAGTGGTCATCAGTTCCCTAGAACTTAGGACTACTTAAACCTAACTAACCTAAGGACGTCACACACATCCATGCCCGAGGCAGGATTCGAACCTGCTACCGTAGCGGCCACGCGGTTCAAGACTGAAGCGCCTAGAACCGCACGGCCACACCGGCAGGCAGCAAATCCCCACTACATTGATACTTCGGAGATCTTATGTCCCATCGCTCGTGCGCCGACTACAGCAGTACGTTCAAACTCACTTAAATTATGGTAACCTGCCATTATAGCAGCAGTAACCGATCTAAAAACTGCGCCACACTTGGCTTATCTAGGCGTTGCCGACCGAAGCGCCGTATTCTATTTACATATGTCAATACGCATACCTATACCAGTTTCTTTGGGGCTTCGGTGTATATGTGAACGGTAAGAATTACAGTGTTGCCTTGAGAGAGCATCGCCGACTGAAAGGTCTGAGGAAGGCCCGATTTCATTAAATGATGAAATATGATGATGATGATGATGATGATGATGATGATGATGATGATGATGATGATGATGATGATGATGAAATTAGAAAACACGGTCTGGAACAGGAAGGCGTCCTATCTCGGTGGCAGTTATTTACGACGTTGCTGTTACTGTAACTGACGATGCAGCTCGTGCCCTGGGTACTGATAGTGATCGTGCAATATCACGAAAATTGTCCATGACATAGTCAACGTTACTGAAAGTTTTGCGGTCTGCTTTAAACGGGTACACACGCAAGATCCAGACGGTGCAGAAGCGAAACTTCATGACCCGCAGCAACGTCTGAATTTGCTCTTCGTTTTCTGGCACGGATCGAATTTGGTGACATGCGACCGGGCAGTGTTCAATAGAGTGACGAGTCACATTCTAAACTACAGGCTGCAGCGAGCACACAAAACTGCCGACTTTGGTATACTGATAAGCCATGTTGTGCACGAAGAGCCATTGCCTTACGTCACTGTGGTGTGGATGCACAAACACTTTATTCTCGGTCCGTTCTTTCAGTAGAACACACCCAAAGGGCCTGTCAGAGGTACGGTGGCTGGCGCCTGCACGTCATCGACCTTGTATAGCATTTAATTCCTGCTTTGGAGAGCGCGTGTGTGTGGAAACAACTATTCTCATACAACATGGGGCAACACCTCATGTCGTTAGCCTAGTGAAATAGGTGCTTCGCTCTACCTTCCACGAACGTATTATATCCAGAGATTTCCAGATCCGTGGGCTGCAAGATCACCTGGCCTGAACCGGTATGACTTTTGGTTCCGGGCATATCTACAAGAACGCGTTTGCCAGGACCACATTCGGCGGTCTCTACCCGATCTGAAGGCCAGTACACAGGAAAACGTTCACATTCCACTGGAACTGCTGCGAGCAACTGTTGATTCCAACGTTTTACGGATGCAACATCTCGCCGACGTGTCCGATGCTTACATTGAACAAAGTTTGTAAGAGGCGGTTAATAGTAGTGTCAACATTATGCCTTTCTCACTTGTTTGTCCTTCCCTGCTCATGTCCCGTTCTTAATATTTCTACACATCTTCCTTGCAATCACAGCGCCAGATTTGCGCCTGGTGTCCAAACTTATAACTAATTTTTTCCAGCGTAAATTAGTACCACATTAACGCATCAGAATACCTACCAAGTTTCGCTGCCTCGCGGTAGTTACGGCCGACACTAGACCTGTGTGTGTAGCTACACTTCAGTTATTACCATCCGGTGCAAAAATCAACACTTGAAACTGACATGAACTATCTAATCACCATAAATAAGATTTTATAGACAATGTCTGCGTACACTTTTGATTAAAGTTATCACGGCATCCCTAAATAATGCGGAAATGACCACCAGATGTCACTGGAGGCGAACGTGCCAGTGTAAAAATACACAGGGACTAATGTGTTGTCACTGGAGATGCAGTAACACCAGAATGGGTCGGTTAGGTGTGCTAAACTACTTCTAACGGGGACAAGTCGTTGGATAGCACCGGTGCAACAAATTCATTAGGGACATTTCAACCTTGCTGCAACTGCCGAAGTCGACTGTCGGTGATTTGACTGTGAAACGGAAGTACGAAGTTACAACCAGGCTAAACCAACACCAACCGACGTCATGTACCGACGGGCAAGGACCCCGTCGAGCACTGCGGTTGGTGGTTGTAAGAAATCGTGTGAAATCAGCGGAAGGAATAACTAGTGATTTCCGAAGTGCTTCCAGCAGTCCAGCTATAACAGTCACCATGCGTAGGGTGTTCAAACGAATGGGGTGCATTTGCCGAGAAGCTCCACATACGCCCCGCATTTCTGTAGTCAGTGCTAATCGCGCCTGAGGCGGTGTAAAGAGCGACGACACTGGACGCCGGATGACTGGAAATGAGAAGTGTGGAGTGATTAGTCGCGCTACACCCTATGGCATTCCGATGGACGATGTTGAGTTTGGTGAATTCTAGAGAATGTTGGTTGTCGTCCCGTTTAGCGGCAAAAGTAAAGTACAGAGGAGGTAGTATTACATCATGTTTTCCGTAATTATGGTGTGGTCCTCTCATAGCACTTAGGAAAACGATAGGGATGTGAATACATTTTACAGCACTGTGTATTACGTACAGAAGAATAGATCTGAGACGATAATTCTGTCAGCATGAAAAGACATCCTGTCACAATGCAGCATCTGTGAGGCAGTGGTTTTTAGACAATAACATTCCTGGTATGGACTGACCTTCACGAACCCAATGGAACCCCTTTGGGATGAGTTGAAACGTCGACATCTTTCTTGACCGCAGCGTCGAACGTTACTGTCTCCTCCGGTTTCGGCTCTTGAGAAAGAATGGTCTGCCATACCTTCATATACACTTCGCTGAACCTATTCCTAGTGAAGTTAAAGCCGTCATAAAGGCGAAGGGCGGACACAATCCATATTAATTTCCGCTAAATGTTGTGCAAATACTTACGACATAATAGTGTTTATTGACTTTTTAAACATGGGTCCGCAGCCTGTCCACCTTATTTAAAGAACAATATATTCCTCTTATGGCTGTAGAAGTTTCTGTTCTCCTATTTGTAGCGATACAGTGCTTCCGTCTAGCTATTAGAACACATTAAAGCAAACCACGTGGGGTTTGTATGTTGAGTTTTCTGTGCTAGGTAAGGCGGTACCATGGCGCCTTGCGGTGCCACTCGCAGACCAAGACACCACAAATTCTAGGAAAGGAGCCCTCTGGAGGTGAGACCATCGACGCGCCATGGACATCTAACGACCTTCTCTGGCTATAGCTGCGCGCCAAATACTGTCTTAGTAAATCGGACACCAGATACGATTAGAGTAATACAACAATAATTAAAGCTAACGTTCGTAAGAGAGAAATAGTAGCTTAAGATAGAGACTAGTCTGACTGAGACGCTAAACCAGGAGTTAATGTAATTAAATATCAAAAAATAACAAAGTAGACAGAGAGGGAGACCACCCCTGTGATTAGCTGGCGCTTCTTAAAAAGTTCTGGTCTAGCAGTGTGTGCCATCTGGCCAGGATATTCTCTCTGGAAGAAGTGGTAAAATTCACCACAAGGGGAGATTTGCTGACTTCGACTTCTCATGTACGCTTAGCGCACTGAAGACGTCGGGATAGAATGTGATATGTGAGTGCAGCCTTTCTCGGAGAATTCGTATGTGAAGTCTTCACGGGTTGTCAGCCGAGTAGCGTCGTCGTCTCGTAGAGACGTTTCGATGGAATGCGTCTCCATCATCTTCAGGCGAAGTGTCGAAATATCGTCGGTCGAGGGATGATACCTCCATAGAAATACTGTTACACGACAACGTAATCAACCGCGACAGTGGCTACCATCTCGGCACAGCCTGGGAGCCTTCAGACAGGAAAATCAGAGAAGAACGTTCCGTTCCATCAAGGGCCACGGACGGTGCAGACAGAGACGGACCCCGGGACACGAACCCCGCACACACGTCCCCCCAGCACCGGCTGCGGGCGCGTGATAGTCCGGCGGCTTGAAGCGGAGAGCGGTCCGGCAGAGATATCCCGACACTTCGCCTGAAGATAATGCAGACGAATTCCATCGAAACGTTGCTACGAGACAACGACGCTACTCCGCTGACAACCCGTAAAGACTTCATATATGGGATAATATGTCGTGTGGCTGGTTTGTACCGACGTTGAAACTGATTTCCGCCGCTGTACTAAACACACATCCTTGTTCATGTACAACTGTGAGATTTTTTGTGATTGGAATTACGGTATTAACCGTATTGAGATTTGCAATAATGTGCCAAGCCTTGTCTTAAAGGCGTTGGTAATGTGCGAGTAGATATAATGAGCTTTAATGATTGTAACTGGATCACTCACATTCCTTGTGATCAGGTCATGATACGACTTTTAATCTAGTAGTCATATTTTCAGTCGGTTTCATCTTGTTGCATTTCAGTCGTTGCGTACAGGAGCCAACCCGAAATAAGCAGAAGCTTTTCTCATACAAGGGTTATTCGTTTTGCCGTGTAATCCGAAACTATTCGTTCAGTTTAATGCATTCGGTAAAGAACATTGAAAGAACATTCCAGACGTATGGTTCCTGTTCAAGGTCGGTGGTTGATCCTTCCACTCAGTTTTTTATTACAGGGGCCAAACGGCGCTCTGACCGTACACGCCGAGCTACCGTGCCGGCTACCATTCGGCTATCTGTGCACGGCTGACAGCCAGACCCAAACTTCCATACGTCTTCAACCATGTGTGTACAAGCTACAAACGTGCATTCATTATGTATATGCATGCATATCCAAAGGAACTTTGCATCGTATTCAGAATAACACAGGCACTGCAGTATCGTGTTTATCCGCCGACACCGGGCAAGCGACTTTCACCTGTACGGTAATATGCATAAGGATGAATAAGTTCAGGTTGTAGAAGCACGGTTGACGACATATGGAGGTTCAGGCCCGGCCGTGAGTCCTGGACGGATAGCCAAATGGTAAGGTGACCGCTCGTGATAAGCGCGAAATCCGGGTTCGAGTCCCGGTCTGGCACAAATTTTCACTGCCGTCATTCTGTTCTACAGCTGATGGTTGTCCATATTCGCAATTGCGAATACATTTAATGCATTTAATAACGGCTGTAGTCACCGCAGTGCCTGTTCCTTTGAACATGCAAGCACGTCCAGAGGAACTTTGCATCGTATTCAGAATAACACAGGAACTGCAATATCGCATTTTGTTGGTGTTGCTGACGTACGCTGTTGTCGATGTCGCTGATTGGGAATATGTAGTGACATTCAAATATCCAGTTTTCATATTTGGGCACATGTGAATGCACAAGTACGCGACTTCGTGCTAATAAACTACACTCTCGCCGGTAGGATGGTTGGATCATACCTTCTCCCATTCCGCCTCAACGGAAGGGGATATCGCATCTTCGTGGAAAATGCGTTGCCAGAACTGCTGGAGGATGTGCCTCTACATGTTAGACAAAGGATGTACTTCCGGCACGATGGGGCACCAATTCATTTCAGCGTTGCTGTGAGGAATCATCCGAGAGCCGTCTTCGGAAATCGATTTATCGGCCGAGGTGACCCGGTGGCCTGTGTACGAAACCTTTGTGAAAACAAAAGACGACCTCGTTCTATTATTGCCGTCGCTGATGGTACCATCACAGACATGCCAGTATCTTCGAACGTACGTGACAGTCAATGGTTCAACGATGTACTGCGTGCATACACGCCAATGATTGTGCATTCGAGCAGTACTTGTGAATGCTAATGCTTTTTTAATTAGCATGCAAGAACTGCCTTGTGGGTAAATCTTTCTTAGCATCAGAAATTGCTTTCAGGGATACATGTACAATATCTAAATGTATTGTTTTAATGCTGTTTACCTCCTGTAATGATTTGAACCAATAGTTTCGGAACACCCTGTATATTGCAATATCGGTGTTACTCCGATGTCAAGCGTAAATAATATTTTGTGCCATGTGACGGCACAGATATAAGTATCGGTATCCGTGTAGGCTTTTGTACCACATTACAGCACTGGAACCAGCAGCTGTGAGCACTTTCTGCAGTGCCTTTTGCAGCCACCCGTTATTATGAAGAACGGCGAGCATACATACCACGTTCACGGGCCCTTTGGTCCTCAATCACGCCTTCCTCTGGCAGGCGTCGAGAATAGTTTGTATGGGATCGTGGTTCTGTTCCATCAACTACGTACCAGCAAATACCGAAAATTGGTGCAAATTGTTGACTTTAGACATCCTTGGCCTTGGCTGTACCAACTCCAAGTCGAACCCGCGGGTATAACTTGTGGCCACATTCTACGAAACCACATGGACACTATAATTTAACAAATTGACCAATACTGCCTGAATTGAGGTCGACTTTTTGAAGTTGATGATGTTCTTGACTCCTCAGTTATTGATATTAAACGTCGTTCTGAATGAAAAGGATAGGGCTTTCGACAACCTACGCAACACAGAAAATCATTGAAAAAGTTGGTTATTCGGCAATAAGATAATAGAAAATTGAGAGAGAGAGAGAGAGAGAGAGAGAGAGAGAGAGAGAGAGAGAGAGACCAGCCGCTACGTTCACGTCGCAGTACCCTCTGGTCAACAACGCTATCATTTCCGCTTCCTAGTCGTTGGTCGGCGTTACCGTCAGTGGCCACATATAAAGTGCCAGTTAGTCCGTAGTACCGTTATGTGCGCACTGAAGGCGATGGTCATGCGCTGTTAATCACGCAAAAGACTCTGCTTACAAGCTGAGGAATCATATATTCTTCTTTCCGGATGCACGTCGAGTCTGATTTTAACCATCAGAAAATGTATCAAGCGTACCGTCTTAAACATGATACATGCTGCTAGGGTGGATTTATATTCATGTGAATAGGTGGTAAACATGATCTTCTAACTACGTCGACAGGTCCCCGTTGTGCAGACAGTGTTTAGCAAATTTTTAATATTGAGCCTCTCATTCTGCAGCCACCAGTACGCAGTAATGAAATTCTCTGACAGATGAAAAGCTGTGTATGCGCGCGCCTGGGAAACGAACCTGCACCCTTGGCTTCCATAGGCAACTTTGTTATGAATTGCTTTATTCAGGAGGCACCATGGTCTCAAAAGGGACTTCGTTGTGCTGGTGCTTAAATTTTCCTCCAGAAATGCTAGTCCCGCAAAGTATACAGGAGAGTGTCTGTGGAGTTAGGAAAGCTGTAAGGAGGTACAAGCATCATGAATATTTGAACTGCAGCATTGGGTGGAAACCTCAATTGGTGAAAGCGTTTCCGCGTAATACGGAGATACCGGAACGGTTTCTAGACAGACTGGCGCTTGTAAGTTCGTGAAGCTTAATCTTCCTTCCTCTTTTTAACAAGTTTTTAATTGTCGCTCTCTTGTCTGTCCCTCTGTTCGATACAAAGATTGCAGTTGATTTTAAAGTAACTACCCGATGAGATAGACATTTGAAACTTTCAATTTAGCTCGGAGCTGGATGACATAGCAATATTAACTCGCTTTTTTGTCCGGTGTGTGGCGAAGGGTACGAAGGGTACTTTGTTTACCACTGGTACTTTGCCCTTTTCCTGCTTCAGTTGCGAATGTGTCGCAATAAGAATGATTGCCTGATCTCCTTCCTATCTAATTTTTATTTGCACGATCTTTCGCGAGAAATGGTTAGAGGAAACAATATATTGCTTAATTCTGGTGACGATAAACTGAAATGGAGCTGAAATTTACCACATGTCTCTGTTGTAATCTCAACAAAATGATTGTAGCGGATTGAAAACTTCACACACGCAAGACTGAAAAGCAGAAAATATTCATTTAAAAAGCTTTTTAAAGTAAGACATTTGTGTAACGGACTAAATATTACAAAATAATTTCTTCTGGACTCTTATATATTCCTAACCCTACACAGACAGTCCTGAAAATTTGTGCGTGTGAATTTTTAATAGACAAGAAAGTACTCGTAAATTTTAAAACTAAGAACTTGTAACGCATGCAACAGATAATACATCAAAAAAGGTTTTGCATCACCTCGTATCCGAGAGTTCCGCAACTTGTACAGAAAATTGGGATGAAAATCAATGTAAACATCATTTCCACCCTTTCTATTGCTGATGAAAACCACAGATTGCTTGTTGTACCACCATACAGCGAAACCTTCGGAGGTGGTGGTCCAGATTTCTGTCCAGGCCGGTACCTCTAATACCAAGCAGCAAGTCCTCTTGCATTGATACATGCTTGCATTCGTCGTGGTATACTATCCACAAGTTCATCAAGAAACTGTTGGTCCAGATTGTCCCACTCCTCAACGGCGATTCAGCGTAGATCCCTTAGAGTGGTTGGTGGGTCACGTAGTCCATAAACAGTCCTTTTCAATCTATACCAGGCATTTTCGATAGGATTCATGTCTGGAGAACATGCTGGGCACTCTAGTCGAGCGATGACGTTATCCTGAAGGAAGTCATTCACAAGATGTGCACGATGGGGGCGCTTATTGTCGTCCATGAAGACGAATGTCGATATGGTTGCATTATCGGTTGGAGATCGGCATTCACGTATCGTACTGCCGTTACGGCGCCTTCCATGACCACCAGCGGCGTATGTCAGCCCCACATAATGCCACCCCAAAACAGCAGGGAGCCATGCTGCACTCGCTGGACGGTGTGTCTAAGGCCTTCAGCCTGACCGTGTTGCCTCCAAACACGTCTGCGGCGATTGTCTGGTTAAAGGCATATGCGACACTCATCGGTAAATAAAACGTGATGCGAGTCCTGAGCAGTCCATTCGACATGTTATTGGCTCCATCTGTACCGCGCTGCATGGTGTCTGGGTTGCTAAGATGGGCCAGGTCATGGACGTCGGGAGTGAAGTTACGCATCATGCAGCCTATTGCGCACATTTAGAGTCGTAACACGACGTCCTGTGGCTGCACGAAAAGCATTATTCAACATGGTAGCGTTGCTGTCAGGGACCCTCTGAGCCATAATCCGTAGCGGTCATCCACTGCAGTAGCATCCCCTGGGCGGCATGAGCGAGGCACGTCATCGACAGTTCTTGTCTCTATCTACTCTATATCCGAACAACATTGCTTCGGTTCACTCTGAGACGCCTGGACACTTCCCTCGTTGAGACCCATTCCTGGCACAAAGTAACAATGTTGACACGATCGAATCGCGGTATTGGCCGTCTAGGCGTCGCTGAACTACAGTCAACACGAGCCGTTTACATCCTTTCTGGTGGCAAGACTGAAACTGATAGTTGTCGGACCCACTCCGTCTAATAGACGCTGCTCATATATGCTTGTTTATATATCTGGGCGGGTTTAGTGACCTCTGAACAGTCAAAGGGACTGTCTCTGTGATACAATATCCACAATCAACGTCTATCTTCAGGAGTTCTGGGAACCAGTGTGATGCAAAACTTTTTTAGATGTGTGTGTAGTAAGGAGTATGGAGAGTAGCGGTCTTTGAGAAAAATCGCAGAAAAATTCATATCGTTTGCAATGCAATAAAATTGTTACTGGCTTCGGTGAAGTATTCATGCATTAGTTCTCTATTGCTTGCGATCCAGGATTTTCGTTTTAAGTTTTAAAAGTATTCTGATAGCTATTAAACATTCACAGTCACAAATGTTCGATGCTCTCTGTATTGTGTGAGGAATCTATGTGGGACTAGGAGAAATTCTTTTATACCTATTGGTCCATTTCGAAAAGTGTTACATTAAAAAGTTTTTATTTAAATAATTATTTTACTTCTGAGTTACCATGGAGTTATGTACAATCAAAATAAATGGTTGCACGACGACCAGTGTGTTTCCCTACAAAAGCAGTATGCCTAGTCTCCGTAAATTACATACTTATTAGACGTTTCGCGACCCTTTCTGCATGTTTGTTAGCTCCTTTCTGTTGAGTTTGCAGAGCTCACCACTGCCGTCAAACTAAGCAACCTTAAAGCGGCTAGACTCATATGGAGGTAGCGAATGCGCGAGCCGACGACCCCCTTCTGGACGATAGTGTCAGGTACGTACACAGAGTGACTCGTGATCTGTGGGATCTGACTACGTTACCAGCTTGACTGCCTTGCATGGCGCGACCCAGTCTCAGGAGCGACCGCGACATCAGGCGGCTGTCAGAGCCAGCATTGCTACCCATCGTTCATTGAGTTCCTGAAGTGCTAAGCGGCATAACGTACATGAACCTATTGGAACATGTGTGAAAGGCTTTCTTGCACTGCAGACAGCGTTGCTTTACTGGCGCGATCATTCATCATCGTATCATCCACAAGTGGTAATTCATTGATCCGCTTCTCGCTAGCATTTTTCAAGTAGCCAGCACATCTGAATTTCGGACTCAGGTAGACGTCATCGAGACTGTTACAGCAAATGTGTGTTCCCCTTGCAGGTATGCCGTGTCTTAATAAACACTCCACGCATTATTTATAAACGCTGTTTAGTTACAAAAATTACTTGAGCAGTTAATTACAAGTAAGAATAGTGGAAATGTTTAGCAGGCATAATTTTTCCGTGAATTTACGATTGAAAGCGGGTCAGAGAGAGAGAGAGAGAGAGAGAGATAGAGATAGAGATAGAGAGAGAGAGAGAGAGAGAGAGAGAGGAGCAGTTACGTCGCTGAGCTACCATGACAGTAGACTACAGGTGAAGTCGACGGCTAATGACAGATGCGTTCGCAGGCGCTAATAAATTGTCTAGACATAGTGCAAACACCGTGGTTGCCATTAATCATGTTATATCCGCATGAGTTGTTTGCAAAAGTCTTGTTGAATGTGGAAGCTCTTTCAAGAGGTCATTAATGCGTGTATACGGACCAGGTATTGTGAAGACAGTTCTCTGGCGTGCTCGTAACTGTACCAATATTCATACAGTTCGTCGCTGATGTTCTTTTGGACATCACTGTAATACTGTACTGGGAAAGAAGACCTCTACTCTTTCTGCTGCAGTACTTTTTTTTCTGTTTTCAGCGCCAAGCACAAATAGTCGAGGGCTTTTCTGAGCTGTTCGAACTAAACAAAATAAATGACTGTTCGAATAAATAAAATGTAAAAAATCTGACCCAAATATCATCCTTTTTCCTAAGGGTGTTAGTTTTTCATGCCATAAGAGAGCATGATACTTATATTCAAGTTATTGCAATCTGACGTAGCTGACTGCGGGAAACAGAAATGTTAACAACTAGGTTTACGTGTTTTATGTTTTTCCAATTTTTCTGGTCCACTAAATTGTTTGGAAAGACGCATAGATACGAGTACGCTGCGCGGGTTGCATAATCAACGCCTCTGGGGTGAGCATGTTGGAACCGCCACATTCGCCTTCTGCGGAACGTGAGTTTGCTTCTCTGCCGGAAGACTTTGCTATTAATTACATGATATGTATTCGCAATTGCGAATATGGACTACCATCAGCTATACAATGGAATGACGACTATGAAAATTTGTGCCGGACCGGAACTCCATGCCGGATTTACCGGTTATCGCGAGCTGTCGCCTTCATACCATTTGGCTATCCGAGTACGAAAGTCACTTGCCCGGTGTCGGCGGATAAGTATGATATTGCAGTGCCTTTGTTATTCCGAATTAGGATGTAATGTTCCTTTGGACATAACAGCAATACCCTATCGCATTGCTATTAACCGTTGTCAGGGTGCGCTCCGAAACAATGAGGAGGTGGTTCGACTCAAGAAGACAGACCTGCTCTTTCTGCTTCATTACTGTTTCTTCTATTTGCAGCACCAAGCACAAATACTCAGAAATAAATCAGTAATATGCAGTCTACAAGTCACATTTAAGGAATCCAAGGATCTATTAAATGTTAATCTTTTTAGATCACTTTTGGCACTGGCACATTGTCAGGACAATTTGTTACAACTTGTCTTTGGACTTAATTTTACTTTTGAGGCGTCACTTATTTTGACCGGGCGGTTCTAGGCGCTTCAGTCTGGAACCGCGCGACCGCTACAGTCTCAGGTTCGAATCCTGCCTCGGGCATGGATGTGTGTGATGTCCTTAGGTTAGTTAGGTTTAAGTAGTTCTAAGTTCTAGGAGAATGATGACCTCAGGAGTTAAGTCCCATAGTGCTCAGAGCCATTTGAACCTTTTTTAGCTTATTTTGAAATCACTTGTTTAAAGAAAACTAGAATAAAGCCAAAGCGGCAAACAAGTTAAAACATTGCTTGTCTCTTGGACCACTCAGTTTTCAGTAACGATGCCGTATGCGTAATTACAATCAAACTACAGTGACAGTGTTGTACGGAGAATAGCTACAATTCGTGAAACTGTAATAATTTATGATTATGATTATTATTGTAATAATAACAATAATAAATCATTGCAACGAGGAGACAATGGCAGCATACATTGAAAGAGGAAGGAATAGACGATAGGTCCACAACGTGTGGGGATCATTAGGAGACAGTGTTACCGTTTGTATCTTGATGTAAAACATTGCAACCTACGGAATGTTTTTTTTTTTTTTTAAAAAAAAAAAGACATGATGAGGGGGCCATAATAAGCCACGACAAGTACCTGACAGCAGAATCAGTTACTGAAGACTTCTCTGCATAGTAGTGGAACGATCCTATCACTGTTGCTGAAAACGAAAAGTTAAAAATTTGCTGGAATCTCAACACCATAATCAGTGAAACTACCCACTGTAATTGATTTGACAAAAGTGGTGAATAAAGCTGACCAAGTCACTCAGCACCCACAATGTGCAAACCACCTGTAATGAGAAGGTGGCCGAATGCAGGATTCTGACTGATGAGGTAGAACCCACGTTGAAACAGAAATATATGGTTGTGGTTTCTGAGCTAATATCGAACGCAGGAGTTATCTGAAAACTGTTTGTTGAGAGCCCACGGGACCTAAAACCTACATCCTGCGCCCTGTTGGCAACTGCAGAGGGCACTTGTATTGAGCACCTGAAAGATACTCTCTGAGTACTTCAACAACATAGTTAACATAATAATAACTTGTTATTTAAGCTGTTAGTGTATATATACGATGTACGAAAGTGTGAGTCAACAAATTTTATTATCATTATTACTATTATTTTATCTATCTGCTGGGAAGATTCAACATTAAGCTTAACGGATATTATGTCACTACAAAACGATATTAAAGAAATGTCTCAATACTTTCCTTTTTTATTTTCTGTATAATTACCGTTTTCAGCGTGTAGTATTTCTACAGTTCTTCAAATCCTGCTACAGTTATTGTGCGATACGTAGTTACGTCAGTACTATTTGCTCATAACGAGAACCAAAGCGGAGTCCCAAATGCGCGGAAATTACGTGGCTCGAGCAAATTGAAAAGGCAGGTGAGTAGCATTAGAGCGTTAGTCATTCTGTGTTCTGAGTCCCGCACACATTCACCTCTTGCGCAGCGAGCTGTTGAAACAGGCAGCTACGAACAAAAGGCTGCGAGCATTTCTCGCGACCATTGCGCACTAAAGCCGTAAAAAAGTGCGAGCGCTTTGCAGAAGTCTACGTATTATACTGGCGTGTGGAAGTGCCTGGCCGACATCTGCACGAACAGTACCAGCATGGGAAGAACCGGGATGAGGAGGGGAAGCGGGGGGGGGGGGGGGGGGGAGGATGGGAGGGGGGCAGAATCTCTCCAATGTGCACGGGATTAACCTTACTTCACACCTCTTCCATGGGGCTGTTTATCGACAACGTGCTTCACGTTGTACTCATGTGAGTTCGTCATTTTTACTCAATTAACCTATGAGTGACGAATGAGAAATATGCGACTTGCAAGTTGATAGAACACATTCAAACCATCCCGGGTGGTTCCCACGGCGTAACCCTCTACTGAAAGTTCTAGCAACCTGACTCATCTTCCCTCTACGACTAGTTTATTGATTAAAATTATCCCGTGATTCCCGTTTTGCCCAGTTGTAACATCATTGTCATTAATATCTGCGTCTGTGTACAACAACAATAGAGTAAAACTGGATAATAAATAATACCAACAAAATAACCACAGAAAGTGAAAACAGATGCACAATAGCGACTAACCATCGCTGACACGTGTGTGTGATCAAGATAGTTGTTTCGATGGATCACACACAGTTGATCAGATGTTAAAAACAGATGGTACACAACACATACTGTTCCTGTATGAAACTATAGTATCAACAAATTTATTAGCCATTCCGTGAAAAATGAAGGTTCTGTTACGTCTGTAATGCATCCACTTCCTTTGTTTAATGGCAAATCAATACAGCTGGCATCATCAAGCCTTCTCTGTATATAGTGTCATATTTAGGTCTATCAGTTTTTTATTTACGTACTAATCTTTCAATGGAAATTATTCATATTTCAACTCCGTAACCAGGGAATGAGCCTTATGTAGAAACTGAGAAATATGTGGCGCATTTTTTCTCTCGCACTGGATATTTCAGGGCGCGCCCTTCGCCAACCTAAAATCGATTGCAGATACTTCAGAGGAAAACTGCTTTGTAAAAAATAAACTACAATTTTACGTGATAAAAGTTGGATCTGGAGTAACATAAGACACACTTTCGGACAACGTAAAATTGCTCGAAGTTATCCGTCCGTTTCAATACCGGTCTTTTTACCTGTGTTTACTTTATCAGTTGTCGTCCCCGTGGTCCAGGTTTTTGAATTTGGTTTCCCTTTTACGAATTATCCCTGCTTTGCTGACGTATTCTATATCGGACTTAATAGATTTCGTGGGCGATATCTGCCATGAACTATCCCACTGGACCGGACGTGAGAGCACTAGATGTTCACATACACTAATTTGACAGCAAATTAACTCGAATCCGATAAACACTTTCATTTAAAAGACGAAGTATTGATTGTTGTTGATGAAAACAGTGATAAAGATTCATCGCTTACTATCGTAATACTCCGACTAAATAAAATACAATTTGAGTAACGTAATCTGTGATCAAACGGAATCGCTTGATTTACTTCACAATAACATTGCTTGTTTTTTTTTTATTTTGGCATTTTTCTGGTGATTTTTGTTTGTCTAGGACTCTCTCACCCTAGTTCATTACACTGGTGTGCAATGCGTAAGGACGAAAGTAGCTTATGCATGATTTGTCGCTGCCAAATAATCACAGCTCGATGAAACTTGGACAATACGTACAAAGAACTGTTACAATATAGTACAGAAGGTAATTGAAAGAAATACATAAATGGACAAATAGAAATTCATGGTAGTTCTCTGGACATTAGAGAAGGCGGGATATGATTCTTAATAGGGTGTGTGGTCACCAAGAATGGCAGTGGATGCTCTGCAACGTAGTCACGTGCTGAACGTACCCTTATATGGCGAGAGGTGGAATACGTAACGCTCCCAAAAACACTGTCGAACACGATCGTTTTGGTGGTCCAGGTGGTCTGCTGTGGGGAGGTATAATGTTGCACGAGTGTGCTGACCTCAAAATATTTTAACACATTACACTCACTTGCAACTTTATCGCGACACTGTACTCATTGCCCATGTGCGTGTTTTCAGAGGTGCATTCGGCCCTGGCTTCATTTTCGTAAACAACAATCCGCCATCACATAGAACAGAGCAGGTGGAGCAGCTCTTGGAACGAGGAGATACTCGGTGAGTAGACTGGTCTGTCCGTTCCACGACTTAAATTTCACCAGGCACGTGTGATATTCGTTGAGGAGACATATACCAGCACCTCCACGTGCAGGAATGACCATCCAGCAGTTGTCAACTGCACTGGTGTAGAAATGAAATGCTCTAGTGCAAGAACTCATCAGGCTTGTAACCAGCATGGTAGCACGTTGTAGAGAATGCATTGCCGTTTGTGGTGATCACACAACATATTAAAAACCACGTCCCGCCTTCCGTAATGTCCAAGCGACCATCATCAATCACGGTGACTTTAGAGTAATTTCTCTCTACGTCCCAGTGCGTATTTCTTTCAATTACAATCTGTACCGTACTGTAGCAGTTCTTTCTGAGCACAGTCCAAATTTCAGCGAGCTATGTTGCTTGGTAGAGGCACATCAAGCAAAAATTACTTTCATCTTAAGTTTCGCACGCCAGTATATTACAAACACCATCTGCATGCGAAAGTCAATGGCCTTTCCGCAGTGGTAACACCGGTTCCCGTCAGATCACCGAAGTTAAGCGCTGTCGGGCTGTGCTAGCTCTTGGATGGGTGACCATCCGGTCTGCCGAGCGCTGTTGGGAAGCGGGGTGTACTCAGCCCTTGTGAGGCAAACTGAGGAGTTACTTGGTTGAGAAGTAGCGGCTCCGGTCTCGGAAACTGACACAAGGCCGGGAGAGCGGTGTGCTGACCCCATGCCCCTCCATATCCGCATCCAGTGACCACTGTGGGCTTGAGGATGACACAGCGGGCGGGCGGTACCTTTGGGCCTTCATGGCCTGTTCGCGAGGAGGATCTGCATGCGAACAAAATCAGCAAATTGTGAGGGCTCCGAACGTCATTTAGATACGCTGAATTATACATCTAACTGGCGATCAACTTAAATTAAAATCGTATGAAACTTAATTTTGATTCATAAGATGCTTACAGTTCTGGGCTTTTTTGATGCCATGAGAACAGAATACGGTTGTCGTCACTTTGAATAGATGCCATAAGCTAATCCCGTTGCCGCTATGAGCTATAAATTCTTTACGTCAAAAGAAAGCTAAATATTCATTACCGACCGTTATTTACTTGTCCCAAAGTCCTTGGAAAAAGATCGTTTCTAATTTGTATAATTTCGTCCATGAAATTATGTGGACACTGCATAATTGGGCTAGACGAATGAAATTGAGAGATACTAAAGTTGCGGTTAGTCTAAAAAAACAAACCTCATGAATGGTATTAACTATTTCTTGGATCTAAAATATTTTGCTTTGGTTGATGTATTCGCTGCGTCGATCTTGCGGAAATTGGAAGCTTCTGTATGAAGCATGAACCAGTGTTCAAGTATGAGAACTGTACCTCAGACTACGAGAGAGGAGCGTCTAGATTTATGCTTCCATAGCTGTAACTTATGATGAATATTTCTCCCATTCCTGTTTATATATTTGCTATATTAGAGAAAATATAATAATGTCTCATTTTTCAGGGCCCTTCCGGAGATTGATTTGCAATGAGGCATCCATCAAAAGTTGAATGAAATGCTGAATAGCCATCCGCTGAATTCCGGGAAGAGACACAACGTATCCATTAACGTAGGTAAGTGGCACTTCGAAGAATTCATAAATGCAGTAATAAGATTATAGCAATGTTCAGAACCAAGTGGAAAGCATAGTCAGCAACATTTACGAACAGCAGTAAACATTTTCTGGCTGCACATGTGCTTCCGAACATACTCTAAATGGAAATCTCAGATAGGACAGTGCAAGAGACATTGAATAGCGTTCAAGAGGAGTTTCATTCATCCACTCATTTATCAGTATTTCTCATTCTAGATGCTGATACTTTGGACTGAGCAGCGGGTAAGGTGCTGTATAATCTAATTAACAACTCGAATATATGTTAACTACTGCCATATCTCTGACAGTAGTCACTTTCTTCACTTCATATACAGTGTAACAGCCGTGGCAGCATATCTTGCGTATTCGCACTCTGGCAGACGAAGTGAGCATCTTAAGGCTGGACGTGCCTGGTCCAAGCGAAATTTCGAAATGTTAGCTGCAGTTGTAGTTTTAAAATCACATGTGATAGTGCAGCAGTATGCGCAATTTCATTTTAAACAGTGACAGCAGTCGTTTTAGTTATTAGTTGTATGTACAAAAAAGCTTGACCGCAGTCAAGTGAGGAGAACAACCGTTAGGAGGACGAGATACTTGAATAGTGTACGATCTCTTCAGCGCGGACACACATCAGGCTTGAACTCGTAGGGGAATTGGCGAAATGCCGCGAGTCACATGGATAATGGGCAAGGGTCACTATGCTCGTAGTGTGTGTGAAAAGGTTGAGAATTTGGGGGTGACGGGAGGCGAACTAGGTTAGTTCGTGCAGTGGCGCTGACCGCCGTGTCCAGATGGCGCAGTGGTCACCGCGTCTGGCTAGTAAGGAGGAGACCTGGATTTTAATCCCGATCCGGTTTACATTTTCAACCTTCCCAATTGATTTAATCAATGTCCACTTGCAATCAATTTCTGTAATTTCTTTGTGTTTTAAACTTTTTGGTCTTGTTCGGTATATACAAGACTGCATTAGATTACTACATATTGGGAAAGCTTCGAAATTAATTTTGTTTGTTAAAATAGACGTAGTTATTCTTGTTGAGCACCAATGGAGAAATGGGAAGGTTATCTTATTAGCATAGGCGGCAGTCAAATGATAACTGAGCGTGTAGGGAACAAAGTAAGTAAACATTATTATTTCAAGAGCTATTGTCTTAACTTCTAGCACATTTATCCTACCGAGAAGACGTCAATGCATTCATGAAGAAATGTTTGTGATTGCCTACGGAACTCTGGCTCTACCCTGGGTTGCAATGCTTCGTCCGAAGAAAACCGACGACTCCAGAGAGAGATCGAAAATGTGTAACGGTTTCGCAGCGAAATGTCTGCAGCTTACTCGAAACAACCTTGGCAACATGTGGGTACGCATTATCCTGCAACAGCATGATGCCGTTCATCAACCCGCTGGTCATTCGCTTTCTGAAGGACAGCGCCACAAGTAATGTACAATGGTACAGGGACACTTGACAAAAAATGAGGTGCCCCATGAAGTCCAAAACGCCCGGCAATGTTGCAGGATAACATTCACCCATACTTCGCCAAAGTCGTTTCGACCAGATTGTAGAAGTTTCGCTGGAAAACCCTTACACATCCTCCATACAGTGACGATCTCTCCCCCATGCGATTTCTATTTTTTTTGGAATCTTAGAGAAAGACATTGGTGTTCATCGATTTGCTTCGGACGAAGAGGAACACGCCAATCAAGGTTCCACAACACCCGCAACCATTTTTCCATGAAAACACTGACCGTCTTGTTCCACAAGGGGATACATGTATTAACAGTCAAAACAATTACTTTTAAAATAATAGTTTACTTACTTTCTTCCATCTGTCTCGTTTTCTTTTGATTACCCCTTATATGTGAAAAATTTGACAATTCTGGTTGCGTGTCTCGTAAGGAAATTGAACGATGAGTATTACTTGTTAAAGGGCTCGGTGGCTAGTTCTCAAGAGCGCTAGAGTTGCAATCCCAGTCTAGTCCCCTCCCCTCCAATACAGGAAGTCAGAGAAGGGCGTGCTGGGCATATGGCTCGTTGATATCAGAGGTGCGAAGCAGTTAGGGAAAGGGCTAGAAACCTACATCTTGATGCCCGGGAACAGTTTTAGAACCTCTTCTTCAGAACAGCGTAGTATCTTAACGACTGTGCGACGTTGCTAGTTTCATGACTTCGGTTGTTTCTGTAAATAATTTTAGGCACATAATGGATCCCAGATCAGTTTCACCTTAATAACCTAATTTTTCTTTTCATTATGTTGTCACTTTTAACAACATTTTTTCATTGTAGGATCGTTCAGTAAATAATGCTCCACAATTTTTTTCCCAGAACACAGTTATTCTTGAGAGATTTAGGTGATAATGTAACTTTTCATGTATTGTTGTTGTTTTTGTTGTTATGGTCTTCAGTCCTCAGACTGGTTGGATGCAGCTCTCCTTGCTACTATATCCTGTTCAAGCTGCTTCATCTCATAGTACATACTGCAGCCTACATCCTTCTGAATCTGCTTAGTGTATTCATCTCTCGGTTTCCCTCTACGATTTTTACCCTCCACACTGCCGTCCAATACTAAACTGGTGATCCTTTGATGCCTCAGAACATGTCCTACCAACCGATCCCCTCTTCAAGTCAAGTTGTGCCACAAACTCCTCTTCTCCCTACTCCTGTTCTCAACACCTCCTCATTAGTTATGTGATCTACCCATCTAATCTTCAGCATCCTCGAAAGCTTCTATTCTCTTCTTGTGTAAACTACTTATCGTCCACGTTTGACTTCCATACAAATACTTTCAGAAACGACTTCCTGACACTTAAATCTACACTCGATGTTAACAAATTTCTCTTCTTCACAAACGCTTTCATTACCATTGCCAGTCTACATTTTATATCCTCTCAACTTCGACGATCATCAGTTATTTTGCTCCCCAAATAGCAAAACTCCTTTACTACTTTAAGTGTCACATTTCCTAATCTAATTCCCGCAGCATCACCCGACTTACTTCGACTACATTCCATTATCCTCGTTTTGCTTTTGTTGATGTTCATCTTATATCCTCCTCTCAAGACCGTATCCATTCCTTTCAACTGCTCTTCCAAGTCCTTTGCTGTCTCTGACAGAATTACAATGTCATCGGCGAACCTCAACGTTTTTATTTCTTCTCCATGGATTTTAATTCCTACTCCGAAATTTTCTTTTGTTTCCTTCACTGCTTGCTCAACATACAGATTGAATAACATCGGGGAGAGGCTACAACCCTGTCTCACTCTCTTCCCAACCACTGCTTTCCTTTCGTGCCCCTCGACTCTTATAACTGCCATCTGTTTTCTGTACAAATTGTAAATAGCCTTTCGCTCCCTGTATTTTACCCCTGCCACCTTCAGTATTTGAAAGACAGTATTCCAGTCAACATTGTCAAAAGCTTTCTTTAAGTCTACAAATGCTAGAAGCGTAGGTTTGCCTTTCCTTTGTCTATCTTCTAAGATAAGTCGTAGGGTCAGTATTGCCTCGCGTGTTCCAAACTGATCTTCCTCGAGGTCGGCTTCTACTAGTATTTCTATTCGTCTGTAAAGAATTCGCGTTAGCCGTGGCTTATTAAACTGATAGTTCGGTAATTTTCACATCTCTCAACACCTGCTTTCTTTGAGATTGGAATTATTACATTCTTCTTGAAGTCTGAGGGTATTTCGCCTGTTTCATACATCTTTCTCACCAGATGGTAGAGTTTTGTCAGGACTGGCTCTCCCAAGGCTGTCAGTAGTTCTAATGAAATTTTGTCTACTCCTGGGGCCTTGTTTCGACTGAGGTCTTTCAGTGCTCTGTCAAACTCTTTACGCAGTATCATATCTCCCATTTCATCTTCATTTAGGTCCTCTTAGATTTCGGTAATGTTATCCTCAAGTACATCGCTCTTGTATAGACCCTCTATATACTCCTTCCACCTTTCTGCTGTCCCTTCTTTGCTTAGAACTGGGTTTCCATCTGAGCTTTTGATATTCATACAAGTAGTTCTCTTTTCTCCAAAGGTCTCTTTAATTTTCCTGTAGGCAGTATCTATCTTACCCCTAGTGAGATAAGCTTCTACATCCTTACATTTGTCCTCTAGCCACCCCTGCTTAGCCATTTTGCACTTACTGTCGATCTCATTGTTGAGACATTTGTATTCGTTTTTGCCTGCTTCATTTACTGCATTTTTATATTTTCTCCTTTCATCAATTAAATTCAATATTTCTTCCGTTGCCCAAGGATTTCTACTAGCCCTCGTCTTTTTACCTACCTGATCCTCTGGTGCCTTCACTACTTCATCCCTCAAAGCTGCCCATTCTTCTACTGTATTTCTTTTCCTCATTCCTGTCAGTTGTTCCCTTATGCTCTCCTTGAAACTCTGTACAACCTCTGGTTTAGTCAGATTATCCAGGTCCCATCTCCTTAAATTCCTACCTTTTTGCAGTTTCTTCAGTTTTAATCTACAGTTCATAACCAATAGATTGTGGGCAGAGTCCACTGGAAATGTCTTACAATTTAAAACCTGGTTCCTAAAATCTCTGTCATACCATTATATAATCTATCTGAAACCTATCAGTATCTCCAGGCTTCTTCCATGTATACAACCTTCTTTTATAATTTTTGAACTAAGTGTTTGCTGTGATTAAGTTGTGCTCTGTACAAAATTCTACCAGGTTGCTTCCTCTTTCATTTCTTACCTCCAATCCATATTCACCTAAAACGTTTCCTTCTCTCCCTTTTCGTACTACCGAATTCCAGTCACCAATGATTATTACGTTTTCGTCTCCCTTAACTATCTGAATAATTTCTTTTATCTCATCATACATTTCATCAATTTCTGCGTGATCTGCAGAGCTAGTTGGCATATAAACTAGTACTACTGTAGTAGGCGTGGGCTTCGTGTCCATCTTGGCCACAGTAATGCGTTCACTATGCTGTTTGTAGCATCCTATTTTTTTTATTCATTATTAAACCTACTCCTGCATTGTATTTATAACCCTATATTTACCTGACCAAAAGTCTTCTTCCTCCTGCCACCGAACTCCGCTAATTCTTTCTATATCTAACTTTAACCTATCCATTTCTTTTTTTTTAATTTTCTAACCTACCTGTCTGATTAAGGGATCTGACATTCCACGCTCCGATTCGCAGAACGCCAGTTTTCTTTCTCCTGATAACAGCGTCCTCCTGAGTAGTTCCCGCCCGGAGATCCGAATGGGGGACTATTTTACCTCCAGAATATTTTACCCAAGAGGACGCTACCATCATTTAACCATACAGTAAAGCTGCATGCTCGGGAAAAATTACGGCTGTAGTTCCCCCTTGCTTTCAGCCGTTCGCAGTACCAGCAGAGTAAGGCCATTTTGGTTAGTGTTACAAGGCCAGATCAGTCAATCATCCAGACTGTTGCCCCTGCAACTACTGAGAAGGATGCTGCCGCTCTCGAGGGACCACACGTTTGTCTGGCCTCTCCACAGATACCCCTGCGTTGTGGTTGCACCTACGGTACGGCTATGTGTATCGCTTAGGCACGCAAGCCTCCCCGCCAACGGCAAGGTCCATGGTTCATAGGGGGGATTTCGTGTATATGTACTGTTTTTCTATATACATGAATATGTATATGTACATTTTTCCTACATACATAGTCTTCACCAGGTTGTGTAACTAAACGCCAGCGTTACAAAGAGTATGTATTCCCTGTTGGTTAAAGCTCTTGTTCTATGCTCGTAACCATATTTTCACTGCATGAGTTACGCCGTCATCATCTTCAGACTGTCCCGTAATGGTCCAGACCGACAGAAATCCGAGAGTGCCAGGTCTGTACTCTATGTCGGATGACATAGTGGTGTCCAACCTAATTTGGTGATATACTTGCAAGTTCTGTGGTGTCACTTGTTTTAGACCCGAAGTTATGAAGCAGGTTATCGTCACGTGTACCAGTTCATGACAGAAACGCCTCTCCATTGGCCTCAAACTGCTCCAGTAGTTAAGATGAAGTGGCTTTTCTTTGAATATTGCAGCGTCTCGTGAGCATTCGTGTATCCATCTTGTGCTCGCCTTTGATTATGATAGTCTGTCATTGCACAAGGTGTAGAGCCTTAAGGCGAGTTGTGTTGATCCGGTCTGCACGAATAATGGCAATACCACGGTTTGTCGAGTCCGGAACAGTGCTTGTGACAGGACGCCTCAAACGTGGTCGAGCATGGAGCTCATTTTCTGCAGTTTCTGGCGTATTATTTCTCTATACTGACCGCCCAACAGTTTTATCAACTACATCGTTACGGTACGCTGCACACAAACGTTTGTACATGTTCACCAATGTTACTTTCGTCGCAGCCGAGAATCAATTACAGCACTTTCCTTGTGACGAACGTCTTGCGTAGATGCCATTTTGATGGTTCACCACGGCTCTGACACCTGTCGAACCTGTTCGAAACTTCGCGCATCAAATTTGAACCACCTAAAAGAACGTTTTTCTGTGTAATATTAACGACTGTAAAATTTTATTGGTCCATTATTTACTGAACGAGCCTAGTATATGAGAACGTTAAATAATGAAAGCACTAGTATCAAATTTGTTTTCCGATCTAAATATTTATTCTTGAATAAGTAAGTTGTACATAAATGCACATGCACACTTTTGATACTTAATTATTTTGTCTTTCCGGCTGATTATTTTAGCTGCAGTTGTGACAGACTGTTGCTGATTAGTCAAAGTCAAGGGTCTGATCGCTGCGCTACCCCGCTCGGTGCAGTTGTGATCTGAGGATCTTGTCAAATTCCGAAAAACGGTTAGTAAATAAAAGTTGCAGTAAGACGTCGTCAAAGAAAGTTTTTAATCTCAACACAGAGTTTCTTTTCTAAGAACAGATTTATTTTCCTTCAGATTTTAGTTTCTACAGAAATACTATTTTTTTCTTGCTGAAATTATAATACAGTGTTCAAATGTCTGAATTTGTACTAAAACCAAAAGGTAGTTAATAATGTTATAACGAAGGAAAAGTCACTTTAATTCCACAGGAGATACTTTATCGGTACGTCTTTTAAATACAAAAATTAATTCAAACATATTTAGACATATTAATGTAATAGAAATGAAGATGTGCAGCAATAAGAGGGAAATTACAGCGAGGATATCTCAAGCCAAACTAGTTTCAGACAACATTAACTCCTGTAATGGTCAGAGAAAATCCAGAAGTTAGAGATAAAATGCTCCTGCCCTTCCGATGATCGAACTGATTCAATTCCATTAATTACAGAGGGAGATGGACTACGAAACATAATTCACCTTGGCATTTTTCGTAATACAAGTCATTGCCAAATAAGGAAAAAGCGATAAGTGGTAGCAGATATTGTAGGATCGACCGAGGATTGATCGTTTTGGTGGTCCAGGTGTTGTATTATAGGATATTCGGCGAATGGACTGGCCTGTTCCGTTCCCCCGACTTCAGTCCCATCGGGCACGTGTATGATGTGTTGGGGAGACGTATTTCCGCGCTCCACTTGCACCAACGTCCATCCAACAGCTGTTGACGAACTGATGGAAGAATGGAACGCCCCACCACAAGCAGTCCCTACCAACCTTATGACCAACAAGGGAGCACAAGATTAGTTACTGTCTTTGAATAAAAGAGTCAGCCCTGTTCGTCTCCTTGCCTATTTCTTTTAGTTACTTTGTGTCTCATACTGCAGCAGTTCTGTCTGTGTGTGGTCCATATTTCATTACGCTGTGTTACTAGGCAGTGACATATCATGCGAAAGTTACTTTCGTCATTAAGTTTTGAACACCAGTGTATTATAAACACAATTTGTTTGCGAACAGAATCGGCAAATTGTAAAGGACTCCGAACATCATTTAGGTATAATGCATTAGTCGTCTAATTGGCCATCAGCTTAAATTTTAAAAAATAATTTGATTCATAAAATGCATATAATTGTGACGCAGACTTGTCTGACACCATGTTAGCCTCCGAGAATCAATTATTCGTAGTTCATTACCCTGTGGCATGGCGAGAGCAGAGGAGGTGGGAGACATGGACAGTGACATATAAATCGATGAAGCGAGTTTTTTCCCCTTCCTTTTTCTCCCTCAGTCTTTTTGATTGCTTGATGCGACCCGACCCTAATTCATCTCCTTCACTACAGAGGAGTTTTTGCACTCTACTTAAATTATTTGTTAGATCTTTCTATAGCAACACATCTGAAACAGTTCTATTCGCTTCTTTTACTGCTTTCCTCACAGTCCATGATTCACTACTATATCATCTTCTGCTCCAAACGAATATTCTCAGAAATTCATTCTTCAGACTTGTTCGATACTAGTGCATTTTTTCCCCCTAGAATGCTCTTTGCTTGTACTAATCTGCTTTAAAGTCTCTTTTGGTTGGTCGGTTAGCAGAAGGTACCTAAATTTCTTCACTTTGTCTACCTTTTGGTTCTTAATTTTGAAATTAAGTTTATCGCTAGTCTCATTTCTGCTACTCTTCATTACTTTCGTTTTTCTTCGGTTTACTCTGTCTCTAGTGTGTGCTCAGTACGAAGTTCATTCCATTCAACAGGTCCTGCAGTTCGTTCTCATTTTCACTAAGGAGAGCAATGTCATCAACGAATCTACTTAGCTGCTTAAATAAAGAAGCGGCAGGTTTCAGCTATTGGCAATAACGAGCGGAGGGATGGCAACTTGCTGGTCACATCTCCCACAATCACAAATATCTCCTCGCAGTGCCTTGGAGGCAGCTGTCAGCCAATCGGAACAGGGCCAAGGCCTAATCCGTGAGTGGCGTTTACATTTTGTTTCTTCGATGTGTAGATTGAACAGTAGATGCGAAAGGCTGCAGCCCCGTCTTAAACCTACACGAGTCTCTTGTAGAAGACGTACGAGTAAATTGACCTTGAACAATTACAGGAGCGTAGACTGAAACGGCATTGGCGCATGAGGGGAATGGGGAAAAAAACATCATTGTCCAGTGAGAGCATGGGAATAACATCGGCAACCGAAGGAAGGAAGGAGGAAAGAAAGAAAGAAAAAGAAGAAGAAGATCGGAGACTGCCCTGGACAACGCTATTAATAATAGATGGAAAGAGATATATATTCGTATAAGCCACATATAATCTATCTGATATCAATACCACCTAGGCGCGCCATAAATAGAAATCGGATAAAAACTGCGTGTACCAGGAGTTGTCCCGGTGACAATGCGGGTTCGACCATATAGTGAACAGTTTGCGAACGTTAATTGCTGTTACAGGACTGGAATTTTCGGCAGAAAATAACGCAGGTAGACTGAAACGTTGCGTAGTCCATATATGAATGTTACTGGTTGACCGTATACGAAACTGAGATATGACTACTGAGGGAAGAGGAAGAAAGAATGGAAGCATTTCGGCTGTGGATTCAGAGGACCATGGAAAGGATAAAATGGGTAGAGAAAGAGAGAAATGAGGTGTTGAGATGAGTGGGGGGGGGGGGGGGGGGGGTGGAGAGAGAGACATTTTAAAGGCAATCAGGAGAAGGAAACACTGTTGGCTTTTGGACATTGGATGAAAATAGTGTAAGGCGGAAACAGTTAAGATGAAACGAAGAGGGTAGCAAATGACAGGACTGCATGGAGAGCTACACGTGAAGCACTGCCCCAGAGCAGAATACATTATTATTATTATTATTATTATTATTATTATTAGTATCATGATGATAATCTCTGAAAACTAATCAAAATTTAGCAATAGTTGTGCAAAGCTGTAAGACAACGCAAAGAATGAAAAGAGAAATTATGGAAATGAAAGATGAGCATGTATTGTGCTGTACGCAAGTTACGTGTGTCGTGTTCTCTAGTAATATTTGACACTGGCAGTTACATTCCAACAGGCACCGGTCGAATACTCATTCGTCGTCCGTCTGCCTTTACTACGTAGGGCCATTGGCTGTAGGCTAAGCGTACTGTGAGCTGAGAGCGCGTATTAACAATGAGCAATGGGAAGACGAAAATATACTGCGAAAGAACAGCCAGCTGTTCAGGTAAGACGAAAATGTATGGAAAAATGGTTGAGAAACGCCGAATGAAACTGCAACAAAATAAAAGAGAGGAAAAGGAGGGGAGGGGGGAAGAAGTGAGATGGTCGTTCACAGCGTTTCGCGTTTTCTGCTTAAGAATGAAATGAAGAAATGCGTCGCATTATGTCGGTGGCCTAGTATTATATGTGCATTACAATTAGCTTTTGTGTGGTACCCACATACGCAGTGCATTAATGAAGCTGTGGCGCTAGACAAGCCGGTCGAACAGAAAGGCCGCTGTTACTTGGCAGGTACAGCACGAGCGACGTACGGGAGACGGAGTGCTGTCGGTTTGGTTTGGCTCGGCGAGGGAACCGGTTTGGCCGCGACGATTAGGAGTGGAGTGCGTGCGTGGGTCGGTCGCGGCGCCCGTTTTCCGGCACGGAGCGCCTCCACAGCTTCATCACGGGCAGCCGGCGTGGGTGTGGGAGGGCCGAGAGCCGAGAGCCGCGGGCCGGCCGTGTTGTTGCAGCCGCAGTGTCTGCCTGAGGTCAAGATCGGCCGGCCGCGCCTTTGTTTTCGCGCTCTCGCTTTCTCCTCGCCGTGTCGCGGTGGGCCGTCCCGTGACTCACTGCAGTTGTCGGCGGAGGGAAGGGCGGGCGGCGCATGGCTGGGGGGCGACCGCAGGAGAGAGTGGCTTCTGCATTCCATCGCGTCTGAATCACCCGGAAACTAACAAAGCGACTTTCCTCCATCAAAATAATGTTAATTTTGAGAAAAATTGTGCAATTTTCAAATACATGTAACCTTAACTACATCTACATCTACATTTTTACTCCACAAGCCACCCAATGGTGTGTGGTGGAGGGCACTTTACGTGCCCCTTTTATTACCTCCCTTTCCTGTTCCAGTCGCGTATGGTTCGCGGGAAGAACGACTGCCGGAAAGCATCCGTGCGCGCTCGAATCAAACTAATTTTACATTCGTGATCTCCTCGGGAGGTATAAGTAGGGGGAAGCAATATTTTCGATACCTCATCCAGAAACGCACCCTCTCGAAACCTGGACAGCAAGATACACAGCGATGCAGAGCGCCTTTCTTGCAGAGTCTGCCACTTGAGTTTGCTAAACATCTCCGTAACGCTATCACGGTTACCAAATAACCCTGTGACGAAACGCGCCGCTCTTCTTTGGATCTTCTCTATCTCCTCCGTCAACCCGATCTGGTACGGATCCCACACTGATGAGCAATACTCAGGTATAGGCCGAACTAGTGTTTAGTAAGCCACCTCCTTTGTTGATGGACTACATTTTCTAAGGACTCTCCCAATGAATCTCAATCTGGCAAACGCCTTACCAACAATTAATTTTACATGATCATTCCACTTCAAATCGTTCAGTACGCATACTCACAGATATTTTACAGAAGTAACTGCTTCCAGTGTTTGTTCCGCTATCATATAATCATAAAATAACGGAACCTTCTTTTTATGTATTCGCAATATATTACATTTGTCTATGTTAAGGGTCAGTTGCCACTCCCTGCACCAAGTGCCTATCCGCTGCAGATCTTCCTGCATTTCACTGCAATTTTCTAATGCTGCAACTTCTCTGTATACTAGAGCATCATCCGCGAAAAGCCGCATGGAACTTCCGACACTATCTACTAGGTCATTTATATATATTGTGAAAAGCAATTGGCCCATAACACTCACCTGTGGCACGCCAGAGGTTACTTTAAAGTCTGTACACGTCATTGAGAACAACATGCTGTGTTCTGTTTGCTAAGGACTCTTCAATCCAGCCACACAGGTGGTCTGATATTCCGTAGGCTCTTACTTTATCAGGCTACAGTGCGGAACTGTATCGAACGCCTTCCGGTAGTCAGGGAGAATAGCATCTACCTGGGAGCCTCTATCTAATATTTTCTGGGTCTCATGAACAAATAAAGCGAGTTGGGTCTCTCACGATCGCTGTTTCCGGAATCCATGTTGATTCCTACGGAGTAGATTCTGGGTTTCCAGAAATGACAGGAGCAAAAAACATGTTCTATAATTGTAAAACAGATCGATGTCAGAGATGTAGGCCTATAGTTTTGCGCATTTGCTCGATGACCCTTCTTGAAAACTGGTACTACCTGAGCTTTTTTCCAACCATTTGGAGCCTTCCGTTCCTCTACATACTTGCGGTGCACCGCTGTTAGAAGTGAGGCAAGTTATTTCGCGTACTCTGTGTAAAATGGAATTTGTATCACGTCAGGTCCAGTGGACTTACCTCTGTTGAGTGATTTCAGTTGCTTTTCTATTCCTTGGACACTTATTTCGATGTCAGCCATTTCTTCGTTTGTGCGAGGATTTAGAGAAGGAACTGCAGTGCGGTCTTCCTCTGTGAAACAGGTTTGGAAAAAGGTGTATAATATTTCAGGTTTACACGTGTCATCCTCTGTTTCAATACCATCATCATACCAGAGTGTCTGGATATGCTGTTTCGATCCACTTACTGATTTAACGTAAGACCAGAACTTCCTAGGGTTTTCTGTCAAGGCGGTACATGGAATTTTATTTTCGAATTCACTGAACGCTCACGCATAGCCCTCCGTACGCTAACTTTGACATCGGTTAGCTTCTGTTTGTCTGAGAGGTCTCATCCTGTAAAAACCTAAAAAATTGCCAAAACACTTACAGATGACTGTATGACTTTAGAGTAAGAGAAAAAAGAGGAAGGAAAACAGATATAAAACATTTTTTCAAATTTAAATTGTATGTAAATCAGGAAATTGATTTTATGCAATAATTAATCTCATTATCAGGTAATAAAATCACCTAAGGTAGAATAATTTGGCGCGTTATTATTAACTATATTAAGCTCCTTAGTCGGGTAGGTAGGTAAGAGACTTTAAAAAGGTAACTGGATAGGTTCAAGTTAGACATCGAAGGAGTCAGTGTAGTACGGTAGTACTAAAAACAGGACTTCTGGTCAGGCGAATATAGGGTTAAAAATCACATAGGGGTAATGGAGGAACAGGTTCAAGATATATGGAACAGGCGAAATGTATTCGGAATTTAGGAACAATGTAATAATATCTGTTTCGAAGAAGGCAGTCGCTGACAGGTGTGAATATTACCGAACCTTTATTCAGTAAGTCGTGCTTCCTAAATATTGGGAAGAATTACTTGCAGAAGAATAAAAAAAAAATAGAAGGCGACTTAGGGGATGATCTGTTTGGGTTTTGAAGAAACATAGCAGGTGTAATACTGACCCAACGACTTACAAAGGATGTCAAAGAAAGGCAAACCTGCAAATTTGCTAACTTCGGTTATAAGCTGAAGTATTAAGAAGTCTTAAGACCATAGCTGCAGCCTTGAACGGAAGCGAAACGTGGACGATAAACATTTCCGACAAGAAGAAAATAGCTTTTCTAATGTGCTACAGAAGAATGCTGAAAATTAGATGAGTAAATCGCGTAACTAATTAGGTGGTGCTGGAAAGAATTTTGATGCATAACTTAACTAAAAGAAGGGATCGGTTGATAGGACACGTTCTACCACATCTGGGAATCGTCAGTTTAGTATTGAAATGGGGTGTGTGTGTGTGTGTGTGTGTGTGTGTGTGTGTGTGTGAGAGAGATAGGGGGGCGGGGGGGGAGTAAAAATTGCAGAGGGAAACCAATAGATGAATCCAGTAAAGAGGTTCAAATGAATGTAGGCTGCAGAAGTTATATGGAGATGAATGCAATAGGATGGAGAGCTGCGTCATACAAATCTTCGGACTAATGACTACAACACACCAATATCACGGCACTACATACCAACAATTCACATACAACAGTTGCAATTCTACAATTAACACACTCTACGTACTTAACTTTCGAGGAGGATGAAGAGGTCCACATCGTTTCAAGAAAAACTTAAATCTCACTTTAACTTCTATTTATTCGAGAAATGCACAAGAGAAAGAGCCTCGGGAAAACAGTCTTCATATTGCTACTCTCAGCAGCTTCTGCTATGTATATATTTATAGATTTATAATGGTACCACACTTTTAATTATTAATACAGTAAATTTACATGTTTTTTACGTTATTAATTATTTAACTTTGTCCTTCATAATCAGATTACCACAGTGACTTCTAAAAATTGTATATCTGTCTTGGTGAATGGTTATTTTTGGTCACATCAAAATTCGGTATTGATGCACACTTTTTCCACTAGTATTGAGCCTCAGCATTCCCCCACATTTGTACCACGAACTATGCTGCAGACACTTTCAGTGAGGTGTTTTAATGTCTGTGGAGATATGACAGCCCATATTACTCAAGAGCGGAAATCAGAGAAAGTAATGATCTTGGACGTTGTTTTCAGGAGCGAAGTCGTTCCGACTCATCCTGAAGATGTTCCATAGCGTTCCGGCCGAGGCTCTGGGTAGGCCAGACCTTTTAAGTGTGTTACTGTCCACAAACCATTGCGTCAAAGATACTACTTCGACAGGGTGCCGTTACATGCTGCTACAATCAATCATCCGAATGGTCTAAATCACTTTCATATTCTTCCGCATGTAGTGTTTACTGAAGCACTGTAATGGGACCACGGCCTAACCACGAAACACACTCGCACATCATAACACCGCCTTCTCCGTACTTCACTGCTGTTACATGATGGCAGGTACTGTTCTCCAAGCATTCCATTGCATTACTGCGGGGTATTGCGTGATTCCTCATTCCAAATCACTCATTGCTCGTTATCTATTGTCGAGTGGCGACGCCCTTTACACTACCTCAAGCTTCGCTTTGGACTGTGGTTTAGGAGGCTCTGCACTACCATTGTACTTCGCGAAAGAACTTGCCCCCCTTCTAACAGCCGTGTACCACAAGTCTCTAGAGGAACGGAAGGTTCCAAATGATTGGAAAAGAGCACAGGTAGTCCCAGTTTTCATGAATGGTCGTCGAGCAGATGTGCAAAACTATAGGCCTATATCTGACATCGATCTGTTTTAGAATTTTAGAACATGTTTTTTACTCATGTCATTTGTGGAAACCCAGAATCTACTCTGTAGGAATCAACATGGATTCCGGAAACAGCGATCGTGTGAGACCCAGAAAATATTAGATACAGGCTCCCAGGTAGATGCTATTTTCCTAGACTTCCGGAAGGCGTTCGATACAGTTCCGCACTGTCGCCTGATAAACAAAGTAAGAACCTACGGAATATCAGACCAGCTGTGTGGCTGGATTGAAGAGTTTTTAGCAAACAGAACACAGCATGTTGTTATCAATGGAGAGACGTCTACAGACGTTAAAGTAACCTCTGGCGTGCCACAGGGGAGTGTTAGGGGACCATTGCTTTTCACAATATATATAAATGACCTAGTAGATAGTGTCGGAAGTTCCATGCGGCTTTTCGCGGATGATATTGTAGTAGACAAAGAAGTTGCAGCATTAGAAAATTGCAGCGAAATGCAGGAAGACCTGCAGCGGATAGGCACTTGGTGCTGGGAGTGGCAACTGACAAATGTAGTGTATTGCGAATACATAGAAAGATGGATCCGTTATTGGATGATTATATGATAGTGGAACAAATACAGGTAGCAGTTACTTCTGTAAAATATCTGTGAGTATGCGTGCGGAACGATTTGAAATGGAATGATCATCTAAAATTAATTGTTGGTAAGGCGTTTGCCAGATTGAGATTCATTGGGAGAGTCCTTAGAAAATGTAGTCCATCAACAAAGGAGGTGGCTTACTAAACACCCGTTCGGCCTATACCTGAGTATTGCTCATCAATGTGGGATCCGTATCAGGTCGGGTTGACATAGGAGATCGAGAAGATCCAGAGAGGAGCGGCGCTTTTCATCACAGGGTTATTTGGTAAATTTGGTAAGCGTGATAGCCTTACGGAGATATTTAGCAAACTCAAGTGGCAGACTCTGCAAGAGAGGCGCTCTGCATCGCGGTGTAGCAGGTTTCGAGAGGGTTCGTTTCTGGATGAGGTATCGAATATATTGCTTCCCCCTTCTGATACCTCTCGAGGAGATCACAAATGTAAAATTAGAGAGATTCGAGAGCGCACGGAGGCTTTCCGGCAGTCGTTCTTTCCGCGAACCATACCCGAGTGGAACAGGAAACGGATGTAATGACAGTGGCACGTAAAGTGCCCTCCGCCACACACCGTCTGGTGGCTTGCGGAGTATAAATGTAGATGTAGATTGTTTTTAACTGCTACACACAGTCATTATACTAGCTGGGCTGCTGATAGCATTTTGGAATTCACGACTGGCTCCTTCTGCTGATTTCGTAGGATTTCTTACAGCTTCCCAACGCAATGCTCGACGGCCCGTGACCGTTATGACATGAGATCTGTGTGGGCTTGGTGTAGTTATGGTTGTTCTTGCGGGTTTCCACTTTACAGTCAAATCACCAACAGTCGATCTTAGAAACTGTAAAACGGTTGAAATGTCCTCTCATCCTTCATCCTTGAAAAATTGAGTACAGTATGGTACCTATACGACGAATAATGGAAAACTAAATTTACATTTCTGTAGCTAGAATATTCAGGATATTTAGTATGTAATCGATAAATACGAATCCATTACATAAAACACCGTAACATTCTTGAAAACTTTTTTATAACTTATTTAAATTTTTTTAAATTATTTTGTTTGTATTTGTCTTTGTAGACATTAATGTAATTTTGCAAATGTTTTATGCAACAAATTTATTGACTTCATTTGTTTAGTGATGTTGAACATAAGTTGAAAAAAAAACTGACGTTAAGTTTCGCCCAAATATTATCGATAGTATAATATCTATGACGTGAGTTACTGATAACGTGGGGCGCACCAAAAGTGTATGCACCCGCCGCACTTATAAAAAAATGAATAAGAGAAGGTAGGAATATGGAGAAAATTGCTTTACAACTACTGCAAGTGGTCATACTTGAAATGCAGGGCTGTGAACGAAGTTGAGTCTGATTTTATTAAAAGTGTTGTACGAGGACTCAACAAACTACTGAGCAGTGCAACATGTAATTATTGAGTGGATTAAGAGTTAATTATGTGTGAAAAGAAGAATGGTGTGTATCGTGATAACTGTGTGTCTTGCTAATTGATTGAGGCGAGAATAAAAACAGAGCAGATTGTAGGGAATGGGGTTTTTACTCTAAACATACACTCCTGGAAATGGAAAAAAGAACACATTGACACCGGTGTGTCAGACCCACCATACTTGCTCCGGACACTGCGAGAGGGCTGTACAAGCAATGATCACACGCACGTCACAGCGGACACACCAGGAACCGCGGTGTTGGCCGTCGAATGGCGCTAGCTGCGCAGCATTTGTGCACCGCCGCCGTCAGTGTCAGCCAGTTTGCCGTGGCATACGGAGCTCCATCGCAGTCTTTAACACTGGTAGCATGCCGCGACAGCGTGGACGTGAACCGTGTGTGCAGTTGACGGACTTTGAGCGAGGGCGTATAGTGGGCATGCGGGAGGCCGGGTGGACGTACCGCCGAATTGCTCAACACGTGGGGCGTGAGGTATCCACAGTACATCGATGTTGTCGCCAGTGGTCGGCGGAAGGTGCACGTGCCCGTCGACCTGGGACCAGACCGCAGCGACGCACGGATGCACGCCAAGACCGTAGGATCCTACGCAGTGCCGTAGGGGACCGCACCGCCACTTCCCAGCAAATTAGGGACACTGTTGTTCCTGGGGTATCGGCGAGGACCATTCGCAACCGTCTCCATGAAGCTGGGCTACGGTCTCGCACACCGTTAGGCCGTCTTCCGCTCGCGCCCCAACATCGTGCAGCCCGCCTTCAGTGGTGTCGCGACAGGCGTGAATGGAGGTACGAATGGAGACGTGTCGTCTTCAGCGATGAGAGTCGCTTCTGCCTTGGTGCCAATGATGGTCGTATGCGTGTTTGGCGCCGTGCAGATGAGCGCCACAATCAGGACTGCATACGACCGAGGCACACAGGGCCAACACCCAGCATCATGGTGTGGGGAGCGATCTCCTACACTGGCCGTACACCTCTGTTGATCGTCGAGGGGACACTGAATAGTGCACGGTACATCCAAACCGTCATCGAACCCATCGTTCTACCATTCCTAGACCGGCAAGGGAACTTGCTGTTCCAACAGGACAATGCACGTCCGCATGTATCCCGTGCCACCCAATGTGCTCTAGAAGGTGTAAGTCAACTACCCTGGCCAGCAAGATCTCCGGATCTGTCTCCCATTGAGCATGTTTGGGACTGGATGAAGCGTCGTCTTACGCGGTCTGCACGTCCAGCACGAACGCTGGTCCAACTGAGGCGCCAGGTGGAAATGGCATGGCAGGCCGTTCCACAGGACTACATCCAGCACCTCTACGATCGTCTCCTTGGGAGAATAGCAGCCTGCATTGCTGCGAAAGGTGGATATACACTGTACTAGTGCCGACATTGTGCATGCTCTGTTGCCTTTGTCTATGTGCCTGTGGTTCTGTCAGTGTGATCATGTGATGTATCTGACCCCAGGAATGTGTCAATAAAGTTTCCCCTTCCTGGGACAATGAATTCACGGTGTTCTTATTTCAATTTCCAGGAGTGTAGTTTGCCAACCTAATTAACATTTTAGTTCATGTACGTTGGGAAGAGTTGAAAAGCTGGGGATTTCTGTAGCAAGAAGAATGAGCTTATCTTATCACGTGAAGAAAAGCACCCGTAGCCACTAAATAAAATATTTAATATAAGATCTCTAAAATATTCGACCACACACATGAAACTGTGTTTCAATAATAACTGGATATAATTGTTTAGTATTTTCCGTTCATGAAAGCTACCTGTTAAATGAACGAAATGAGTAGATGTTCTTTACAAAGTACAGAAAATCTCCACATACTAGGGCCTTCAGCTATACAAATTAATAAAATACAGAGACAGGTTCCTTGTTAAGTCAAAATACTTGTTATTAGCTCTTATGCATTTACCCTGGGTACTAGGGTCTGAAAATTGTTTTTGTTATTTGAAAGTTCTCCAATACAGGTAAATAAACATAGTTAATGGTAACGTATGTGAGCTAAAGTATTGCACAGTTTAAGAGAAATATGAAAATAGGGTGTTAGTATGTACAGAAGTCTTATTAGACAGCTAGTTAAAGATCTACAGTACTATTTTAAGAAAGCAAGTAGTAAATAAAGCTCATACAATTTACAGTCTGGGAAAACGCTAGGTTCAATTCATATAGTGATCATTGAATTGCCAGTACTATCCAAGTTATAGTATGGGTCAATCTGTTTCTGAGGTTCAGTTAGTATCACACTCTGTAAGTTAAAACATAGTGAGGCAAAATTTGAAACCGAGTGAGGTGGCGCAGTGGTTAGCACACTGGAGTCACATTCGGGAGGATGACGGTTCAACTCCGCGTCCGGCCATCCTGATTTAAGTTTTCCGTGATTTGCCTAAATCTCTTCAGGCAAATACCGGAATGGCTCCTTTGAAAGGGCACGGCCGATTTCCTTCCCTATCCCTCCCTCATCCGATGGGTCCGATGACCTCGCAGTTTGGTTCTCTCCCCTAAGTCAACCAACCAACATTTGAAGTTTAAACTATTGTAGCTTCACAAAATGTATTAATAAGTATATCGCTAGTGCCTTACTTGAATACTTAATGAAAAGTTATGAAAGTAAATAAATCATCTTTCGTTTAGTATACTATCGAGGTTAAAACACAATCACATAAGGTTCCCACGCCTTAAGTCATTATAACCTGTGTTTACAATGCACAGAGTTCATGTTTTTTAGACATTTTTAGAAACCAAATTTATCTTCTCTGAACAGATTATGATAGTTAGACTTCACAATTCAAAGAAAACGCACAGGTTTTTTAGCTTTGTATGAACCATGGACCTTGCCGTTGGTGGGGAGGCTTGCGTGCCTCAGCGATACAGATGGCCGTACCGTAGGTGCAACCACATCGGAGGGGTATCTGTTGAGAGGCCAGACAAACGTGTGGTTCCTGAAGAGGGGCAGCAGCCTTTTCAGTAGTTGCAGGGGCAACAGTCTGGATGATTGACTGATCTGGCCTTGCAACATTAATCAAAACGGCCTTGCTGTGCTGGTACTGGGAACGGCTGAAAGCAAGGGGAAACTACAGCCGTAATTTTTCCCGAGGACATGCAGCTTTACTGTATGATTAAATGATGATGGCATCCTCTTGGGTAAAATATTCCGGAGGTAAAATAGTCCCCCATTCGGATCTCCGGGCGGGGACTACTCAGGAGGATGTCGTTATCAGGAGAAAGAAAACTGGCGTTCTACGGATCGGAGCGTGGAATGTCAGATCCCTTAATCGGGCAGGTAGGTTAGAAAATTTAAAAAGGGAAATGGATAGGTTAAAGTTAGATATAGTGGGAATTAGTGAATGTTTTAACTTACAGAGTGTGATACTAACTGAACCTCAGAAACAGATTGACCCATACTATAACTTGGATAGTACTGGTCAGGTGACTACAGGGTTATAAACACAAAATCAAATAGGGGTAATGCAGGAGTAGGTTTAATAATGAATAGGAAAATAGGAATGCGGGTAAGCTACTACAAACAGCATAGTGAACGCATTATTGTGGCCAAGATAGATACGAAGCCCACACCTACTACAGTAGTACAAGTTTATATGCCAACTAGCTCTGCAGATGATGAAGAAATTGAAGAAATGTACGATGAAATAAAAGAAATTATTCAGATAGTGAAGGGAGACGAAAATTTAATAGTAATGGGTGACTGGAATTCGAGTGTAGGAAAAGGGAGAGAAGGAAACATAGTAGGTGAATATGGATTGGGGCTAAGAAATGAAAGAGGAAGCCGCCTAGTAGAATTTTGCACAGAGCACAACTTAATCATAGCTAACACTTGGTTTAAGAATCATGAAAGAAGGTTGTATACGTGGAAGAACCCTGGAGATACTAAAAGGTATCAGATAGATTATATAATGGTAAGACAGAGATTTAGGAACCAGGTTTTAAGTTGTAAGACATTTCCAGGGGCAGATGTGGACTCTGACCACAATCTATTGGTTATGACCTGTAGATTAAAACTGAAGAAACTGCAAAAATGTGAGAAATTAAGGAGATGGGACCTGGATAAACTGAAAGAACCAGAGGTTGTACAGAGTTTCAGAGAGAGCATAAGGGAACAATTGACAGGAATAGGGGAAAGAAATACAGTAGAAGAAGAATGGGTAGCTCTGAGGGATGTAGTAGTGAAGGCAGCAGAGGATAAAGTAGGTACAAAGACGAGGGCTGCTAGAAATCCTTGGGTAACAGAAGAAATATTGAATTTAATTGATGAAAGGAGAAAATATAAAAATGCAGTAAATGAAGCAGGCAAAAAGGAATACAAACGTCTCAAAAATGAGATCGACAGGAAGTGCAAAATGGCTAAACAGGGATGGCTAGAGGACAAATGTAAGGATGTAGAAGCTTATCTCACTAGGGGTAAGATAGATACTGCCTACAGGAAAATTAAAGAGACCTTTGGAGAGAAGAGAACCACGTGTATGAATATCAAGAGCTCAGATGGCAGCCCAGTTCTAAGCAAAGAAGGGAAGGCAGAAAGGTGGAAGGAGTATATAGAAGGTTTATACAAGGGCGATGTACTTGAGGACAATATTATGGAAATGGAGGAGGATGTAGATGAGGACGAAATGGGAGATACGATACTGCGTGAAGAGTTTGACAGAGCACTGAAAGACCTGAGTCGAAACAAGGCCCCCGGAGTAGACAACATTCCATTAGAACTACTGACGGCCTTGGGAGAGCCAGTCATGACAAAACTCTACCAGCTGGTGAGCAAGATGTATGAGACAGGCGAAATACCCTCAGACTTCAAGAAGAATATAATAATTCCAATCCCAAAGAAAGCAGGTGCTGACAGATGTGAAAATTACCGAACTATCAGTTTAATAAGTCACAGCTGCAAAATACTAACGCGAATTCTTTACAGACGAATGGAAAAACTGGTAGATGCAGACCTCGGGGAGGATCAGTTTGGATTCCGTCGAAATGTTGGAACACGTGAGGCAATACTGACCTTACGACTTATCTTAGAAGAAAGATTAAGAAAAGGCAAACCCACGTTTCTAGCATTTGTAGACTTAGAGAAAGCTTTTGACAATGTTGACTGGAATACTCTTTTTCAAATTCTAAAGGTGGCAGGGGTAAAATACAGGGAGCGAAAGGCTATTTATAATTTGTACAGAAACCAGATGGCAGTAATAAGAGTCGAGGGGCATGAAAGGGAAGCAGTGGTTGGGAAAGGAGTGAGACAGGGTTGTAGCCTCTCCCCGATGTTATTCAATCTGTATATTGAGCAAGCAGTAAAGGAAACAAAAGAAAAATTCGGAGTAGGTATTAAAATTCATGGAGACGAAGTAAAAACTTTGAGGTTCGCCGATGACATTGTAATTCTGTCAGAGACGGCAAAGGACCTGGAAGAGCAGTTGAACGGAATGGACAGTGTCTTGAAAGGAGGATATAAGATGAACATCAACAAAAGCAAAACGAGGATAATGGAATGTAGTCAAATTAAATCGGGTGATGCTGAGGGAATTAGATTAGGAAATGAGACTTGCTATTTAGGAAGTAAAATAACTGATGATGGTCGAAGTAGAGAGGATATAAAATGTAGACTGGCAATGGCAAGGAAAGCGTTTCTGAAGAAGAGAATTATCGAGTCCAGATTTAAGTGTCAGGAAGTCGTTTCTGAAAGTATTTGTTTGGAGTGTAGCCATGTATGGAAGTGAAACATGGACGATTACTAGTTTGGACAAGAAGAGAATAGAAGCTTTCGAAATGTGGTGCTACAGAAAAATTGTATAGATTAGATGGGTAGATCACATAACTAATGATGAAGTATTGAATAGAATTGGGGAGAAGAGGAGTATGTGGCACAACTTGACAAGAAGAAGGGATCGGTTGGTAGGACATGTTTTGAGGCATCAAGGGATCACAAATTTAGCATTGGAGGACAGCGTGGAGGGTAAAAATCGTAGAGGGAGACCAAGAGATGAATACACTAAGCAGATTCAGAAGGATGTAGGTTGCAGTAGGTACTGGGAGATGAAGCAGCTTGCACAGGATAGAGTAGCATGGAGAGCTGCATCAAACCAGTCTCAGGACTGAAGACAACAACAACAACAACATGCGGAATAGAGGAATGGGAAGGAAGTGCGAGTAGGAAACTAGCGACTTCCAGCCAGACAGGGCACTGTGGAAGTCAATGGTAAAAACTTTTGTGGTGCCCGGAACTCAAACCCGGATTTGCCGCTTGTACTGAAATATAGGTGGAACATTTAATGATAAGTACAATCTTACGTCTGCTGGATGTACGTGAACTGCAGTGTCCCAACTTTGGAGAAGACTAAAAAGCGGGTAGGACGTCAAGTGTTATGTGACGCCCAATTTAGAGTGTGTTCAGACTGCCTACGTTAGAGCTAGGTCACGGTCCATGCACATTGTAAAGTATTTCCGTAGTTACCTAGTTAGTTGTTGCGGTTGTCCAAAGATGGATTAAAATTAGCTCTTTTGTGTTTCATTATCTCAAAACTAATGACAGATAACTCCTTAATATTGTTTTCCTTTCGAAATAAATTATTTCATCTCGACTTATTTACAGAAAGGCGACTATGTTTTAAAATAGACTGAGAGCAAATACTTCACTAGGAGAGACACTCTACTTCGATTAGATGATTACTGACAAGAAACAAGTAAGATTATTTCATTATTCATTGCGGAAAGTTCTGAGAAAATGTCGACCGTAGATTGTCGACCGTAGATCGTATTATAGCACACAATGACGGAGCTGTTAGTATCAACGTAAGGGATAAAGAATATTTGGCCATTATATAACTCATTACAGGGACTGGTCTTTATGTAAGACGGCTATATGGAAATGAACGTCTGACAGGTCACCAAATGGAAAAGATAGTGAAACTCCGATAGAGCTTTGCTCAGTTGTGTTGGGTAGTGTGTCTAATATGCCTATCGATCCCATCACGCCTCTACTTTCAGTTCTGAGCACACAGCGATCACGTAGAGACGCCTGGAACAATAGTGTCTCCCGCCAAGTGTGGATGCTCGCTGCAAGATTTCGCCTGATTTCATGCAACCCCACATAACTTACCTATCATGCATTTTGTTCTTCATGACTATTCCCAGCCGCACACTGCAGTGGCATTGTTTTCGATGGGAGGTGTTTGATTACCCACCATACAGGCCGGACTTGCTCCCTCGGCTCAGATGAACCATTGGCTATGAAGACATTTTGTCACAGAAAACGAACTGCAGACCAGCTTAGAGAAATGGCGGAAGCACAGGCGACTGCCTTCTATGACGAGGGTGTTGGAAAGTTGGTACAACACTACGACAGATGTCTTAAGTCGGAGCGGCGACTATGTGGAGAAATACCTGGAAGGTGTATCAAAGTGTTGGAAATAAAACATTTTTTATTTGCACTTTGGTTTCCATGTCGCGGCGGATCGGACCTCATTTTCCGAATAGCACTCGTATTTTGTTACAGCAACGAAAATGTATATACGAAAATAAGCGTTGGGCCTGTGGAATATTCGGGAAAAAGTTAGTGTAAAGACAGCGCGGTTACATGACTTGGGAACAATGTGTAGCTCATAAGGAAAGAAACATTACATCAGTAAATACCTGGCGTACTTGTAAGCTGTAATAAAGTGGAGTCAAGGTGCCGATTGACTGTGTGATGAAATTAAGAGATCCCGATAAGAAGGATATCCATGGAGAGTGTTTCGTCTCAGAAATCTTCCCTTCCTGCGGAAGCAAACTGAAATCGTCTGTACGCCAGTCTGATGTCTAATCGCTATACGACACAAATAAAACATATAAAATGTTCCTCTTTGTACTGTTAATAATGGCTTAATTGTTTTGGTTGCCACTGTATGTGTAAGGATATCTGACGAAATATATGTGACATAAGCCAGTGTTCGGTGGCTGAAAAAAATGAAGTAATTATTTCTATTTGCTACTAATTAGCTGTCCACAAATTTCGCTGTCTTGTGAAACATTGCCGTCAGTTACGCAACAGTTCGACAAGACCTGCTGTCAAATACAGAACCGCGCGGCTGCTACAGTCGCAGGTTCGAATCCTGTCTCGGGCATGGGTGTGTGTGATGTTTTAGGTTAGTTATGTTTACGTAGTTCTAAGTTCTAGGGGACTGATGACCTCAGATGTTAAGTCCCATAGTGCTTAGAGTTATTTGAATCAACTACAGACCTCAGAAACGTCTTGTTAATCCTCTGAGAAACGAAGCCTATACGGATGTGTATTATTAGGACATACAGTCATGATAAAATATAACTTAGATTTTTGTGTACTAATGTGCAGAAAACGTGCCATATGTTTGTTGTTCCTTGCATTAATATAAGAAACAAAGATATTTCATTCATGCTTCAAACAGAGCGTAAAAAGTTACGTGGGTGACATATGGAATGTTTGACAATGAATGGAAACTCTTGTATAATTGAAGGAATTCATTGTACGTCCTTGTGCATCACCGTGGGAAGATTCCCGTCAGTTGTTTTGAAACGCCTGGTTCAGATCCGACCAAGCACATTCTTCTCGAGCTACCTGTGCCTCCGTGGAAGACCTTTCCTAGACGGCACGTGATCCGGGAGGAGGCGGCACACTGCTCATCAGCGTGTTTCGTTCGTAATTGCAAGGCTGCACGGCGGATGCAGGATACTCATTTTAATTAAGACGAGATACAGGACGCGAGCCTCTTCGGTAAAGTGAAACGTCTTTGTTTATGTACAAGGTTTCTGTGCAGGGTACGTGAAACTGAAGGTCGTACCAGTCACTTGTTTATTGTTTCGGGTAGAAGAAATTCACTAAACATATTTATTGGTGGTCATGTCGGCAAAGTCTGCAAGCACAACAACAAACAGTCTCTCTCTCTCTCTCTCTCTCTCTCTCTCTCTCTCTCTCTCTCTCTCTCTCTCTCTCCCCCCCCCCCCCCCCCCCCCCCCACTGTAAAAGTCTGTTTGTTCACTACGAGATTCTACGGTAGTCGCAAATGTAATTTTTGTCGTTAACACAGCGTGGAAAATTGCGCATTGGTCAGACAGACATAACTATGGCAGTTAGGTTACCTTAACATTGAACATAAGAAGGGCTGGAGATTAACGAAAAAAGATACAACGTTTGCCGATGATCTAACAGAAAACCATTCTTATGATGTAGGCTGTGAATTTCTCATCCTCTTAAGAAAAGCAGAAAGAGGACACTACTCGAAATCAACAAAACATATGGCACAGAATGCCACCTTAGTAGTGAGTAATCACTCAGTTTCCTTTTTCCCCCTCTGTTAAATGAAATTCCAATTCAGATTGTAAATTCAGCTTATTTCTCATCAACTTCTGCTGCCGCCGCCGCCGCCGCCGCCGCCTCCACCACCACCACCACCACATTTGTTGCATATATTTTTACATAAAAGTACTTAGTTTTCCCCTTTTTTAGTTTATGTAATTACTTGTATGTGACAAAAGAAGTAATGTCTTCATATGTTAACACTCATTTTTGTTATCTTTGTGCAAATAACATGTTTAATAATTCGCGCATCGTTTTATCTGTGTTTGCTGATATCCGAATGTCACCTGAAGACCGCCTAAGAGGCCGAAAGCTGGTTCTTGACCAAATAAATGAAGTTAGGAAGTGTTTCCTATGTAATACTGGAAAACATATTGTAATTCAGTGTACCATCTACCTTACACACAAACTCTACCCATACCAAAAATGCCCCAGAAATAGTGACGAGTTGGGTACGAATGTTTCACCTGCTTGTTTCCCCAAATGGCAGAAATTCAAGAACAAACTGATCAATGTATCATTTTCATACAAGATGTCTCCCCGCCCCGTCATCATATCGAAGTGCGCAACATACTACAAGACAAATTACCAAATGGTTGGATAGGCAGGGATGCGCCTTATCCATGGGCACCCAGAAGTCCTGATCTTACCTCTTTGGACTTCTTTTTGTGGGGCCATGTAAGAAAAATTTTCTGTGCAGAAGAAACTTTGAAATTTGAGGCCTCTGCAAGAGCGAATTTCCACAGCCGTCACGACTGTTACACCTGAGATGCTGCATAAAACAGAATATCATTTTGATGGCCGTAGAACAACAAATGGAGCCCACATCGAAACTTATTAAGGTACAAATAGAATAACCTGGCATTTAAATCGTCTCGTTATATCGAACAGTTTTTCTGTTAGCCCTTGTTCAAAGTCCGGGCCTTCTTTTTGGAATACCCTGTATGTATGTGTATTCAAAGAAAGTGAGGGCTTGCAGCAAGTCGTTTAATGTGAGTACATCACACGATATTTCAGCTAGGAAGCTGCAGTCATTTTCTGGTGAACCATCGTAGACTGATGAAGACAAGCTCGGTTCAGCAGTATACAGCGCGCTGCAAGTAGTACACGCAGTCGTCAAAATCAGGTTGACAGACGGCCCACACTTTGTGGAGACAGCGCACTCCCTGATGGAACCGCGCAACTCAGCTGTCCTCCTCTGTGTTACCGTTCGCAGTGGCCGTTAGCGCACTCTTTCGTCTCCGATGAGAACAAATCGACGAGATGATGGAGTTCCATGGACTGTCCAACTGGTAGTCGCTGACGCGGGTCATCAGCTTTTCCACCAGCCGTATTTCCACGGATTCTTTATTGATGGAGTCTCCCCCCACCCTCTAAAAAATCAGTTCTGTCATACTCCATTGAATGTTGTATCGTGGCTACACTGAGTCACAGCGCCAGAGATTGCGCCAAAGATTATTATTCCGCCGCCTCCACTGGTGCAGTAGTAGTGCAGAGGATGTCGAGTGCAGTTCTGTTGGGCGAGAGAGTAGATGCTGTTCGGTTGGTGTAATCTATAGATGGAAGATGTTGCAATCATCACAGTGTATTTGAGAAAGGAGATGGGCTTTGATTTTTGATGCTGGTGTAATGGAAAATTTTCGTCAATATACAAAAAGGTACGGCCAAACTTTCAGGAAACATTCCTCACACACAAATAAAGAAAAGATGTTATGTGGACATGTGTACGGAAACGCTTACTTTCCATGTTAGAGCTCATTTTAGTTTCGTCAGTATGTACTGTACTTCCTCGAGTCACCGCCATGATTTCATATGGGATACTCTACCTGTGCTGCTAGAACATGTGCCTTTACAAGTACGACACAACATGTGGTTCATGCACGATGGAGCTCCTGCACATTTCAGTCGAAGTGAACGTACGCTTCTCAACAACAGATTCGGTGACCGATGGATTGGTAGAGGCGGCCCAATTCGGTGGCTTCCACGCTCTCCTGACCTCAACCCTCTTGACTTTCATTTATGGGGGCACTTGAAAGCTCTCGTCTACGCAACCCCGGTACCAAATGTAGAGACTCTTCGTGCTCGTATTGTGGACGGCTGTGATACTATACGCCATTCTCCATGGCTGCATCAAGGATTCCACGCGACGGAGGGTGAATGCATGTATCCTCGGTAACGGAGGACATTTTGAACATTTCCTGTAACAAAATAATTGAAGTCACGCTGGTACTCTCTCTTGCTGTGTGCTTCCATTTCATGATTAATGTGATTTGAAGAGAAGTAATAAAATGAGCTCTAACATGGAAAGTAAGCGTTTCCGGACACATGTCCACTTAATATTTTCTTTCTTTGTGTGTGAGGAATGTTTCCTGAATGTTTGGCCGTACCTTTTTGTAACATCCTGTATAATGAGGTAAAAAGGTATTACGGATTTCTTTAATGACAATGCCTCTTGGTCAATGTCTTTGACTTGTAATTCTGGTTTCTATATGCAATTATAGTATTCATTAGTTCATTGTAAATGGTGTTTAAAATATTTTGTCGTTTTGAGAAAAAACCGAGCCAGATACATGTACGTTGAGTCACACTACCACACACAGAACAGTTACACTTGTGCTTTGTTGTTTTGTAACTTTTATAGTTGCAAGGGACTTAATTAAGCAATTTTGTTAATGGAAATTCCTTGTCATTCTTTATTTTTATTTTATGCAGTCAGATTGCGTGCTAATACTAGTCAGGACCAACCGGTTACGAGACTTCGTAACATCTTATTCTTTTGCATCTTATTCTTTTAATTAACCCCCCATCAAATGTAAAATGGAAACAGTGTTCGGGAATAGTGGACGTGGCTGATTGAAAAAGGAGAGAGCAGTGTTAATGATTAGTGCAGCGTTCCTTAACGGTGCGGTTGGTCCATACCACATTGATGAGGCAAAGAGATGAAAACAGTAAGCAGATTCAGAAGGACGTAGGTTGCAGTAATTATTCGGAAAGGAAGAAGCTGGCAAATGATGGAATAGCATAGAGAGCAGCACCAAACCAGTCTTCAGCTAGAAGACCACAGCAACTACATTGATAAGGGATTTTGTAAATACTGGCCTTTCACAATAACAAGTCGTCCTTCACTAATCCCAAAAGGTCTGCTGTCTTAGACGGACGGAAAATGACAGTCACTGAAATTTAGGGAGGATTCTTTCTGTTTTAAACGAAATGTTCCCCACAAAAGGAAGAAACGCTAAAGATTCTGCCGGCCTGTCCTCCTCTTTATCCAGTTCTTGATTGTTGTTGTTACGGATAGTGGTCTGTTAATAAGCTGAATGGAAAATTCATTTTTTTCTGAACACTGTCTTGAGTTGGACGAGGTCTTTAGGAGAAACTATCTAGATCCGAGACAGTGTCAGCTCTGTGTACGATTGTTTTAAGGACGCTGATAGTTTGGGATGGACCTTGACAGCTTGACGCTTGCAAATTCAAATCAATATCACTGGGCTTGCGGTAAACTGAATGACCCAGAGAGCCATCATTCTTTTGTCTAACCAAGATAGCCAAGAAAGGCAAACAACAATATTTTTCCATATCCAAAGCGGACCGACCATTGGTGAAGAATCTCCATCAATCCGAACACTCAGATCGCTGAGAAAATTTTATAATTCGCGCTCTGTATGTACAGGTACAGGTAGATGGATTACAATAATGTAATGGGGAGTACTAGGCTGCGTTATGAAGAGAGAGTGCGCCGGTTTCAGCACGAGTGTTGCTTTCAGAATGCGTCCCTGGATATCGTAGCTTCTTAAGAAGCCCGCAGCCGCGTGCAGCAGTAAGACGAGAACAAAAGGATGCTCGGCTGGCTGCGACTCTGGCTCGCAGCGTGCGTCGCACGTGAGCCGTGTGAATGCGAACTGCGTCAAGGCTAGTGGGGGTCGGGCGCCCCGAGTGTTGTAACAGCGGTGGGAGGTGAGCTGAACTGCGGTGAGGCGTTGGCTCAGTGGCTGGGAAGCGGGCCGCGGCTGATAGCAGAGCGGGGGCGGCCACCTGCGCTGTCTGCGGCCTCGTAAACAGTCGCCTCGAACCGGGCCCAGCTGACGGCGAGAGCGACTGCGGATGAGTGCTCCTGCGTCGCCACAGGTACGTGTCACCTGCGCTGGTCTCGTGCTTCTTTCAAAAAGAGTCGCCCGAGTTGACTAGACTACATCTTCTACCTGAATGAAAGTAGAAATCTGGGATACATTGTAACTGTCGCATAGAAAGTAAAAGTTTGTTTGCTCCAGCTATAAGTTCCCGGATCAAGTGGTTGCAGCTAGACATCTCCCTGCTGCAACTAGCTCCCTCCATTCCTCCCTCCCTCGTTTTTCCTTTACTGTAACTGGAATCGAGTTTAAGCTTGTTCTTCGCAGCCAGTGCATTCATACATTCATTCATATATACATACACCTACATACATACATTAATCCTTGTTCCGCAGATCATGACTAAGACATTTCGTAATCATGTGGAACGTGTAACTTTAACATGAGTTTTCTTTACACAAAATAATTAATTTTTTTTTGTACAGTTGCTACTTCATATCTAAGAATTCATCTATTAAGTGCAAGGATTTGTCATTCAGAAATTCTTTTAATTTGCTTTCAAATGTTGGTTGGCTATCTGTCAGTTTTTTAATACTATTTGGCAAATGACCAAAGATTTTTGCCGCAGCATCATTCACCCCTTTCTGTGCCAAAGTGAGATTTAATCCAGAATAGTGACTATGATCCTTTCTTCTGGTGTTGTAGCTATACACTTCGCTGTTGTTTTTGAATTGGGATGTGTTATTAATGACAAATTTCGTAAGTGAATATACGTATTGCGGAGGTACTGTGAATACCCGGTTTCCTTAAATAAATGTCTGCAAGGTGATCTTGAGTGGGCTCCAGCTATTATTCTGATTACACCCTTTTGCGCATTGAATACTTTCTCTCTTAATGACGAATTGCCCCAAAATATGAGGCCAGTGAACGAAAATAGGCAAAGTAGGCTAATTTACTGATATGTTTATCACTAAAATTTGCAATAACCCTAATAGCATAAGTAGCTGAACCTAACATCATCGATGTGTTTCTTCCAATTCAATTTCTTATCAGTGCACACACCCAGAAATTTTGAGTATTCTTCCTTAGCAACAGACTTCCGTTCATAGTCTATATTTATCAATGGTATTGTGCCATTTACTGTACAGAATTGTATAAACTGTGTTTTCCCACAATTTAGTGAGAGGTCATTTGCAAAGAACCAATTAATAATTTTCTGAAAGACATTATTTGCAATTTCCTAAGCTGATTCTTGCTTCTTGGGTGTAATTACTATACTTGTATCATCAGCAAAAAGAACTTACTATGCATCTTCGTGAATATAGAGTGACAACTCATTGATATATATCAATAACAATAAGGGACGCAAAACTGAAACCTATGGGACACCATTCTTGATACCTCCCAGGTAGAGGACCCTGCTGGTTTTTGTAGACTATCTGTACTGTTAATTTCAACCTTCTGCATTCTTGAATTAAACCATTTGTGCACTGTCGCACTCATACCACAATACTGTACTTAAGCTTATCTAGAATAATTTCATGATTCACAAAATCAAAAAGCCTTTGAGAGACCACAAAATATCCCAATGGGTGATGTTTGGTGATTCATTGCTTTTAATATTTGATCACTGAAAGCATATATAGCATTTTCTGTTGAAAAGCATTTCTCAAAACCAAACTGACATTTTGTTAGCATTTAATTTTTACAAATATTGGGTCAGCAGTGTTCTGAGCGCTCTGCTGTGATTGTTGAAGCCAATGCGAAGATTAAGCGTGATCGCTGCGAGTTATTTAGTGAATGCTTATTACATTTCTTGCGAGTTGTTTTTGCTCAAGGTGGTAATAAGCGACAAATTCTACATGACCATGCGAGACACACAATTTGCAGGACACACGCTTTGTTCAAGCACAGAGCACATGTATGCGAGTACCGGAGCTGTCACTTGGAACCGGCAACATGCAACCCGTGTCCGTGACTTGACCTCTGCTAACCACCATCGTTCGCGATCGGACCATGGTGCTATGCTTGCCCACGGCTCGAATGGCTCGAGCAGTTGAAGTCACAGTTCGAGAAATCTCGTGCTTAGCCCGACCTTTCGAACGCCGTACGGTCTCTTAGCAGTATTAATTCATTATGGATTTTGCAGACAATTTTGTATTTCGGCACCCACAGCTGTGAAATTGTGTCATGATGAAACACGCCACTTCAGATCTATGACAAATATTTATTTATAAATCACCTACTTTTATGGCGTGAGGGCTACATCTTCAGGGATACGCACCTATTTTCAAGTTATATCCAGTAGACTACCCAACATTTTCTGCCCAGTTGTAAGACCGACCTCTTGGCACTTCAGCATTTTTATTGCAATGGGACAAACAAAGAATGCTGGTTCGTTTGGGGGTGACTAACGCCATCAAACTAGCTGGCTCATAAATAAATGTTTAGCACGCACTTGAAACGATTTCTTCATCATGGTTCTGCATTTTAGTAATAGAAATAACCTTGTAACTCAGATGCACACTCTTATACAATGTAACTCATTTCTGCTAATAGTAAATCACAAAAAAATTCCCAAATTCCGATTTAGTCTAATCCTCGATCTAGTGGCGTTTGTTGGCACTATCTCCACGACGAGCCCTTCTGGCTGCCGGTGTCATTTATTCTCACGATCGGAAGTACACGCAGTTTTATACGATTTACCTCGTTTATTTGGCATTCAGTTCACATTATTCTACGGTTTTAACATCTTCATTAAAAGATGGTACTTCTTTTTACAAGTTATTCGTATGTGTGAACTGCAATCGACACCGTCTTCTCCCACTCACTTGCTAAAATGTTGTATTGGGTTCAGAGACAAGTTAATATTTTGAAATTACAATATTTTCGCCTTTGACTCTTAGGATTTACTTGAAATCACCATGAACTTTTATATAGCTATAAATACCGTATGACAACTATTAGTGCAAATTTGTTCAAATACAATCAGTGTTTGTATGGAACTAGGATTTATTGCTGCTTCTCCGTCTCTTACACAAAACTGTCAGATTTCAAGCAAACCTTATTTTTGTGACTAGTTCGTAAGATCACCTGATTGTTGGGACAGCGCTCGTTACTGTATCGTGCGCGGTCGGACGCGAGTACCTGTTGTCAAGTCCTATTCATTACCGACTGTGCATCGAGTTGGCAGTACGATAACAGAGCAGTGAAAGGCTTTTGCAACCTCCATTTAAACAGGTATGGTTCACTTCGATCTACATCTATACAGTTACGATTGTGCGGCTTGGTTTTTATCGCGAGTGCAGCACAGGACGCCCTGCACTGGTTAAACGGTGGATCAGCCGTAAGGAGTGTACCCATGTCGCACTGCAGCATGGACCTCCAAGGTCATCTCATCTCTCAATGTGTGCTTTTTGGTGGTTGTTTGTGTGAAACTCCATATATGCGCTTCCACAACTCCACGTGAACCGCAACGCCGGATAGCAACGCAGTGGTCGCAGGAACTTCAGACACGAGCGCGGAAGACTGATGGAGAGCAAATTGAAGACTTTGGTCAAAAGTGAATGGAAAATTTTGATCCTAAATGTAACTGTGAAAGGCACCCAAAGGTTCTACGTACATTCATGACATATACTGTTGGAAGATTGGGTGGTTGTTTCAAAATAAGAATTTTGTAGTTCTTTCCGTAAGTTAAAATTCGCCTTCATCCAGAAAATGTAGTCTTCTGAAATTGGATAAATCTTTTTACAACATGGTGCAAGTACTGTTTACGGACTTTTAGGACTTGTAGAGGAGGTCAGTACGGTTAAGTAGGTACCATATTCTGGTACCTACGATCACCAATCCCCAATGCCCCAGCATCCGCCGCAGCCATAACCCCCGCCAGTAGGTCTTCAGGGATCCTGTAAATCAAGGGTTTCATGTGACCCTACAAGTAGTAGTATAGCGGGTTCAAGTCGGGAGAAAGCTAGGCAGTTGGGCCACCATGACCTATTCACTGTTGGCCAAACCATTAGTCCAACTGATATCGAGCCGCATGTGAAAAATTAGGTTTTTGGGCCATCGTGCTGGAACCACATGTTTAGACTCTCATGCAGTCGTACGTCTTCCAGGAGCCCGTGCAATACGTCGTTAAGGAACCGTAAGTACTCCGAACAAGATACGGCCCACACACGTCCGTCTAGGAACCCTTCCCGAATGTTCAGACCCTATCGTTCCCGAAACCCAAGGGGGTGCGTAGTTTGCGGGTTTTCTTCAGCCCACAAATGACTGTTGTGGGAATTGGGAACATCTTCCGTGGTGTACTTGTCTTAGTCCGCAACGTTGTAAGAACCACGTGCGGAACTGGGGCTCGCCTCGAAAAATTTTGTGGCTGCATTGCTTTTACTTCCTGTAACGGCTGCTCAAGCAGATCACGCCGGACAGTTCGGTCCACATTCAGTCTATCTGCTACGTTTCTGATACTCGCCGTCGCATCCTCTTCCATGGCATGGAGTACAGCCAGTTCAAAAGCGGGTGTGCGGTGCCGCTACGGACCACCACAGCCGGCCCTGCCGGTGGCGAATGTGCCAGTCTCCGAGTTCCGGTGTTACACCGTAGCGAAGAGGGAGCGTCAAGGTGTCTGGCGGTGTGGAAAACGCTCGCATACGACTCAAGAGCAGACCCACTACACCGAGCTTCGCCGTACAGTAATATCATGTCCGCGTATTCCGCAAACGTGTAGTTCACCATGATCAACAGCAGCATACTAAAACGGAAATGTACGTAAAGCTTGCATTCTGCATTATAGTGAGTGATTACTGCTGCACTGTAGTACAGAATGAACAAAGACCTCAAGCAGTATAGTCGGTGCAGTCCTCTTTGGGTAAATAACAAACTCAACTGAATCGCACGTAAATAACCCTGTAGTGAGTATCGAATATCAGGTGAGCGGTGAATGTCTACTGAATACCTTAGTCAGCGGCACCGAAAATGCGGGCGGTTTGAACCTGTGTCGTGCTATTTTGCGTGTAGCGGGAAAGCCGTACGTTTCCAGACAATTTCTGTGCTAATCTTAACTACCCTGGCATCCTTAAAAGTCCTCAACATCTGTAAACGGCACCAAATCTGTTCTACACCCCTTTTTCAATACAGTTTCTTGTGGTTAATCAACAGCGCTTAACAAGAACAGTGTCATCATTCTTACTGCCAGCCGGTGTGGCCGTGCGGTTGTGGCGCTTCAGTCTGGAACCGCGTGACCGCTCCGGTCGCAGGTTCGAATCCTGCCTCGGCCATGGATGTGTGTGATGTCCTTAGGTTAGTTAGGTTTAATTAGTTCTAAGTTCTAGGCGACTGATGACCTCAGAAGTTAAGTCCCATAGTGCTTAGGTCCATTCTTACTACCAGCTAAGTTTCCTGAGCATCTCTGTTGCGTTTTCCTATAGGCTGTATCAATGTTTCACGATTATATCAGTGCATTGCTGAATTTGATGCGTACTGCGTGCTACGTAATAGGGTCTGTAAACATTAGACCTGTACCATACAACCGGTGGCACTATAGTCTGCTAAACGGTTTTCTTTACAGATGTATCTCATTTTCACGGAACTTTCCCCTAGAAATCCTAGTCTTCAATTTTCCATCTCTACTACTGACTTCACGTGTTCGTCTCATCCCGAAACTCCTCTCCAAAAATGACCCATCATAATTTGAGAAAACAGTGATGTCCGTACCCGCGGTACTAGGGGGAAAAAATTACTTTTATTACCCATTACTAAAATGTCAGTGACTCAGAAAGGAGTTCAGTATACAGCAACAAAAATTTTCGATCATTTGCTCAATAACAACATAAAATGTCTGGCAGGTAACAAAGCAAGTTTTAAATCTTAGCTAAAATTATTTCTTCAGAATAACTTCCTCTAGTCCATGGACGAGTTTATGTTTAAAAACTGGTAGCCTGTGAAAATATCCTAGTTTTTAAGTGTAGTTGCATGATTAGAATTGAAAAATGTGTTCATTAATTTTAACACTAATCATATCTACATATCTTGTAAACTGACTACTTCCACATCAATTACGTTGAAGAATCGTTCAAAAGATCTGTGGAGCATGTAACTAACGTATTCTGCTCAGTGTTTATATCTGGTAACCACACACTACGGCGTTCTTGTTTTAGTTATCACGTTATCATCTTACATTTTCCCTCGTTTAAGAAGAGAAGGCTTTCAGTACACCAACTCAAAGTACCGCATAAGTCTGTCTTGGTTTCCTTAAAATCGTATTCTTTCCTGCAGCGAACACCGATACCACCAATGAAACATCTGAATGTACTGCTGGTGCAATCTGAGATCTTTTGTACGTATCTTTTGTACGTATTTTGATTCTATTACGCTTTCTTGTGAAATACCTGAGTTTAGTTTCATTTATGTTGATCATTAGCCGTACTGTATGACAATGGATTCCATGACTAGATTTTGTTGTTTCTGAACCAATCACTTATCTGTAAAGTTAGTTAGTATCCTATCTCTGTTATTCGTCGTCAGTGTGGGACAGTGTTCTGGGAATCTAGAAAAGCATCTATCCCTACACCTTTATTTCCTATGTGTGAACAAGGCATGTTCCACAACACAATGGTTTTCTCCTGAACCGTACTAGTTCCTTCAGTAGATATTTTCCTTCCGGATCATCATAATGTTAGAGCTTAAAACAGGCTCCAAAATTCTGCGATAATGGGCGCTAGCAGTCGTGGTCTCTATTTCTGTGCATCTGTTGTTTTATCCTGTGAATTAACAGGAATGTTTCGCACTCCTCCGCCCTCCTTCACGCGAAACACCTCACAGCGTGAGAGTTCTGAACAGGTATGAGCTAGGAAGAAAGGTGTGATTCCGAGAGAAATCTAACAGGATTTCCGTCAGGCAGTGGCGTCTTGTTCAGCTCCATAGTCTTTACTGTTCTCCCACATCTCATTTGTGAGTGTGTGCGACGATAAAAAAAAGTGTTGTAGCATCCTCACGCGTGTTTGCATAATTTAGTACATCAGCTTTCTGTCTGTCGCCTTCAGTTAAATTTAGTATGTCTATGACTTCGCAGAAGTCCCTGGTCCATCTTTTGACAGGATTGACTGAGAATTAGTGTACAAGCACGGGCGACTTACCCTTCATCAATTTCAATGCATTATTTTTACTATTGTATAGTATAAAAATGTTAGTGTCGCTACATCTGTACAGAAGATTGAATAACGTCGCATTCAACGTATCTGAATTTTATGTATCCCTCATTGCATAAGAGGACAGATATGATGACATGGCATTTAATCTCGTTTGAGTTTGATCCCTCAAAGCGTTTGGAAATGGTGCAAACGCAGAAACTGTTGGTCACTGCTAAGAATTAAAAATCACTATAGAGCCGCTCGTGCAAAATAATGATTCCTTTAAAAACATGTTTTATTCACAGTACCAGCCTCGAATGGTGCTGTTCCTTTCCCCATATTAATCTAAGAAATATTACCTGCTGTTAACAGAGAGTCTCCTGTGCGCATTGGCTTTCTACTGCACAGTTTAGCGCGGATATTATTGCAACTGTTGTCTAAAAGTAAAGGGAAGTGATCTGTTGCATAGCGGCCTGTCTGTACGCTGTTACAGTACGTGGTAGCCTCTGGTATCTCTCCTTGTTATCCATTGGCGAGCTGACCCCAAAACCTGAGTCGAAGTAGACGCTATTGGCAGGGTTGTTCATAAAAGCCCAACATCTGCACGACTGTCGCGGTCGAGGGCTACCCTTCCAGTTATGTGAAAGATATCTCTGATCAAATTGATAATGAGTGCATTTTCGCTAATGGTCCCATGTCTCTGGCAACGTATAAAATTATTACCTGACTGTAAATATACGAGCGAAGAAATTCTTCGTGCCAACCGGTACTTTATTAACGTGTAAGCTATACTTGCAAACAATGATGAGAACGAGCAAACGCCCTGTAATGGATTCCGAGAAGAAACGAAGCATGGAAGTAAGTCCGAACAACAATTAAGCCCCAGATCACGCAAGACCATATTACATGAACTAGGATTAAAACATGTGAATTCACGTCCCACCAGCCATTGTATTCTCTGATTGCCGCTAACTGAGGCTCAACAGGTAACTACCCCTGTTGTGTACGTTATTGACCCGTGGCTTTGGAAACGTGTGTGTGTGTGTGTTTTTCACGTTCATTACCGTCACACTGCGTCCCAATCACTGGACGCGCCGAAGTGCGCTATTTGCATTGTCCTGCCCTGCCCTGCCCGCATACGGGAAACCTGATAGCTGTGAGCTGTTTACCTGCCACATGCGCGGCCACTGGCGGAGTGCGCTGCACTCCATCGTTATCGACTTCAGCTTCTTTGACGACACTGTCGGCGCAACCGTCGACTAAACTCGTGTTCTGCAACAGTTATTAACTTGGTAATCTACTGCGGAGCTGACCACACGCGATGCGAGAGTAGCGCTGCCAGTTACAGACGTGGACTAAGCTAAATGGGCCTACTCCTTCCACAGCCGGTTCTGCGCTTTTTCTTGTTGCCCTTTGTGTTCGAGGAATTATACGTGGGAAAGGAGTGCGCTGTTTGACAGCATTAATTCGGGTGATGTACGACCGTGTAATATTGCAATAAAATACGACGAAATGCATCGCAATGTACAGCAATGGATCTTCGGACTTCGTTTCAAGCGCAAATAAGACTGCAGGTTCTAAAATGAGAAAAGCAGTGATTCGTGTACTTCTAAACTGATGGCGTCTCGTCATCACATCACCGAACTGTTGCTTCACTGCTATAATAAACTGCAGAAGCATAAAAGCCGTACATATAAGTAATCAAGGATGCAGGTCAGGTATGTCTCAATCACATTATCACACAGTACGTGAATATTGTGATAATTATTTCATTAAGTTTAAGACTACTACAATAGACATCTTAAATGTTAAACATCCGAGGAAAGAAAGCCGAGTCTGAAGGACGCTCATATATGTTCATTTGTTTTGTTCTACAAGAAAAAAAAGGCTACTTAAAATATACCAAAGTTATGTAAATTATTGCCGGCCGTTGTGGCCGAGCGGTTCTAGGCGCTTCAGTCCGGAACTACGCTGGTGCTACGGTCGCAGGTTCGAATCCTGCTTCGGGCATGAATGTGTGTGATGATGTCCTCAAGTTAGTTAGGTTTAAGTAGTTCTAAGTCTAGGGGACTGATGACCTCACATGTTAAGTCCCATAGTGCCCACAGCCATTTGAATTTGAACGTAAATTATTCTCTGTGAAGTGAGTCGATATAAGACTAATCTTTTACAAACTTGACCAGAAGCAGATATGTTGATGTGACACATCCAGAGCCACCAAAAAATTGTCTATTTGATACCAGAAGTAAGTGTGGGGTGTAAAAAATGTGGAGGTAGGCCACGGCTTAAATCCAGTTAACAGGTTCAAATGCATGTAGGTCGTCACGAACATGGTCGGCAGTGTTAACTATCTTACTTGTGATAATTGCTTATGAAGAAACAGTCACGATCGCAAAAAAATCTTTCATTTGAGATGACCGGTTTCGGCACGAGCAGTAGCCGACCTCCACAGTGATTGAACTATAAATATTATAAAAGTGCGCATGGTAATTAGGGTAGTCAGTCTTGTATAAATGTACAAAGATTAAACCTAAAAGGTGTGATGTTTTACCCATTTGCTGGAGCTGGCGGCCTGCTGAGCAGCTGTGCGTTGCCGAGACTATAGCTGCGCGCAATTTGGTGCATTACGTCAGCTGCAGTCAATGGTAACTTGCTTTACATAAAAATATTTATGACCTGCAAATTGAGTGTAAAACTAACAATACAGTTATACGTATATCATTATAGAAGTGCTGTTGTTTAAATAAGTAATACTAGTCGTTAATAAAATTGCTTAACTTGAAATAAAGTTTAAATAAAAGTGCACCAATACAAAAGGTTTTCGAACGTCAAACGCCAGCTCCAGCAAATGGGTAAAACATCATGGCGTTTTAGCTTAATCTTTGTAAATTTGTGCGAGACTGACTTCCCTAATTGCCATGCACTTCTATAACCTTTACAGTGCAATCAGTCTGAAGATGGCCTATTGTATGTGCCGCAACCGCTCATTTCAAGTAAATGACATTTCCCGATCGTGATGGTTTCGTTATAAGTAATGTAGGCTGTAGTAGTTAGGCAGAGATGAAGACGCTTGCGCAGGATAGAGTGGCGTGCAGAGGACGCGCCAAACCATTCTTCCGACTGAACACAAAGACGACGTGACAATTTTTACAATTTCCAGTTTTTAAGTGTACAGATATCGATAGCCAACGATGTATCGAGTCTTACCCTCACCCGCCTCTACCTCACACAGGTGGCGGGGGATACCTCTCGGCTATTGACCGGTGTTAGCTTTTGGGCGCCTGCAAAAGAGGCGCGTAGGTTTTTAACAGATCGGATCATGGAGTGGAGAAAAAAGCCGGCCGCGGCCTCCTCCACCTCTTCTTCCTGTTTTTCTTCTTCTTCTTCTTCTTCTTCTTCTTCTTCTTTTACCGTTTCCCGTTGAGCGACCCACAAACCAATTATCATCATCATCCTCATCACCGTTTCTCTACGGGGTTGGCATTGGTAATTACTGTATACACGTGATAGGTTTTCACTGTCAGAAAAAGTTTTGCAAGTAATGTGCCGTGTAAACAGCGCCGAGAGTCAACCAGTCAGCAGTGCTGAGAGTGGGGCAAAATCTTATATCAGTCCTCTCGTGTAGACGGCGACACCCATCTCCCGAGAGCTGCTCGCTTTAGCTCTTTGGCAAGAAAAATAGTGCGGGCATTGTCGGGGTAGCTGAGAGTACTCTGTGAGGATTTGTGCTGTATTTAAGAGTTTTACGCTACCATATCTTGGTAATATTTCATGCAGCACTCAAGCACACATTAAATTACTCATGAAATTGCGTGTTTGAGCCATAACTTGTGGCCATGGTATGTTTCTGAGCGAAGACGTCGCTCCTTTTACTTCCTGTACGAACAACAAGAGCAGTTAGCCTGTTTCGGAAGTTCTAGTCTTGAACAATGCAACATAACAAAGAACTTATAGAAACATCATAGACATAATGTACTGATTAAATAATAAAAAATGAATTGTCACGAGGAGACTCGATGCTACGTTAATGTGAATGAGAGATGAATGAGAGACTGCAACTGTGCCTCTTGAATGAAGTTACATGTACGAAAACGACGGAGAAAAAGAATGTTCGCTGGTGCTAAAACTTTAAATCGCGCTTTTCTTGGATTGTGTGGTAAGTTTACACTATTTTGCACATATTTTCTGCGTTGGACTTACGATATTCATAACCTAACATTAAACCTTTTTCGTGACAGGAATATGCATTTCACCTCATTCAAGAGACGAAATAAAACATGTATTAAGACAAATTACACCTGATGATGGACCCCACAGAGTCCGAAATGCATCGTATATTTAATAAAACACGAAAAATTCTGACTGGAGGTGTTTTTCAATTCATACCTCCAGTGTATTGAATACAGTCACGTTTGAAGCTGCAAAATATGCATAAAATTTAAAAAAAAATAAGGTGTTTAATTTCAAGATCCCTTTTTATCACAGTACTTTTAATCAATTATATTGAAGGGTGCTGTAGCGGCTTGAGAGGACGTGGGTCACATAGGCTAACGGGCGTGCATTTCCGAAATCAGTTGTTCTATAATGCCAGGAACAAATAATTCAGTGCCGAATTAATACGACAGCACACAACGCATAGCCATTACTAAGCCAATCGACCATTTAATGGACCCAAAAGACCCGTGCGAAACTTCCGAACTCTTCTGGTTTTCAATAATGACAATATTTGGAATAAGTCTAGTCGTTGGGATATGAGTAGTTGTGGGAATGAAGGGAAGACGTGTTTAAAAATGAACCGAACGACGTGAAATAATAATCGTGAATTTATGATACTTCCAGGCCGTCGCAATAGGTAAATCACAATTAAAGGCGACATTGATAAATGTATTTGTCGTTTCCGAAAGTATATTCGATGAGAAAATTTAAGTTCTGCGCAAAATCGGTATACAATGTCAGAGGTTAAAAATCTTTTCTAATAATAGTTCATTCGTCGCTGAAATATTTCTATTTGTTGACATGAGAAATAATATATGTGATCTTCAATCGGCCGTACAACTACCAATTTACATAGCCGACATTGCGTCTAGAATGTCGTTTTGCTATTAGTAACGGCGCTTAGCAGCATTCATACACTTTTAAACCTCTTTTGTCGGCAATGGTCTCAGAATTCTATTCATGGCTATCTATCTTATTCCCTCAAGCCATCCGCTGTTCTTATTTGGAATGTTTGAGCTGTCTTTTGATTTTAATCCTATCTCTTCAGTCTTATGTCAGCTCTCGTTCCTGTCTATTGGCAACTGTGCGTAATTGTAAACATTTCATTTCTTAGTCAATTCTCATCCACACTGATAAGGGCCTCATAAAAGACAGAAAATTCGTTTCAAGCTTCCAATTTCGTCTTTTTTTTGTCATTCGGAAGGTCGCACTTGCGTGCACACTTCTTAAGAAAACTTAAGTGTCCGATTCTAGCTCGTTATGAGATGGATTTCTTACTTTAAAAATAGTGAAAAAGTCATTGAAAGTACAACAAAACACGAAAGGATTGGATTTTTTTTAAAAAACTGAGTTTTTAGCTTCTTATTTTTCTCTCTCTCGTCCCTCGTGACACAAACCTCGAATTTATTTTCAGGGTTCGGATGATTGCCTCTGCTAACAGAATTCCGACCTCTGTTGTCTACTTCAGAAACATCTCGCCAGATAGCCACTTTTCTGTGCAGAGGAAAGGAATTTGTGCGGAACAACACTGAACAGACAATTCTGTAAGTTCAGGTTCTGTCGGCCCCTTTGTAAATGCGCAACAAATTACCAGCGAGGAAACCGACAATGCCGTTACTCGCCTGTGTTTACCGCCTGCCAGCGCAAAACGAAGAAAAGTCTGTGCTGAATGCCCGCGCCGCCTGCGCCACGAGTTACGTGCACGCTCTGAACCAGGCAAGCCGCAAACCGTGTATTATTCGCATGCAACTAGCTGCGACACACCGCGCGCACTGTTTATGTAACTGCACGGACCCTCACCAGTTGGTCTACGCCGGGGTGCCTGCTGAGATATTTTTCTTTTCTTCTCTCGTCCCACACACTGAGCTTTTCATCGCCAAACATGCAATAAGCGCGAGAATACCCTGACAAAAATCACAAGTTTGTGTGTGTGTGTGTGTGTGTGTGTGTGTGTGTGTGTGTGTGTGTGTGTGTGTGAAGTTCTCAAAAGGCCACATGACGGCATCGGATGATTACTTAATTCTGTCAGCTGGCTCTCTCTATACATGTTTGCGGTGTGTACATGTACTGTAGGTAAGATTTGCCGTTTTCTTCGCTCAGAAATTCTCGGAAGCTTTTGGGTCACCCATTCATCTCTTAATTCATGCCGAGCGGATAACGTCCGAAACTCCGTAAGGCTGTTCGCGGATGATGCTGCTGTATACAGGGGGAGGCACCTAAGACGGACCACATCAGATATATCCAGAATTATTAAATATTTCGAGGTACGATTTTCGCCAAAAGTTGTAGCGGACAATACGGCGAATGTGCTGACGTTCGCAAGTAATTTTTATCGTTCATACCTAAATTACGACACTGAGTTTGTGATAGAACTATTTACTTCTTCTGAGGTCTTTAAAAGAACGTTCCAAGAGAACTTCGACATAACGTGTATGGGGCTTGATCAAATATTAACAACCTGCGAACCACCGTCCCGCCAACAGGAGAAGAGCGTCCACAAAGGTCTGCCTTATTATACCAAATGTCAGCAAACACTTCACTCAGGCAAGGTTGATGTGTTTATTATCGCGGCTGTCATACCAAAATGTTGACCCTGAGAATTGATACACGCTATAAAGTGGTTCTGGGGAGATGGTAGTGCAAATTGAATTTCATCGGAGTTACTGGCAGCGAACACCCGTGATATAAGGCATTTCACGCATTCGGGAGTATTGTATTTATTGTATGGTAACAGGGAACCTAGAAACGACGGAGAGGCTCCGTCCCCGTCGCAGCTGCAGTGGTCCACAACCCCACGACGACTACCGCAGTCCACTTCACGCCTCCGCCACCTCACACCGAACCCAGGGTTATTGTGCGGTTCGGATCCCGGTGGACCCCCCAGCGAACGTCTCACACCAGACGAGTGTAACCCCTATGTTTGCGTGGTAGAGTAATGGTGGTGTACGCGTACGTGGAGAACTTGTTTGCGCAGCAATCGCCGACATAGTGTAACTGAGGCGGAATAAGGGGAACCAGCCCGCATTCGCCGAGGCAGATGGAAAACCGCCTAAAAACCATCCACAAACTGGCCAGTTCACCGGACCTCGACACAAATCCACCGGACGGATTAGTGCCGGGAAGCAGGCGCTCCTTCCCGCCCGGATGCATTCGGGAGTACTGGGTGTTTCCTAATAGACCGCCTGTTTTAATTTTCCCCGTAAATAAAAAGTGTGCAAGTGTTAAGTTTGGTGACTGTGCAGACTATTTTCCGTTTCCCAAATGACCGTTACAATACCCTGCAAATGTTCCCATAAGAGGGGAATGGGAGGAATATGCGTCATGTTGATACCACACTTATTGCCTTATATGCAGTGGCATATCCTACAATAATTTCAGCAGCATCAGATCTTAAGAATTCTAGATACCTGAACGTATTTAAATTCCCGTCAATAAGTACCAAATGCTGATCGCCGAAGAACATTGTTTTTATCCACTTCTTTTTGTCATTGCGGATTTTCAACTAACGATTAGTGGATTTTGCAAAGATTGACCTTCCCGTGGTTTGTAAAGAATGCTTTTTCTTTAAACAAAGTTCTTCATAGACATGCCACATCACTTGGCGCTTTTTGTGGATAGCATTCGGAAAACAGTATTCAATTTTGGAAGTCATTGCCATGAAGCTGTATATGCAGCGGAATGTGAAGACGATCAAACGGGATGGAATTTAGCGTTCGCAGAACGTTCATTTGGTTGATCCCTATCGTAGGCTGCTTCAGAGATGCCTCTTAGTGACACTTGTATTGTGTGGTTCTGCAGCTTCATTTCTTTCTTCAGCTGCTTTTCGTTGTCCTTAGAATATTTTATTGTCCACGCTCCTAGTTTCTAAAACTTTTTTTATAATGTTTGCAAATACTATTCAGCATATAACCACACCGCTGCTCCAGTGGTTTGGCAACATTCGTCATACACTGTGAATGTCTTAATAGCTTTACGAGCAAGTTATCTGATAGCTGCACCAACGTAACACACTCACAGGCTTGAAGGGCACAGGTAAACACAAGAACCATAAATAAGTTGCGTGTTTCATTACATTTGTTACAATAGGGCAAATGTTTGTGCAGCCTCTTCTCCTGATGGAGGGACAGTAGTTTGCGGCGCTACTGTCGTGATACTATTTGACTGTTACTTTGTCAAACTTATATTAGAAGCTTCTTGCAGCTGCCTCAGAAAAATGAATATAGATCCACTAGAGAAAAAACAAATTCGGTGTCTTAATTTGGCAATTGTAAATATTTGACAACTATGAAGAACAAAAATTACTTGCGAACTTCAGGAAATTTGAAAAAAAAAAATGGTTCAAATGGTTCTGAGCACTATGGGACTTAACATCTGTGGTCATCAGTCCCCTAGAACTTAGAACTAATTAAACCTAACTAACCTAAGGACATCACACACATCCATGTCCGGGGCAGGATTCGAACCTGCGACCGTAGCAGTCGCACGGTTTCGGACTGACGCGCCTAGAACCGCTAGACCACCGCAGCCGGCGAAATTTGACATATTGTCCGCTATAATAGAGCGAAAATCGCACCACATATATTTATTTCCTCGCGATAGGTTTGGGCCTCAGCTGCCTCACCCTGTATAAAGAAGTCACACTGCCGGGAAATTGTAGCTAAATACAGGAATATCTGCAGAGGATCGACACGTGGTGCTACTATTGGCAGCTGAACCTCAACATAAACAAATTGAACGTATTACGTAGAAACAGGCGGAAAAAAACAGTTATTCCATGATAACACGACTTCCTAACAATCACTAAAAGCAGTAATATCAATAAATATTTGGGAATAAGCATGCGGAACGCTTTAAAGTGGAACGATCAAACAAAACTAATCGTAGGGAATCCAGATGCCAGACTGAAGTTTAATTGGAGAATTCTCAGTGTAGCGCCCCGACGAAGGAAATACTGCATAACTCACGTTCGACCCATACCTTGGTATTGCTCGTCATACTGGAACATTAACCATATAAAAGAGATAGAGGAACTGCAGAAGATCCAAAGAAGAGCTATGCGTTTGTCACAGGTTCGTTTAGCAAGGGCGAAAGCTCCTTGGAGATATTCTTCCAATTACAGTGGCACACGATGCAAGTATGTCATTGTGCATCACGATGTGACTTACTGTTCAAATTCCGAGAGCATACATTTTAAGAACAGTCAGTCGACATATTGCTGCCTCCCATGTACTTCTCTACAAAAGACTACAAAGCTAAAATTCGAGCTCACACATAGGCCTTCCCGCGCAAGATTGGTTCAAATGGCTCTGAGCACTATGGGACTGAACTTCTAAGGTCATCAGTCCCTTAGAACTTAGAACTTTTTAAACCTAACTAACCTAAGGACATCACACATCCATGCCCGAGGCAGGATTCGAACCTGCGACCCTAGCAGTCGCGCGGTTCCGGACTGAAGCGCCTGGAACCGCTCAGCCACCGCGGCCGGCCGCGCAAGATTCATAACTGGAATACGATGTTGGAGAGGGGGGAGGGGGGGAGAGAAAGGTAATGGTACACAAAGTAGCATCCGCCATCCTCCACTGTGGACTATATATATCGATATATACGCAGATTTGGAAAATGTCGTCCATTCAAACTTAAACAAAGACGCTATAATAACCATGATGCTGGTCAGTTTTTGATTAGTTCCAGATTATTATACGAGGAGCAGTAAATAATTTAAATGTTCTTTCTGCTAATTTATATTGCGTGTTAGTTGCAGTAACCTAACCAAGTAATCCACTGGTTAAGACTCTGAAATGGCCTCCAGTTGTAAGTTTTGTGGTCGGTTACGTAGCTATTGTATTTAGGTCTTCGATACGAGGAGTGTTTTGACTTAAGTGATTACTGAGTAGCTACATCGGTGGGGGATACGGAGAATGTAGAAGGCATCTAGAAGGTTGTTAGCATTATACTTCGTGTGATGGCCACCACTGTCACGTTGCAGGAAAATTCTATTTCTTAGATACCGGGAAGTTTGGTATTGTGTTAGATGTTTACGTTTTACCGAAGAACTAGAATGTGCTGCATTGTAACTGTGTCTCCTCTAATTTGTTACATTACAATGTCCTTCAGAGATGCATGTATGTCAGAAGGAACAGGCACTGTTCGACTATTCAGAGCTGTTGTGAATATGACGAAATGGGAGTCTGGGTCGGTACAGGAGGCGCGCACGGTTGGCTGAGAAACCGTTAACGCGACTGCTAGCGAAAAGCGTGAAATCCAGGTTCCAACCCCGGTCCGGCACAAATTTTCACGTCTCACTAATAACATTTATAACTTATGTCAAAATCAATTACGTAATCTTAACAGCAGTTGTGAATCGTCAAACAGTGTCTGACTACGTGTCTAAAGGACGTTGCAATGCAGGATACACACACTGTATAAACACAAATATTGCCAAAATCATTACCCGTAGATAGTATCTAAGAATAATGGAACGACGAATGAAATGTAGTAATCGACATAATCGCACTTTGGTAGTTTTACTGTATTTTATCACCAATGAGTGACCACAACTGTATACTGCATACTTGAAAAGAGGTTATGGATTCTCTTCGTCTCTGAATTCAGACTAGATACGGTGTTATCGTTGGTGGAAGGGGGGGGGGGGGGGTGTATATTATCGCCTGGTGTGCTTACCTGAATGCGACAGTTTTAATCTTCCAGGAAGTTTTAGATCAGCGGACAGTCCGCTGCAGAGTGAAAATTAACTCTGCAAACATTCCTTAAGCTGTGGCTAAGGTACTTCTAGCAGGAGTGTTAGTCCCGCAAGTTCCAGACATGTTATTAAATTTCTGAAGCTGCTTATTGGACTTGCCTCACACTAAACGCTCACGTTTTCAGCAGTTTTGCATAGTGAAGACGAACGCGAGGGACTCGGATGCCCGCCGGCTGGCTGTGCGTTTGGTTCGGCCCAGCTCGGCGCGCGCCGCATCGGCTAATGCCCTGCGCCCTGCAGATAGCGAAACGACTCCACCCGACTCGTTACGGCCGCTAATGGCGCTTACTTATCTGTCCCCACTGGAGCTGCGCCCACCGCTACCCGCCGTTTCTGGTTTCCCTTTCCTTTGTGTTCGAGCGGTCGTTTCTGCAGTGTCACCTGCTGCGATACTGTGCCGCGCGCCCTAATGACATTGGGACAGGTTGTTATTTTTGTCCTCCTTTCAGATTCAGTTGAATCTCCTGCAGAGCATTAATATTTTTCCGCAGTACATAAATTCTAAACAAAGGCGTTGGACGCTTTAACCTTTAACGAAGATATTTTCGAATTTCCGGAAGAAAGATACTGTGTTAATAGCAAATTACACACCCCTAAAACTGGCTAACACACTCACATTTCCACGAAGAGTTTCTGACTCTAAAATCGTTTCCCTCTTGTGTCGTGTTGATTCATGGAAAAAAATTTTCTCCGATCGCGTCGTTCACCTTTCGATTAAAACTTCGTGTTGTAACATTTCCTACAGCAGTTAGCGTCCGGAAGCATTTGCCCTCTCGTGGAATCTGAATACAGACACTTTTATTCATTACAAAGTTCTCTCACATTTTTAACAATGAGCGACAGCGACTATACTGAATTACTGCTTTAACACTGCTAAGCCCGACGGGAAAAACTGTAACTTAAGCCATCAATATGTATTTGCAGTTATCGCATTCAGAAAAAAAAATTCTTTATTGCTCAACATTGCAACTTATTATTTTCATTTATTACTAGTTTCGGCTATAGCTGTTAGCCATCTTCAGATCTGTAATCAAGTAGAAAATTGCCTATAAGGAGAAATGGGATAATACGAACTGCCAATATAAAATAGTTCCACGACGCAAATATGTACCACAAGATAAGAATAAGTTTTTTCTCTGTATTCTTCGACATAAATTTTGTGTAAGCTGCATAGCTTAGTCCTATAGTACAGCTCGTTGTTGTTGTTGTCTTCAGTCCTGAGACTGGTTTGATGCAGCTCTCCATGCTACTCTATCCTGTGCAAACTGCTTCATCTCCCAGTACCTACTGCAACCTACATCCTTCTGAATCTGCTTAGTGTACTCATCTCTCGGTCTCCCTCTACGATTTTTACCCTCCACGCTGCCCTCCAATGCTAAATTTGTGATCCCTTGATGCCTCAAAACATGTCCTACCAACCGATCCCTTCTTCTAGTCAAGTTGTGCCACAAACTTCTCTTCTCCCCAATCCTATTCAATACCTCCTCATTAGTTACGTGATCTATCCACCTTATCTTCAGTATTCTTCTGTAGCACCACATTTCGAAAGCTTCTATTCTCTTCTTGTCCAAACTAGTTATCGTCCATGTTTCACTTCCATACATGGCTACACTCCAAACAAATACTTTCAGAAACGACTTCCTGATACATAAATCTATATTCGATGTTAACAAATTTCTCTTCTTCAGTACAGCTCGATGAAACATAAAATCACAAAGAAGTTTTTGGACAGGGTCCTCCTTTAGCAAAACACAATTTTGTTTTTTAACCCAAACATGATTCACTGCAGTTGCAGCATCTTCAGTGAGATTTTATTGTGTGGCCTCTAAAAATAAAGAATGTTGTTTACGGTTTGTCTACATGTAAATATTAGCTTTTAAATCGTAATTACAGATATCTGAAAAATACAAACAATTATGAATTCATACCTTTTTACCACATGGTGTGGTTTTAGTGATGTATTATGTTTCTACAGTGACTGTTTTGTTTCACAGTTTGTCAACTTCAACCACTTACACCTCAGAGCATACAAATTTCTCTCTCTCTCTCTCTCTCTCTCTCTCTCTCTCTCTCTCTCTCTGTGTGTGTGTGTGTGTGTGTGTGTGTGTGTGTGTGTGTGTGTGTTTACATTATTTTTCACTTACGTTTCCTTATATCTCATTTTCATCACTGAAACACAGTCACTGTTTCACTGGTTACCAGCTGTAAAAACAAACTGCCCGCCATGTCGTTTTCACAGCGGGTAAACAGTGACAAAGACAGCTCAATGCATAGTGTTTCACAGTGATGAAAATGAGGAATACGGAAACGTAAGTGAAACATAATGTAAACACACACACACACACACACACACACACACACACACACACACACACAGAGAGAGAGAGAGAGAGAGAGAGAGAGAGAGAGAGAGAGAGAGAGAGAGAGAGAATTAATTAATTTCAAGCATAGTCACAACAATTTTCAAATCGTAATTTTGGCTTAATTAATTTGTCTACTTTTAAGTGTAAGTGGTTGCAGATGAAAAAATGTGAAACAAAACAGCCACTGTAGAAACATAATACATCAGGAAAACCACACCATATGATAAAAAGGTGTGAATTCATAATTTTATGTGTTTTTTTTTCAAATATCTGTAATTACGATGTAAAAGCTAATATTTACATGTAGTCAAACAGTACAGAACATTCTTTATCTTTAACGGCCATAAAATAAAATCCCACTGAAGACGCTGCAAATGCAGCGAAACATGTTTTTGGGTTAAAAAACAAAATTGTTTTGCTAAAGGCGGACTCTATCCAAAAACATATGTATCGTTAAAGAAAACTCGGGAAAAAAGAGCTTCAACCACAAGATAATTTTTACTAAAAGAAGTATTTACATCATGAACAATTATTATGGCGCTTCGCGCAATCATATCAAAGGAAAGTGAAGACTACATAATTTTTACCATGACTAAGAAATCGTCGCATCCACTCTGTGATAACATTATATCAGATAATCTCCACATGTGCAAAGTGAGGTCACAATGAAAACATTACGCTACTCTGGAGACGCAGCGCCAGAAACCAATAAGTAATTTTCACTTTATTATACGAGGAGGTCGTATCCACTTTGCAAGTGTTGTACTGCATAGACCCCTTGCGCGCAGTGTGAACACTGCAGTTCACAGAATGAGCTATCTATAACACGTAGCATCGGTTAACAGGAAGGAAAATGCCCGTATCATAACAAGCAAGACAAAAACGGTGCTGTGCGTTAGGCCATACAAGAAAGCGACGTTTCGCTAGGTAGCACTATTGGTGGAATTGTACATGGAAGAAAAAGATGACCAATTTACAAACTGTAGCAATAGGAATAAAAATTGTTTCAGTAGCAAGAAATAAAGTGAAAACTTCGTACAATTTGCAAATCGGTTTCCTAATTGCCACACATTCCATAGAAACTTTATATTATTTGGAAGTACCACTAGTAACATTTGCAGCATCAATGGCACTATGTAACAGAGTATAAGTAAATGAAAATTCAAATGCAGAATATGAGAGAATCATGTGAAACTGTAAAATTAACAGGAGCTCTTTAGTAACCTGACCGATTACGAGAAGGTGCCACAAGCTGTCTGTAAGCCTTTCGTGGTTTTTCATTCAGCATTCTTAGCGACAGCGTTCAGTGATAAATATTTTGTAGACATGACCTCTTGCAACCATTATGCGCGACTTACTCATATTTAATAAATAATTAAATTAAATATATAATAAATAACAGGCATACGCAACTTACAAATAGCCATTGTTTGTGAATAATGTAGAATCACAGTTGAACACAGGGATGTAAATAATAGAAAGTATCTTGATTTTGTTTTTTCGTTGCAACTCTGTTCAGGAAAAATGACGGTTCCTAGTTTCGATGGCGGTTTCAGATCGGTTCTACAGCCATGGTGGAAGCACAGCTTTAGACCCGTGCCAACACAATGTCCTCAATGTTTCGTCTGTTACTTCCTCAAACAGCCCTTATCGAACTACTTATTCCCTGGCGCGCCGATTCCGACGCCGATTCCCAGACCAACATAAACAGGGCGGTAGGATAAGTACACGTCATCAGTCCCCCAGTTCCTGTAAGGACACTCCCCCTCGCTTTGCCGCATAAAGGAACCATTCACATCAGTAATATACCGTTTTTCCGGAGGAAAAAAGACTCGTAATGGCCTGCTGAACATACATTATTTCACACGTCAGAACTACTGTATGTAGTACTTTCTGAAAAACTTGGTTAGCATTGGGTGCTAAAATACGTCAGCCGAAAAAAGGTACTACCATTTTCTACGTTATAAGAGACGAAAAAGTGTGGATTTTCGAGATCGAAAAGACGTCCTCTCCACGGACGGAGACACTCTCAAACTGTGCTATGCAACACAGCGCCAAATGCGTTCACAGAGCTACGAATGCTGCAGTCCAGTTGACCTATCTTCACAATAATGTTACAAACTGACGATTCAGAGATTGCCCACCCGTCAGTTGAGAAACTGTTGCTTTCAAAACGTATTTTGTTGAATTATAACTATTGCAGTCAATATTAAAAATATAAAGCATGCAAGTAAACAATAAATCAATTAGCGTGATCAGATGTGAAGCTTCGCAACGCAAACAAATTGTTATGTCATCGAAGCTGAATAAGTGTGTTTTTAAGGTTTTGTTTAAACTTGTCCATTTCGTGGAACACTAAAGTGACAGTTGTTGTTGGCTATTTTGGTTTTATGTTCAACAGGATTTACTCAGTCGTTCAAAATTTTTATATTTCAGATTTTTAATTTCACGTTCAGTCTATCATAAGAATAATTTTTTTTTTTTTTTGTAAATGTTTTCTATCTATAAGTCACAGTTCCTTGGTTACCTTGCATGTAATAACTTGATAATATAATTTAAGATTGCTGAAAGAAAAAATGATAGCATCCACATTCACATTAATAATATTAAAAAATTTGATAGACTGTTTTCTATATGTGGCCTATGCGAATCGTTTTAGTGTCAAAGTAATTTACCTTAAAAACACTATGTGGATAATTATCAATAGTCTGAGGTGTAGTGGGCCTTGTGTATTTACTGGGAAAACCAGTGCTTGGGACACGACCGTTTTTAGGCTCAGCGAAACAGTTTTAGCAAAAATGGCAGTTTTACAGTTTTGCGCCCTCTTGAATAAATTCCTGCTGCCACCCATGCATGTACTCAACAGCCTCAGCAATAACCACGTACAAAATTATGTGGCCTCAGTAGTCTCCGTTCATTCTAAGACAGAAAAATGGTTCAAATGGCTCTGAGCACTACTGGACTTAACATCTGAGGCCACCAGTCCCCTAGAACTTAGAACTACTTAAACCTAACTAACCTATGGACATCATACATATCCATGTCCGCGGCAGGATTCGAACCTGCGACCGTAGCGGTCGCGCGGTTCCAGACTGTAGCGCCTAGAACCGCATGGGTACCCCGGCCTGCTCTAAGAGAGAAATCCTCTATGATTTTTGCAGAATGGTTGCACATACGTGCCCACAGGTATGACGTCACGCGACAGTGTTAGCTAGGGTTTCTGGTCGCTTGGTGAATTTTAAATATCACGGCGTTTGATTCAGAATTTAGTTTGGAATTTCGCGTGAAGACTTAGACACACAGCGTTTCGTGATTTTCTTTTCAGTTGGAGCCGGCTCAGTTCCTAGACGACGCCGGTGAGAGATGAATTCATACTAGAATTCTCACGTGCACGCGTCTGTACAGCATAAAGTTTGTTTCCTGGTGCTACTGCACAGAGTACATGGGAGAACGGAAATTTTTTGTAGTAATAGTGTTGTAATAATATTATGGTTCAAATGGCTCTCAGCACTATGCGACTTAACGTCTGTAGTCATCAGTCGCCTAGAACTTAGAACTAATTAAACCTAACTAACCTAAGGACATCACACACATCCATGCCCGAGCCAGGATTCGAACCTGCGACCGTAGCAGTCGCGCGGTTCCGGACTGAGCGCCAAGAACCGCGAGACCACCGCGGCCGGCATAATATTATGATTTTCAGGATATTAGCAGTACATAGCACAAAATATGGGCTCAGACTGCTACTAGAACTGCATCCAGAAATCTACTATTACAATTTCTCGACACTGGGAAATTGATAAGAATCATTCTGTTTCATTTCCAGGGAGGCTAGTATAATTCTGGAAATAAATAATTAGTTGGAAATCGGAGACAAGATTAAGTCAGAATACATAATTTTTTTAAAAAAAGTGTGGTGCACGTAATGTAATTAGCATTGACTGAAATTCTGAATGCACAGCGTGTTTACGGACACCAGAAAATTCAGTCTTCTTCTTTTTACCTCAGAGTAAGCAATATTTTACGTATCTGAAGTAAACGAACTCAAACAGAAACTGTTGGTAAGGCATATGGCTAATCTAAAAACAGTACAGACATAATGACGATATTAAAAGATGTTAACGACAGTGGAAGTAACCTAGACTGGCAATTGCTTCCTCCGTTTCAGAGACCGCATTTGTGTTGCTGATGAAGGCGTTTGAGATGTAGGCAGTTAGGTCATCCAACGTTGAGGCACGGGAATCACATTTGGCAGCAGTAAAGTTTCCAAAGATATGCATGTAAATCCCTTTGGCGAACTCCGACGTGGTTTCTTCACCAGTACCACTACCAATTCAGTACTCTCTGCTAGAGGAACATTTGCAACACATTGTGAACCTATTTCTTAAGAAGCTATAGCTTTGCGTAGCACATCTCCGAGTGCACATCGGCGCTGGGATGTAAACGAAAGCTGTTTCTCGCCGGCTCTGTCGTGCCGCGGTCCACTTACCGAATTTCTCGGAGTCAGGCTCCCTCATATAAAGAACACAGACAGGATTAACTGTGTCGTTAAGTGCGCCATCGCCCAAGAACAATGCCAAGCCGTTAGCAGCAACGTTCAACAGGCAAATGCCTCGTTAGAAACAGGTTCACGAATGACAAACAAAATTCATGGATGGTTGTTGCTTTCCCAAACGGAAAAATGAAAAAGAGCCGTCATACAACAGATGAAATTGCTCCATACTGTGATCGTAGTTCGAACACCTCAGATACCGATAAGATGTTTCCTGGAAAACTGTTGGCCTATGGAACTAAGAAAATCACTTCACACTGGCGATCATAAAATGTTCATAATTTTTTAACGGAGAGTTGCACAGAGTATGAAGTAGGCGACTTTTTACGTCCATTTCCTTTTTATTTTGACAACATGAATCGCATTATCGTTGGTATTTGAGAGATTGCGTATCACGGCATTAGACAAGGTTAAAATTATTTAACCTAAATACGGGAAATAATTAGAATGAGTACAGCATTGAATACCAAAGACAAGAGCCGCGCGGAGTGGCCGCGCGGTTTAATGCTCTATGTCACGGATTGCGCGGCCCCTCCCGCCGGTGGTTCGAGTCCTTCCTCGGGCATGGGCGTGTGTGTTGTTCAAAAGGCTCTGAGCACTGTGGGACTTAACTTCTAAGGTCATCAGTGCCCTAGAACTTAGAACTACTTAAACCTAACTAACCTAAGGACATCATACATATCCATGCCCGCGGCAGGATTCGAACCTGCGACCGTAGCGGGCGCGCGGTTCCAGACTGCAGCGCCTAGAAACGCTCGGCCACCCCGCCGTCGTGTGTGTTGTCCTTGGCGTAAGTTACAGTAGTCTGTAAGTCTAGGGACCGATGACCTCAGCAGTTTGGTCCCTTAGCAATTCTCTCTCTCTCTCTCTCTCTCTCTCTCTCTCTCTCTCTCTCTCTCACACACACACACACACACACACACACACACACACAATGGCAACTATACTCCAAAATATATAAATAGGATAACTGAATGAATCCTGATGCGACTGAAATAGAATATCGCTGTTACCAAGTGATCTGGCACAGCGGTAAAATTCTGGACTCGCATTTGGAGGGATAGTGGTTCAAATTCTGGGAGCTCTCCTGTACACCTTGCCGGAAGGGGGGGATACCGTGAAGAAAGGGAAAAGAGGGTAGAGTTCTTGCAGAGGTGAAGCTATGAGGGCAGTATGAGCATTTATAGACTACATATAATGCTATATTCATAAATCTGAATTCCAATGCAAATAATGTAAAAGAGAAAAACATAAGCGTGTTCTTTCGACACAAACAAAGGAAAAACACAACAGCATCAGAAACAGTGAGTAACACGAAAAATAATACATACATACATATGTAGCGATTTTCGGTCGGAAATGCATAATAAAAATAAAGTACAGTAACGTTTTCCTGTTTGTAGATGAGAAGCTGTAGCTTGCGTAGTAGACGTAAAGCTACTACCATAATCATCCAGTAGGTTCCTGTGAGGTATGTAAACAAATGGGTACGTCCACTTTATTTCCATATGTACAACAAAAACTGCAACCTTTAGACATATCGTAAATAATCAATGTAGAATGCCTCAATACAGTTATACGTTTCTCAATCAGTACCGTACACTAATCAATTTGAAGTATTTGACAATGATCACTCATTTTACAAATGTAAATGTTTTTACCAGATATTTCTTTAAAGGTAACATGTAGAAATTTTTCAGAAGAAACAAACCCACTGAAGATGGCGAAAAAAGTGCTGAGACATGACTGGGTGAAAAAAACTACAAAGGTGTCTTGCATAAGCCGAAGTTCCTTTCCAATTTCATTAGCAAGCACGGAAAGAATAATTGTAACATTCACAAGATGGTTAAAAAACTGACTTTAGACGTTTATTTTTCACCCTTAAGATCGTTTCACGCATTTTTAAGTAAAAAGCTTTCACCCAGAGGAAACTACATGACTTCGACGTTAGGTGTTCATGGAGTGCGAGGGCGGTTGGTAGGAGCTCTAAACGCCATAATTTTCAACCTAGATCAAAATTTCAAAGACTGCTCTGAAACTGATGATATTGTCTAACGTCATACGTAGGGGCATTAAAAATGATTTTAACTAAATGGCGGCACTCTGAAATAGGTAAGTTTTTTCGAGAAAAAAGTCATTAAAAAAACGTACACCAATAATTGAACTTATAATATGCTGCAAGAAATCCTACGTACTGCAATAGAAAAAAAAAAACGCGGCCTCATACATTACAAAGAGGTATAATGTAATTGCATGTATATTTTATAAGGTATAGCTCCTTCCAAGTTGCAAAATGTTCTTTTGAAAAAAGCAAGAGTTTAAATTTTCAACGTGTATCTTTTAATATTGGAACTGAACAAACCGTTAACCAGCAAAGCCAGAACCGTACAGTTAGTCTTTTTTCGCCATGTCGAAACACTCTGATTTTAACGAAATTTTATCGGTTAACTGACTTCCGGTTGCCTGTCTCAGTATTTTTTCACAATTGAGATTACTTTTCGAACCTTGTTTGTCGGTATAAATACGTTTGTTTATAATTTTCAATCACACTTGTTTTATTTCGTATAAAAAAACAAGCGAAATGACAACTTAAAGAGACGCGAGAGAAGCACGTGCTTATGAACTGTTTATCGTAAATGGTTCGTGGTACAGAGTCAAGTCTTGTTGTGAATAGTGTTTTAGCTGATGCGAATGCCCTCTGTGACAGTGTCCGAAACTGACAGTACCCCGATTCCGTCGGTAACTATATCGGTTGCATTTGAGCGCTCAGATGCGCGAGACCCCCATGCAGTAAATCGCACTTGTAATATATTTTCACACATTTCAACATTTATGGCACACTATATATGAATGGATCTTAAAAATAGTCTCTCTTAGAAACATCCAAGCCAACAAGAAAATTGGGCTCAAAAAATTTCAACCCTAGTCCACCCCTTTAATACTGATTTGTAAACTATTCTTAGCTGTGGTCGTTTTTACATTTTAGTTTGTCAAAATAAATGTTCATGACAATCTGATTACTTTCTTGCGGTTGACAGCCCAGTCCCTTTACTTATTATGCTAATTACGCACTCCGGTGCAAATAAAGTCAAATGCAATTAGTAAATGTCAACCCGAACTCCAGAAGCACTACAAACTCTAGCGAAGCACGTGGTCAGCTGGAACGCTGGCTGAGTATTGCGTTATAACTGTGGCTCAGGGCGAAGACGAAATCGCCGAGAGGACTCGCGAGCGCGTCTGTGGTTTTGGGAAGCGGCGGCGGCGGCGGCGGCGGCGGCGGCGGCTGTCAACCCCAGGCCGACAGCCAAATTCCAAGCGTTCCGCCCTCTCCACACGGCAGCCCAGTGTCTGCAGTCCCGAAGAAGGCCCGCCACGCGGGATTCCGCCAGCTATGCGGTTAATTTTGGCCGACGATTCTCCGCCACCAGGCGACGGCATTCCTCGCGAGTCCCCCGCGAGCGCGGTTATTGGACGCGATCCGTCGCTGCAATGCACAGCTTAGCCTCATTCGTACAGCCACCAAGGATTACATGCCACAGGTCAGGGGTGGAAACGCTGGTACCATTCCTCTCTCCTATACCTAGAGTTTATTCCGTCGCACGGGATCGACTATTTTCATAATCGTGCAAATGTATTTTAACGGTGCGGTCACATGCCTTCCCTGTTGCGAGAAATGTTGTTAAGGGGGACAAGTCCTGCGCCCAAACTGTCTGCGAATTGTGTAAACAGTGTGCTGTTTGGGTATTGTATTTTCTGACGCGAAGATTGAGCACCAACCCAGAATTTGCCGAAACAAGCGTGGAAACCCGAAAAGACACCATACTTGGGTTTTCCTTTGCACCTGACCCACGGTCGTTAAGGCGGCGCACAGATTCGTTCCAGTGTTGTATCACTTCTCTGACCCGAAAGATAGCTGTGCGTGAAGACTTACGAACGGGTCTGATCACAACCCTCCCTCTCTCAATTGTTAATATCACAACATAAACTACATCACTGCCACTCGTTGGTTTTTGCAGAAAATGATTTGTGAAGAACTAATTGGAAAAAGGAAATAAACAGTGCTCCAACAGACGTGAATAAAAAACTAATCGCCGCTTAAGTTGAATATGTAGTTCTTTGAAACGTGTCTGCAAATACGTAGTCAGTTGTGGCATGTTTATTCTGGGAAACAAACTTATCGGAAAAATTGTTTTATCAGATTCTTTGTGACTACATCTGCTCTCTCATAAAACGCGAATTTTATCGTTCGACTTGTAGAAGAAAAGTAACATAGTGTGAACACTGAGTATGTTTTACTACCAGACACACAGAACCTCTACATTAACGCGAGGAACCCCTTCGCAAAAGAAGGGGAGTGTCGTCAATCAAGCCTATTAACTCGTTTTAAAAAACCCCAAATTTTACTGTTCGAATTTTTATTTTCTCTCGTAAGTATGTTGATAACAAACGTACAAATTAGCTCAGTTTTTTTGTCTAGTAATTCATGAAGAGTTTCGTGAGAGCAGTTCTTCATTCGGGCAAATGCTGCTTGTTTAGATCATAGATACTATGGAGACTGTATGTAATACTATGACAATTTTAGGGATTCGTACATGTTTGAACGCCAACCAATAGGAGGCTGGAACTTCTTCAATGCACGGACAACGTGGCTGTACCTCTTCACCTGATTAAGGGAATTCCTGCTTCGGCCTGTTCTACGGTACGCTTTGTCGGGCAATTGTGTCATTAACACTCAACCAATTGGTGCAAATGGCTCTAAGCACTATGGGACTTAACATCTGAGGTCATCAGACCCCTAGACTCAGAACTACTTGAACCTAACTAACCTAAGGACGTCACACACATCCATGCCCGAGGCAGGATTCGAACCTGCGACCGTAGCAGCAGCGCAGTTCCGGACTGAAGCGCCTAGAACCGCTCGGCCACAGAGTCCGGCAACACTCAACCACCAGCACGTGTTTGCATCGATCTGCAGTGCTTGTAACAGTCGCCTGTTAACAACATAATTATACAGACAGCAGAGTCAATTTCTTTCGCTTCCATTCGTACCTGCAGATGACGCCGGAATGAACATAAACAAGAGGGATGTTGAAACTTTTTCACGCTGAACTTTCAGAAATTGTTATTAGTTAAGTTTTGTCTCTCCTCCTACGATTACGGTGGTATGGCAAATACATGTAAAAAATCAAATGCTTGTAGTAAGAATACTGTCACGTACCACGGCAGGCGAATTGCATTTTATAGGGCGCTCATTTTTCTGCAAACAAATAAAGAAGACTTCTTTTAAAAATGTAGTTTTCACTGTCAAATTTTACATTTTAATTTTCTTTTCTCCTAATTTATTTCATTCGTCTTATTGACTGTTGTACAGATTTTCTTTACAGAATAAGATTGTAACGAAATAAGGTATATAATTTTTCTGTCTTTTACAACCTGCAGCTCTCCCGTATTCAGCAAAACTGAACTCGTTACAGCGTACAAGAAAACAATATAATTTACTAGATGACGTTGATCAGTGGTTATATACTCAAATCAGAAAAATTATCGATGTAAAAAAAATCTAAAACTAATTTAATTACATCTAAAACGCGAAATGTGTAATGCACGAAGACGCGTGAGGCAAGAGGTAAACAGCAGTTACCTGTCACAAAGAAGCAAAGAGCAGCCAGAAGTTTTGTTTCACGGCAGTTCTACGAAACCTATTGCACGAGAAAATCCTTGGCAAACGAATGATTTCGGCGTCTAAGCGACACAAGGCATGATAGTGGTGGAACTGATGTTGCAATTGTCGGAATAACGTTGCCATTTCCTATTATTTGTATTTTCAGTTTCTTCAAATCGTTGCACGCTATTGTCATCCGAGAAACAGTAGCGAACAGACAGGATGCAGGCATTGCTGGAAAAGAACAAAAATACACTTCTTTCTCTGGGATGCTGGAATTTTTTCTGGAAAAATACTTCCTGTTATTCAGCTAGTTGTGTCTGACTAGGAAAAGCACAACGTTGAAGATTTACGAATACATTTTTCTCTCCAGAATGAGATTTTCACTCTGCAGCGGAGTGTGCGCTGATATGAAACTTCCTGGCAGATTAAAACTGTGTGCCCGACCGAGACTCGAACTCGGGACCTTTGCCTTTCGCGGGCAAGTGCTCTACCAACTGAGCTACTTGCCCGCGAAAGGCAAAGGTCCCGAGTTCGAGTCTCGGTCGGGCACACAGTTTTAATCTGCCAGGAAGTTTCACATTTTTCTCTGTCATTTCTTGGCGTTAATCCAGTTCAGTATGCATTCAGTCAGTTCGACCGTCGTTCTACTTCGGAGCATAGAGTGACCTCACATCCCTTGTTCATTTTCTTTGTTTGTACTGGTACACCGCCTCGATTCCAAGTGGCCTTGCGTATAGTGTGATTCTATGACCAGATGCTTTTGAGGCGCCACAACAGCTGGGGTTAAGAAGAACCGCATACCAGTTAAGAGTGTTGCTGCTACTGCACTTGTCGACGGTCCTTGTGTTTTCTGTGGTTGCAGACTTACTTTTAGTATTGACACTAATGATATATTTTCTCATGGTAATGGTTGGCTCACAGTAGCCATTGTACGTGGTGGTACAATATACATGCCGTTGTAAGGGCTATTGTATTAATTTAAACGTTGGTGGACTGTTTTCTGGGGTGCCGTCTGAAACAGAGAACCGGGCGCAATCCGCATGAATAGTTGAGAAAAACGTTGGTAAGCCGCAGCTCCCCAACCCTCACAGAATGACCGATTCTGATATTCGATCTGACTGCTCATTTTCAATCGCAAACTAGCGCATTACGCATTGCGCTAAAGGAGTAGCACTCTTGTTTACTAATAATTGCGGAAGTGACAAACTGATGAACGAACAGTAACGCAGAAGTATTCACTCATATACATATTGTTAACACATCTTATGCAGTTGCAAAATGGAAGTGGATAGGTGGAGACAGCATTGGGTGGAGAAATCTGGAGGAAACCCTTGTCCAGCGGTGCATGTTGATGGATGATATCTTACAACCTGTCCTTTCATGTGATTGTAAATCACAGCCGAGCCTCGCAGGTTCGAATCCTGCTTCGGGCATAGATGTGTGTGATGTCCTTAGGTTAGTTAGGTTCAAGTAGTTCTAAGTTCCAGGGGATTTATGACCTCAGAAGTTAAGTCCTATAGTGGTCAGAGCCATTTGAACCATTTTTTGACACCCAGAGTCGTCTTACTCGCGGGATGCTCAAGGCGAGAGAATAGGAGACTGTAGATAGTCACATCTACCCAACGTGTTTTGAAATCCTGTTAGCGGACGCGTTATTCTGCACAAAAAATAGTTACTGATGTGGGTATGTGATATGTCAGTAGTATTTTAACAATACCCTCGTATTGATTATATATATGATGTGTGTGTGTGGGGGGGGGGGGGGGGGGGTTCAAAACCAATAACCCTAAGAGACTAAAGAACTGTTATGAAATTAAGTTAATGATAATCGATTAACAGTTCAGTCGTTCTAGTGACGTTGAAGAATAGGGCATCATCTGCAAATGTACTTGACTTTAGCAGTGCCAACTTTAAAATTCAAAGAAAGTAACGCATAACAGCGATGTTAATAATTGAAAAGCGCTACGCTACTTTGTTAATGACACACTAATTCGTTTCACTCATTTACACTTCTAGCGCTACGCTACGTCGCTAATGAAACACTAACTCGTGTCATTCATTTACATTGCACACATGAATCGCAACATAAAACTGTTCTAAACAGGAGGTATCTGGCAACAGCTACAGGTTAGAAACCTCATATTTTAACATAATCAACAAAGCATGTTAACAATGTTAAAACAATAATTCTCAAATGTCCACTGCTTAACACTTGGCACTCAGGCCTTAGGCAGCTGCAGTGGGGCGGAGCGAGTGAGAAGCATGCGACGCGCCCGAAAGCTTAAAAGCTATGCTGTCAGACGGTCTGGACTGCGTACTATCAGATTCATGGCTGAAATTTTTGCGTGGGATCTATTGCTGGAGACTAATAACTTGCAAGTGTGCTTTTTTTCTTCTTAAAATATGAGGTCAGGTTGGTGATGTTTCCTCGTTGGATGACCAGTGTGTAGCTGCCATCAGGCACAACGACTAACAGCTAACAACTCGCACAACATTACTATTGCCGGCCGCTGTGGCCGAGCGGTTCTAGTCGCTTCAGTCTGGAACTGCACGACCGCTATTAATTTACAATTTGGTACTGGTACGTTATCCACTAGCAACCAATAAATCATTTTTGTTCACTGATAAACCGATCATATTTGCTTCCCAGACATCTTACAATTGCTGATTGTGCCCAAACGTTTATTATTTCACAGCTTCTTACGTTGCGCCGAAATACACGTTATACGACGCATACTTTTCGCGTAGGTTCGAACACACGACTAAACTGCTGAGTTGCTGTGCACACGACGGACCTTCTGACTTACTATGACCCGATCGATCAGCAGATAGCGGGCAGGCCGAGCGGGGTTTAATCCTGGTTCACGACGGGGTTCGAACACGACTCTCACAACATGAGAAGGAATTGACAATTCCTTTGACCGCATATGAGTTCTGCTTGCACAGAAGACGGTTGTCGGCTGCGAGGAGGAGGTGGGGCTTAATCCTCTCCCGTCGGGTGGCCGTAATTCTGGGGACCAACTGCCTCGCTTGCCGCTGTGGCCGAGCGGTTCTATGCGCTTCAGTCCGGAACCGCGCTGCTGCAACGGTCGGAGGTTCTAATCCTGCCTCGGGCATGGATGTGTGTGATGTCCTTAGGTTAGTTAGATTTCAGTAGTTCTAAGTCTAGGCGACTGATGACCTCAGATGTTAAGTCCCATAGTGCTCAGAGCCATTTGTTAAGTCCCTTAGTGCTTAGAGCCATTTGAACCATCTGCAACGATACATTGTGCGCACCCTACTGTCTCTTCTCCCTGCTTCTCATGGTAAACGAAAATATCTTATTGTTTACTTCACTTGTGACATTGGGACCACAGCTAACAACGTCTAATTTTTTATTTTTATTTCTCTGCCTTATCCTAGGAATACAGTGAGGACGTAAACGTAAGCGTTCCGATATTACGTTTTGCAAAGCAGACAGTTCAGACAGATAACAAAACAGGTCCCGATGCAGTCTTCAGAGGACACTGATGTAACAAAACTGTGAGCTGCCCCCTGGAAACTCTGGCCAACGACAGCAACGATGAGGTCTAGGGCAGGACTCGGTCGCCCACGCAGCGAAACGACGTCCCCGCATAGGGACGGGCGTCGCGTGCCCAACATGGAAGGGTGCTCGGGCAAACTCCTCACAAGGTAGGACAGCACAGCACAGCACAGCCCAGCCCAGGCAAAGTCCACGTCCCTTGCTGCTTGCCGTGGCTGCGTTTGTTCTGCGGCGTTGCCGGCACCTTCTCACACTTCTTCTGGCGGTACACCTCGCCTTCGCACCACTTCCGCTATCAAGGGGAAAACGTGTTAGTGGTATAGTGTCGTGTGGTCTTGGAACCATCTAACTCGATTCTACAAGCAGGCGTAAATCAAACATATGATTCTAAAGGAGAAATTTCGATCTCTGCCGCATTCGGGTTATGAAATAATTAATTGGTGACAAATGAATTTTTTTTTTGCCAAGGCCAGGATTCGAACCCAAGTTTTCTGCTTGCTATGCAGGTGGGTTAACCGTATGCGCCTTGGTACAGTGGTTGCACGCAACTGCACGGACTATCCAAGCACTCCTCCGTCAGTCCAAATTCCCATTTGCCGCTCTCAACCAAAGTAGCGTAGCCTAGCCCCTTTTCCTCTTTTTGGTCGTCGCATCACGCGACGTCCTTCACGATATCAGGCTAAGAGTGCTCTGCACCGAATAATCATATTAGCCATCGTGGCGCATATATATTTACGTATCCGAAGAAACAGACGCCACCCATAGAGATGTAAATCAAGCGGTCGTTACTCAATGCTTATGAAGGGGATGGAGCTCAAGAGAACGGACCGTATCGCAACACATAAGCGTGTGTGGCCGAAATTTGACTCATTTAATGAAATTTATTCTGCATTGAATATTTAGAAATAGGAAATCGGAGGGCAAGGGTGCACTAGCATTTGATATAGGGATTCATACGAGATGAAGCATCAGTTAAAAGTTAAAAAGCGTTAGAGGAAGCCATGTGATTGAAATGAGGGCGGGAGATGGAGACTAACAGTGAGGAATATCAGTGGAACATGATGACGTGTTACCTAGTTGCAGACGTACCATCTCGCCGCGTCATGTAGACAGCGGCCAGCGCTTACCTTTCGATCGCGTGAATCACGTACAGAATTCACGTCTCGTAAATTGCAAACGTCATATTCGATTTTCAAACCTCTGTAAGCCCATCTTTATACGAGATGGTTGAGGGACTTCGGCTGTTCAACATAGAATATCAAATCAAAGACACCTTCAGGCGTCTACATTTCAAATTTAATGCGACAAGTTTCATCTTTCCATTGCGTCATCTTCAAGCCCCTGACCGTCGTGTAGGAACAACCTGACTTGATGTGCTATCGAAATAGGGAACAGCATTCAGTAACTGGTATCCGAAGACTATTTTTTTTAACAATGCGGCTTCTTCGTTAATAACAGTTTGCAATTGATGAATGAAGGGATCGCGTTGTTAAAAAAAAATTAGTCTACGGATACCAGTTACTGAATGCTGGCCCATATTTTGATTGCACTTAAGGTCGCATTTTTCCTACACGACGGTCAGGGGACCTGAGGATGGCGTATTGGAACGACGTAACTAGTCCCGTAACAAACATAAAATTTGAAGTATAGGCGGCTGAAAGTGTTTTTTATTTGATGTTAAGAGTTCCTGTGGCTCTCACTACCTCTGTGAGTGAGTGGGACGCCTTACAGCCACAGTTGGCGTCTACTACATTGGTCGCCTGTGATGACCAATGACTACGCGGACGTTTTGTGTTGACTGCCCCAGGACACTGACAAATGTGAGGTTTACTGACTCTGCTCAGCTCTGTTTGAAAATCTAATCTCCTTAGAAATACAGTAGACTACCAGGGCAGGTACTGTTTTCTGTTCCCATCTTAAACGACTGTCTCCAATAAACATGGTCACCTCACAAGCGAGTTTTCAGGTAATTCTCTTAATCTATTGGTTTGCTGCCAATTAACTCTCGATTGTTTAAAGAATAGAACTCCCATCTACAAAACAGCTTCAAACGTCTGATTAATTCACAAATAGGTTACGCGCTCCAAAGTTTGCTGGAAGTCGCCAAGTTCTCTCGTTCTCAGATACCGTATGAATAATGTCCAGGTGTTTCCGCGCCGTCGTCTACACGCCTCAAGCCAAACACACAGTTTCTAATTGCATTACTTGTCTTATTGTGTTAAACTTTTAACATAATTAGTAGCATTTTAAATTTTTAAATTCGGTCAAGAACTGTGTGAAATGTTGTCGTCCCTGGAAGCCTATAGACGGTCACCTGCAGCTCGTACTGGGTTCCGGGATAGCCGCTTAGTGTAACAGAAACGTTTGAACAAACTTCCAGGTAACATACATTCTTGGCTCCTGGAGGAAAAAAATTTGTTATATCCATAAGTCTGAATAGCTTTATTCCCATGTTAGAGCTTGTTTTTTAGATCTCTTCATAATCAGAATCATAGGAAACACACACAAAGTACCAGCATTACACGAAACGTATTCTGACATTAAATGTTCAAAACACCCCCTGATTACATTTGGTCAGAATGCAGTGTAAGTACATTACTGGCCATTAAAATAGCTACACCACGAAGATGACGTGCTACAGACGCGAAATGTAACCGACAGGAAGAAGATGCTGTGATATGCAAATGAGTAGCTTTTCAGAGCATTCACACAAGGTTGGCGACGGTGGCGACACCTGCAACGTGCTGACATCAGGGAAGTTTCCAACCGATTTGTCATACACAAACAGCAGTTGACGGGCGTTGTCTGGTGAAACGTTGTTGTGATGCCTCGTGTAAGGAGGAGAAATGCGTACCATCACGTTTCCGCCATTGATAAAAGTCTAATTGAAGCCTATGGCGATTGCGGTTTATCGCATCGCGACATTGCTGCTCGCGTTGGTCGAGATCCAATGACTGTTAGGAGAATATGGAATCGGTGGGTTCCGGAGGGTAATACGGAACGCCGTGCTGGATCCCAACGGCCTCGTATCACTAGCACTCGAGATGACAGGCATCTTATCCCCATGGCTGTAACGGATCGTGCAGCCACGTCTCGATCCCTGAGTCAACAGATGGGGACGTTTGAAAGACAACAACCATTTGCAGCAGCATGGTCTATCAGTTCGGAGACCATGGCTGCGGTTACCCTTGACGCTGCATCACAGACAGGAGCGCCTGCGATGGTGTACTCAACGACGAACCTGGGTGCACGAAATGCAAAATGTCAATTTTTTCGATGAATGCAGGTTCTGTTTACAGCATCTACATCTACATCTACACTCCGCAAGCCACCCAACGGTGTGTGGCGGAGGGCACTTTACGTGCCACTGCCATTACCTCCCTTTTCTGTTCCAGTCGCGTATGGTTCGCGGGAAGAACGACTGTCTGAAAGCCTCCGTGCGCGCTCGAATCTTTCTAATTTTACATTCGTGATCTCCACGGGAGGTATAAGTAGGGGGAAGCAATATATTCGATACCTCATCCAGAAACGCACCCTCTCGAAACCTGGCGAGCAAGCTAAATCGCGATGCAGAGCGCCTCTCTTGCAGAGTCTGCCACTTGAGTTTGCTAAACATCTCCGTAACGCTATCACGGTTACCAAATAACCCTGTGACGAAATGCGCCGCTCTTCTTTGGATCTTCTCTATCTCCTCCGTCAACCCGATCTGGTATGGATCCCACACGGATGAGCAATACTCAAGTACAGGTCGAACGAGTGTTTTGTAAGCCACCTCCTTTGTTGATGCACTACATTTTCTAAGGACTCTCCCAATGAATCTCAACCTGGTACCCGCCTTACCAAAAATTAATTTTATATGATCATTCCATCATGATGGTTGCATCAGTGTTTGGCGAAATCACGGTGAACGCACAATGGAAGCGTGTATTCGTCATCGTCATGATGGGGTGCCATTGGTTACACGTCTCGGTCACCTCTTGTTCGCATTGACTGCACTGTGAACAGTGAACGTTACATTTCAGATTTGGTACGACCCGTGGCTCTACCCTTCATTCGATCCCTACGAAACCCTACATTTCAGCAGGATAATGCACGGCCCTGTACGGACGTTTCTGGATACAGAAAATGTTCGACTGCTGCCAGCACATTCTCCAGATCTCTCACCAACTGAAAACGTCTGGTCAATGGTGGCCGAGCAGCTGGCTCGTGACAGTACGCCAGTCACTACTCTTGATGAACTGTGGTATCGTGTTGAAGCTGCATGGGCTGCTGTACTTCTACACTCCATCCAAGCTCTGTTTGACTCAATGCCCAGGCATATCAAGACAGTTATTACGGCCAGAGATGGTTGTTCTGGGTACTGATTTCTCAGGATCTATGCACCCAAATTGCTTGAAAATGTAATCACATTTCAAATCTACCATAATATATTTGTCTAATGAATACCCGTTTATCATCTGCATTTCTTCATGATGTAGCGATTTTAATGGCCAGTAGTGTTTAAATTCTAAGGTTCACCACCACAGTTGGTTGTTCCAAATGAACGGAGGTAATGCTGGCATGCGACTCATTTCATTGCTCTGCAGCATAAAGCACGTAGCATTAACTATGTAATGTCCATTACATATTGTACAAGCACGTAGCAACAGCAGTGTAGCGTTCATTAAAGACTTCGTTTCTGGTACAGTGCAACGGAAAGGTACCCAATGCGGAGTTAGTAGATGCCCATTTGCTGTACAGTTTAGCAGGTGTAGACGCTCTTGTCTTCCAAGATATCAGCGTTGTTCACAGTGATGCACTGTTATATTCTCGGTCTGACGAACATCGAGACATCCTACCGCACTTCTACTGACCCGGTCTTAATCTCATAGATTTTTGAGACTATTTGGTGCAGCCGGTGAAATATAGCAATCAACATCCCCACCCCCTCCACCACAGATTTGGTAGCTGCACGGGCTGTAATCATCATTGAGTGGTTTCAGTCTGACTTGACACACCTCGCCGAACTGAGGCCATCATACTCACACTGACTTGTATCTGCAAGCTGATAGTTGACACCACCCAGCTCAGCCTGAAGGAGTACTTCGTACCTTGGTTCACAGAGCCCACGTTATCTCAGACCTTGAAAGTGTGGCAGCTGAGCTATCACTTCCCGAAGTCACATTTCGTCAGAATGGTTATAGTGAGAGGCAGATCAAACGTGCGTTGCGATAAATTAGCCTTCTGTGACGATAGCAACAAAGTGGCACCTAAGTCTACGGCCTTTTTGCCTTACGCAGGAAGCATTTTCAAGAGGATTGGCCGTATTTTGCGGAAATATGACGTGAAATGTGTTTTTCGACCACCTAAGATTAAGGCCCTGTTGGCGTTCGTAAAAGATGATCTTGGTTTGCGTAAGGTTGGTGTCTATCGAATTCCTTGCAGTTGTGGCTTGTCATATATTGGTCAGACAATCAGGACTGTGGAAGACCGGTGTATTGAACATAAGCGTCACACACGCTTACAGCAGCCTAGCAAATCCGCTATTGCAGAACATTGCCTTGACACCGGTCATCCTATGGAGTACGACAACACGGAGATTTTGGCTTGCACGTCCAGCTATTAGGATAGTGTCATTAAGGAAGCTGTTGAAATCAAACTATCAAGCAAACTTACAAACAGAGATGGTGGATATTGTCTAAATGCTGCTTGGAATCCGGCTCTGTCTCTCATCAAAAAACAGAGGGACAGAATTAGAGCTACCTCACCTGTTGACTAATATTGACTATAGATATTCTGACGTGGGTTATCTTTGGTTGTGTGTTGACTTTGTGGTTACTTGTTCTGTGTGTGGTACCTTCCTTGTTTCTCCTCTGTGAACCCAGGTATCAAATTCCTTTGCACATTGCTCCCTCCTTGCAACTGTGCCTTGAGAATGGCAGGGTGTGCTCCTGCCGAAATATCCGGCGGTGGTCGACCACGTCACCCGGCAGCAAACCCGTAAATTACACTCCTGGAAATGGAAAAAGAACACATTGACACCGGTGTGTCAGACCCACCATACTTGCTCCGGACACTGCGAGAGGGCTGTACAAGCAATGATCACACGCACGGCACAGCGGACACACCAGGAACCGCGGTGTTAGCCGTCGAATGGCGCTAGCTGCGCAGCATTTGTGCACCGCCGCCGTGGCATACGGAGCTCCATCGCAGTCTTTAACACTGGTAGCATGCCGCGACAGCGTGGACGTGAACCGTATGTGCAGTTGACGGACTTTGAGCGAGGGCGTGTAGTGGGCATGCGGGAGGCCGGGTGGACAACATGTGGGGCGTGAGGTCTCCACAGTACATCGATGTTGTCGCCAGTGGTCGGCGGAAGGTGCACGTGCCCATCGACCTGGGACCGGATCGCAGCGACGCACGGATGCACGCCAAGACCGTAGGATCCAACACAGTGCCGTAGGGGACCGCACCGGCACTTCCCAGCAAATTAGGGACACTGTTGCTCCTGGGGTATCGGCGAGGACTATTCGCAAACGTCTGCATGAAGCTGGGCTACGGTCTCGCACAGCGTTAGGCCGTCTTCCGCTCACGCCCCAACATCGTGCAGCCCGCCTCCAGTGGTTTCGCGACAGGCGTGAATGGAGGTACGAATGGAGATGTGTCGTCTTCAGCAATGAGAGTCGCTTCTGCCTTGGTGCCAATGATGGTCGTATGCGTGTTTGGCGCCGTGCAGGTGGGCGCCACAATCAGGACTGCATACGACTGAGGCACACAGGGCCAACACTCAGCATCATGGTGTGGGGAGCGATCTCCTACACTGGCCGTACACCTCTGGTGATCGTCGAGGGGACAATGAATAGTGCACGGTACATCCAAACCGTCATCGAATCCATCGTTATACCGTTCCTAGACCGGCAAGGGAACTTGCTGTTCCAACAGGACAATGCACGTCCGCATGTATCCCGTGCCACCCAACGTGCTCTAGAAGGTGTAAGTCAACTACCCTGGCCAGCAAGATCTCCGGATCTGTCCCCCATTGAGCATGTTTGGGACTGGATGAAGCGTCGTCTCACGCGTTCTGCACGTCCAGCACGAACGCTGGTCCAACTGAGGCGCCAGGTGGAAATGGCATGGTAAGCCGTTCCACAGGACTACATCCAGCATCTCTACGATCGTCTCCATGGGAGAATAGCAGCCTGCATTGCTGCGAAAGGTGGATATACACTGTACTAGTGGCGACATTGTGCATGCTCTGTTGCCTGTGTCTATGTGCCTGTGGTTCTGCCAGTGTGATCATGTGATTTATCTGACCCCAGGAATGTGTCAATAAAGTTTCCCCTTCCTGGGACAATGAATTCACGGTGTTCTTATTTCAATTTCCAGGAGTGTATTTGAAGAGAGACGTATTTTCCTTCCGTGCTAGCCGCTGTCTTGGAGGTTTTGTTGTGCTGTCCTGCCTGTCGGATAGGCGGCGTGTCGCAAGACCGTCCCGCAGGAAACCACACCGACAACTGTGTACGACGACTGGTAGGCTACCTGCGACCGCAGCGGAGCGGCGCGCGTCCGCCGGTTCCACAGCACTGTGCGCCGAGCCTCTTCCTGCAGCACTGGGGCCGGCGCGCCGTGTCGGATCTACATTCTCCGCAGCCGACGTCACAGTGTGTGGTGGAGGACAGGTTTTGTACCATTGTTATTCCCACCACCGCCACGTATCCTTCTCCGCTTCGCGAATGCGACACAGGAAGAACTACTGTCGATCTCATCTTCTTCTTTTAGTGGTAAACCCTGAGGTTGGTTTACAGCAGTACGCCATTACCCTCTTCTGTTTGCCTCACCCATAGTTTCCGCACATGTAGCGCACTTCACATCATTCATAATCCACAGCATGTCTGTTTGATGTTGGTCGTCCTCGGCGATTCCTTCCCTCAATATCACCTTCTGCTGTCATTAAAATGATGTCTTAAAATGTATCCCACGACTTTGTCTCTTGTTTGGATGTGCCTCAACAGAATCTGTTTTCCTGAGCTTCTCTCAGCATCTCTTCATGGGTAACTGTCTGCAGTTGATATTCATCATGTTTCTGTAGCACCAAATCTCGACGACATCTACCCGTCTTCTCTACTTTCCTGTTGTCCATGTTTCACATTTGTTTAGGCGACACTCCCAACAAAATTTTCGTAAGAGGACGAATGTGTCTCACTTTTACCCTCATAGTAATCCCGTAAGTTTGTAGGTGGGACGAACCTTCCTCGAAGAAAATACATATCAACTGAACATACCCCAAAACGAAGATGGCAACCATCTTCGTTTTGGGGTTTAATTAGAATGATCTTCCGCTATCACAAGTAATCTTTCCCAGCGAATGGAACAACTAAATAGAGAAAGTTTCAAAAAATGGTTCAAATGGCTCTGAGCACTATGGGACTTAACTTCTGAGGTCATCAGTCCCCTAGAACTTAGAACTAGGTAAATCTAACTAACCTAAGGACATCACACACATCCATGCCCGAGGCAGGATTCGAACCTGCGACCGTAGCGGTCACGCGGTTCTAGACTGTAGCGTCTAGAACCGCTCGGCCACTCAGGCCGGCAGAAAGTTTCAAAGCACTCCTGAAACGAATTATAGTAACACACAAATAGTGTATAACCAACATATTCTTGTGTTCTTCAATCTGAAGACTGCTTTCATGCAGCCCTACGTGCTACTCTACCCTGTGAAAGCCTCTTCATCGTCGAGTAACTACTGCAACCTACATAGTTTTTCAACTGTATTTTACTGTATTCATCTCTTGGCCTACCTGTAAGATTTTTACCCCTCCCCCATATTTCCTTCCCTATATGAAATTAGTGATCCCTTACGTATCAGAATGTGTCCTATCAACCGATCCCTTCTTTTAGTCAAGGTGTAACAGAAATTTCTTTTCTACCCAATTCTGTTCAGTACGTCCTCATTAGTTACATAAGCTACCCACCGAATCCATAGCATTCTTCTGTAGCACTATGTTCCAGAACTTTCTATTTTCTTCTTGTTAAAATACACTCATGCTCATTACTTACGGATAATAGCAGACTGTGGTGCCACACAACGTGGCACTACACAAAACTGGTACTAATAGAATAAGCACATAGAGAACACACATGACACACATCTCTAAGTCCACGGTTTTGGTGATAAGTTGAGAAAACCGTCCCAAAACACATGTACTACAAAACGCCATGTACCCCGACATCAATATGGGATATGATCACCATGCGCACGTACACAGGCCGCACAACGGGTTGGCACACTCTGGATCAGATGGTCGAGCAGCTGCTGGGGTGTAGCCTCCCATTCTTGCACCAGTGCCTCTCGGAGCTCCTGAAGTGTCCTAGGGGACTGAAGACATGTAGCGATACGTCGACCGAGAGCATCCCAGACGTGTTCGATGGTGTTCAGGTCTGAAGAACAAGCAGGCCACTCGAGTCGCTTGATATCTTCTGTTTCAAGGTACTCCTCCACAATGGCAGCTTGATGGGGCCGTGCGTCATCGTCTAACTGGAAGAAGGTGGGACCCACTGCACCCCTGAAAAGGCAGACATACTGATGCAAAATGACATCTCGATACACCTGACGTGTTACAGTTCATCTGTCAAAGACAGGGGTGTATGTGCAACAATCATAATCCCACCCCACACCATCAAACCACGACCTCCATACATGTCCCTTTCGAGTACATTAAGGGGTTGTTATCTGGTTCCTGGTTCACGCCAGATGAAACCCCCCCGAGAATCACTTGACTCGTCCGTGAACATAACCTGATACCACTGTTCCAATGACCATGTACTGTGTTCTTGACACCAGGCTTTACGGGCTCTCCTGTCATCAGGAGTCAGCGGAATGCACCTTGCAGGTCTCCGGACGAAGAAACCATGTCTTTTCAGTCGTCAGTAGACTGTGTGTCTGGAGACAACCCGTCCAGTGGCTCCGGTTAGGTCATTCCGTGGCCGTCTGCGGGCACTGATGGTGAGATATCGGTCTTCTTGTGGTGTTGAACACTGTGGACGTCCCATACTGTAGCGCCTGGACAAGTTTCCTGTCTGCTGGAATCGTTGCCATAATCTTGAGATCACATTTTGTGGCACACGGAGGGCCCGTGCTACAACCTGCTGTGTTTGATCAGCCTCCAGTCGCCCTAGTATTCTACCCCTCATAACGCCATTAATATGTGTTCTTTGAGCCATTTTCAACACAGTCGCCATTAGCATGTCTGAAAACGTCTGCTCACTTACTCGCTGCACCGTACTCTGACATGCACCAACACACCTCGGCGTATGTGGACTGCTGCCAGCGCCACCGTGCGACGACCGCAGGTCAAATGCACCGCATGGTCATACCCCGAGGCGATTTAAACCCGCAAACCGCCCACCAGAGCGTTGTTTCACCATGTATCAGCATTATCCTTACTTTATGAGCATGAGTGTAGTTTATCGTTCATGTTTCGCTCCCGTACAAGTCTACACTCCGCACAAATACTTTCAGAACAGACTTCCTAACCCTCAACCCGATGTTAACAAATTTGCTCAGAAACATTTTCTTTCCATTACCATTCTACATTTTGTATCCTCTCTACTTCGGTCATCATCAGTTATTTTACTGTTCAAATATCAAAGCTCTTCTGCCACTTTAGTGTATCGTTTTCTAAGCGAATTCCCTCAGCACCGACAGATTCTCTTAAGTGTTTTGTTGTCTCTAGCAGAATTACAATGTTGTCGGCAGTAATGAAAGTTTTTATTTCGTCTCCCTTAACTTCAATTCCCTCGCCAAGTTTTTCTGTGTTTTCCTTTACTGCTTGCTCTAGGTACATATTGAATAACATCGGGGGTAGACTACAACTCTGTCTCACTCCATTCTCAACCACAGCTTGCCTTTTGTGCCTCGTGCCCAATTGCCGTCTGGTTTCTGTATAAGTTCGAAATACTGAGCTCTCCTGACCGACTCCGTTTGTAGTGGAGGGTCCGCCTCTCGTGATTTCTAGTTGTCTCTTCCACATTACAATTAGGTGATAATAAATTTCTCCAGTAATCGCTGGCGAGCCCCCAATTCGTGAATCGTTTCCACATTAAAACTCTCTCACTATCGTGTCAACAATGGTAACGCACATTCATTTTCAGGCACATCGAAGCTTAACTCTGAAAAATCTGGCAGGGCTGCAATTGGTATACAATTTCTACTGCTCAGTTTATTCGTTTTATTGCCCACTCTGCCATTTTTATGAATTCTCCGAAAAACAAAAATCCCATAAAATGGTTCTATGGCTGCACTGTACATTAGTACAACTTCCTTTCGTTGCACTGATTGTGCATTATTTTACTTTTAATTGATTTTTATGGCCATTCTCAAATTTGCTCCATTACGTTATTCTGTTCGTTGCTGAAGCTCATCTGCCATGTACGCAAACAGCAGAATGGCATCAGCAAAACGAGGATGGTACAGATATGCCCTATAACATATATTCTACCTAATTTTTTTCCGTTTTAGGGGTAGTTTAGACATGTCGTAGAAAGAATCTTTAAGTCATCGTCGACGCAACATTCTGCAATGCGCTGCACACATGTAGGGGTAGTTTAGACATGTCGTAGAAAGAATCTTTAAGTCATCGTCGACGCAACATTCTGCAATGCGCTGCACACATGTAGCGTATGGGAGTTGCATTAAGGAGTCCGTACGAGTCCTCTGCAAATAGTACTAGAAAAAAAATAGACTTGAAGACAATTTTGAACTCCAGCTATGTGTTATGAACAAATTAACACAAATATTTAGTTTTGAGGAGGCAGTTTATTTGTGAATTTATCTGAAACTTTCGGTGGCTTTGTAACAGTGATCTAGATCGGATTCTAACATCTATAAAATATTTAAAGATTAATTGAGAAAGAACTTTCTCACTTATGTATTCTAATGTAAATACACTGATAAGCCAGAACATTATGTTCACTTCCCACCGCGGCGTTGGATGCTGCCTGGTGACGTTGCGGCCACGTGACGCAGTAACTTAAGAATGAAAGAGCAGACAACGACGAGGGATCACCCTAGCGAAGATATGAGCCGTAAATGCGGAAATCCATTGAGATAATCGACTTCGACAGAGAGCAGATTATTATCATGCAGAGCCTGTAAACGAATATCTCTAAAACGGAGAAGCTGGTCGAATGTTCACGTGCTACTGTCGTGAGCATCTACGGGAAGAAGTAAGACGCCAGTGAAACAATCACTAGGAGCTAAACGGTTGGACATTTACGACTCTCCATAGAACGTGGGGTTCGAGGGCTTATCTGCTTGGTAAAGTAGGATAGGTGGTGATATGTGGCATGTCTACCGGAAGAGTACGATGCTGATAGACGCACAAGTGTTTCGGAGCACACTGTTCATTGCATGTTGTTGAACACGGCGCTCTGCAGCAGACCATCCCTACGAGTTCACATGTTGACGCGACAACGTCACCAGTTACTATTGCAGTGGGCACAGGACCATCGGGATTCGATCGTCGATCAATGTAAACAAGTCGACTCTGCGAGTAAATCACGTTCTTGCTACACTAGGTCGATAGTCGCCTCGACAAACGCCGTTATCGAGGTGGACGTGGCTCGAAACGTGCAGTGCGCCGGGTACACAGGTTTCTGGGAGCAGTATTACCCTATGGGAGACATTTACTTGCGCTTGCATGGGATCTGTGGCAGTATTGGAAGACATGCTGACAGCTGAGAACCACCTGCATCCCTTCATGCTTGATATCTTCGTCAACGACGATGTCATCTTTCAGCAGTATAACCGTCGGTGTCTCGGAACCAGAACCGTGCTACGGTCCAGTGAGGAGCATTATAATGAACTCAGTTTGATGTCGCGACGACGAAATTTGCCTGATGTAATTGCTATCTGGGTCACTATCCTGCGCCATCATGGCGTACGCGAATTACGTGAGCTGTGTGTAGACATCTAATGCCACATACTTCCACAAACCTACCAACAAACCTCGGATTCCTGATACGCAGTGATATATTTCGTTCCAAAGACGGCCAAATAAGATATATTAAGCAGGTGGTCATAATGTTTTGCCTCATCAGCGTATATCTTCGTCGATTACAGATTGCGACATGCCCTGAATCTAGCAGCATCTGCACGTACACTCAAGATAGCTGACATATACATTCAGCTCGTCAAAAACCAGAGGGCATCCTGTGCCTGAAAAGTAGGGAAGTGAGCCCGTTTATGGAGGGAAACGCGCCCACTCTCGCGGAACACTGCACTCTGAATACGATACGAGGCTGCTTCCTGCTGCTGTAGCTTTAAGCATGCGGGCTGCCACACCACCACCACCACCGACTGCTCTGTATCTCAGGCGCGTGCTGTGTGAATGAATTTGAATAATTGACTGTGCTTTACAAATTTAAAAGCTGCATCACAAGGTTAAACTACGATAACCTTACTTTCCGGACAACACTTACGTTGTGATTGTGTCGTCGTCGTCGTTGTTGTTGTTGTTGTTTTGGTCATGGTCGTTTTCATTCGAGTGTGTGTTTTGATGCAGCACTCCACGCTAATGTATCCTGTGCAAGCCTCTTCATGACTGCAACCTACATCCATTTCAAGCTGATTATTTTGTTCAAACCTTGGTATCCCTCTACAGTTTTTTTGCCTGACGCCTCCTCTCTCCCCCCAGTCTACACATTCATTAAAAATGGAAGATTCCTTGATGCCTCAGAACCGGTGTCTTTTTTTGCCAAGATGTGCTACAAGTTTTTTTTCTCTCCAATTTTGTTCAGTAACTCAGCTGGCTTCAGCATTCTTCTTTCTAAAGCTTCCAGTCTCATCTTATTTGAATTTTTTTTCTTCCATATTTTACTTCGGTACAAGACTACACTCAATATAAATACCTTCAGAAAAGAATTCGTAACAGTTAATTTCTGTGTTAGCAAATTTCACTTTTTCAAAACTCCTTTTCTTGCTGTTTCCTGTCTTCATTTTATATTATCTCTAAGTCGGCCATCGTTAATATACTTTGTTATCCAAATAACAAAACTAACCCACTACTTTTAGTGTCGCACTTGGTAGTATAATGTCCGCGACATAGCCTAATTTAAACCTACTACATTCCATTGCCATTGCTTCACTTTCATTGATATTAATCTTACGAACTGTTTTCAAGACACTGTCAATTGCTTTTAACTGCCCTTCATAGTCCTTTGCCACTTCTGAAAATTACAGTCTCATCAGCAAACCTCAAAGTTTTTGATTCTTCTCCCAGACGTTTATTTTGCTTTCCAAATTTCTCCTTGGTTCCCTTCAAAGTTTGTTCAATGTACAGACAATAACATCGGGGATAGGCCACAACCCTGTCTCATTCATATCTCAACTTCCTTTTCATGCCAATTGACTGCAGTCTGGTTTCTGGACAAGCCATCAATAGCCTTGTACTGCCCGTGTTTATCCCTATTATTTTCAGCATTTCGAAGAAAATATTCCACCTGAGACGAAGCAAGTAGAGTGTCCCACTCATTTTCTATGTTTTTCTATCTTTGAAGATTTTACAAATTTTTTCCTGAACTATGTTAATGACAATATTTATAATACACCTAGCACTCAGTAAGTGCAGTTATTTCAGGTTCATAAATAAGGTTAGCTCCATTGAATTTCATTGCTCATTACATACTGATTGCTAAAGTAGTAGCAGTGAAATAATTAGTTTACTCATAAACTTTGTTAATTATAAAGTATTGTTAGTTGAAAAGGTTAACACTGTTCCATTTTATATATTTAGTGATCGGTATGTAAAATATTTCGGTATATTAACGCCTATCATTTGAAAGTACATATATCTCTTCCGTAGGGCACCTAAGACTGTCTGAAACTGATTATCTGCCGAACTGATTAACATTAAAGCTATAGACCATTGATAACTTTAGTTACGAGTGATGTCAAAATTATTGTTAGATTCTGAATTTTAATTTTGTAGATACATTTTTCATGTTCCGTTTGACATACAGCATTTGTTAGTTAACTCACTAATTAGGAAGTTCAGTATTCTGAGCGTCATAAAATATTTTATTTAAGATTTCTGCCGTCATTAATGAGTAGAGTAAAACATACTGTTAATAGACGAAACTATAAATAGACCAAGCACATTAGGCAGTCAGCAGCAGTGTGTCACCTATTCCTTTTGTCATGAGCAGTGTGCCGTAATCCTATAACTAACCTTCTGAAGTATTCGCATATATTGCATATAGTTAGTTTCTTCACTTGTGGGTGTAATTCATGACTTCTGTGACAGTAATTACTAATTAATTCCGAATGGGAACTTATTATAGGAACACAGTGATTATTGACTTCTATGAACAGCACGGCAGTGTTGATATACTTACTGATTACTTTGTGCACTATCTTAATTGTTTCGAGTTCCTGAAATGTGTATTAGGATAGTGATATGGTGAAAAGATGCGTTAAATTTTCGCCACATGTGGATCGTTTTGAACCACGGACTGTGTTGTGGAATTACTGCACTAGGACAATTTAACAATCTATGAACTGGTGGAGTAGATAATCTGTTTTCCTTTAATTCGAACTATATGTATGACCTGAAACTGGTCATATCAGTGAACACTTTACACAAAGAGTGTAATTAATGTGTTTTAAATTGACCTTTGGCGTCGACCACAGTGTTGCTATAGACTGTTAGTAGAGCCGACATCTATGAGCCTGTTCTGGAGCCAGCGCAGCTACCGAGAAGAACGGAGGAGACTTGTGCGCAAGAAAGCAGGACTGTTCCACATCCAACTCTCCCTAAAGTTTTATCTAACTCTACAAATGCTATAAACATAGTCATCGTGCTTAAATGATCGAAAATACAGCTGTTACTTTGAACCTGTTCTTCTACTAAAAAACATTACTCAGATAATGAATGTAGCATTTTTTTATAAATCAAAGATGATGGTCCACCTATTATTCCTACAACATGCTGACAGTGTCTTAACTTGTTTTTCAACATTCGTATGTAAATTTCGTGTAGGTAACTATACTGTAGATTTCGTAATACACAAGGAGCCACTAATATCTGCATTAGTTTCCACACGGTGGAATAACTTTGTCTATCCATAAGCCCCATATCGTTGTCACTGCCTGGTGGTGGAGAGGAACTGCTTCCCTCTCCTCTCACCGCCCTCTCCCTCTCCGCGAATACTTTTGATTACATAGTGTACCTCTTGAAGGCGAAACTGACTTTCTAGTCACTGAAAAGTGTTTGATTCTTTGCACTGATCTGGTAATGTTCCAGCAAGAGTAGCAATATTTGCATTTTGTTTGTTACTATCGCGATTAGCTCCAGTCACAAAAATTCTAAATATAACTTTAATCGATTTAAAAATAATATATTACCCAGATGAGAACATCCTCTCTAAATTCTGATACTTGGTTAGTTCCGTTCGCGAGACTGTGGTGTGCCAAATCACCTAGAAAACAATGCGGCAGCCTTCCTTCCTCTTCCTGCCATCACAGCCACATATTTCTCGTCTGTGCAGTGGACGCGGCCGCAGTCTCTTACGCCCATTTAACACTCTCTGACAACGACCGCCGCACAACTGAAGGGCGCTGAGCCGTGTCAGAAACCTGTTTTGTCGTCATCAGCTTGGGTTCGCAGCGTGTCGACTTCAGGAACGATTGAGCTAACAAAAGCTACGTCGCTCACGTACCGTCATGCCTCCGTTAGAAGTCATACCGCAACACAAGGATTAAGAGTAAATCTCTAAAAGAATTTCCATTTAAACGTAAGAGGAACGCGGTCAGATCAGCTCAAAATGAAAAGCATTGCAGTGTTTCTGAGCATCAATGCATAAAGCATTAATCGTGCTACTCCAGTTTATTGGTAAATCAGAAATTAATTTAATTTTGAAAGTAAAAATGCATTTAGATTACTAACTTCGCAATTAAACAATTACAAGCCACGTTTTCCCGATACACCTGTTGCTTTCAGTCATATGTACAGGGCGGTCAGAAACAGTCTGTGAAGATTTTAAGTGTGTTTCAAGAGATTTATGTTGAGAAATAATTGTTAAGAAAAAATTCGATACGGTGCGCCGTATCCGAGTTACTTACCATTGAATCAGGTCGTTGCTCGCGCAGATTCAAGGAGCCTGCCGGAGGCGTTTTCACCAAACGCGTTCTTTGTTTGATTTCCTCAAACCGAACAAACGTAGCTTTTGCTCACCTAGCGTAAATGTATCACTTTCTAAAAAGCACATTTTAGCTGGTAATGAGCAATTCAAGAAGTGGTAACTAACGGACCCACATATGTCTGTGCTTGACCGCATTTTAGCGCGTGCAAGTTCTTAATTTGCGCGCGCAACTACCTGAGTGGTCAACTTCAGTGCGAAATAACACTGAAACTGCACAACGTATCGATTTTTTTTCTTATTTCTAACCACTGTTCCCCTGCAACAATCTTACATGCTTCCTAAACTTTTTCTAACTCATGTACGAGGGCTATCCACAAAGTACATTACGTTTTGGAATTAAAAATAAATAAAGTATTGGATTTTTTTAATTATATACAGATGAAAGCCACACTTAAATACTACTTTTCTACATAGTTGCCATTTAAATTAAGGCACTTACCGTATAGATGGACGAGCTTGGAAATTCCTTCGTCGTAAAATTCGGCCGCCTGCGCCTTCAACCACGTGGTTACCTCTTCTTGAAGCTGTGCGTCGTCATCAAAACGCTGCATAGCCAACCACTTCTTCATTGCTGGGAATAAGTGGAAGTCGCTCGGTGCCAGGTCGGGACTGTACGGCGAATGAGGAAACAACTCCCACTTAAGAGATACGAGAACTTCTCGAGTGGCATTTATCGTGTGGGCCCGGGCGTTGTCGCGAATCAGCAAGATCTTTGAGCCCAACTTTCCCCTGCGCTTGTTTTGTATTGCTCCTCTGAGGTTGTGCAGAGTTTGGCAATACCTTTGAGAGTTTATTGTAGTGCCTCTTTCCAGGAAACCCACAAAAATCACACCTTTTCTGTCCCAAAAGACAGTCTTTACGTGGTTGAAGGCGCAGGCGGCCGAATTTTACAACGAAGAAACTTCCAAGCTCGTCCATCGCTATGATAAGTGCCTTAATTTAAATGACAACTATGTAGAAAATTAGTATTTAAGTGTGGCTTTCATCTGTATATAATAAAAAAAATTCCAATATTTTATTTATTTTTAATTCCAAAACTTAATGTACTTTGTGGATAGCCCTCTTATAAAGAATCACTTTCGTAAAGCATATTTCCACAAGTATGCACTGTGAGACCTGTATCTACCTGTTTCATTATTAACAAATTTCAAAAAAACTTATGGAAAAGGCGAGTTATAGAATATCTGTAAATGTGGGAGTTACCCTCAACTTAAATTCCAGGAGAGCCTCTACACTGAATGTGCTATCTAGCATTTCACTGGTCGTACGTTAAAATAATTTGACGTAAAAAATTTCACGTACTTTCAATTCTTGGAGAAACTGGTGGTTTATGATCTTCAAGGTACGATGAGTAATTAGTCTATTCATGTACAATTTCAGCAACTGGTCTGAGATGAAGAATGATGTGAATAAAACTGGGGAAACCACTGCCTGTCACCAGTTCACAAGACAGGTTGTAGCACTCATCCGGTAATCTTTTGTCACTGTACAATGCGAACGTCAGGCTGCTGCTTTTGGCAGAAGTTTCAGCGCCTACTTGACAGTTCAGTTCAAAGAAAAAGGAATAGTGAGAAAGCTACAGAATAATGATAGCCAGTAAACGCAAATAAATTTGAATATACGAGAGGCGCTCAGCAAGTAATGCAACACTTTTTTTTTCCTCGGCCAATTTCGGTTGAAAAAATTTGTGGATTTGTGGACTGCTAAGGTCATCCGTCCCTACAATTACACACTTAAACTAACTTATGCTAAGAACAAAACACATACCCATGCCCGAGTGGGGACTCGAACCTCTGGCGGGAGGGTTCGCGCCTCAAACGGCGCGGACACTCCGCGCGGGTTAGGGTTATTCCCACTTCAGCCTCTATATTTTCATGAACTTCTGATAGATGGCGGCGGCGCTATACGTAGCGTTCAAAATGGCGTCTGTGACGGAAACGCGTTCCAAGCAGAGACCTGCCGCTGCGTTTCTTTTGTCGGAATACCAGAGCATCGCAGATATTCATAGGCGATTGCGGAATATCTATGGAGACCTGGCAGTGAACAAAATCACGGCGAGTTGATGGGCGGGGCGTCTGTCATTAGCGCAAGGTCGCTCAAACCTGTTCGCCCTCCTGCGTGCCGATCTGCTGCCCACAGCTGTGACTCCTGCAGTGTGGGAACGTGCGGACACTCTCGGTCCAGGTGATGGACGGACCACACACAAACACCTCGCTGCTCAACTGGATGTCTCTGTTGGTAGTGCTGACACACACACGTCCACCCGTTGGAGTACTCAAAGGCGTGTGTCCTCTGGGTTCCTTCACGCCTAACAGAACTCTATAGAGAGCAACGAAAGACCATGTGTGCCGAATTGCTTGCGTGTTAAGAGGCCGATCCTGACAATTTCTTTTTTTTTTTGTCGAACACCGCCACAGGCTATGAAAGATGCGTTGATCACTTCGAACCGGAAGCAAAATGGCAATCCATAAAGTGGCGCCACACCACCTCTCGTTCGAAGAAGTCTGCGGCTCGTGGTCTCGCGGTCGCTTTCTCGCTTCCCGAGCGCGGGGTCCCGGGTTCGATTCCCGGCGGGGAGATGACTGGGTGTTTGTTTTGTCCTCATCATTTTCTCATCATTCATGAAAGTGGCGAGATAGGACTGAGCAAAGGTTGGGTATTTGTACGGGTGCTGATAACCGCGCAGTTGACCGCCCCACAAACCAATCATCATCATCATCATCATCAACCTTCGAAGAAAAAGTTCAGAGCTGCGCCCTCGGCTTGTAAGGTCATGGCGACGGTCTTCCGGAACTCTAAAGGGGTTGTTCTGTTTAATGTTCTCTCTCAGGGAGCAACGATGAACAATGTTCTGTGCTACGAGCAGGAAACGACTTCTACGTGTTCAACAAGAATGCAAATGAACTTCTCCTCCATGACAACGCAAGGTTTTACCCAAGTCTACGCACACGAGAGGAGCTCAAACCTTCATCGAACTGTTCTTTATTATCCATCCTATAGCCTGGATCTCACTCCTTCAAACTAGCATAGTTAGGCCAATGATAGATGAACTCCGCGGGAAGCAGTACGTGGCTGATGGGCAGGTTATTCGTGCAACAAGACGTTGGCTCCGACCTCGACCAGTAGGGTGGTGCCATACAGGCCCTCCCCGTAAGGTGCCGCAAGGCCGTCGCATCAAACGGAGATTATGTTGAGAGGTAGGGTTTTGTTGCCAAAAGGGTGGCCAATAGTATGATGTATTGGAATCCTGAATAAAACTAACCTGCTTCCAGAAAAAGAAAGTTTACCTTACTTATTGAACCTGTCGCTTATTTTGCAGGAAGACATAAAGATGCGTGGTAGCTTCTAACATCCACAATTCTGGATGGCTAGGCGAGATGTAGCTTTGCTATAGGACAGAGAAACAAAAAGACGCAAACACAACGCGAAATCTAAGCAAGAATGCGTCCAGACGCTCTAGGGTGAGAAGTATGCTACTGAAATGAATCAAGGAACTGAGAGTTGGTAGCCACATTAGGTGCACAGAAGCAGGAGCCCAACTGCAGAGCTTACCATATTGAGATCAGCGCAGAAGCAATGTCGGATTGTTGCGGTCAAAAAAGGCGTGATCGCACGAAAGCAATAACAGCAGTTGCTCCGTCTTCCCTGTCGCGCATATATTGACCAAACCCCTGGGGTCTTGACAAAAAAAACTGCTTCCTATGTGGTGGAAGACAACGCTTGCGTACCAAAAGAGGAAACTGCCGCACTCATATAGGGTGTTTCAAAAATGACCGGTATATTTGAAACGGCAATAAAAACTAAACGAGCAGCGATAGAAATACACCGTTTGTTGCAATATTCTTGGGACAACAGTACATTTTCAGGCGGACAAACTTTCGAAATTACAGTAGTTACAATTTTCAACAACAGATGGCGCTGCAAGTGATGTGAAAGATATAGAAGACAACGCAGTCTGTGGGTGCGCCATTCTGTACGTCGTCTTTCTGCTGTAAGCGTGTGCTGTTCACAACGTGCAAGTGTGCTGTGGACAACATGGTTTATTCCTTAGAACAGAGGATTTTTCTGGTGTTGGAATTCCACCGCCTAGAACACAGTGTTGTTGCAACAAGACGAAGTTTTCAATGGAGGTTTAATGTAACCAAAGGACCGAAAAGCGATACAATAAAGGATCTGTTTGAAAAATTTCAACGGACTGGGAACGTGACGGATGAACGTGCTGGAAAGGTAGGGCGACCGCGTACGGCAACCACAGAGGGCAACGCGCAGCTAGTGCAGCAGGTGATCCAACAGCGGCCTCGGGTTTCCGTTAGCCGTGTTGCAGCTGCGGTCCAAATGACGCCAACGTCCACGTATCGTCTCATGCGCCAGAGTTTACACCTCTATCCATACAAAATTCAAACGCGGCAACCCCTCAGCGCCGCTACCATTGCTGCACGAGAGACATTCGCTAACGATGTAGTGCACAGGATTGATGACGGCGATATGCATGTGGGCAGCATTTGGTTTACAGACGAAGCTTATTTTTACCTGGATGGCTTCGTCAATAAACAGAACTGGCACATATGGGGAACCGAAAAGCCCCATGTTACAGTCCCATCATCCCTGCATCCTCAAAAAGTACTGGTCTGGGCCGCCATTTCTTCCAAAGGAATCATTGGCCCATTTTTCAGATCCGAAACGATTACTGCATCACGATATCTGGACATTCCTCGTGAATTTGTGGCGGTACAAACTGCCTTAGACGACACTGCGAACTCCTCGTGGTTTATGGAAGATGGTGCCCGGCCACATCGCACGGCCGACGTCTTTAATTTCCTGAATGAATATTTCGATGATCGTGTGATTGCTTTGGGCTATCCGAAACATACAGGAGGCGGCGTGGATTGGCCTCCCTATTCGCCAGACATGAACCCCTGTGTGGGGACACTTGTAAGACCAGGTGTACCGCCAGAATCCAGAAACAATTGAACAGCTGAAGCAGTACATCTCATCTGCATGTGAAGCCATTCCGCCAGACACGTTGTCAAAGGTTTCGGGTAATTTCATTCAGAGACTACGCCATATTATTGCTACGCATGGTGGATATGTGGAAAATATCGTGCTATAGAGTTTCCCAGACCGCAGCGCCATCTGTTGTTGACAATTGTAACTACTGTAATTTCGAAAGTTTGTCTGCCTGAAAATATACTGTTGTCCCAAGCATATTGCAACAAACGGTGTATTTCTATCGCTGCTCGTTTAGTTTGTATTGCCGTTTCAAATATACCGGTCATTTTTTAAACACCCTGTACTATCTGTGACGTATACTCGTCCAAGAGCGGCAACCGAATTAGCTGGAGAGTGGCTCTCTCTGCTATTTGTGAACTTCGACGCCGAACCGTAGCGTGTGTCCGCAGTTAACCAATAGGTCCCCGCAGCCGACATCGCAGAGAAGCAACAAACCGTTGGTGCAGCCTTACTCCGGCGGGCAGCACGCTCTCTTTGAACCTCAATTTGAGACGCTTGTTCGGCGCCAGTTCTCCGAATGCTTGAGGAAATGGGTGCCTCCCCTAACGCGTGGTTTCGGCTTAAATTCAAATGTAAACAATTAACTCATCTTTAGCACTTTGGGACCTCCATTCGATGGCCGTATAGGCAATTGACCGATGGTATTTGTTGGCCAGGGAAAATTACTCTAATTGCATAAACTGACCGATTACGTTTTATGATTTGCTGTGAATTAATAATGCGTTCAGTCTGAGATCATTATAAATGAGCTCGGAATTTTGTAGACGCCCCGAATCTATGGTGTCGAATTATGAAATTAATTTTATTTGCCTCTCTTTGCGAGAGGGACTGGCATGGACAGCCATTGTGGCTGCGCCATGCGTGTTGCATGCCTTCAGAAGTCTCCGCATTATTAACTTACAGCAACTGATAGAAATCAGACATGCTAGACAGCCCAGGCAGATTTCATGCTGAGTCGTATTGCGAATGTCGACATACCACCATTGGCATTCTGCACTGCTCGGTATTCGGTCCACTCATACTATTGTTATTTACAGTTTAAACGACCTGCCATCTTGTTGTTGTTGTTGTTGTCTTCAGTCCTGGGACTGGTTTGACGCAGCTCTCCACGCTACTCTATCCTGTGCAAGCTGCTTCATCTCCCAGTACCTACTGCAACCTACATCCTTTTGAATCTGCTTAGTGTACTCATCTCTCGGTCTCCCTCTACGATTTTTACCCTCCACGCTGCCCTCCAGCGCTAAATTTGTGATCCCTTGATGCCTCAAAACATGTCCTACCAACCGATCCCTTCTTCTAGTCAAGTTGTGCCACAAACTTCTCTTCTCCCCAATCCTATTCAATACCTCCTCATTAGTTACGTGATCTATCCACCTTATCTTCAGTATTCTTCTGTAGCACCACATTTCGAAAGCTTCTATTCTCTTCTTGTCCAAACTAGTAATCGTCCATGTTTCACTTCCATACATGGCTACACTCCAAACAAATACTTTCAGAAACGACTTCCTAATACATAAATCTATATTCGATGTTAACAAATTTCTCTTCTTCAGAAACGCTTTCCTCGCCATTGCCAGTCTACATTTTATATCCTCTCTACTTCGACCATCATCGGTTATTTTACTTCCTAAATAGCAAAACTCCTTTACTACTTTAAGTGTCTCATTTGCTAATCTAATTCCCTCAGCATCACCCGATTTAATTTGACTACATTCCATTATCCTCGTTTTGCTTTTGTTGATGTTCATCTTATATCCTCCTTTCAAGACACTGTCCATTCCGTTCAACTGCTCTTCCAAGTCCTTTGCCGTCTCTGACAGAATTACAATGTCATCGGCGAACCTCAAAGTTTTTACTTCGTCTCCATGAATTTTAATACCTACTCCAAATTTTTCTTTTGTTTCCTTTACTGCTTGCTCAATATACAGATTGAATAACATCGGGGAGAGGCTACAACCCTGTCTCACTCCTTTCCCAACCACTGCTTCCCTTTCATGCCCCTCGACTTTTATGACTGCCATCTGGTTTCTGTACAAATTGTAAATAGCCTTTCGCTCCCTGTATTTTACCCCTGCCACCTTTAGAATTTGAAAAAGAGTATTCCAGTCAACATTGTCAAAAGCTTTCTCTAAGTCTACAAATGCTAGAAACGTAGGTTTGCCTTTTCTTAATCTTTCTTCTAAGATAAGTCGTAAGGTCAGTATTGCCTCACGTGTTCCAACATTTCGACGGAATCCAAACTGATCCTCCCCGAGGTCCGCATCTACCAGTTTTTCCATTCGTCTGTAAAGAATTCGCGTTAGTATTTTGCAGCTGTGACTTATTAAACTGATAGTTCGGTAATTTTCACATCTGTCAGCACCTGCTTTCTTTGGGATTGGAATTATTATATTCTTCTTGAAGTCTGAGGGTATTTCGCCTGTCTCATACATCTTGCTCACCAGCTGGTAGAGTTTTGTCATGACTGGCTCTCCCAAGGCCGTCAGTAGTTCTAATGGAATGTTGTCTACTCCGGGGGCCTTGTTTCGACTCAGGTCTTTCAGTGCTCTGTCAAACTCTTCACGCAGTATCGTATCTCCCATTTCGTCTTCATCTACATCCTCTTCTATTTCCATAATATTGTCCTCAAGTACATCACCCTTGTATAAACCTTCTATATACTCCTTCCACCTTTCTGCCTTTCCTTCTTTGCTTAGAACTGGGTTGCCATCTGAGCTCTTGATATTCATACACGTGGTTCTCTTCTCTCCCAAGGTCTCTTTAATTTTCCTGTAGGCAGTATCTATCTTACCCCTAGTGAGATAAGCTTCTACATCCTTACATTTGTCCTCTAGCCATCCCTGTTTAGCCATTTTGCATTTCCTGTCGATCTCATTTTTGAGACGTCTGTATTCCTTTTTGCCTGCTTCATTTACTGCATTTTTATATTTTCTCCTTTCATTAATTAAATTCAATATTTCTTCTGTTACCCAAGGATTTCTAGCAGCCCTCGTCTTTTTACCTACTTTATCCTCTGCTGCCTTCACTACTTCATCCCTCAGAGCTACCCATTCTTCTTCTACTGTATTTCTTTCCCGCATTCCTGTCAATTGTCCCCTTATGCTCTCCCTGAAACTCTGTACAACCTCTGGTTCTTTCAGATTATCCAGGTCCCATCTCCTTAATTTCCCACATTTTTGCAGTTTCTTCAGTTTTAATCTACAGGTCATAACCAATAGATTGTGGTCCGAGTCCACATCTGCCCCTGGAAATGTCTTACAACTTAAAACCTGGTTCCTAAATCTCTGTCTTACCATTATAGAATCTATTTGATACCTTTTAGTATCTCCAGGGTTCTTCCACGTATACAACCTTCTTTCATGATTCTGAAACCAAGTGTTAGCTATGATTAAGTTGTGCTCCGTGCAAAATTCTACTAGGCGGCTTCCTCTTTCATTTCTTAGCCCCAATCCATATTCACCTGCTATGTTTCTGCTCTCCCTTTTCCTACACTCGAATTCCAGTCACCCATCACTATTAAATTTTCGTCTCCCTTCACTATATGAACAATTTCTTTTATTTCATCGTACTTTTCTTCAATTTCTTCATCATCTGCAGAGCTAGTTGGCATATAAACTTGTACTACTGTAGTAGGTGTGGGCTTCGTATCTATCTTGGCCACAATAATGCGTTCACTATGCTGTTTGTAGTAGCTTACCCGCATTCCTATTTTCCTATTCATTATTAAACCTACTCCTGCATTACCCCTATTTGATTTTGTGTTTATAACCCTGTAGTCACCTGACCAGAAGTCTTGTTCCTCCTGCCACCGAACTTCACTAATTCCCACTATATCTAACTTTAACCTATCCATTTCCCTTTTTAAATTTTCTAACCTACCTGCCCGATTAAGGGATCTGACATTCAACGCTCCGATCCGTAGAACGCCAGTTTTCTTTCTCCTGATAACGACATCCTCCTGAGTAGTCCCCGCCCGGAGATCCGAATGGGGGACTATTTTACCTCCGGAATATTTTACCCAAGAGGATGCCATCGTCATTTAATCATACAGTAAAGCTGCATGTCCTCGGGAAAAATTACGGCTGTAGTTTCCCCTTGCTTTCAGCCGTTCGCAGTACCAGCACAGCAAGGCCGTTTTGGTTAATGTTGCAAGGCCAGATCAGTCAATCATCCAGACTGTTGCCCCTGCAACTACTGAAAAGGCTGCTGCCCCTCTTCAGGAACCACACGTTTGTCTGGCCTCTCAACAGATATTCCTCCGTTGTGGTTGCACCTACGGTACGGCCATCTGTATCGCTGAGGCACGCAAGCCTCCCCACCAACGGCAAGGTCCATGGTTCATGGGGGGCCTGCCATCTTAATATCGATAAAACACAAACTATTTTACTTGCTGCCGACACCAACATCATAACCAAAAGTCTCTCACTTCATTTAGGAGCTGTTTGAAAAACTAGACGTGTTGAAACCAACCACACAATACATATATGAAACTACTTACAATGAACCGGTGACAAATTCAAAATGGATGTTTGTGATGTCCTTAGGTTAGTTAGGTTTAAGTAGTTCTAAGTTCTAGGGGACTGATAACCACAGTAGTTGAGCCCCTTAGTGTTCAGAGCCATTTGAACCAAATGCAAAATAATATAAAAATTTCATAAATATAATACTAGAATAATAGGTGGGACCTGGATAAACTGAAAGAACCAGAGGTTGTACAGAGTTTCAGGGAGAGCACAAGGGAACAATTGACAGGAATGGGGGAAAGAAAGACAGTAGAAGAAGGGAAAGCAGAAAGGGGGAAGGAGTATATAGAGGGTCTATACAAGGGCGATGTACTTGAGGACAATATTATGGAAGTGGAAGAGGATGTAGATGAAGATGAAATGGGAGATACGATACTGCGTGAAGAGTTTGACAGAGCACTGAAAGACCTCAGTCGAAACAAGGCCCCGGGAGTAGACAACATTCCATTGGCTTTGGGAGAGCCAGTCCTGACAAAACTCTACCATCTGGTGAGCAAGATGTATGAAACAGGCGAAATACTCTCATTCTTCAAGAAGAATATAATAATTCCAATCCCAAAAAAGCAGGTGTTGAGAGCTGTGCAAATTACCGAACAATCAGTTTAATAAGCCACAGCTGCAAAATACTAACACGAATTCTTTACAGACGAATGGAAAAACTGCTAGAAGCCGACCTCGGGGAAGATCAGTTTGGATTCCTTAGAAATGTTGGAACACGTGAGGCAATACTGACCCTACGACTCATCTTAAAAGCTAGATTACGGAAGGGCAAACCTACGTTTCTAGCATTTGTAGACTTAGATAAAGTTTTTGACAATGTTGACTGGAATACTCTCTTTCAAATTCTAAAGGTGGCAGGGGTAAAATACAGGGAGCGAAAGGCTATTTACAATTTGTACAGAAACCAGATGGCAGTTATCAGAGTCGAGGGGCATGAAAGGGAAGTAGTGGTTGGGAAGGGAGTAAGACAGGGTTGTAGTCTCTCCCCGATGTTATTCAATCTGTATATTGAGCAAGCAGTAAAGGAAACAAAAGAAAAATTCGGAGTAGGTATTAAAATCCATGGAGAAGAAATAAAAACGTTGAGGTTCGCCGATGACATTGTAATTCTGTCGGAGGCAGCAAAGGACCTGGAAGAGCAGTTGAACGGAATGGACAGTGTCTTGAAAGGACGGTATAAGATGAACATCAACAAAAGCAAAACGAGGATAATGGAATGTAGTCGAATTAAGTCGGGTGATGCTGAGGGAATTAGATTAGGAAATGAGACACTTAAAGTAGTAAAGGAGTTTTGCTATTTGGGGAGCAAAATAACTGATGATGGTCGAAGTAGTGAGGATATAAAATGTAGACCGGCAGTGGCAAGGAAAGCTTTTCTGAAGAAGAGAAATTTGTTAACATCGAGTATAGATTTAAGTGGCAGGAAGTCGTTTCTGAAGCTATATGTATGGAGTGTAGCCATGTATGGAAGTGAAACATGGACTATAAATAGTTTGGACAAGAAGAGAATAGAAGCTTTCGAAATGTGGTGCTACGGAAGAATGCTGAAGATTAGATGGGTAGATCAGATAACTAATGAGGAAGTATTGAATGGGGTTGGGGAGAAGAGAAGTTTGTGGCACAACTTGACCAGAAGAAGGGATCGGTTGGTAGGACATGTTCTGAGGCATCAAGAGATCACCAGTTTAGTATAGGGGGGCAGCGTGGAGGGTAAATATCGTAGAGGGAGACCAAGAGATGAGTACACTAAGCAGATTCAGAAGGATGTAGGCTGCAGTAGGTACTGGGAGATGAAGAAACTTGCACAGGATAGAGTAGCATGGAGAGCTGCGTCAAACCAGTCTCAGAACTGAAGACCACAACAACAACAATACTAGAAACAGTAATTGTCTTTTTTATTCAAAACATGTTGTCTTATATAGATCCTAGTATAGCGGATGGCTATAAAAATGTTACACCGCCTCACTTGTCAATAAAGGTCCCAACAAATTAGTTTCAATTTTATATTGTAATCTTTTTCTACATGACAATTCCTTCTACTTTCAAAATATTTTTCTTAATAGATGCAGTTACTAACTTTAATTGTAAATAAAAAGTCAAGCAAAAGGTAGTCAAGTAAACGTAACCCTGCTCTCACTGAGAAAGTCGTTTTTGCAAACCAGATCCTTTGTTCCCGAACACAATGATGCATCCCTTGTATGATGGATGGATCGAGGGATTGCAGAAAACTAACTAGAATTTAAGAAATTTATGTTCTTACGTGAGAATAGCTTTTAATTTCCTTTCTTGTCGTCTATGATGTCCCCTGTGAACTAGTTTACCTACTGGTGTTTCGTCACACAGATTCCAGGCCACTAAATTTGGTATATAATAACACCGTTAGTGATAATACAACAGTTCGTTGAAATACACAGAATGTATCAAATGATGAGTGTCAAGTCAACCTCGCCATATACCTATGCTCATTTTTGGTAAGAGCTCATTTTCCTAGTGGGATAAAGTCTAGAGCTATCTCATTTATCTATCTCTCAGTTATTTTCTCGGAAATGTTCGTGGTATACTACTCTTCCTTGTATTAAAAAGTAAAACACAAATTGGACAACGACGTATCTCAGCAAAAAATAAAGAAATTCTTGGATTTAAAACCAGGTACATAAAAATAATCTAGTGACGTAGTCTTGTCCTTAGTAATAATTCGCTCGTGTGAAACATTCTGGTACAAAGTACAGGTATCCCAGAACAAAACAGATGAAAACGGAGGGCAAGAAGAGATGATAATAGTATATACATCAACTACATTGTAATATATAACTACACTGAATAACATAACAGGAAATTCATTAAATGGATGTATCTGAATCTTAAACTATCTTGTTATCGTCAGTTGAAGCGATACCTGTTTCCCTTTCTAGTCTACAATGTTGCGCGGGAGAAATGATTTTTGGTAGGACTTCGTGTTATCTCGAATTTCTAATTTTGCCTTCATGGCTTTCCCGCGAGATATGCTGTATGAGAATGCAACATATTGGTAGACTCTTCGAGAAAACATAAACTGTCGGAACTTTAGTGGTAGACAATACCATTATGCGCAACGCTGCTCTGGTAGCCTCTGCCTTTGGAGTTGGTTAGTCATCTTCGTGACGTTTTAGCTCTTACTTAATAATCTTTTTCGAAACGCGCTGCGTTTCTTTAGATATTCTCTATTTCCTTTATAAATCCTGCGCGGACTAGGCCTCAACCTGACGAGCAAATTTCAAGTATTGGTCGGACAACGCGTTTGCAAACTAGTTCTTAGAACTTAGAACTACTTAAATCTAACTAACCTAAGGACATCACACACAACCATGCCCGATGCAGGATTCGAACCTGCGACCGTAGCAGTCGCGCGTTTCCAGGCTGAAGCGCCTAGAACTGCTCGGCCACACCGGCTGGCTTATTCGAGGGTGTCCGCCAGTCAATGTTCCATCGATGTCGGGAATACGTAGCGTCTGGTGGTGTAAACTTCTAGCATCTGTTGTAACATTAGAGCTGTATGTAGGAGATCTACATCAGGTGTTCTCATTATGACTAATAAACGTTTCAATGGATCACTTCCTTGTTCCTTTCTGATCTTCGGCCTCTGGTACCACCTACTCCTGACGATCACGGCAGTGGATTGGTATGCAATTCTCAGTCATTATGTGCCCCACTTTCCCAAGAAGTTTGTCGCAACGTTTCTGGGACACCCCGTACATTGTGAATAATTGTGGTCCTGTAATATTCCCTTATGGTGCGCTCGAAGTTAATTTCACATCTCAATTGCCACCGCGGCCGGCGACATCTGTGACATTCGATGAAACTGGAGGCCACCATAAGCAATGGCGAGCTGGGAACGGTGTGTTAGGTGGCGTCTGGCGGCTTCAGGGGGGTGTCTCGCTTTCTCTGCTGCCTTCATATTCTGAAATGCAAAAACTCCACCATTAGGATCACACACTCTCGAGAAGGGGGGATTTCTCAATCATCTCTGAATTTGTGATGCAGGTTTTCGAGTCCGCGCTTTGTTCCCTTAACTTAAGCTTTTTCGATTTCTTCACCTTATCTGTTCACTGTATAGCTGTGCTCGCTCGCGGCGGGCGCGATCATGTGTGTGGCGACTCTCTGATCCCTTTGTGTCCTACCAAGCCTAGGAGTACGCGCGTGACGTCCGTTGTCCAAGCCAGGGACTCCAGATTACGCTTTTCTTCAGAGTCCGTATACTGTCACCTGCTCCGCCGTGATAAAGTATTTCCAATATCCAAATAAGTCTCATTGCACTGTCTCCCAGCCTAACAGAGAAAGGTATTAGCGGTATAGTACTTCGGGAATTCAACAACTTAATCGTCCTGTACCGCTGCTCACACTAATGACGTTAGGTGTCCTAATTACGTATCTCGTCACACACCACTCTATAAAACGTTCTTCTGTTGCTACAAAAAATAAAAGAAACAAAATAAATGAGCCCTTCACGTCACCATACTAATTAATGGTCGTTGTGGACTCCATCGTGTGATTAGTGACATTTGAGTCCTAGCGTCTCTAGCGTGACCACTCTGTCACTGACCCCTATCACTGATTTGCTCAGATGTTATAAGGTCTCATTATTGGTCATCATGAGACTGTTGTTTCGTAGCTCATTGCCCAAACGCAAGTAGTTCTAAGTTTTTGCGTCGTAATTGGTGCTCATTGACACCTTTCTGCGATTAGTGCGTGTTGTGAAATGTAGCTTACGCTTCACCATTATTTACATCATTCGGAAGGGAAGTCGTATCTTCCTCCGTTCACTAGGAAATGAGCAAGATGCTCTTGTGCGAAAGCAGATTTACTCTTCAGGAGAATCAGTTATTTGTTACATGTGTCACAGCGATGACTTAGTGTAGTGCGTCCCCAAGTTTCCACTTCTCAATACCAGCGAATACGGGCTCATTAAACTCGTGTGAAGTAGGAGATGGGAACCCTGAAATGGGGCCCTATATATTGACACCCTTTTTGAACTGAGTTCTCCGTCAGCTGTTTCTTAAATAAAACACGCCTAAGGAGCGTTTTTCATGTCTAAATTACCTTCGGTGCATAATCTTTACTTCATAGTACAGATCACTTGTATGTCGTTCCTGATGCAGTCGTTTCTAACTGGCCTCGTCTTCTGCGGAATAGATCGTAAAAATATTATCTTTCATGCTTGTAGTTTGGTGACTTCTCTTTTCGATATCAACAAGTCTCCAAGCCGCATGTCTTGATTACAGAAGTTATGATTTGATAGTTTGTTTGGCTTTTACAGAAACTACTGAAACTACTTTACTTATTTTTGTCATTTAAACACTGACCTACAGAATTTTCCCTGACAAAGACAACTCAAGCTTAACCAATTCATTTATTAAACCACAATATACAAGCCCAACGCAATCTGACTGCTATACAGTGACAACATGACTTCAAATGATTAACACAAAAGAATAGGCCTGAATTGCAAATAAATTCTAACAATAATAAAAATCAAAAAATTATGAAATTAAAGAAATATGGATCTACCTCGAGCTCCCTTAATTGTCTAAACTCATTTCAATCACGAACGCCATTTTCTTTCTTAGAAGTCACTTACCTCACAGAAAATCTTCGTAACACGAACTACAGGCTGGCCATTGTGGCCGATCGGTTCAGGGCGCTTCAGTCTAGAACCGCGCGACCGCTACGGTCGCAGGTTCGAATCCTGCTTCGGGCATGGTTGTGTATGTTGTCCTTAGGTTAGTTAGGTTTAAGTAGTTCTAAGTTCTAGGGAACTGATGACCTCAGATGTTAAGTCCCATAGTGCTCAGAGCCATTTTAACCATTTTTTGAACGAACTACAGCAATTACAGCAAGCAGCAACTACAGCCAGCTTAATAAAAAGATTCTAACCACTATAGACTCTACCTACTAAGAGGCATATGGTTGGCAAAAGAAAGATGTTGAAGCGCAAACAATTAATTTAGACAATTTTACCTTATTCATGTGACATCCAGTTCCAAAAATTATATAGTTGTCAATAATTCCACTGCCCAGGTACTATCAATAACATCCATCATCCCACTTTTCCTTGCGTCTCACTTTACAATGCATGTCGTACCAATATACGAGTCTGCCCTACGAAAAACGTGTCCATACACTTCGCTATCCACTAACTGCTAGTCTTTCCAAACACAGAATCTCTTGCAGAGGGCGCAGGGCGCTGTCAGCGATATTAACACAGTCTATAGCGCTGCCAGCATAAAAACAGGCTACTTACACTGCCTTATCTCAAATTAGATTTCGTAATGTAGGGGAACAAGGAATTTTTTTGACACTTTGTTTTGGACTTCTAATTTAGCACATCTCTTGTTTGATACGATACTTCGAAGATAACTGAAGCTTTCTACGCATTGAGTTCTTTCTCCACGAAGTTTGAGTTTACGTTGGCTTGGTGTTCTGCTGAATTTCGTTGGTACTGTTTTGGTACTGCAGTTCAAAAATGGTTCAAATGGCTCTGAGCACTATGGGACTCAACTGCTGTGGTCACTAGTCCCCTAGAACTTAGAACTACTTAAACCTAACTAACCTAAGGACATCACACACATCCATGCCCGAGGCAGGATTCGAACCTGCGACCGTAGCAGTCACACGGTTCCGGACTGCGCGCCTAGAACCGTGAGACCACCGCGGCCGGCGGTACTACAGTTACCTTTACTTATTAAATTTGTTAATTCAACAATCTAATTTTCCCGGTACTTCTTGCGCTCGCTCTCTCTCTCTCTCTCTCTCTCTCTCTCTCTCTCTCTCTCTCTCTCTCACACACACACACACACACACACACACACACACACACACACACACGCCAGACGGCAACGTCACCTACAAACAACAACAAAACAAATACCTAGCTTTAATTTTTTCAATAATTTAAAAGGAGTGCAGTGAGAACTTTCGGAGATAGTGCACCACCTTGTACGCTTCGTTGTTCGGAACTATTGTGCTCTCCACTATTTCCTTCCTATGGATTGCTTTCACAGTTTTGTAGACCAGTTGGAGCTTTCGAATTAGGTAACTTGGAAGCCATCTAGTTTAGGTAGAAACTAACACACATTTTGCGCCTTGAAACACTGTTCGTATCATCTACGAGCAGAACAGTCTACGTGATAATGTTAATGACAAAAGGTGATTAATAAGCGTAAGAAGAGGTAGGGACCTTGCTGGGACCTAGGGGGTGCGGAGGAGGGGGGTGGATCACATGTAATCAGTACCAATTGGATGATGTTTGCACGCTATGGGGTGTGCAGGCTGACGTGACACGGAGTGCATTCAGTAATGTATTCAGAACTAATCTGCACAGCGTGGGGTCGCATTGCCAGAGACGTAGCGCAGTGGTTCGCAGAGCGACGGGCGCTGAGTCAGTGTCGCGGCAAGGTCGGCGGCGACCTACCTATCGCCTCCCATCGCAGCTGTGACGCAACAGGGGCGCGTGAGCAGGTGCACTGCCGCCTGCCTTCGCAGCGAGCGCCAGCTCACATTTGCCTTTCAAAACACCGCCTCCTGGCGCAAGGTCGGCAAATACGAGAGCGAGCGCAGAGCGCGCATTGCGCAGCTGAGCTGGCCGACTCTCTGCAGAATCGAATATTTTCCCGGCTGGAGAGAATCGTAGCAGACAGCTTTCCAGATACTGCTATTCCAGTGGCAGTTCGTTTCAAATTATACGAAGGTGCTATAATGGCGGTGACTTACAGCCTTTTGACTTACGATGAAAGTTAACTAGTCCGCCCGGTTGGCCGTGCGGTCTAACGCACTGCTTTCCGAGCGGGAAGGAGCGCCGGTCCCCGGCACGAATCCGCCCGGCGGATTTGTATCGAGGTCCGGTGAGCCGGCCAGTCTGTGGATGGTTTTTAGGCCGTTTTCCATCTGTCTCGGCGAATGCGGGCTGGTTCCCCTTATTCCGCCTCAGCTACACATGTCGGCGATTGCTGCGCCATCAAGTTCTCCAGGTACGCGTACACCACCATTACTGTACCACGCAAACGTAGGGGTTACACTCGTCTGGTATTTTACGGATCACTGTGGCTGCGGCGGAGACAGAGCTTTTCCGTCGTTTCTAGGTCCCCCGTTAACATAACATAACAGTAACTAAATTTAATGTGTTAGTTTTATGTACGAGGCGTGTTTTTTTTTAAGTGAGTACCGTTTTGAAATTAAAAAAAGACGTGCTAAGGTATCTCAATAGTTTTATTTTTACAGGAAAGCCTTTACCTTAATCCACTTTTCTACATAATTTCCATCGATATTGAGGACCTTGTCATAACGTTGTACCAGTTTTTGAATACCCTCCTCATATAAGTCTGCCGCCTGACTTGTTCAGCACTGCATCACCACTGTTTTGACTTCGTTATCGTCTTGAAGACGCTGACCAGCCAGGTGTTTCTTCAAGTGCAGAAACATATGGTAGTCACTGGGCGCATGATCGGGGCTATACAGAGGATGATCTAGAGCAGGGCTTCCCAACCTTCTCAGTTGGCGGACCCCTTCTTCAGTCGAAAATCCATGGCCGACCCCTAGTCAGTCAAGAGCACAGTAACTTTAAATTTCAGAGCGAAACCCATAGAAACTGAAAGCTTCTTAATGTAAGTGCCGTGTTCCCAATGACTCCTCTCCCCCCGAAGTATCAATAGTCTTTGGTTTAGAGATGAATGGAAACAACTTGAAATTAACGATCCAATTTGAATTCCCACTGTATCCAGACACTTACTAGTGGATTTACTCCCTTTGTTCAGCACACTATAGCCTGATTAAAATTACTTGGTAAATGAAATTTCACACGATGGAGCTGTCTTCTTCCAAGAGCAATCAACGTCACATCCAAACTGTTCGCTGTTGACAAGCTGCCGCTTATGTTCTGTTCACTTCCACTTTTTGGCCACTGTTGTGTAAGGAGCGTGCATATTTCGTAACAGTCGTGTGTGTGGTTTTTTTTGAAATCCGAAGAAAAATGTTCAAATGTTTGTAAAGTCTTCCTTTGGTCGTCCTCCCTTCTTATTAACTTCAACTGGAAACTTTCCTTGTTGTGAAGGCGATGGAGAAATTGCAGCCTTCTTCAATGATCCTGACTTCAGCCACCGATCCATGTTAGAAATAATAAACTGGTCAAAAATCGACTAATGAAATAGGCAGTGCACTGACAAAGCAAATTTAACATTTAATGATGCCTGGGACCGCATACGTGCCAGCGAGCGCTGTGATTGGTAAAGGTTTCAGTGCATCTAGCGCCGTGAGCCGGCGCACAAACGACCCTCGCATTGTTGCGAAACAGTCTTATCAGAGAAGCCGCTTTCTCCGGCACTAAACTGTGTATACGTTCTCAATAACGGCAAATGCTGCTTGGGAATTCGACCTGAAATAAAAGTACACATATTTTTCACACGAATAAAAAGTGATGAATTTGATTTCCACATTTTTATTCAATAATTTTACTCATTTTACACTATTTGGTGAAAGGCGGCCGCGGACCCCTAGAAAGAGCCGGTGGACCCCTAACGGGTCCGTGGACCTCACGTTGGGAAGCCCTGATCTAGGGTTTCCCATCGAAAAGATGTGATTTCCCCCATTTGCTGCCCATAACTGCGCTGGGGTGATCCCCCTGGCAGTGTCTGTTCCGCTTACATACTCCTGTTACCGCGTCACGTGCCCCAAACGCCACAAGGTGGTGGTTCAAAAAGGCTCTGAGCACTGTGGGACTTAACTTCTTAGGTCATCAGTCCCCTAGAACTTAGAACTACTTAAACCTAACCAACCTAAGGACATCACACACATCCATGCCTGAGGCAGGATTCGAACCTGCGACCGTAGCGGTCGCGCGGTTCCAGACTACAAGGCAGTGGTCATAATGTTTTGGCTTATCAGTGTCCTCTCCATCTAACTACAAAAAAAAAGTCTTTACATTGCGTGTGGCATAAAAGAAAATGCTCCTTAAATTTAATATCGCACTTACAAAGGTACGGGTCGCATTAAAATGTTGAACTAGGAGTACACGCCATTTCATGCTCTAAAGTAAATTATTAGTTATATAATACGATTATAGCATTACAAATTTGTTTTCTTTCAGAAAATGGCGTACTGTAATTATGGATTATGTCTATATTTGCCAGGTGATAACATAAAATGTCGAAACTACTTGCCACGTGGTAAAGATCTTAGCAGGTTTGTGGTCGGATGCATAAAACTGTAATTTGTTTTCCTCCATCCCCCTCCCCCCAGACAAGAGGCAGTTCCTGCCTCGCTTGAAATTGTGATTAACTCGAGGCTACATCATGAAAGTGGGAGCGCGGCAGACGCAAACTTGGGAAGCCTCTTCGTTGTCTGTCCTAGGTGGAGAGGAATGCTGGAACAAAGTTCAGCAGTAAGCAGAAATTATTCTTAGTCCTTCTTCCGGAAGTAATTAGAGAACTCCACTTTTGTGAGGACTCGTTATTAGGTAGAGAGCTTCGCCGGAATTGCGCAAGCGGGTAATCAGCTAATTGGCGCTCAGAAGGCGCTTTCCCGTCTCACCTCGGATAATTCGATTTCCGAAGAGAAGCACGTAGAGCTTAGCTCTTAAGAATTATTTAAACAAGAAGAACCAAGTCGAGTACATGATCGCGCTAAGAAAGGACAGAAGGGAATCACATCAGCGACGTAGGCAGCGAAGCTGTTAGTCGTCTTAGACTCTTTAATAATGTCGCATTCTTTTATCCCAGTGAAGGTAACTCCACAGAAACCCGTAAATATGCTCTAAGACAAGAAATGATTACACCACGAAGGGATTATCCGAATTGGACGGAAATCGGTAAATGTGATGAACATGTGCAGGCAAACAAATTGTTAAAATTTGAGAAAAAATTGTATTATTTACTCGGGAGAAAGAGCTTCGCAAACTAAACACGTCAATAAGGCGTTGGTACACGTCTGGACCGAGCGAGGCGGCGCAGTGGTTAGCACGCTGAGAGGAACACATATCAGTCCCGCGTCCGGCCATCGTCATTTAGGATTTCCAATCGCTTCGGGCAAATGCCGGGATGGTTCCTTTGACAGGGCACGGCCGACGTCCATCCCCATCCTTCCCTAATTCGATGAGACCGATGACCTCGTTGTTTGGTCTCTTCCCTCAAATCAATCCAATTCACCTCTGGCCTTTACGCAAGCAGTTATTCGACTTGACAATGACTGACAGAGCTGTTGGATGCCCTCCGGAGGGATTGTATCCAATTGGCGCGTTATACTCCCTATCTGGTTGGAGAGCCCTGCCTATAATGTTCGAAAATATCTCAACTGTGGAGGGATCCCGCGACCTTGCTGTCAAACGTGGGGTTTGGTAAGCACGAACGCAAGTAGTAAAAACTCTCGCCATGTGAAGGCGGGCGTTACCTTGCTGAAATGTAAGCTCAGGATGGCTTGCCATTAAGGGCAAGAAAACAGAGCGTAGAATATTGTTGGCGTACGGCTGTGCTGTAAGGGTGTCGCGTATGGCAACCAAAAGGGTCCTGCTATAAAAATAAATGGCATCCCAGAACATCACTCCAATTTGTCGGGCTGTATAGCGGGTAACAGTGAAATTGGCATCTCAGAGCTTTCCGGGCCGTCTCCAGACTCGTATTCGGCATGGAATCTCATTGACTGGAGTAGGTTTTTCTTCTGTGAGGAATCCCGATTCGAGTCGAGCCCCGGTGACCAGCGCAGACGTGTCTGGAAACGCCCCACACAGCTGCAGGGTACCAACTTGACTGTCACCAGCTATACAGCCGGACAATTTGGAGTGATGTTCTGGGATGCCATTTATTTTTATAGCAGAACCCTTTTGGTTGATCATACGCGGCACCCTTATAGCACAGCGGTACTTCGATGACATTCTACGCCCCGTCTTGTTGCGCGTCTTGGCAGGCCATCGTGAGTTCCAACCAGCTCAGGATTTTGATGCTCAAACACGCCAATTGCTCAGAATTTGGCACGATATCGCTCAGGATGACATCCAACAAATCTATAAATCAATGCCAAGCCGAATAACTGCTTGCATAAGGGCCAGGTGGGGACCAACGCGTTATTGAATTGCTCAATTTGTGAAGCTGTTTCTCCTGAATCAAAGAACTTTCGCGTCCCAAGCGTGGGTTTTGCGAGGGATTGAGCGACACGGTTCGTAAACGGGAATTAGCCGGTTGACCTAATTGAGAGGGAGACTTTTGATCTGGCTAAGATGTTAAATTCCCTGGTGTGAAGGTACAAGGCTAGGATGTTGGTAGAAGTAAACTCGTATGGACGTTATAAAAGTTCTAATTTATTCATAAAGAATACAGATCACCCTAACTGCGTAGTGATTGTACCTACAGAATAGCCAAGCCCATTACAGAGACGGTGACTGACTTCCACCGTTCTGGCTGCCTGATAGAACTTTCCAGCACTTTGCTGCCCACACTAGCACCCTACGTCAGAGTCCCGCGGTCGCTGCCTAAACGCTCATCGGCGACTATCTCCAACTGTCTGCGTGCAGCCCGCCCTCAGCCCAAGTCGGCTGCTACTCACGCTGACTACCGTCGCTGCCTAAACCCGAGAGAGAGAGATATCCCCGGAGCGGCGTGCCTCCGAGTTTTGTTAGCTCTTCCCCTTCGACCCCGCCAGCGCTTGGCATGACGTAGCGTCGAGTGCAACTTTTCCTTATTAGGGATTGTTTTAGTATTAACTTCAGTACTTTTCTTCAGAAGCTGGGTGGAGGGGTAGAGGGGCCTCTCCCTATATGGTCACGCACTGCGTCCTGAGCCCTTCATTGGCTCCTCATGACGTAGTGCGGTCCCCACCTAGGGCCCTCTTTCTTTCTCTCTCCGCTCCCAGACTTCTCCCTCTAGCCAAGAGTGTTGATACTGCAAGTTATTGCTTATTAAGGGACCTGCCCAGAGCGCCCTGTTTATCTTAATAGCTGAGTCTGCTTCCTTGCTTATCACGCGCAGCTGCCTGGCCGCTTGGACCGCCGCCTCGGCTATCTGGCTGCGTCGTTATCTTTTGTGACCCCTCTGACACGCCTGGCGTCCCCTGTTAACTCTATCTCCGCGTATGATTTCTGGTGTATCGTCTGAGAACAACTGCATTTAGACTTGGCTTTTCTGAGGTTACAACAGAACCAATCTTTTTAAATTGTAAGTATTTCTTTGTATATTACATCACGATAGCCGATTTCCGTCCCATTTGAATAAATCTTTCGTGGTGGGCATTCTTTTTTGTCTTAGTCTGTGTCAAAAAAATGGATTTGTGTATGTCTTATACCCCCGAAACCAGTGGACCGGTTTAAACCAAACTTGGTACACACATCGCTTACCGTCAGGCGACAGTCGCTTTGAGGGTAGGAACCACCTACATATCGTAGCTCCGGAAATATAACATCATAAGCAGTGAGTTGTATGACATTTAAATTTATTACTTTTGTGCTACTAACTCTATTCGCAACAGTGTTCACATATGTCTCTGAATGCACCTACCCGACTATATCATGGTACCGGACGCTAATGACCGTAGCAGTTTTGCGCCCTAAAACCATAACATAAAAGAAATATATCATTGTACGACACACAGTTAAAGAGATGTGACTTGTGTGTAGTACTAGGGAATTTCCGCGTGTGCTCGACTCAATGGATTAGGAATGGTGGAACCATTAGGGGCAAATGAGAATTTTTTTTTTCAACATTTGTAAATGTATTGGGGAATAAAATTATTGGTATTACAAATGCAAATTGGGCACCAGTTAATTATTAGGAATTAAAGTGATTTTAATAAGGGAGTCACTATTTCATTATAAAGAACATGAATTAGAAGAACCTTTAAAACTTTCAAGATTGGTAACAGGTTTGGGTGTTCATTCAAGATTCGTGTAAGTTTTTTTCAACTACAAACGGTAAAAGATAAAAATACCAAACAGCGAGCAGAATACAGACAGAAATGGTGCCTGTAAGGCGTGATCACCAACATCGTGTTCCAAGACCGGGAAGGCTCCCAGCCGCCACGTCAACCAAAACAGCCACGCACAAGATCCGCACAGGCACACGCCTAAGCTGACGTGAGGGACCAGATTATAATTGGCTTCTGTGACAAGCTTAAATTGTTAAGACAAGTGAGGAAACGCTTATTACAACCCCTCTTTTTTAACGTAATTAAAAAAAACAGGGGTGCCTCAAGAAAGGTTGATACTTTTAACAAATTTAAACACGAAATACCAAAAGGTGGTTCAAATAGCAAACATGCTTCAAATAAATTTACAGCGGGTACACTAGTCCAAACATGATAACATATAAAGCCCAATACAAACGGTAAAAATACCAAACGCACAAGCGCACACAAACGCCCGCGCGCACGCACGCTCACAGTAGCACACTTTCAACAGGTGAACACAACAAAACAGAAACGCTTGGCAATAGAAGGCCAGAATAAAAACAAATTACATCCAAGAGGGAGGCTGAGCATAGCGATGCCAGATTGACAAGGACACACCTAAGACACGCCAAATGATGCACCACAACAGGTTGCCGAATAATATTCCAAAAACTGTGCTACACACTCCACTGCCCGGCTCTGAGGAAAATCACGAACGCACGTAAGTCCAGGAGCAGCTGGGCTTCATCCTTGGCATAAACCAGCATCAGCAGCAAGATCTGGAAAATAGAAGTTGCTACAGGCCGCACGTCTTCGGGTCAGGGCGCGTTCCCGGTACAGGAACGTCCTCCGTGGCGTGGTCACGCTGTTTCTCCTTACTCGCCCAGCGAGATCGACAACAGCGTCCGTTAGTACTGCACGTCTCGTAGCCAACACAGACCGCCAGCGACCTTTTTCAACGGCAACCAACAGAAATTTCTCTCTCTGCCCGCTGCTCCAGCCTGCTCTATCTAAGCAAATCAGAGAGATCCTCACATCGCAGCACCACAGAGACACTCGCAGGTCGGAAGTGAGGTGTCGGTATCGGCCTTATAGCATGGCTTAATGACGTCATGAACACTAAGCTGCGTGAAAAAATGCCGCATCGTGCATGAAGTTTTAATACATTTTTTCTTTAATACTAATGAACTCCTACAGTAGAGTCTACGTAAGGAGCTCCCTGGCACCTGGCAGTGCTTTTGGAAGCTTTCAGTTGCGAAACGCGAACGGCCTTAGCCGAAAACAACACCTGTCTATAGAGCTATCAATAGACGTTGCCGTAGAGAAGTTTACAGAATCGCGTTGTGCGCACGCAAAGTGGCTGCACTCAGCTACCGAAATTGTTCGGGATACTGTATTGTACATTTGTACATTATGCACATTTCTTTGCACGTCTGTTTCATAATTGAAAAGATGTTTTCACGAATACAAGAGACTCATAATTCTTCGACATTACATTACAAACGCAATACATTTTCTTGTTTTCATTTCTGTTAGAAAACTGGCAAAATGAATACCCGGCCAATGCCAGGTTTGTCAGCTAGTAATAGATGAAGCAATGCTAGTATTCGAAGAAGCTTGGAGAATTTGGAAGCTTGATATATCGAGCTAGTGGAACGATTCATCGAAAAATTGAAGGTTGTTACTCACAAATTCCTGGTCATTCTGTAGTGACAGTAAGAGAGAAAAAATCAGTCAGCACTACAAGAAGACACTACCGCGTTTTGAATGGCGGGTAAGGACAGAAATTCTTGAGAAATTGTACTAAATCTATTTTCTAAAAATTACCTTTAGCATCTGGTGAACCATCCAACTAGCGAGACAACCTTATTAGACCTGCTGGCAACAAACGGAACTGAATTTTTCTGTTCTCTGAATTCTCTGTTAACTTTGTTATAGCACTACTAATCACAATTGTTTCCCTAAAAGTTAAGATGGATAAAAAGCTATTTCTGTCATGGGCATCCGCAGAAATGTTTCCAGAGTGGAACAAAACACTAAAATTGTCAATTGGTATAAATGAGTTGGTCAGTTTCGAGACATATCATGCCACAAGAACTAATTTTTACAACTAACACAAAAGCTTATTATATCCTAAAGAATTGACGGTTATCCACAGAATGTGTAATAAAAACTTTTTACTCTAGATTCCATTGGGGGGGGGGGGGTAATAGTTCGCAAGTGCCCCCTTTCCCCTCCTGGCAAACATCTATGATTTCTGCTGAACAGCAAATATTCAACTCGCGTCAGGGGAAGGCATTAGAACAAGAGGGAAAGCATTTAACAATATCGAAAACAACCTTAACCTACAGTTAAACGCGTAAATCCCTAAGAAGTTTGGATCCTGTGAGAATCCAAAACTGTTCAAATGTGTGTGAAATCCTATGGGACTTAACTGCTAAGGTTATCAGTCCCTAAGCTTACACACTACTTAACCTAAATTATCCTCAGGACAAACACACACACCCATGCCCGAGGGAGGACTCGAACCTCCGCCGGGACCAGCCGCACAGTCCATGACTGTAGCGCATAAGACCGCTCGGCTAATCCCGCGTGGCCTGTGAGAATCAATCAATGGCTCGTAGTATCTATTTGATAGACGCCTAGAACAACACAGCTTTCCACGTGACCGAAAAAAGAGAGAATTCCATTCAGTCATATCTCATTGACGTCAAGTCGCTGTAGAATTGATGTATTTTTCATCCCAAAGACTGATTTCAGGCGCCTCTCCTCGCTAGTCTATCCCGTGCAAGCCTCTTCATTTACGAATAAGTACAGAAACCTACATGCATTTGGACTTGATTACTGGATTCATGACATGATCTTCCTCTACAGTTTTTCTCATCACACATTCCGTGCACTAACAAAATGACGGTTCATTCATCCATCCTTCAGGATGTGTCTTATCTACGAGCCTTTGTTTTAGTCAAGTTGTGCTATAAATTCCTATGTCGCACAATTTTATTCAATACCTCCTCATTAGTTATGCGATCCACCCATCTAATATTCAGCATTCTTCTGTAGCGAGACATTTCAAAAGCTGCTATTCACTTCTTGCCTGAACTGCCTATCGCTCACATTTCCTTTCGTACAAGGCTACACTCCAGGCAAATATCTTCAGAAAAGATTTCCTAACACTTAAATTTATATTTGATGTTAACAAATTCCTCTTTGTCAGAAGTGCTTTTCTTGTTATAACCAGTCTGCATTTTCATCCTCTCCACTTCTGCCATCACTTTCGTTGCTGCTCAAAGAGCAGAATTCATCTTCTACTTCTGTCCTTCAGCATAGCCTGCTTTAATTCGCCTATATGCTATTGGATGTATTCATCTTGAGGTTGAAGCTCTTCTGTCCTTGTTTGCTTACAAATAGCAAATTTACTATTAGCATAATTTAATTTTGCTTCCGAACGAGGTGGTGCAGTGGTTAACACACTTGATTCGTATTCGGGAGGATGACGGTTCAACCTCGCGTCCGGCCATCCTGATTTAGGTTTTCCGTGATTTCTCTAAATCGCTTCAGGCAAAATGGCGGGATGGCTCCTTAGAAAGGGCACCGCCGATTTCCTTCCCCATCTTTCCCTAATCCGATGGGACCCATGACCTCGCTGTTTGGTCTCCCCCCCCCCCCCCCCTACCAACCAACCTGTCTTATCCATTGCGCGCTCAACTATTCTTGTAAACTTGAGCCATAGTTCCTCCACATCCCTTGTTTTACTTCCGTTGATGGTCACTTTATAACCTATTTTTCAAGATACTAGCCATTCTATTCATTTGCTCTTCCAGTGGAACACATTTTTTGCAAGCCTATTTCTGTAGTCCACAAAAGCTCTTCGCATGAGCCTACACGGCAGTCGTAGAAGCCGATAGTCCAAAACTTAACTTTCTCCGTTCGGTAATGAAATGCAGTGGGATATAGATAGTGAAGTTCAGGTTGATGCTGTGTGTCTTGCTTTCCGGAAAGACTTTGACACTATTTCTCAGTGTCATGTAGTAAACAACACACGTGTATGTGGAATGTGGGAAGGGGTATTCGATTTGATGCCTAACGAAGCATAGCGGATCATTCTTATTGGAGAATCAGAAGAGTAAATTGCTTTTGCTGCACCCCAGGGAAGTGAGCTAAGGCTATTACTATGATATAGAAGATAGCATTTCTAGCTCCGTTTGATTGCTGCCGCTGAAACAGGGCAGATACCGTTGAAACGGCTGATATAATTCGAATACACGATCGGTTAAAAGTCATTGGAAAGATTCTCAACCGCCAAATATCTAAAAATATCTGTTCGAAGCGTTTTCTGGTGGAAAGACCTACTAAATGTAACCTTTGGGAGGCGTTCTCGAGGGTGAATTTATCAACGTAATCCTTGGAAACTGTAATTTACCCAGCTCAGCCCGTTCTTGAGTGCTGTTTACTAACTTGGAAGCCTTTACAAAACAAGATTAACGGAAGCGATAGAGTAACTTGAAAGAAGAGCTACGCGATTTGTCACGGTTTTAATCACTCGGCGGTAGAGCGTTACAAAGAGGCTCAAAAATTCAATTGGGAGACGCTCCAAAAAGGCACTGTCCATCGTGTTTGCTTACTCTCAATAATCTGAGAGAGCACCTTCCAAAACGAATAAAAAACGGACTTACTCCACTTTGCATATCTCATAACTGCCACTGGGACAAAACTAGAGAAATTCCTGCGTATACAAGGTGATACTTCTCCTCGTGTACCATCCGTTAATGGAACAGGACGAGGAAGGAAATAATTCTGGCACACTACGTGTTCATCTCGCGTCGGACGGAGACTTGCAGGGTATAGGTGGAAAGCTAAGCTTTTACGGCCATGTTGTTTTTCTTCGTATTCTTTTCGTCGCTGGAGAAGGTGTTTACAACTGCCTTTAGCAAAAGCTAGGTGCAGAAACTTTACTCACTTACAGTCGAAAAGATTCATTGATTACATAAATGAAAGAAGAACATTGCCATATGCGCTTCTGCGAATTAGTGGATAATGTGACAATGAGCGTTGACTAATTCGGAAAGGTGATGGAAGTGAACTGTACATATACATTTTTAGACATACTGGTCCGTCGCATGTAGGCACACATATAGTTGGGTTGCGCGAGATCTGTCTCCCAGGCATTTCCTTATCCGTGAAGCATGTACTTCTGAGGTAAAAACCACATAACGATCTTTAAAATGATTGTATTATATTAAACCGGGGACATAGAAACGACGGAGAGGCTTCGTCACGCCGTAGCCCGCAGTGGTTCACAACCCCACAACAGGCTACAGCAGTCCACCCACGCCGCCGCCCCTCCCCCCCCCCCCCCCCCCCCCCGAACGCAGGGTTATTGTGCGGCTCAGCACCCCGTGGAACTCCCCCCCCCCCCCTTTCCAAACCCCTCCACCCCCCGGGAACGTCTCATACCAGACGAGTGTAGCCCCAAATGTTTGCGTGGTAGAAAAATTATAGTGTACCCCCCCCCCCCCCCCCCTCCATGAACCATGGACCTTGCCGTTGGTGGGGAGGCTTGCGTGCCTCAGCGATACAGATCGCCGTACCGTAGGTGCAACCACAACGGAGGGGTATCTGTTGAGAGGCCAGACAAAAGTGTGGTTCCTGAAGAGGGGCAGCAGCCTTTTCAGTAGTTGCAAGGGCAACAGTCTGGATGATTGACTGATCTGGCCTTCTAACAATAACCAAAACGGCCTTGCTGTGCTGGTACTGCGAACGGCTGAAAGCAAGGGGAAACTACGGCCGTAATTTTTCCGAGGGCATGCAGCCCGCATCTCGTGGTCCTGCAGTAGCGTTCTCGCTTCCCGCGCCCGGGTTCGATTCCCGGCGGGGTCAGGGATTTTCTCTGCCTCGTGATGGCTGGGTGTTGTGTTTTGTCCTTAGGTTAGTTAGGTTTAAGTAGTTTTAAGTTCTAGGAGATTGATGACCATAGATGTTAAGTCCCATAGCGCTCAGAGCCATTTGACCCATTTGAGGGCATGCAGCTTTATTGTATGGTTAAATGATGATGGCGTCCTCTTGTGTAAAATATTTCGGAGGTAAAATAGTCCCCCATTCGGATCTCCGGGCGGGGACTACTCAGGAGGATGTCGTTACCAGGAGAAAGAAAACTGGCGTTCTACGGATCGGAGCGTGGAATGTCAGATCCCTTAATCGGGCAGGTAGGTTAGAAAATTTAAAAAGGGAAATGGATAGGTTAAAGTTAGATATAGTGGGAATTAGTGAAGTTCGGTGGCAGGAGGAACAAGACTTCTGGTCAGGTGACTACAGGGTTATAAACACAAAATCAAATAGGGTTAATGCAGGAGTAGGTTTAATAATGAATAGGAAAATAGGAATGCGGGTAAACTACTACAAACAGCATAGTGAACGCATTATTATGGAAAATATAGACAAGAAGCCCACGCCTACTACAGTAATACAAGTTTGTATGCCAACTAGCTCTGCAGATGACGAAGAAATTGAAGAAATGTATGATGAAATAAAAGAAATTATTCAGATAGTGAAGGGTGACGAAAATTTAATAGTCATGGGTGACTGGAATTCGGTAGTAGGAAAAGGGAGAGAAGGAAATGTAGTAGTTGAATATGGATTGCGGCTAAGATATGAAAGAGGAAGTCGCCTGGTAGAATTTTGCACAGAGTATAAGTTAATCATAGCTAACACTGGGTTTTAATTTGGTAGACATTTCCAGGAGCAGATGTGGACTCTGATCACAATCTATTGGTTATGATGTGTAGATTAAAACTGAAGAAACTGCAAAAAGGTGGGAATTTAAGGAGATGCGACGTGCATAAACTGACTAAACTAGAGGCTGTACAGAGTTTCAGGGAGAGCGTAAGGGAACAATTGACAGGAATGGGGGAAAGAAATCCAATAGAAGAAGAAGAATGGGTAGCTCTCAGGGATGAAGTAGTGAAGGCAGCCGACGATCAAGTAGGTAAAAAATGAGGGCTAGTAGAAATCCTTGGGTAACAGGAGAGATATTAAATTAAACTGATGAAAGGAGAAAATATAAAAATGCAGTAAGTGAAGCAGGTAAAAAGGAATACAAAAGTCTCAAAAATGAGATCGACAGGAAGTGCAAAATGGCTAAGCAGGGATGGCTAGAGGACAAATGTAAAGAGGCTTATCTCACTAGGGGTAAGTTAGATACTGCCTACAGGAAAATTAAAGAGACCTTTGGAGAAAAGAGAGCCGCTTGTATGAATATCAAGAGCTCTGATGGAAACCCAGTTCTAAGCAAAGAAGGGAAACCAGAAAGATGGAAGGAGTATATAGAGGGTCTATACAAGGGCGATGTGCTTAAAGACAATATTATGGAAATGGAAGAGGATGTAGATGAAGATGAAGATGAAATAGGAGTTATGAGATACTGCGTGAAGAGTTTGACAGAGCACTGAAAGACCTGAGTCGAAACAAGGCCCCCGGAGTAGACAACATTCCATTGGAACTACTGACGGCCTAGGGAGAGCCAGTCCTGACAAAACTCTACCATCTGGTGAGTAAGATGTATGAAACAGGCGAAATACCCTCAGACTTCAAGAAGAATGTAATAATCCAATCTCAAAGAAAGCAGGTGTTGACAGCTCTGAAAAGTACCGAACTATCAGTTTAATAAGCCACAGCTGCAAAATACTAACGCGAATTCTTTACAGGCGAATGGAAAAACTAGTGGAAGCCGACCTCGGGGAAAATCAGTTTGGATTCCGTAGAAATATTTGAATACGTGAGGCAATACTGACCCTACGACTTATCTTAGAAGAAAGATTAAGGAAAGGCAAACATACGTTTCTAGCATTTGTAGACTTAGAGAAAGCTTTTGACAATGTTGACTGGAATACTCTTTCAAATTCTGAAGGTGGCAGGGGTAAAATACAGGGAGCGAAAGGCTATTTACAATTTGTACAGAAACCAGATGGCAGTTATAAGAGTCGAGGGGCATGAAAGGGAAGCAGTGGTTGGGAAAGGAGTGAGACAGGGTTGTAGCCTCTCCCCGATGTTATTCAATCTGGATATTGAGCAAGCAGTAAAGGAAACAAAAGAAAAATTCGGACTAGGTATTAAAATCCATGGAGAAGAAATAAAAACTTTGAGGTTCGCCGATGACATTGTAATTCTGTCAGAGACAGTAAAGGACTTGGAAGAGCAGTTGAACGGATTGGTTAGTGTCTTGAAAAGAGGATATAAGATGAACATCAACAAAAGCAAAACGAGGATAATGGAATGTAGTCAAATTAAATCGGGTGATGCTGAGGGAATTAGATTAGGAAATGAGACACTTCAAGTTGTAAAGGAGTTTTGCTATTTGGGGAGCAAAATAACTGATGATGGTCGAAGTAGAGAGGATATAAAATGTAGACTGGCAATGGCAAGGAAAGCGTTTGTGAAGAAGAGAAATTTGTTAACATCGAGTATAGATTTAAGTGTCAGGAAGTCATTTTTGAAAGTATTTGTATGGAGTGTAGCCATGTATGGAAGTGAAACATGTACGATAAATAATTTAGACAAGAAGAGAATAGAAGCTTTGGAAATGTGGTGCTACAGGAGGATGCTGAAGATTAGATGGGTAGATCACATAACTAATGAGGAGGTGTTGAGAACAGGAGTAGGGAGATGAGGAGTTTGTGGCACAACTTGACTAGAAGAAGGGATCGGTTGGTAGGACGTGTTTTTAGGCATCAAGAGATCACAAATTTAGCGTTGGGGGGCAGCGTGGAGGGTAAAAATCGTAGAGGGAGACCAAGAGATGAATACACTAAGCAGATTCAGAAGGATGTAGGTTGCGGTAGCTACTGGGAGATGAAGGGGCTTGCACAGGATAGAGTAGCATGGAGAACTGCATCAAACCAGTCTCAGGACTGAAGACAACAACAACAAAAACAACAACAACAACATACGTGGGAACGGCGTCTGCACAGCAATCCCCGACACAGTTAAGCGAGGCGGAATAAGGGGAACCAGCTCGCATTCGCCGACGTAGATGGAAAACCGCCTTAAAAACCATCCTCAGGCTGGCCGGATTCGTGCTGGGAACCGGCACGCCTTCCCGCTCGGAAACAGTGCATTAGACCATGATTGGTGAGGTGTAGCCATTAACTCATACCTTTTGTTTTTGGGGTAGTCATCTGGATTTGTCCATTTTCTTCCGTCTGCACAAATTTTAACACGTATTTACCAAAAAAATGGCTCTGAGCACTATGGGACTCAACTGATGTGGTTATTAGTCCCCTAGAACTTAGAACTACTTAAACCTAACTAACTTGAGGACATCATCACACACATCCATGCCCGAGGCAGGATTCGAACCTGCGACCGTAGTTGTCGCGCGGTTCCAGACTGTAGCGCCCAGAACCGCTCGGCCCACATATTTATTCTTAATACATTAAGGAACGGATATTTTTGTTCCAATTTAACACTGTGGTCGGGTATTGAGTGCTGCCTGATACGCATACAGTCCAAGTGACGAAAATGTATGTTAGGTCCTGTAGTCTCCTCCTGGTACAGTCGTCTAGCTTTACAAAGCAGTATTTTTTCGGCTAGCTGTTTCGTATTGTCACGTAACCAGATACAAATTTACATTACATTAACTTTGCATCATTTTTATTTTAAACTTTCGGGTTTTAACATAAAACGTTTTCCCACGTTATGAATCAATTTGTAATGCATGCAGTTGTAAGTAAGTTCCCCAGTCTTACTGTAATCATTGGTCGAGACAATCATCCAACAATTAATTGGGAAAATTACGTTTTGTTAGTGGTGGGCATAATGAGAGAACATGAGAAACAGTACTATATGACTTCTCTGAAAACTTTCTAGAAGTATTAGTTAGGTACCTCTCTCATGATGGGAACACATCGGATCTAATGGCAACAGACCGACCTGACCTCTTTGAGGATGTCCACTTCGAGATTGGTACCAGTGACCATGAACGCGGTTGTGGGAACAATGATTACCAAAGTACAAAGGACAACTGAACCAAGCAGAAAGATATATACGTATGTTCAGTTAACTATATAAAAATCAGTAGTGTTGTATCTCAGTAAGGAGCTTAAAACTTTCCGCACAGGACACGGATGTAGGGGATCTCTATGGCTCAAGTTTAAAAGGATAGTTGACTACGCACTGGATTCATAGATACCAAGTTGCTTTTTTTGGTTGATTTGGGGAGAGAAGACCAAACAGCGGTTCATCGGATTATGGAGGGATGGGGAAGGAAATCGGCCGTGGCCTTTCAAAGGAAACGTCCGGTATTTTCCTGAAGCGATTTAGGGAAATCACGAAAAACCTAAATCAGGATGGCACCCTGGACGCGGGTTTGAACCGTCGTCCACCTGAATATATGAGTCCATTGTGCTAACCACTGTACCATTTCACTCGATGTATGTACATAGTAGAACAGTCCCTGATGGGAAGGAACCTACATCTACATCACATTTAAGTGCCTGGCAGAGGGCTCATCGAACCACCAATTTTCTATTATTCCAATCTCGTATAGCGCGCGGAAAGAACGAACACTTACATCTTTCCGTATGAGCTCTGATTTCCCTCATTTTATCGTGGTCATCGTTTCTCTCTATGTAGGTCGATGTCAACAAAATATTTTCGCATTTGGAAGAGAAAGTTGGTGATTGGAATTTCGTGAGAAGATTCCGTCGCCTTTCTTTAAATGATGTCCAACTCAAATCCTGTATCATTTCAGTGATACTCTCTCCCATATTTCGCGATAGTAAAAAAAAACGTGCTGCCCTTCTTTGGACTTTTTCCATGTACTCCGTCAGTTCTATCTGGTATGGATCCCGCACTGCACAGCAGTATTCTAAAAGAGGACGGACAAGCGTAGTGTAGGCAGTCTCCTTAGTAGGTCTGTTACATTTTCTAAGTGTCCTGCCAATAAAAAGCAGTCCCAGGTTCTCTTTACCCACAAATTTTCTGTGTGTTCCTTCCAATTTAAGTTGTGTTTAATTGTAATTCCTAGGTATTTAGTTGAATTTACGGACTTTAGATTTGTCTGATTTATCGTGTAACCGAAGTTTAACGAATTCCTTTTAGCACTCATGTGGATGACCTCACACTTTTCGTTATTTAGGATCAACTGCCAATTTTCGCACCATTCAAATATCTTTTCTAAATATTATTGCAATTTGTTTTGATTTTCTGATGACTTTATTAGTCGATAAACGGCAGCGTCATATTGCAAACCACCTAAGACAGCTGCTCAGATTGTGTCCCAAATTGTTTATATAGATAAGGAACAGCAAAGGGTGTATAACACTACCTTGGGGAACGCCAGAAATCACTTCTGTTCTACTCGACGACTTTCTGTCAATTACTACGAACGGTGACCTCTCTTACAGGAAGTCACAATTCCAGTCACATAACTCGGACGATATCCCATAAGCACGCAATTTTCACTACAAGCCGCTTGTGTAGTATAATGTCAAAAGCCTTACGGAAATCCATAAATACGGAATCGATGTGAAATCCCTTGTCAATAGCACTCAACACTTCATGCGAATAAAGAGCTAGTTTTATTTCACAAGAACGATGTTTTCTAAACCCATGTTGATTGTTATAAAAGACATCATATTTACGCCAGTGACTGTAACACTTTCTTTATTTCACGATTGCAATATCGGCTTCAGGCCATTATTAGGTGAAGCTGAAAAATACAGAATGTTTTTTGAAATCATTTAACAAAATCGGTGTGGATCTGGATATTCTGCAGATTACACAGGATAAAAATCTAATTGCGTAAGCATGTTACTTAAATATTATGGCTATCAGGGCATGTCAACCTTAAATGAGCTGACACGTTTATATGTCGTTGTCATTACTATTATTAAATACATTGGTGACACTGTTACATAGCCCGAGCACACACATCCATATGTCATACAACAACATAGTCTGTAGACACTCATGTTCGATGGCCCATCACTAGTCATATATCACTAAACTGCAACGGCAGATTACTGTTTACAGGCTAATGGCGCGTAAACGGATTACAGATATTGTTTTGCTATGTGTGGAGCGCCATTGCCGTCCAGCGACTGTACTAGGAAGCATAGTGTGACCTCGTTGTGCCACTGTAATATCTTACGTAACCTATTTTTAATACATCGTACATAAATTACATGTAATCGGCAGAATATCAAGATACACAACGATTTTGTTAAATAATTTAAGAACATTCTGTATTTTTCAGCTTCACTTGATAATGGCCTAAAGCCGAGATTGCAATCGTGAAATAAAGAAAGTGTTACAGTCCCTGCCGTAAATATGTCTTTTGTAAAGTACTACATGACTGTGGATCCCAGGTGTAAAAAGTTAATTAATTGCTTGCCTAGTCAGGCACACGGGATGTTGCTGAACTATCAACGAACGAAGATAAAACCACTAAAGACAACATAATGTATAAAGTTTAACAAACAGTGCAAGAATAACGAAGTTTTTACCAAAATACATCAACGTTAAAATTGAAGCTACCTCCACTGCAGCAAAATGAGCTAAAAAGGTATGTGAAAAAGTGTGGCTCAAAGAACTAATTAGAGATAGTTTTAAACGAAAAAAGTGGTTAGGTAAAAAGTTTACACGTTGACTGTGTGTCGATAGACCGTTTTCTTCGAGGTAATTCATAATGTTCTACCACAATATATGTTCCAGAATCCCAGTATGCAGATACTGTAAAGGAACTTATAAAGAAACAGAGATTAATGCGTAATAGGTGTAAAACAAAGCGTAGACTATAGATACAGAGACGCTGAATGAAACGCATTTTGGCTGCCAAGAGAGCAATGCGTGATACCTTCAGTGACTAGCGTAGCAGAATATTGCCACATAAATGCTGTTAGTGGCACTAAAGTTAGTGTCCAGTCCCTAGTGAATGAGACATGAAGTGAAACTGAGATTAGCAAAGCAAAAACTGAAACGCTTAACTTGATTTTCAAATGTTCCTTTACAAAGGAAAACCCCGGAGAATCGCTTCATTTCAGTCCTCGTACTAAGTATTAGCGTCAGTGGTGTTGAAAAACAGCTGAAATCGATAAAACTGAACGAAGCTCCAGGACCCGTGGAATCCTTGTCAGATCGTGTATTGAATTTGGGGCCGAATTAGACCTCCATCGCAATCTATCGTAGGTCTCTCTAACAAAAAGCCCTGCCCATTTCTTGGAAATAAGCACAGGTCACACCCATTTATAAGAAGGTAGTAGAAGTAAACCAGAAAACTACCTTCCAATATCCTATTTGTTGTAGAATGTTAGAAAATTTTCTCAGCTCAAATGTAATGACGTATTTATTTGTAATTTCTGTTACCAGTTACTTACTTTTTGTTTTATGTTTAATGCAACATAATACAACGCTTTTGTAACATGTTCTGTTCATCATCAGGCGTTTATACATACATACATACAGAGAAATGTTACTTAAAAATAAATTGTCTTATACTAAATTAACCTAGTACTTTTTGTCCATTGTTCGTTACTATAGTGGCAGGTGTGGTATTTGGGGGAGGGGGGGGGGGGAGACAGTGGATGGCCAGAAATCGATGTCAATGATGTTTGCTGTTGGTTTTTCTTGTTGTTGGTTATGTATGAAATCACGGCGATTTTATCACCTTGTAGCTTCACTCGCATCTTTGGTGTAATGGCGGAGCTGTTGAGTAACATAACAAATTGTTTCGACGTACATGTAAACATTATGCTCTTAATACATGACGTATCTTGAAAAGAATGACCACCTCAACTCCCTAGCAGTATGGTTTCCGAATACGTAGATTATGTGAAACCCAACTCGCACTTTTCTTACGCGAGATACTGAAAACTTTGGATCAAGGCAATCAGTAGATGCAGTATTTCTTGCTCTCCGAAAAGCGTTTGGTTCAGTACCCCATCTATGCTTATTGTCAAAAGTTCGAACATATGGGACATCGAGTAAAATGTGTGACTGGATTGAAAACTTTTTGGTAGGGAAGACACAGCATGTTATCTTGGGTGGAGAGTCATCGTCAGTAAACTTCGGGTGTACCGCAGGGAAATGCGTTGGGATCCTTGCTGTTTATATTGTATGTTAATGACCTTGCAGACAATATTAATAGTAAAATCAGGCTTTTTTGGCAAATGATACAGTTATCTATGATGTACTATCTGAAAGAAGCTGCATAAATATTGTCAGATCTTAATATGATTTCAAAATGGTGCAAAGACTGGAAACTTGCTTTAAATGTTCAGAAATATAAAATTGTGCGCTTCAGAAAATGAGAAGACGAAGTATCCTATGACTAAAATATTGTGTTGTAATCGGCCAACTCATACAAATACCTGGGTGTAACACTCTGTAGGGATATAAAATGGAATGATCACATAGGCTCATTCGTGGGAAAAGCAGATAAGACTTCGGTTTACTGATAGAATACTGGGAAGTGCAATCACTCTACAAAGGAGATTGCCTACAAATCATTCGTGGGACCCATCCTAGCACTAACAGGGGATAGTGAACGTATAAAGAAAAGGGCAGCACGAATGGTTACAGGTTTGTTTAATACGCACAGAGATACTGAAGGAACTGAACTGGAACACTCTTGAAGATAGGCGTAAACTATCCCGAGAAAATTTGTTAACAAAGTTTCAAGAAACGGTTTTAACTGTTGAATCTAGGAATATTCTACAATCCCCTACGTATCGCCCACAGAGGGATCGTGAGGATAAGATTAGAATAATTATTACACACACAGAGGCATTCAGACAATGATTCTTCCAGCGCTCCAAACGTGAATGGAACAAGAACAACTCCTAATAACTGGAATAATGCGACATGTGCTCTGTCGTGCACCTCACGGTCGTATGCAGAGTATAGATGTAGATGTAAAAGTACGAGTTTATAAAAACTATAATCATTATATAATATTGGAAACTACATTTTAAAAATTAATAATGATAATACATCATAACAATAAATGGATTGTGCTACATAAACAACGTATACACCTTCGATCAGGTTTCGGGATTGCAGCCGGATCATGTTGACTTCTTGCCATCTTCAGGCAATCTTCCAGCCATCTTCAGGTGAGTGTTCTTCACACACACACACACACACACACACACACACACACACACACACACACACATTTGGCATACGATATCAGCACTGCCCTCGTTTCGCCCTCCTTTGTTACTCGAATGTGTATTACTTGTGGGACAAATATTTGTCGGGACTGTACGCAACGGAGCCGACTTATGAATGAATTTCCTTCGGTTATCGAGGAGGTGGTAAGTAGTCAGCTGATGCACAGCTGAGAGCGACGAGCGTCATGCACAACATAGGCCGCGTGTGACTGGACGTGAACACGGCAGTAAAACGCTAGTTGTTCTGTGTACCGTTCTCGCATGTGGGTTCACAGAATCAAACGGTCCTTCAGTAAAGTTTTTAACCGGGCTGTTTTATTAAATTCGTTATGTTGCAGTGACACCTACACCTATATCTATATGCTGTGAACCACTGTGGAGGCTATTTCACTTTGTACCACGTTTTAGGATTTCTCCCCGATCGGCTTCCTACAGTTTTGCACGAAGAATGCCTCTGTGTGCGATGTAGTTGCTCTAATCTTCGAGGTCCTTACTGAATGATATGCAAGGAATTGTTTGCCATGTTACTATTTTCCTCCTTTGTGATGATGGTCCTTCAAAGTTCATCACAAGAAAACTTTTGCGGGATGCTGGGTGTTGGTCTTGAATGCCTGCCAGATACGAATTTTTCCAGTATTTCCGTGACGCTCTACCGCGAGTCCACACACTCGTGTTGCGCTTCTTTACGCCCTGTTAGTCGTATTTGTTATGGGTCCCACACACTTCATCAGTGTTCTAGGTTGGGTGACACTAGTGTTTTGCAAGCATGGACTTTGTAGTTTTCCCAGTGCCCTACCTGTGGACTGAAATCTACCGTCGTACCTACGACTGAGTCTACATGTTCATTATACACTCCTGGAAATTGAAATAAGAACACCGTGAATTCATTGTTCCAGGAAGGGGAAACTTTATTTACACATTCCTGGGGTCAGATACATCACATGATCACACTGACAGAACCACAGGCACATAGACACAGGCAACAGAGCATACACAATGTCAGCACTAGTACAGTGTATATCCACCTTTCGCAGCAATGCAGGCTGCTATTCTCCCATGGAGACGATCGTAGAGATGCTGGATGTAGTCCTGTGGAACAGCTTGCCATGCCATTTCCACCTGGCGCCTCACTTGGACCAGCGTTCGTGCTGGACGTGCAGACCGCGTGAGACGACGCTTCATCCAGTCCCAAACATGCTCAATGGGGGACAGATCCGGAGATCTTGCTGGCCAGGGTAGTTGACTTACACCTTCTAGAGCACGTTGGGTGGCACGGGATACATGCGGACGTGCATTGTCCTGTTGGAACAGCAAGTTCCCTTGCCGGTCTAGGAATGGTAGAACGATGGGTTCGATGACGGTTTGGATGTACCGTGCACTATTCAGTGTCCCCTCGACGATCACCAGAGGTGTACGGCCAGTGTAGGAGATCGCTCCCCACACCATGATGCCGGGTGTTGGCCCTGTGTGCCTCGGACGTATGCAGTCCTGATTGGCGCCGTGCAGGTGAGCGCCACAAACACGCATACGACCATCATTGGCACCAAGGCAGAAGCGACTCTCATCGCTGAAGACGACACGTCTCCATTCGTCCCTCCATTCACGCCTGTCGCGACACCACTGGAGGCGGGCTGCACGATGTTGGGGCGTGAGCGGAAGAAGGCCTAACGGTGTGCGGGACCGTAGCCCAGCTTCATGGAGACGGTTGCGAATAGTCCTCGCCGATACCCCAGGGGCAACAGTGTCCCTAATTTGCTGGGAAGTGGCGGTGCGGTCCCCTACGGCACTGCGTAGGATCCTACGGTCTTGGCGTGCATCCGTGCGTCGCTGCGGTCCGGTCCCAGGTCGACGGGCACGTGCACCTTCCGCCGACCACTGGCGACAACATCGATGTACTGTGGAGACCTCACGCCCCACGTGTTGAGCAATTCGGCGGTACGTCCACCCGGCCTCCCGCATGCCCACTATACGCCCTCGCTCAAAGTCCGTCAGCTGCACATACGGTTCACGTCCACGCTGTCGCGGCATGCTACCAGTGTTAAAGACTGCGATGGAGCTCCGTATGCCACGGCAAACTGGCTGACACTGACGGCGGCGGTGCACAAATGCTGCGCAGCTAGCGCCATTCGACGGCCAACGCCGCGGTTCCTGGTGTGTCCGCTGTGCCGTGCGTGTGATCATTGCTTGTACAGCCCTCTCGTTGTGTCCGGAGCAAGTATGGTGGGGCTGACACACCGGTGTCAATGTGTTCTTTTTTTCCATTTCCAGGAGTGTATTCCGTACCTACACAAACTATTACACGCAACTCTTTCTATGAGTTCACTGATTTCACTTGTGACTCATTGGTGTTGCACTCATTGAATAGTATGGTTTATTTTTTCAAATGATGAAGTGTAGAAATTTATGTTTCTGAATATTTAAGGCAAGTTACCGACGTCTGATAGTCAACTGGTGGGTATCGATGTGTATTGGTCATCTCTGATGACGTGATAATTTATGCAAAGTTTCTGCAGCTGTAGGATTGACTTGACAAAAGAAGACGAACACTTTTTTTAGTTCATGTGTACTGCAACGATTGTATATTCTTGTACCGCACTTCACCCAGACAGTAATCTTAGTAGCCTCAGTCAATTTCAAGCTTTCTTCCATGCGAATTCCAAGTGCGTTTATGGTCGAATTTTTGTCCTGCGGATCTTACTGTTTCCGTTATATGCGTTGGACGGTCGTAGACAGGGAGGCAGTGGTCTCGGAGGCGGAACACCTGGATGTTTTATCCTTCAGTTAACATTGGAATTTTTGCAGTGTTGAAGAATGTGAAAGTTTTGAGATGTAATTGAATGGATTGTTAATACAAATGGAGAATATTATCAATCCGTAGACAGTAGGAAAGATTGAGTAGTATCCATTTTTGAAGTGGCTCCATGGGAGATGATGATTTTGGGACGACATCTTCGTGTAGTAGATTAAGAGATGTTTATGAAATATTCAATGGCGAATACACCCTCGGCCACTGGGAGGCGATTGTCGTTTCGTTGGAGATTGCAGAGATGCATTTGCAGTATGTGGCGAGGTCAGCCATTAAATTGGTTACTCCTCTTAATATGTCTTTAAAGAACACACTGTTAACAAGAGCAATGCGATGGAAAATGTGTAGGAAACATTAGTGGTGAGCTCCTGCTGCTAGAAATCGTGTAAAACTATATGAACTCAAAACATCGGCAGCAGTTGGACATGGGACACAAAAGGTGCAAGATGTGCGCACGTGCGACGTATTCCAAACGCCGCACACAATTCACCTCTTTTTGCAATTGTACAAAATGGTGAAATTTCTGAATTCCTTGGGCAATAAGTCGTATAATTAAATTAAAATGGTAAGTTAATGGTAAAATCTACGAAACTGTTACCAGTGACCATGTTCATTCAATGATGCAGATAATGTTTCTAGAAGAGTACTGTATTATCCAAGTTACATTGTAACGTCCGCTAACACTTAGGATATTTAAACTGCGACCCCATAATGCACCAAGTGCCAGATGTCACAAAACTGCCTCTACCTTTAGTTGACAAGAAATTCTTCGGCTGTCGGACTTTGGCTATGGTGCTGAGTGGAATTCAGTCATATGATACCTGCATGGTCAAAGCAAAAGTTGAGTATAAAAATCCGCGTTCAGTGAAGCTCGCTTTCTCTGTTCCCCCTATACCGGTGTCGTAAATGCCATCGTAAACGCCGTACAAAACACACTTTGCGTCTGGCAACAGCCCAAGCCGCAGGTACAATCACTTTCGGCTTTCCGCACTCTTCCTTACTCGGGGATGAAGTGGATGAAACTGGCCCGACGCAAAGTAAAACTTACTACATTCATACCACTGCTCCACATTAACCTGACTTGTCAACACAATTGCTGAAAGGAACTCCCGCTTCATGGAAGGAGCCGAGCCCCAACGTATACGAGAATAAGACGAATGATAAAAGCTTCTAGCCAAGATAATAGCTGCCTAAGGGAAATCCATGCGATATGCAATTTTGCTTAAGGAGAGATTATCATTACGCAGAGGTGAACGAGTATCTCGAAAACGGCGAAGCTGGGTGTTAAAATTACGAACAACTTCAGTTGGAAGGACCACATAGATAATATTGTCGGGAAGGCGAGCCAAAGGTTGCGTTTCATTGGCAGGACACTTAGAAGATGCAACAAGTCCACTAAAGAGACAGCTTACATTACACTCGTTCGTCCTCTGTTAGAATATTGCTGCGCGGTGTGGGATCCTTACCAGGTGGGATTGACGGAGGACATCGAAAGGGTGCAAAAAAGGGCAGCTCGTTTTGTATTATCACGTTATAGGGGAGAGAGTGCGGCGGATATGATACACGAGTTGGGATGGAAGTCATTACAGCATAGACGTTTTTCGTCGCGGCGAGAGCTTTTTACGAAATTTCAGTCACCAACTTTCTCTTCCGAATGCGAAAATATTTTGTTGAGCCCAACCTACATAGGTAGGAATGATCATCAAAATAAAATAAGAGAAATCAGAGCTCGAACAGAAAGGTTTAGGTGTTCGTTTTTCCCGCTCGCTGTTCGGGAGTGGAATAGTAGAGAGATAGCATGATTGTGGTTCGATGAACCCTCTGCCAAGCACTTAAATGTGAATTGCAGAGTAGTCATGTAGATGTAGATGGTCGAATGTTCACTTGCTACTGTTTTGAGCGATTACGGAAAGAGGTAGGATGACATTGAAGCTACCACTACGCACTAATTGGTTGGACGTCCACGACTCTTCACAGAAGTGGGGTTTGAAGGTTTGTCTGCTCTGTGAAGTAGGATGGATGGTTATCTGTGGCATATCTGCCGAAAGAGCGCAATGCTGGTGCACGTGTTAAACGTTTCGGAGCACACCTTTCACCGTATATTGTTGAATATGGAGCTCCGCGCAGACCACCATTACGTGTTCACATGTCGACAGCAATATCGCCAGTTACAATTGCAGTGGGCACGGGACCATTTGGATTCGACAGTCGATCAATGGAAACTTGTCAGCTCTTTGGGTGAAGAACATTCTTGCTACAGTAGGTCGACGATCGTCTCCACAAACGCCGTCATCGAGGTGAACGGCGGCGGCTCGAAACATGCAAAAAATGGTTCAAATGGCTCTGAGTGAGCACTATGGGACTTAACATCTATGTCATCAATCCCCTAGAACTGCATTTGTCATTATTACTAAAACATCTTGGATCGGTGGAGCTCGTATATTCCATGTTGTTGTAGAGTTCACTGAATGATGTCTTGAGAGCTGTCATACTGCACTGTTTGCACTCCTTCCTATGTCTGTCCTCGCCGTGTGGCAATGAATTACGGGCGTTGCTCTGCTTTTACAATATTGGCACCCTCTGCGTGCTCTAGATTACGATTGTGACACGTGGTCTGAGCCAGACTTAGTTCTTCTACTGTCTGCATCGAGAAACAGCTTCGAAAATTTATTAGTGCAACATGCAACACTCCTCTCTTCTCAAAAACATTCACCCTGAATTTGGGTTGGTGTTACCCTAGAACAACTCCATATACGTAGGTTATATTTACAAAGGTTTTAATTTAGCATTTATTGTTTAACAACTCAAGAGAGTGGTTTTTACTGCTCATTACCATTCCATTCCTTAAAATCTAGTTTTAATCTTTAATTACTGTAATCTGATAACAAGTATTACGACAAGTATAAATGTAGATCTTGTTGTTTACACAACCCGGGCGTGGGAAGCGAGAACGCTACCGCACGACCGCGAGCTGCGGACTCGAAACATGCACCGCGCCACGGATTCAGGCTGGTGGGAGCAGTATTAAACTATGGGAGATATTCTCATGCGCTCGTGTAGGACCTGTGGCAGTAATCCAAGACTCCTTGACATCTGCTAACCACCTACATCCCTTCATGCTGATGTCCTCCCCTTTGGCGATGTCATCTTTCAGCAGCATAGTTGTCAGTGTCTCGGTGATAGAACAATGCTATAGTGGTTTCGGGAGCATTGTAGTGAACTCACGTTGATGTCTCGTCGACCAACTTTGCCTGATACAAAACGTCTGGAACCAATATATCACTATCAGGCGCCATCACCGCGTACACACATCAGCGGCCCGTTATTTAAGCGAATTACACGACCTGTGCGTTGATATATAATGCCACATTTTTCCACTAACCTACCGACAAACTGTCGATCCCTGATATGCAGTATCAGTGTTGTATTCCGTTCCAAAGATGGATAAACAAGCTGTTAAGCAGGTGGTCGTAATGTTCTGGCTCATCAGTGAGCATAGGAAGTGCAGGGAAGCCAAGGCTAAATGGCCGCAAGAAAAATGTGAAGAAAACGAAAAAGAAAGGGTCGTCGGAAGCACTGATTCAGTATGCAGAAAGGTCAGAAAACCTTCAGTGAAATTAAGTCGGAAATTTTACGGTAAAAAATACAGGAGAGAGAAGATAGGTGGAAAAAATATACTTAAGGCCTCTGCGTGGAGGGGAGGACTTGTCTGGTGTGATAGAAGAAGAAACAGTAGTCAGTGGGGAAGAGATAGGAGATCTAGTATTAGAATCAGCATTTAAAAGAATTTTAGACGATCTAACATCAAATAAAGCAGACGGGAAAGATAACATACCATCGGAATTTATAAAACCATTGGGGAAGTGGTGACAAAACGATTATTCACGTCGGTGTGTAGAATGTGAGAGAGTGGCTAAATACTATCAGAGTTCACAGAAACATCATCCACAAAATTATGAAGATGGCAAGAGCCGACAAGAGCGAGAATTACCACACTATCAGCTTAACAGCTCATGCATCAAAGTTGATGACAAGAATAATATACAGAAGAATGGAATGGAAAATTGAGGATCTGTCAGATGACGATCAGTTCGGCTTTAGGAAAGGTAATTCCGCCAGAGAGGCAGTTACGCCGAAGAAAAATCAACACAAGTTAATACGATTTCTCTACCCAGAAAAAGCGTTAGACAGTGTAAAATGGTGCGTGATGTTCGAAATTCTGAGAAGAGTAGAGGTAATGTGTAGTATGTACAAGAACCAAGGGGAAAGAATACGAGTGGGAAAGCAAGAACGAAGTGCCTAGATTAAAAGGGGTGTAAGAAAGGGATGTAGTCTTTCGTCCCTACTGTTGAATCTACACGTCGAAGAAGCAAAGACGGAAATAAAAAAAAAGATTCAAGTGCAGGATTAAAATTCAAGTTGAAAGGATATCAATGATAAGATCAGCAGATGACATTGCTATCCTGAGTAAAAGTGAAGAAGAAATACACGATATTTTGAATGGAACAGACAGTCTAATGAGTACAGAATATGGACTGAGAGTAAATCAAATAAAGACGAAAGTAGTTAGACGTAGCGAGAAACTTAACATCAGGGTTGGTGATCACGGAGTAGATGAATCTAAGGAATTCTGCTATCTAAGCAGCAAAATAACCCATAAAGGACAGGGCAAGGAGTGCGTAAAAAGTACACTAGCACTGGAGAAAGGGCATTCCTGGCCAGGACAAGTGTACTAACATCAAACATAGGCCTAACTATATTATTGAAAATATACGTTTGGAGCACATCACCTTATGGTAAAGAAACATGGACTGTGGGAAACCGGAACAGAGGAGAATCGAAGCATTTGAGATATGGTGCTAAAGAAAGCGCCGGCCGCGGTGGCCGAGCAGTTCTAGGCGCTTCAGTCCGGAACCGCGCGACTACTACGGTCGCAGGTTCGAATCCTGATGGATGTGTGTGTTGTCCTTAGGTTAGTTAGGTTTAAGTAGTTCTAAGGGACTAATGACTCCAGATGTTAAGTCCCATAGTGCTCAGAGTCATTTCAACCTTTTTTAATTTTTTTATTTTTTTGCTAAAAAAATTTGAAAATTAGGTGGGGTGATAGGGTAAGGAATGATGAAGTTCTGCGCAAAATTGGCGAGGGAAGCAGTGTATGGTAAACACGGACAGGAAGGGACAGTATGATTGGACACCTGTTAAGTCATCGGGGAATAAGTTCATTGGTATTAGAGGCAGCTGTAAAGGTTTATAACTGTAGGAGAAGATAGACATTGTGTTGTGTACATAGTTCCGTGTATTCAGCACATACACAACGTTCCCACTAGAGGGCGGCCCGCTAAGCACAACAGCGCAGGCGCAGCGCTCGTCCGTCTCCGCACTACGAAATGGCGCTGCCTTAGAGACGGACCGAATTCTACTAACGCAGCCGATGAGATTGCTGAACCTTTTCTCCTCGCGGATCACAGTCGCGCAGTGATACCTAAAAGCGCGAGGTATTATAACGAGTGTACAGACCTCCGATTAGTCAATCTACATTAGTCTGCACCAGTCTGCATTTGTCTGCACCAGTCTATAGTCAAGTTTCAGTCTGTGCCTAATAAGTTTACCATATTCCTGTACATAGCCATGAAGATAAATGAATAAACACTTTGTCAATTATCAGAGATATGTGAGGATAAGATTAACGTACCAAGATCAAAGGAACTTCAGATTGTCAATTGTAAACAGCATCCAGAATCAAGTTACGTAATGTCTATGATTTTTATTATTTTAATAAATGTGTGTGGAAATTAATCAAGTTCTGTTTAAAGTTGGTCACCATCAATTTGCTACTCTAAGCGTGCAAGTGGCATTTCTATCGTGTGACCTAACGGCAGAATGAGATAATATGTTACAGGCTCAAATATCTTTCATGAATGATATATTCTAATGAAACCTGATATATTATGTATATGAAATTTTGAGTCATCGCCACACTATTAAGAACACTTCAAAAAACTGTTTTTCCAGTAAGACTTCGCGGGTGCAGAGTTCATTTTACAAGATGGTGTCGCGGTATTCTTTTATGTGGCACAGCATATTTTCTATTGAGACTAGTACTCATCTAATCCTTGCAGCCTAGGCGTTAGGAGCTGAAGTAGACCTACTTCTGTGTGGAGTCTTTAGAAAGACTGTGGACGTGTTTCCTACGACGGCAGCGCCGGGTTAGTCAGTGCCACGTTCTTCCTTGTCGCTCCGCGGCGGAACTAGCTGCCACTGCCATCCTGTGTCTCGCCCACGCACAGTGGCCAGCTTCCACCTCCCGCGACCTTATGCCTGCTTCTTTCACAAAGGACCCGCCCTCGTCTCTCGTCTACCATTCTGCGTCCCCCACCAAGAAACCTCATCATTGGTCGTCCTTCACCTCACTTTGTTACGTATTTAAATCTTTGCGTATTTCAGAATTGTATAATAATCTTAATTGGTAATAAGTAAAACAGTCTAAGAGTTTACGTAATGTAAGAAAAGGTCCCTGTCTGAATTTGCCTTCAGATTTTATACCAGTTACAGGTTTGTTGTCTAATCTTAGCGACACTCGCCACACTATATGCATAAAGTACTTGAGAGGCTCCATTTTTGTATCCTTCAGCAACATTAGGGCGTATTTGATAACTGTTCAGAAACAATATTATGTCAAAATATAGCAGAACCCCCCGCCACACACACACACACACACTAACATGGATTCAGGTGTTCCTCACGCTCCTTCCTATAGCTACAGATTTCAGGAAAATTTCTTAGTAAAAGATGCTATCAAGTCCCATCTATCCCCAATTCAGAGCCTGTAGGCACAGATTTGAAGAGGAATTTATCTTGTTTTAGATGTCATAATAAGGTTCTACACTACCTTAGATGTCTGACCACCTCTTGCTCGGTCTAGTACAGCAGTTCAACATGACATGGACCCAACAAGTCTTTGGAAGTCCCCTCCAGGAACACAGAGCCCTGCTGCCTCTATAGTCGTCCATAATTGCGGAAGTGTTTCCGTTGTACTATTTTGTGCACTAACTGACCTCTCATTTATATCCCATAAATGTTCGATAGGATTCGTGTCCAGCTAACTGCGTGGTCAGATCATTCACTCGAATTGTCGAAAATGTTCTTCAAACCAGTCCTGAACAATTGTGCCCGGGTGTCATGGAGCACTGTCTTCCATACAAATTCTTTCGTTGTAGGGGAACATGCCTGCAGATGGTCTTCAAGAAACAGAGCTTAACCAGAGGACCCAGTCAATTCCATGAAAACATAGCCAGACCATTATGGAGCAACCACCTGCTAGCGCAGAGACTTTTTGACAGTTGGGGTCCATGGCTTCGTCGTGTCTGCGCCACACACTAAATGTTCAATCAGCTCTTGCCAAGTGAAAGTGGGAGTCATCTAATCAGGCCGCGGCTTCCCAGCCGTCTAGGATCTAGACGATCGGGTTGCGAACTTAGGAGAGGCGCTGCAGGCGATGTCGTGCTGTTAGCAAAGAGACTCGTGCTGGCCGCCTTCTGCCATAGCCCACGAACGCCAGACTTCGGCGCACCGTATTAACGGATACGTTTGTTGTACATCCCACATACACTTCTGTGTTTATTGTGTATTAGCAGTGACTCTACGCAAAGACCACTCCTCTCGGTCTTTAAGTGGAAGTCGTCGGCCACTGCGTGAGGGATAATACCTGAAATTTGGTATTCTCGGTACATGCAATGTTACTTGTAATCCGTCTTGATTGCAAAAATGTTTATTCACATGACCGGTTTCGATTCCTCTAGAACCATCTTCAGATCTGAAATGACAATGATACTAATTTACCATTTCACGAATGCAAACCTAGTTCATCCTATCCGATGAACATCAAATGTACCAGAACGTACCTGACGTTTCGGTTACAGGATTAAACCATCCACACACAGCACCCTTCACATGCTGCGTCACTTTAAATTGGTTGGCAGAATGCACATATATTTATGTTAATTATAAAACTATTACCGTCAGGTGGCGTCTGGTACATTTGTTACATTACATATGCACGTACTGTATTAAGTAGATTTTTTCTAACTTGCTTTTATCTCTAAAAATACTTAGTTAAAATCTGTAGTTGTCAAGGTGCTCGTACCACAACAACGAAATAGCGGGAACCACGGAAGCATACCATGGAGGAAAACAAGTCTACACCAGCGCCATGGATATAGAAATTGCCCTTTGTTTTCGATCGTACAAAATTGATAATTTTATTGTGCATTTTAATTTTGACAAGTACAGATTTTAACCTTGACAACTAAGTAAGTACTTTTAGAGATAAAAGCAAATGCCATTGTGATCCCCTTGGTGAAAAAGGTACCCTTATCTTCCAGCAGGACACTGCAAGACGCTCAGTGCAATCCAAGCGACAGACCCCACGCTTTGTCACCTGTAAAGCATGGCTGTAATGCGATGGGATGCCTCTTGCTAGCCAAATTCATGAACTGACACAGTTTGTGTTTTGAAGCCTTGCGAGACATTGCTCAAGATGACGTTCGGAATCGTCTTACTTCCATGCTTCAACAAATACAAATTTGATAAATACTTACTAGTGTTGCATAGTGTGGCACTTTACCTTACCGCCAATGTACGGCGTGCCTGTGTGTTGCAGCGAGCTGTGCGTCTACTGCTCGTCAAGTACCAGTCGTAACGATTATCAACAATCAGAAGTAAACGTAGCGTATGCCTGTGTGAGAGAAGCTTTTGTTTGAGAAGTGTCTCGACAGAAGAGTGTAGCCAGCCTCTCGTATGGTTCAGATCCCGATTCACGAATACGGAAGTATAGTTTCAGTCTGCTCGACGCTCTGTGCTTCACTGCATCTCCATTAAGAGTATAGAGTGGACGCCCACTCGTGATGTGTCCACAGCGAGCACGGGTCGGTGTCGGTGACACGTGAGAGCGCACTGAGTGGCGAGCAGCGGGCTCTCTGGGCAGCCCGCCAGCAATCGATACGGCACGCGGGGCTACGGCCGCTGCCGCTGCCGCTGCCACGGCCACGGGCATCTCCCGGCGGCTGCTGTCGCTGCTCTTGACCCACACTCTCTCCCCACCACTGAGAGCCGGGTCGCCTTACGGAAGAAATGCTCGAACTACTGCAGTCTGCAACTGTTCTTCCCTCACAATACCTGCACTGGACACACAAATGCCTTAAGAATGGCAGGGTGTGTTCCTGTCGAAATATCGGCGGTGGTCGACGACGTCACCCGGAAGAAATGCTCGAACTACTGCAGTCTGCAACTGTTCTTCCCTCACAATACCTGCACTGGACACACAAATGCCTTGAGAATGGCAGGGTGTGTTCCTGTCGAAATATCGGCGGTGGTCGACGACGTCCCCCGGAAGAAATGCTCGAACTACTGCAGTCTGCAACTGTTCTTCCCTCACAATACCTGCACTGGACACACAAATGCCTTGAGAATGGCAGGGTGTGTTCCTGTCGAAATATCGGCGGTGGTCGACGACGTCACCCGGAAGAAATGCTCGAACTACTGCAGTCTGCAACTGTTCTTCCCTCCCAATACCTGCACTGGACACACAAATGCCTTGAGAATGGCAGGGTGTGCTCCTGTCGAAATATCGGCGGTGGTCGACGACGTCACCCGGCAGCAAACCCGTAAGTTATTTGAACACTATCAAAACATCTAACGTCTACAGTCGCGTCCGAAAGTACTCATAATTTGTATCTTCTCTTGTATCTCCTGCATCAATTGCCGTACTGAACCTTGTTACTAATGTTCTTTCCGTCTTTCTTTTCCTTTTCAAGTTGCATAAACTTCTTTCTATATGTCTCCGTCATCGTAGTTTGAACTGATGTCATACACAGACAATCACAGAATGCGTACAAGAAACTGCAAATACTGCGCTCTCTCAGATTGTAGTACAACAAACATTCGACGGCGCTGTTTGCTCTCATAATGTCACTACTCAACAGTACTCAGTATCCTTCCTTGTTAAAGAATATGAGTTAATATGCACGTCCATTAATATGCTTCTGCCAGGAAGAACGTATTACTCAATTGCAGTTGTTGCTAGGCTGAATACCGTAACACATACAACCATTACAAGGAAACGCAAAGTATATCTTTTTTTTTTTAAAAAAAAAAGCTGATAAAAATGCTCATAACGCCTTTTAAAGATACAGTCATCACTTCTTCCGATCTGATCATGTAAGTGTACATAGAAAAGTTGTGTAATGTTTTCAAAGAGATAGCGTGGACAGCAGTTGAGACGTATATAACACACAAATTAATAAGTGATGGCACTGATCTCCCATGGTTCACAAACTGGCCAGATCGTTGATGCAGAAGCAACGAAAAAAGCATGCCACATTTAAAAGAACGCAAAAACCCAAAATGGCAACGTTTTACAGTAGTTGGAAATATAGCGCCTACTTCAATGCGAGATGCTTTTAATCATTCCCACAACGAAATTCTGTCCCTAACTCTGGCAGAAAACCAAAGGAGATTCTGGTCATACATAAAGTACACGAGCGGCAAGACGCAATCAATACCTTCACTGCGCGATAACAACGGTGAAGTCACTGATGACAGTGCCACTAAAGCAGAGTTATTAACCACGATTTTCCGAAACTCCTTCATCAAAGAAGACGAAGTAAATATTCCTGAATTCCAATCAAGAACAACTGCCAAGATGAGAAACAGAGAACAAGATATCCTCGGAGTAACGAAGCAGCTTAAATCACTTAAAAAAGGCAAGGCCTCCGGTCCAGATTGTATACCAGTCAGGTTCCTCTCACAGTTTGTCATAAAATAGCTCCATATTTAGCAATTATATACCACCACTCGCTCAGAGAAAGATCCGTACCTAAAGACTTGAAAATTGCTCAAGTTACATCAATACCCGAAAAAGGGAAGTAGGAGTAATCCGCTGAGTTACAGGCCTATATCACTAACGTCGATGTGTAGTAGGGCTTTGGAACACATACTGTATTCCAACGATTTATTGGCACATAGTCAGCACAGTTTCAGAACATATCTTTCTTTTGAAACACAACTAGCTCTTTATACTCATGCAGTAACAAGTGCTATCTACACGGGATGTCAAATTGAGTCCATATTTTTAGATTTACAAAAGGTTTTCGACACCGTTCCTCACAAGCATCTTCTAACAAAACTGCATGCCTACGGAGTATCGCCTCAGTTGTCCGACTGGATTCGTGATTTCCTGTCAGAAATGTCACAGTTCGTAGTAATAGACGGCAAGTCATCGAGTAAAACAGAAGTAATATCTGACGTTCCCCAAGGAAGTGTTATAGGCCCTGTATTATTCCTGATCTATATTAATGACATAGGAGACAATCTGAGTAGCCGTTTTAGATTGTTTGCATATGATGCTGTCATTTACCGTCTTGTAAAGTCATCAGATGATCAAAATGACTTGCAAAATGATTTAGATAAGATATCTGTGCGGTGCGATACGTGGCAATTGACCCTGAATAGGGAAAAGCGTGAAGTTATTCACATGAGTACTAAAAGAAATCAGCTAAATTTCAATTACGCGATAAGTCACAAAAATCTGAAGGCTGTAAATTCAACTAAATACTTAGGGATTACAATTACAAATAACCTAAATTGGAATGATGACATATATAATATTGTGGGTAGAGCAAACCAAAGACTGCGATTCATTGGCAAAACACTTAGTAGGTGCAACAGGTCTACTAAGGAGACTGCTTACACCACGCTTGTCCGCCCTATTCTGGAGTATTTCTGAGCGGTGTGTAATCCGCATCAGGTGGGACTGACGGATGACATCGTCAAAGTACAAAGAAGGTCAGCTCGTTTTGTATTATCGCGAAGTATGGGAGATAGTGTCACAGACATGATACGTGAATTTCAGTGGTAATCATTAAAACAAAGGCGTTTTTCGTTGAGACGGGATCTTCTCATGAAATTTCAATCACCAGTTTTCTCCTCCGATTGCGAAAACATTCTGTTGGCACCGACCTACATAGGGAGAAATGATCATCACGATAAAATAGGAGAAATCAGGGCTCGCACAGAAAAATTTAAGTGCTCCTTTTTCCGCGTGCCGTTAGAGAGTGGAACGGTAGAGAGGCAATTGAAGGTGGTTCATTTAACTCTCTGCCAGGCACTTTATTGTGACTAGCAAAGTAATCACGCAGAAGTAGATGAACGTGATTACAGGCTGCCGTGCTATAGGCTGTCTCCGCTCTTACCTCGTTTCGAGGATGTAAAACAAGCGGACGCAATTTTCTTCTTTCGTTTTCCGTCTAGCAGCTGGTTCCTTTACCACCAGTTACGATATTCCGGGTCTCAGCACCATTTTCTGTATTGTATAACAACTGACAAGGTAACATATCGTTCTTACAGTTTTATTTACTTACTTGTCAGAGATAAGTAATACAAAGATTAACACACTCCAGACAGAGTATTTATTTGACATTCAACAATAGTTATCCAGAACATTCTGGAGAATGATGACGTCACCATTACTGGAGGGTGAAGCTTTGACAATGCAAGCCACTCATGACGGCGAAACGTCAGAAAAATCATGAAAAAGCATCGACTGGAGAATCCAAGCCATAGCCAACAGGCAGTACATAACAAGTGGCCACAAAAGCGTCAACAATTTTGTATTCTGGAGAGTTTGGACTCTTCAGAGTTGTTCTGTCCCAATTTATGATAAACAATGTTGACACACTACAGCCGTGGTCAACAGGAAGGGTATCCGGCCACCCATTAAATGAACCATGCCAAATGAGCTCATAACCACGCCAATCCCGCTCAGATGCGGGACAAAGGCACAACAAAAAGAAGAAGAAGAAGAAGAAGATGATGATGATGATGATGATGATGATGATGATGATGATGATGATGATGATGATGATGATGATGATGATGATGATGATGATGATGATAGAAGTTGTACTGCTTGCATGTAAAAAATATAACTTTGTAAAAAGAGATGGATCTTTCGAAAATAAAATCTTCGTAGTCGTATGCGTAAGTTAAAATTTACCCCATGTATAATTTCATTTATGTGGGAGATACAGTCTTGTGATATCGGATGAGCCATATGAAACGGCTTGTTTTCCTGGGGAGTCAACTCGCAGTTCACCTGCAACTTCACAAAGCTTGAGCCGTGACAAGTCAAGTTTCCGACCAACCATGTCGGATGAGCGACGTGTTAGGCGACAAGCACTCAAGAGACAGTACTATATTCCTTAGATTTAGACCTGCATATTACTCACTTTTTTATCCGGGAATTGTCCTCTTGAAATAAGGAACTGCAGTTGCATGAAAGGTCGTCAATTAAAACAAATTCAGCCTAGACGTGATTCTACGCCGCGACGTTCTCTTCCATATAACTATGTTAACCATTCTATGCTTCATGTTTGTTTCGTCAATAAAGAAAAATAGGTTTCTATGGTTTTATATGCCGGCCGTGGTGGCCGAGCGGTTCTAGACGCTCCAGTGCGGAACCGCGCTACTGCTACGGTCGCAGGTTAGATTCCTGCCTCGGGCATGGGTGTGTGCGATGTCCTTAGGTTGGTTAGGTTTAAGTAGTTTTAAGTTCTAGGAGACTGATGACCTCAGATGTTAAGTCCCTTAGTGCTCAGAACCATTTGAAACTGAGATACTGCAGCAAGTCAAGGCTCTGACACTGTAAAAACTCATTCGTACACACCACCGTCATCGGAACGTTCATTGTAGAGACTCAATAATACATCTATTTAAAAAGGAGGAAGGTATTTATAGACTGCCTATTAGCTCGAATTGGGCAATGACTTGAAAGGAAATAAATCTTGTCATTTTTAAAGTTAGCATATCTGTATTCAGCTTATCAAATTTAGGAAAACCACCGAAAATTTAAATCAGAATCGTCTAACGGGGATTTGATCTTAATGCCCACAGATGAGCGTCCAGTCTGGAAACCATTGCCCATCTTACTCGCAAGGTACAGGTACATCACAGATAGTACAGGCGTACTGGGTGTGGAAAAACACGCTTGATAATTGGGTCAGAATAGGAAAGGGAAATACATTCAAGCAAAAAAAAAAGTAGGACTTAGGTATCCATCATTCTGGAGCTACATCCACAAAACAACACGTCCGCACGCATATGCGAACAAAACCCTAGCTTCTCTAGACAACATCTGTTACGTGAAACGTCATGCATTCGTTTGAAATAGCTGCTTAAGCTGTGCTATCGAAGCTGGGTATATTTCAGATTCATATCCGAGTGTAGTTAGATTAGACATGATTTTTCTGTGATTTCTTGTACTGGACAGAGCAGACTACCAAAACCGCACTGTTTAAAACACTTACTACGGTCGGTTTACAGGACAAACTTCGTTGCACTTGGGTACTATGGCGAAAAATGATAACCTTTTGGCGATAACAGTAAAATTTCGATCTGTGGTTCTGCTGCACAATTTGTTAAAGCTACTTTTTCTACTCCCAATATGCAGAAATAATCCATTAGTAAAGTATGATTTCCGTCAATTTCAAACTTTATTTATGTGGAGTTTTTCAGTTTTTGTGATTTTTACCGTTATCTATGACTGGAAAAATTATTGTGATAATAATTATTGTCACACTAGGATCTGAGGATTTAAATAACCTGTTGAAATATTCCGGACTGTTATTGTAATACGGAATTCATCCTACCACAGCATAATGGCGCGGAATATTTTATTACGTTTTGATATTTCCGACCGTGGAAGTTTACTTTTACTTGATTAATTTCTTTTTTATTCCTTGAAACGTAGAAATAATGTAAGATGAAGAATAAATTTCAGAACCTTGGTCACGCTACACAATTTAGCGACCTAGTGCAAAACTGTGAATCGGTTCTCACCAGCAGCAACAAACAGTAATTTAGCAGGGATAACAGGAATGTCTGTTCTCAACGAGCATTTGCATTCACGCAGTCATAGATTTTACCACTACATGTTTCATAACTGATTCTTCGATGGCTTAGTTAGCGTAATGTGAAGAGAATGATGTTACATTCTAATGATCTTTGAATAGCTGTAAGCATAACATTTTTGGTATACCATACAATTAAAGTCTCTGATAAGTTTATGGGGATGCCCAAGATAGGGGGCGTTCCTTATCTTACTTCTGCAGTTTTTAGCGACAGTTTTTTTTTTTAATTTGTTTCATCGCAGTCGTTCACTACTGTCTAGCCGACGTCAATCTTCTCCGCTGTGACAATCTGTCGCGTGTAACCTCTCCATTAATCAGTGCTACATACTACAGTCTTTGTATTTCCATGAAACATTCCTTATAGCTCCATTTATTGCTAAATTGTCTAAACCAGTCCCCCCCCCCCCCCCCCCCTCGCCCCGCCTCCGCCAACTAACCTAAGACCTCACAGTTCACCTCCAACAACCAAACCAACCTGTCCCTTGTTCTTCGTTCCATAAACAAGCGATGTGGCACAGCGGTTTAGGAACTTGTCTCGCATCCATGAGGACGGCGGTTCTAATTTCTGTCCGGCCACCCAGGTTTGGGCTTCCCCTGGATCCCTAAGATTACTTTCAGCAAATGGCATAAGGGCTTCCTTCGAAAAGGACACAGCCAGTTTCCGTCTCATCCTTGATTCGATCCCATGTTGTGCTGTGCCCCTAATGAGGTCGTCGTCGTCGTCCTCGTCGTCGAAGGCACGACAATTCATAATCTTCAGTGCTTCTTTTTCATCGAGGTGGCGCAGTGGTCAGAACCCTGAATTCGCTTTCGGAAGGGCAACGGTTCATGTCCCCATCAGAACATTGAAATCTCGGTTCTTCGTGACTATCCTAAATCGCATAAGGCGAATGCCGGCGTGATCCTTTTCAAAGGCAATTCCCCCCCCCCCCCCCTTTCTCTACTCTGAGATTGTGCTCCGCCAGTAAATACAGTTACTACAATGAGTAATATCGCCTAAAGCAACTATATGCACCATTATTGTTAACTGTTTGCTCAGCAAAGAGAGCCGAGGCACGAGAGGATAATTACATCGCATTTTTTGCTGTAACTATAAGAATGCGTATATCGTGTTTCGCTAAAACTTTGAAATCTGGAGTGTTCATACTCATCGCACTAGTCGGATTTTGCTAAAACTTGCTTCATGGGTTGGCGTAAAAGGCCAACTAAAATCAGAAGTTTTTTTTGTTGCATATGTCTAATTTTGAAAAAACTTTCCTCAATTTCTTGTTGTAAAGTCTGTGCGGCAGTAGCACGCGTCAGGATGGCGCGAGGGACCGGAAATGCTTAACACACAGCGGGACTCTCCCGACACTTCGGACATCGGCTTACGAAGCAGGCAGGTCCCTCTAGCCGCTGGCGCGTCGTCGACGGCCGGCTCTTTGGTGCTGCGGCCCCGCCTGGCCGCGCCGCTTCCCGCCGTTCCATTGTTCGGCGGGCTCTCGGTCTTTTGACTTTCACTCGGGCCGTATTCCCATACGCGGAGCCGTTTCTTGCGTCAATAGCAGCTCGCCGCTGCATCAGAACTCTAGGGACCGCCGCCGCCTCGGAGCGGAGTGCGTCTTCCTGTCTGCAGCCTTTCCAAACAATGGGCGTGCGGCTCACGCAACCGCACACCTTCCGGCATTGCCTGATAAGCGGCGGATTCAAACCAGGCGTCGTGGATCCGGCAACGGTTGAGCACTCACAGGCGACGGACTTTCTCGAACGGGCAACCACCTCACGATACGGTTCCACTCGCTGGGTCCTTACTGTGCTGTTCTAGACCTCTGAGGTTTTTTAGATATCTTTTCAATATGGCTTGGCTACATTTTTTTCGTTCTTTCCGTCATTTAGCCTAGGCGAGTGAGAGAGGCACGGCAGAAAAATCAGGCCTTCCGGTTCCGCAATCTGCACATGAATCTTAAGAAGGACGTTCGGGCCCCCAGAGGTAGTCACGTAGCGGTTCCATCGGGAAACTTGCGTGGTGTCTAGTACCGGAGTAATCACTTATTAAGACCACCCGGCTAGCCGCTCGGTCTAACGCGCTGCTTCCCGAGCGGGAAGGCGTGCCGGTCCCCGGCACGAATCCGCCCGGTGGATTTGTGTTGAGGTCCGGTGTGCCGACCAGCCCGTGGATGGTTTCTAAAGCGGTTTTCCATCTACCTCGGCGAATGTCGGCTGGTTCCCCTTATGCTGCCTCAGTTACACCATGCCGGCTGCGCAAACACCGTTCCCACGTGCGCGTACGCCATTATTACTCGACCACAATAACCCTGGGTTCGGTTTTGGGCGGCGGTGGGGCGGGTGAACTGCTGTGACCTGTTGAGGGGTTGTAAACCTCTGAGACTACGGCGGGACGAAGCCTGTCCGTCGTTTCTAGGTCCCCGGTTCAGTACATAATACAATCTCTCATTAGGATACAGGTTGTTTCAGTCTAGTGAATGAATTTAACTCAGGCGGTCCCATTAGAAGCCAGATGGACTGGAGGTGAAAGGTCAGGAAAAAAAACAATGGCGGTCAGTAACGGGCGAAAGCGTCGGCTGTGGTATCTTACTTGAAACAACTGCAGCTTTCTCCTCGAATTATTTAGGAAACCACTAGAATTTTAGATCAGTTGAAGCCTGTCCCGATTGAATATGGGACCAGTTGTTTAACGACTGCCTCATCTCGCAACGTAGATGATTAGAAATGCAGAATGACACCTTTGCACCAGACAGTTATTTAAAAATAGTACTTTATGAATCACTGCTATGTAGTTTAGAGCTTTGCTGGAGATGTGGATACATCATCCTTTTAAGCTGTGTAAAGCAGAAGTTCCATGCTATTTACAGGTATGCACAGTATGATTATCAGTCTGCATGAACTCGGAAAAATGATCTACGAGGTGTTTAAAAAAAGTAATAAGACTGATTTTATCTACTGAAGTCTTTATTGTTTTCAGACAATATTGACCCTTCCAGAGTAGTTCTGTTCGGCAGCTATACACCGGCGGAGTCGTTGTTCCCACTCTGGGAAGCAGCGCTGAAAGGCTTCAAATGGTAGGGCCTTTAACATGTCGGCCAAATTCTCCGGATTCCCAAATGATGTCCTTTTAAGACATTTTTTTTATTTTCGTGAAAAGAAAAACTGTCGCAATGAATCAGGTAAGGTGAATAGGGGTCTGTGGAACAACAGGAGTGCCTTTTACGACAAAAGCTCCCTGATGGAAGTGGCCGTGTGACATGAGGCGTTGTCATGATGCAGCATCCACTTCTCTCCAATGACCGGTCTCATTCGATTCACTCTTTTCCTGAGCCTTTCAAGGACCTCTTTGTTAACGCTTAGTTGGCTTTGTCCTGCAAAGACAAATTGGGTTAATCTCACAAGAGCACGCACATGTTCGAAGTTTTCGTCGCTTTTGAAATTGAATGTCTTCCTGAGTGAGGTTCTTCTCCAACTAGTTTTTAGCCTTCCAAAAATGATTTGTACCTGCGAAAAAATTTGTGATCTTGATAAAGAATGTTGCTCATAGGCCTGTTTCAACTTTTCGAAGTTTATACTCGTAGATTCCCTAAGTTCAACACCCAATTTGATTGCATAACAATGCTCTAAATTCCGCTGTTCCGCTTTCGTAACACAGAACAAAGACACAACTTCACTGATAGCGCTGTCAAAAATCACGTGATGGCTGTAAGGAGCTGAAACTCGGACTGAGAATCTGCAAGGAAACAACACACCGGTCTACACATGTGAACAACACAGCGTTACCAGCTCGCTCGCAGTGTTCCCAGTCTCATTATTTTTCCCACTCACTTCGTACAAATTAGACATACAGACAGCGGTTTACAGTTCCTTTACGTGTGCAAACAGCTGTGTAATTTGACAAATAAGCTGTGCATGGCATGGGAGTTCTGTTTTATGCAACTTACGTGTAACACGTATGCACTTTCGAAAGAGATGAGCACGAAATTAGCTAGCAGTGCTTGATAAATTTGCTATTTTAAATTAACAGTGTGGTGGAAACGATGTCGTTCTTCAGATTTTTCGAGGCTGTGGTGTCCTCACAGTAGTAGTCAACAGATGACAAAATGTCACTCATTGTCGTCGGTCGTGAAGTGTCGAGCAACCTGCGAGATCTAAGCCCACAGTGACCATACTACTTAGATTGGATTGACACCATGAACAGAAACATCTCTACACCCTCTACGTCGAAATTTCATATCGAATAGCCGTGGTTTCGCTGGGAACGTGGACAACGAGCCGTATGGGTTCTTCGGTGGTACCATTACTGCTACTACATTGATTAGCCGTAAATGTTATCGTTGATGTTTACTATTAACGTTATTAGGAAATACAGGACTATCAAAAACAATAAATTTTATTTCTCTGCTAATTATTGGACATATACTACGACTAAATCTAGAATCAGCGGTTGCAATAATTCAAGCTTATGTCTTCCCAATTTTAAGATCCCTTAAGAGTTTCTGAAGGAGGTTATATGATCTTTCGTGCTGTAGGAGTGCGCGAACGTCAGTCGATCAGCGGGAAAATGTCACCAGTGAGAAGCTGGCCATTGTTGAAAATTTAGTACACGCTTTGAAACAGATCATTTAGTGCCCCATATACGCGTACCGGACAGAAAAGTAATTTTATGTGCACTACATTCCCGGGATTCTTGCAGGGTTCCCTGCCTTCCGCGCCCGGGTTCCCGGGTTCGATTCCCGGTGGGGTCAGGGATTTTCTCTGCCTCGTGATGGCTGGGTGTTGTGAGTTGTCCCTAGGTTAGTTAGGTTTAAGTAGTTCTAAGTTCTAGGGGACTGATGACCACAGATGTTAAGTCCCATAGTGCTCAGAGCCATTTGAAACATTTGAACTGAGAGTAGACTTGGAAGATAGAAGCCTCGTATAGCGTACAGGCCGCTTAGCAAGTCTATTATTTGTTGTTGTGGTCTTCGGTTCAAAGGCTGGTTTGATGCAGCTCTCGTTGCAGTCTATTATTATACCAAAGTTTTTCTGAAATTATTTTCTTGTATCATCGCATTGTAATTCTATGGGGCCTATGTGCCAAGTAAGGTCAGCGCCCGAGCAGGATCCTCAGAACTAGTGTGGGTGACAATCTGATCTCTATACACTTGGTATGTATAGCAAAACAGGAAACGTGGGGAAGCTGCTGATCGCCGCTGAAGAGGGCTACCCCCAACCAAAAAGTCACTCTCGCATCGGCACCCAGCTACTAGATAGGTCGTGATAACTTCGAAACACCTTCGTGGACCTAGATCCGCGATGGCACACCTACCTTCAGCCCCGCCATGGCTGCCTGGCAGCCGTTCAACCTAACCTGGGCCCACCAACTCAACCAAGTATAAAGAATACCTTTTGTATCATGAAAAATTAAATCTTCTGACTGAACGCTCGTTACATATGTCTACTCAATGATTATCCCGGTCAGGCTCGCCCTGCACCTGAGCTGTAGAATACGAAAGCTGGATAGCTACTGTATTCTGCCAGTTCAGAGTTAGTACACTGTTTGGCAACTGCTAAGGAACAACTGACACATGCAAAGTAACAACTTTCATTTGGTTCAGAAGAACCGGCACTTGCTGTGGAACACCCCGACCAATAATAGGAAAGGGAAATGTAGAGACCAGGACGTGTTGACTGCTGCGAATGCTGCTCAAGAACGCTCTGCATGCATTCGGTAGTTCATGTAGCACGGTGTTTGACAATAGGGCGGCATTCCGTGTGGTACGGCAACAGATCTGCAACAGACTGTCTGAGTGCTTACGATCTCAGACGAGCAATTGAAGGGCTCGAAGCCGGTCAAAGTGTAACTACTATGGTCACAGTAACGGGCGTTTCCAAAAGTGTCATCTCGCGAGAAAAGGGCCACTGAAGGTGTAAATACTATGCGAGAGCATGCCGGTAGTGGTAGACGGACCACTACACCGCAAGAGGATCGACACGTAACAATAATCACGAAAAGGCACGGGCAACTCACCCCTGGGCTGATCGTTGCAAACCTTGCAACCTCTACCGGAACATTTCCCTCTGCCAGAACCATTTCGCAGCGATTAAACCAGACTGATTTCTATGCTCGGAATCCTGTTAAAAGCATCCCACTTCAACCATGCCATCGTCGAGAAACAGTTCGTTCGTATAGTGGGCATGTTGGTTGGCGTCAGCAACACTGGTCCAGAGTGATGTTCTCTGACGAGTCCCGCTTCACCTTGGCAAATGACTGTAACGACTGCTTGCATGGAAGGAGAGAGGAACATGTTACTAACCACAGAATGTTCCTGAATGCCATCGTTATGGCCTAGGCGTTATTGTGTAGTCAGTCATTGCCCACAATCACCGAATACCGCTGCATATCTTTCTGCGAGGTACCGTTAAGCACACCTGTGTTTCGGGGAGGTTATTCTCTACCATGTCAGTCTGTTTAGAGTAGGCGCAGGTCCCGAGTTTCTGTTTATGGACGACAATGTCCGTCCACACAGGACCACTGACTTGGCGGCCACACTGGAAAGTGAAGATACTGAACGTATGGAATGTCTTGCGTACTCCACGGACTTCCATCCTGTAGAACATGCTCAAAATGGTTCAAATGGCTCTGAGCACTATGGGGCTTAATATCGGAGGTCATCAGTCCCCTAGAAGTTAGAACTACATAAACCTAATTAACCTAAGGACATCACACACATCCATGTCCGAGGCAGGATTCGAACCTGCGGCCCTAGCAGTGAGGAGGAAGGGTCGTTTGGACGAGGTCTTAGTATACCATGCTTCGCCTGGCTTGCACTTATTCAAAGTCTCCCATATTCCAATAGCACCATAGTGTTATCATGTTAAGTTCAACAGATAAACTGCACTGATTCCCACAGTGTAAGCATTAATGACTTACTGAATCAGCATCACCATCATAATGAAAGGCACGGTAACTCTTTGTGAGCCTTGGTCCAGACTGAAGCGCCTAGAACCGCTCGGCCACTCCGGCCGGCTATTCCTGTTCAACAATGCCTCTGTTCCTTAGCAATTGTCAAACAGTGTATTGTGACCAAAGAAGGCATAGAGCTGTTGGCTACATTGTAAACATGGCGAAATGTAAACATGCACCGACAGATACAGCTACCAGTCCACCGGGTGCCTCAAAGTACGGAACTTCCCTCGCACTCTTTGTAATTGGTGAGTCATTTCTGTTTGTGTGCCCAGTGCTTTGTTTGCATGCACACCAGGTCAGAGGCGGTGCAGGCGCGGACGTAGACGGGTGTCCGCGGGGCACGCAGCGCTGGCCGGCTCTGGCAGTTAATATTGATCGTCCCTCCCCCCCCCCCCCCCCCCCCCCCGCATCGCCCCCTCCCCCGTGACTCTGGCACGCAGCCGGCCACGGTATATTGGGCCGAGAGCCGCGGGTCACTGCGGTCGCGCTCCAGCACTGGGTGGTGCACGGTACTCACAGCTACGGCTGACGCGCCCTTCCAAATCTACTCTGCATTGCAGCCTATTAAAGTCGCGGCCATCATAGTGGGTCCAGGCAGCAAACTATAATGACGTTCACAAACAGGTTCCGTGCGAAGCTCAGGTAGGTTGTGAAGAATGCTTTCCCCTGGACACCCTGTCTAAAGATATACCAGGTTTTATTTGATAGAGAGGAGTACCCTAGGACTAGGGATCCTGATTGCCACACTGTTGGAGCGAATCACAGCAACGGAAAGTATATATTGCCGGCCGTGGTGGCCGAGCGGTTCTAGGCGCTTCAGTCCGGAAGCTCGCGACTGCTAAGGTCGCAGGTTCGAATCCTGCTTCGGGCATGGATGTGTGTGATGTCCTTAGGTTAGTTAGGTTTAAGTAATTCTATGTCTAGGGGACTGATGACCTCGGATGGTAAGTCCCATAGTGCTCAGAGCCGTTTCAACCAAACTAAATATTGTTAAAGCATTCCTGAAAGACCATGAGGTGCCTTCGGACAGTAAATTTTGAGATCAGTTTAAAATACAAAATGTGCGTAGATTAAATAACTGGAAAGTTTCAATCCTAACTCAGTTTTAACTGCACCTTCGCTTTGATGATGAAATGGGATTCGTGGTGAACAGATATTGAATCTAAAGATGACCTTATCAAAGTTTCAAATCGGTAATGGGAAGAAACATGAAAATGACCCAGACGGTATCTGCCTTAATTACAGTCTCAATAAAGTTTTTTCCAGTTATGTAGCTTTTTTTGTGATAATTTCACGTGACGCTAGTTATGTGCGAGGGTAATCCCAAAAGTAAGGTCTCCTATTTTTTTATAAGTAAGTAAAGAACATGTAGCTATTTTTCGACATTGCACTTTTCTTTTAAACGGTAAAGATGTATCAGATCGTATCACATCTATAGGATTGTCTTGGCTTAAAAGAGTTGAGTGGTCTGATTTAACTTGCAGATTTGAAGTCCGACTAGGTCCGCTTACGTTGTCAGCTATATGGGGATAACCGTGCCCTCAACCCAGCAGTTATCAAGGGATTGGAAGCTATGCAAGAGGATACGCTGAAGTGACAAAAGCCATAGGATACCAAACTAGTGTCGTCCCGGACCTCCTTTTCCCCGGCTTAGTGCCGCAACTCGACGTTGCCTGGACTCGCCCAGTATTTGGAAGTTCGTTGCGGAAATACTGAGTCATGCTGCCTCTATAGCCGCCGATAGTTGCGAAAGAATGGCCGGTGCAGGATTTTGTGCAAGAACTGATCCATCGATTAAGTCCCGTAAATATTCGATGGTATTCATCTCGGGCGATATGAATGGCCAAATCATTCGAACTGTCCAGAATGTTCTTCAGACCAGTCGTGAAGAATTGTAGCCAGGTGATATGGCTCATTGTTATCCACATAAATTCCATCGTTCTTTGGTAACATGAAGTCCATAAATGGCTGCAGATGGTCTCCAAGTAGCCGAACATAACCATTTGCATTCAGTGATCGGTTCGGTTGGACCAGAGGACCAGTTCGTTCCATGCAAGCACAGTCCACATCATTATGGATTCACCACTAGTTTGCACGGTGCCTTGTTGACAACCTGGGTCCGGTGCCTCGTGGCGCCTGCGCCACAGTCGAACCCTATCAACTGAAATCGGAACTCCAGTGACCAGCTCACGATTTTCAAGTCATCTCGGGTCCAGCCGATACGGTCACGAGCCTAGGAAAGGCGCTGAAGGCGATGTCGTGCTTTTAGCAAAGGCACTCGCATCGTTCGTCTGCTTCCATAGCCCATTAACGCCAAATTTCGCCACACTGTCCTAACCGATACATTCGTTGTGCGCCCCTCACAGATTTATGCAGCTTCTTCAAGACAGTGTTGCTTGTCGCCTCAAGAGGTGCCTCGATCCAGAGGAGTGTTGTTCTAATAGAAACACAGCCTCTACTTCTCTTTGACTTTTTTTAACTGCTTGAGTTATGATTCTGCCTAACCACTAATAAACCTTGCACTCTGCTACGGAATGTAAACTTATGTCTGTCCCACATACTATCAACATTTCCCTGCAGCGCACCTCAAACGCCCGTCTCTCTGCCCCTTATGGAAATAAGCACTAAAAAATAAAAAGGACAGACTTCACCAATTGCTTTCTCAGTTCCAGCGAAAACCGCCTTCGTTGCTATCGCAGACTTGGGCGGTGACGCTCTACTCGGAACTAAGCGGTTCGTATCCTGCTAGAGGAAGCAGTTTTTGCTCTCAGTGCTTTGGTCAGCGAGTGCTTTTCCATCAAGGTCCTGATCACAGCACATTCCGCCAATCTGCCAACAATATCACATGAGTGAGACATACGACACTGTTAATAGAGGTCCGTCTGACAGACGGGGACAATAACTAAGCAGCTCCAAAGTGCTCTTATTGTTGTTGTGGAGTAAGCTATATGACTGCAGTGGGTTCGTCCCTGCCCCTTCTCCCTGTAATTGTCAGCAGCAAAACAGGCAGAGCACTAAACCGTGTCCCAAAGGACAGACAGTGGAAATAATTACGGTGATAACGAACAATGGTCCGTTCAGTACAGATGCACATAAAGCCCGAACGCTTGCGAGAATCGGCGAGCTTCCGCTAGCAATAAAGCTAGTGAGCAGGGGCACTGCATCAGTAGTGTGTGGTATAAGTTGAGAATTTGGGTCTGGCGTGTGGTTGGGTGACCACTGTGCTCGGATGGCGTAGTGGTCAACGCATCTGCCCAGCAAGCAGGAAACCCAGGTTCGAATCACGGTCTGGTACAAATTTTCAACGTGCCTACTGCCAGCTAATGACATTAATTCCTTTGCGTCCTGACTCATAAGTCATCTATACAGTACAGGCAAAAGACATTTCGTGAATCAAACGTGCCATTACACAAGACAATTTCCAATTTGAACCACTGAACATCTCGGAGGTGCTCCAGCTAACTGTGCCATACTACTTAGCTTTATAACCAATTTTAGTTTAGACGAGGAGGCGATTTCTGTGATAGCCTCCTGACTTTTTTTGGACCTTGTAGGTTATAATGTACCACTACGCTAAGTGGCTCAACATTTATTCTTAAGGGATCGAATTTTCCAACATTTCCTAATATATTTTCACTCTGAGAGAACTCTGTATTGATAGTGTTTGCTGTACACTAAGATCTTGATTTAATTAAATATTTTAATCATCATTGCTGTGGCAGTCGCCTGCCCTCTACTATAGGTTATGCAAGGAACCTCAAACACTCATTGAATCTCCTCTAGCTGAATAATATTTTTTACAAAAATTTTGTTAGTAAAATAAATATTAGACAGTTGCGGTCTTTTGAGCCGTGATTTTCCTTCTTCAACATAATTTTTCTTTAGTTTCTGAGATCAGTTTTCGACTACTTTCTAGATGTATTGTAGCCCCTATTCCCTTTCAATCAAAAGTGTTACGTCATCTACATTTTATGTGATAGTCACCTTGTCACGTCACATCTTAATACCGCATAGTTCTATAATTTTCCTTTCAGTTCATTCAACCAGTTCTGAACCGTACACATTGAATTACACAGGCGGTAGTCAGTAATACAGTTTTAAACACCGTCTTCATCTCAGGATCGCTTGCTCGTCATCATACGAGCTTTGTATCAGTCCTATGCTTTGTATTTCCTGTTTTCTTTGGTATCAGATGGACGCTTGCAGTGTTAAGTTGAAAAATATTGTTATTCTAATGATTATAATTTTGGAGCATTTAAACACATTAATTCCTTAAACTAAAAAACATCTTGGGAACTAAAACAACTGTGTGAAACCTCTCTTCACCATAAAAATGAATTGAATCTTCCCTCTAACATTAAACACTGGACATCTTTGGCAGCAAAATCATCAAACGGAGTCGTCAGTTTTTTTGCATATTAAGTGGTATTTCAGACTTGCATCGGTCGATATCCTAAATCGGTTTCTTAAAGGAAAAAACGCGCTCTTTTCCCGAGTCAGAAGAACTGGAGATTCTGATACTGATAAATAGTTTCAGCTGAATATTTGTAGATTTAAACTTAATGAAGACTTGCCCTTAAAGGTTCTGTAAAGCGATACAGCGCTCACAATAATGAACAACAATGCAAATGTCTCCGTGAAATGTCTTAGAATTATTCATACGGCTCCTTTTTTTGCAACTACTAGAATATGTACGTAACAGTTTCATTCATATACTACTGTTAAATCTGATTTGCTCTAATGAGCGCAACGAGGGGCGTTTGAAAAGTCCGCGCGAAGTCCGAGAGATGGCACCACCGCCGCATATCGAGGACATGTTTAGTTAGTAGCATCTTTCGAAAGAACGCACACCAAGTTTCAGCGATATTGGTCTATTTCTTCGTGTTTGGCATTCGTGTGAACATTACGGTGACTCTGCACCTTCGATTAGAATAGTTTATAAGTGGTTTTAAAATTTTCTGAGTGGCCATATGGGCAAAAGTGATGCTGAACGTTCTGGACGCCCTGTGGAGGTTACGACTCCAGAAAACATTGATAAATCTCTGATATGGTGATGGGTGACAGAAGAGTTAAGGTGCGTGAGATTGCTAGTGCTGTGGGCATATCGAATGAACGGGTACGTAATATCTTGCAAAAACATTTGGACATGAGAAAGCTGTCCGCAAGATGGGTTCCGCGATTGCTCACACTTAACCCAAAAACGGAATTGTGTGAAGTGTTGCAAGGATGGTTTGCAGCTGTTAAGGAAGAATCCGCGGGACTTCAAGCGTCGTTTCGTCACTGTAGATGAAACGTGGGTGCATTAGTATACTCCTGAGACCAATCAACAATCTAAACATTGGGTTACCAAGGGAGAATCTGTACCAAAAAAGGCGAAGACCATTCCATCGGCCAGAAATGTCATGGCCACTGTCTTTTGAGATCCGCAGTGGATAATCTTCATCATCTGTCTGGAAAAGGGTAAAACTATTACCGATGCATATTATTCGTGGTTATTGGACCATTTGAAAGCCGAGCTGCAAGAAAAACGCCGGCGATTGGACCGCAAAAAAGTCATTTTCCATCACGACAATGCACCAACACACACCTCTGCAGTTGTGGTCGCAAAATTAATGAAAATAGGATTCCAACTCGTTTCACATCTCCCCTATTCTCCAGGCTCGGTTCCCTCGGACTACTATTTGTTCCCCAATTTGAAGAAATGGCTGGCGGGACAAAGATTTTATTCAAACGAGGTGGTGATTGCAGCAACTAATAGCTATTTTGCAGACTTGGACAATTCCTATTTTACGGAAGGGATCAACAAATTAGAACAGTGTTGGACGAATTGTATAAGCCTAAAAGGAGACTATGTCGAAAAATAAGAGGTTTACCCCAAACATGTAAGTAGTTTTTATTTTTGCACGGACTTTTCAAACGACCCTCGCACTTAATGGTCTTTCTTGCTTAAAACTCGATGACAACAACTGACTTCACACAGTCTTTATATTCGCACTACCAATGTTTCTCAATAATATATTGTCTTTATTTGGGCGGGGGGGGGGGGGGGGTTATAATGCTGTTGTTATCTATAAAGGTTAATTCGATACGTAGAAAAACAGTAAACTGTCTTGTTGCTACAATCCATCACTTTTAGAAATGTTATGTATGCATAAACTGTTAAATACGAGGGCTATCCACAAAGTACATTACGTTTTGGAATTAAAAATAAATAAAGTATTGGAAATTTTTTTATTATATACACATGAAAGCCACACTTACGTACTACTTTTCTACATAGTTGCCATTTAAATTAAGGCTCTTATCGTAGCGATGGACGAGCTTGGAAATTCCTTCGTCGTAAAATTCGGCCGCCTGCGCCTTCAACAACGTGGTTACCTCTTTTGGGACGGAAAAGGTGTGATTTTGGTTTCCTGGAAAGAGGCACTACAATAAACCCTCAAAGGTATTGCCAAACCCTGCACAACCTCAGAAGAACAATACAAAACAAGCGCAGGGGAAAGTTGGGGCTCAAAGATCTTGCTGATTCACCACAACGCCGGGTCCCACACGATAAATGCCACTCGTGAAGTTCTCGAATCTCTTAAGTGGGAGTTGTTTCCTCATCCGCCGTACAGTCCCGACCTGGCACCGAGCGACTTCCACTTATTCCCAGCAATGAAGAAGTGGTTGGCTATGCAGCGTTTTGATGACGACGCACAGCTTCAAGAAGAGGTAACCACGTGGTTGAAGGCGCAGGCGGCCGAATTTTACGACGAAGGAATTTCCAAGCTCGTCCATCGCTACGATAAGTGCCTTAATTTAAATGGCAACTATGAAGAAAAGTAGTATGTAAGTGTGGCTTTCATCTGTATATAATAAAAAAATTCCAATACTTTATTTATTTTTAATTCCAAAACGTAATGTACTTTGTGGATAGCCCTCGTACATTGCTTGGTTATAAGCCCTTACGTGGAAAGTGATGTATTTGTTTGTTTCATGTTATATGCGAACATTTTAAATTCCTTTGCAGACTCCTCCGATTCTTAAATGGAACGCAACGTAAAGTTAATCCACCTTTCCAGACTTCCATGCCTGAGAGCATCAAAGTCTAAACCAGAAGCGTTCATCGCGCTGTCGAGGACAAATTTCCAGTCGTAAGAGACCCTGGCAAATAAAATTCTCGCGTACAAAAAGAGCCGGAGGGGCCGTTGGAGGCGGCGTAGCGTGAATATCTTTCCGCGCTGTGCATTGTGCCGCTCGATGGCGCTGGCACTTCGCCAGGAGAGTTTGGACGGGAAGGAAAAATATTATGGCCTCTAAGGGCGCGGCCAAATTTCACTTCTCTGAAGTTTTCCGCTTTTAGGCCCCTCGACAACGTAAATATTTAACGTGCAGCTGGCATGTTTGAATCCAGCAGCGACGTGGGTCCGACACTTTGTAAACCCACATTGGCTTCCGCGGCTGAGAGCATGGCGCAGAGTAATCCGAGTCAGCGTTTTAACTGCCACTGAATACTCCGGCAGAATGTGAAAGGTTATCTGTTCCTGCCGTAAAAAGCCTCATTGTACTTAATCTCATCCTGCGTTTTCGACAAAATCAGACTGGGAGATTGAAGAGTAATGACCACGCCATAAGGGAAATTGAACGATTGCACTCTTACTTTTATGAGTTTATATAATTACTTGTCTTTCACTTGCTGTTGCATTTAACACCTCATCTGCTTCTGCTAGCAACCTTATTAAGAGGCGATGATAATTACGTCAGTTACGTTCCATAATTCTGATGAGTAGTGCGGCTTAATTAATACGGCACTGAGCAGCAGATATATTGCACCCCTGCAAGAACAGTGACACAACTCAAAAGTGCAGTACTTGTGAAAAACCGACCTACAGAATTCTATAAAACTTACACTGTAGCAGCATATGTGCCATTTTAATTTCTATTTAGAAGTTTAGGCAGTAAAATCCATTATGGACTATACAACATTAATATGGACATGTATTTCTGTACTCGTTCAATATGAGATGTTGCCAAATAATTATTAATTCTTTGAGTTGTACTACTCTTCTTGTTTTTCTAAATGACGGCTCGTGTAGCAATACAACCACTTTTACTTACTTTAATGTAATATGATATTCGAACGTCGATCACTCAAAATTAGTACGTAAGCAGAAATTACAAATGAAAAACAAGTTGAAATTTTTGTATTAGAAAAATAAAACACGTAAATTTGTGATTTATGAAAATTAATAATGAACATGCATTAGGTACAATTTAAGGAACACAATTTACGAAATCATAGAATCATAAATGGACTTACAAGCTGCAAAACATTTTTCGCCAAGGGAAGGTACCCTATACAATGTGAACTTTCTTTACAGCAGAAATTTCCATTTTTTATTGTACGCTGCAACGAACGAATTTTCGTAATATTTACAACAACTATAACCCTCAAAATATTGTCTATACCTTTAGAGACGCATACGTGTCTGAAGGACATTGCAAGATAGACATAGCATAAACAGACATCGTAATAATCAATGATAGTAAAAATTATATTGAGCTTCACCTTATACGTCAGAAGTTTCACAACTCAGAATGTGCCGCTCTTGTTGAATGACCCATGCACACCTCCCAGTAGCAACGCTGAAGTGAATCTGTTCTTGCCGTGGCGAATCATTAAGTAACCTCAACAAAACTGACTCAACTACCCTGAAGGATGCAAATTGCGATATAGAGGGGTGACGTTTTTCGTGCGCGCTGGGGTACTTCACACGTGTTTTTCAGTACCAAAAACTGAAAATCGCTGTTTTTTGACTAATCACTTTTCTTGCCGGTGTGCGATATATTTGTTGCTGTAAAAGCTATCAATAGTTCAGAAGAAAATCGCGCTTCTGATCTACGTAATAACCAGCTAGCCTATATGCACAAAAACTTCATCATATTGACAAAGCTTTCTTAACTGGCTTTATTACCTCAATACATTGTTGTCTTTTAAATTATGTAGAAAGAACTTATAATTTTCAAATGCAGAACTAATATCTTGTAAACTGTACTTCATTGAAAACACCGATTTCCTCACGCTATCATTCTGGTTTTCCAAACTTTATTTTTCTCGAGCTTCATCTACGCTGTGTGTACAAAATACTTTTCCCGCCGGAAGCAATGAGAATATTGTCTTCAAGAAATATGTTCGCTACCTGAGTATAATTTGGAAAGATCGCAATATTTAATTGCCTCTTTTCCGGAAAACAATAGTTATATATGCTGCCAGAAAGAATTAATTATTGTTACTTTTCTTGTGCTACGTTAACTACTAACATCCACAGTCATTATTTTGTCCTTACCAGAAAAAAACTTAGAGCTACGTCTTCAGGGCAATGTCGTGTTCAACAAACTTTAAAAAATCATTTTTCAGTCAGTAAAAACCTCAGGTATGACACTGTTAAATGGCAATAATTTTGAATTGAATTTCATACCACCATAGACATTTATTCCACCACTAATTATAACAGAATAACTACATGAGCCATCTTGCTATATCTTTCCTTAAAATTCTCTATAGTGCCATTCAGTTCTAAAAGAATAAAAAATAAATTCTACTCAGATCCGTCTATTTAACAACCAGAGAAAATTCTTTTGTCCATTTCAGGCGTGCGCTACTTTCGAGTGGCATCATTGCAAAACTAGTTATATTCTCAGACTTTGAAACAATCTGTACCTAACCGAGAATAATCGTGTTTTACTTTCATTACATTACCATTCAGAACCTTTCTGCCTGAGTAGCAAAAGCAATAGGCTTGGTCTCTTACGAAAAATGTGAGATAGACACAACTCTGACAAAACACATTCTCTCTTTATTGTGATTGCAAAGGGACTAGCGAACGGACTGAATGATTCTTCTCATTACAATGGTATTCTTGTTTGTGCTGTGTCCTCGGGATGCATGGACTCCTTTGTAATACTACTGCTACCATCAATGCTTTTGTTCGCCGCGTACCAGATGGTGCGTCGGTCGTCTCCGTGGTCTTCCTTTTTTGCATGAAACATTACAAAATAAATAAGTCTTACAACATAAATTACAGACGGATCGCATTACCATGGAGCAGAAAAATATCAAATATTACAGCAGGTACTGCTGTTTCGTAGCTCGACGCGTCAGTGCGAAGCTAGTTAACGTGACGTTCCCAAAATGGCACGTTACGTCTAAAGCGATCTGATCTAGCGAAGTTTCACCAAAGCTTCCACGTGCGCTGACAGGACGCTCTGTTACTGCGACAAAAGTACCGCACGTAACGAATCTTTTGCTTTCAAAAAGAAATGTGCAGATGAGGGACTCTTCAAATTTCACTCTCTGCTCTCGCGTGCAGTTAGCTTCACTGCAGGAGCTGTCTGATATCGAGGACTGGACAGTCCTACGATTCTCCCCATTCGATAGGAGACTGCTTTGTAGAAGCAACTCAGCACCAAGTAACTAACTGGAATAGTAACTGTTTTCATTTCCTTAATACATTGCATTCGTATATAAAAGTGAACTTCGATTTGTAATTATTAATTACGGGTGCAGCGAACGTCTGTATGACACAGATCGGGTTAAGCATGTGTGTAAGCGCGCGCTTGCTTTGTTTCTTTACATTTCCGTAATGTCTGTTATGCTCTCGTATGGACTAGTACGAACATGTTACATGCAAGTCTCTCTATCAATTTCTTTTGTCATGCTGACTTCATAAGCACACAAAAAGCTACAATAATACTCTATAATTGGTTGCATTAGCGTCTTCTATGCAATTTAGATGTACATTGACTTCCCCAGAACGCTTCCAACAAATGTGAGTCTTCTATTTGGCTTCCATAATGCCGGTGTCTTTTCATATCGCTTCTTAGCATGTCTGTAAATGTTTAAACCATACAGCGTGCTCCAGAAGTTTGCCGCTAATTGTGCTATGCAATCGGGTTCTTGTTGCGAATTTCCTTGTTTGTGGCTTTTTTAGTTAAAAAATTATTTCCTTTTATTATGAAGGAATAAATTCAAGGCCCCAGTACGATCGTGGCTTTCGCTTCGGATCGCACGCTGCGGTCTGTGTGAGGTTGTAACACCCACGAGATAAATTTTTGGCTACAGTGCGACGAGAGGAAATTATGCCGCTAACAGTTATAAACATTATCTATTCGACGTATGAAAAAACAGTGAAAACTTATAAATATTAATTATTTATCTAATATTCTATGATATAATTGGACATATCGATGTGTATCACACAAAGACAATGACAATTGTAAATTGCTTTTATGATCTGCGTTTGTCTTCCTTTGTTTTTACCTTTTGTTGGTTGGCTTTTGTAAGTTGCGGACGCATATCGAACTGAGATCTGTTAAGAAATTGTAATTATTTGTTAATTATTACTTTAATAGAGTTCATTATTATTATAAATATGAGTGAATAATTATTTGTAACTTTAATTCCTCTCTCAGTAATCTGTGTTAATCATTTCTTTCCGCTGCAAGGAGTGCAGCCATTGATGATAGCGATTTGTATCGCGTTTTTGTCTGTGTTTTCCTTGGAAACAAATCAAATGTTTGCTTGATGAGGTCTAAGTAGTGCACAATATGAAATTATAGTTTATAGAATTTAATAATCACTTCAAATACTTACTTATTTGGTCTAACAATAGAAAGTCTCTATCAATTGTCTGCCGCCATCTTAACAATTATCTCAGCGGCAAATTCAAATTACGCAACTCTGCAGACATAAATGCCGAACGTAATACAAATGTGTAAAAATAAATGTGCACCGGTGGTTCCGAACTCATTTTAATGAAAATAAATCGAATCAAATTGGTTCTTTAAAAACAGTGCTCATAGCACGATCGTTATAACAAACTTTTCTAGCTTGTGTATGGAGCCGAAATTATTTACGCACGAGTTGCGAAGAATCTTGTTTCAGGTAACCTACGTCAATGTTGTGCGCGGCTGATATTCTGTGGTTTCAATGATCATTTTCCATTATAATCCATAATTGTATAGAATCTGTTGTATGAACTGTGTTTTAGTGACACACAACTTACAGACAACACTTTAACACGACGTTAACTTGGAGTTCTTTAGCAACTTGGCCAAATCTTAAGCCGGGAGAAAAATTGTTTAGTAATTACTCAATGTAATAAAATAAGATTATCATTTCCATTTACAAATTAGTTAAATACCAAACCACTGAATAACACAGCGAACGCCACAAGGTGAACCGTGCCTTCTTCGTTCGTTGTTTTGTGCCCTCTGGCCGTTGAATCAATGTAAAGCAGTGGGCGCTTCACCTTAAAAATATCGCCATAGTTCCTCGCTCACCAGGCGTCACGCGATAGTCTGTTCGCGCTCGCTGCTATCAGCACTGCGGTGATGCTCTTTCAACTATTCTCGGTAATTTCTCAGAACGCTGGCGAGCACCTGACTTCCAGTCACTGGACTTTCTAACGCAATGTTCGACGTACTTTATCGTTCGATACGTGTGTTACCACCGTTTCCTGTTTCGCTAGGTATCGTTCTTCTGAATGCATTAAGCACCGTGTCTTCTAACTAAATATTACTTTCTGACAGATCTTTCTGTTACTTCTAACAACTACGATAGAAATACGTATGAGAGAATGGCACGATGTATAAATACACAGATAAACCAAAACATTATGACCACTCCCCAGTGTGACGTCGGATGTCGCCTGGTGGCTTTGCGAGCACGTGACGCTGTAACAAAAGTAAGTAAGCGGAACAGCCACGGAGAGGGATGTTCCTATCGAAGATATGTGGTGCAAATGGGGAAAGCCGTTGAGACAAGAGACTTGACGAAGGGCAGACTATTATTTCGCAGAGCCCGTGAACAAGTACCTCCAAAACGGCGAAGCTGGTCGAATGTTCACGGACTACGGTTGCGAGCATCTACGGAAAGAGGTAGTAGTACAGTGAAACCACCACTAGAAGCCCGTTCATAACTCCTCACGGAATGTGGGGTTCGGAGGCTTGTTTGCTCTGTGAAGTAGGACAGATGATCTGCGGCATCTCTGCCGAGAGAGCACGATGCTGATGCACGTACAAGTGTTTCGGAGAACACCGTTCATCGTGTTCATGAACATAGAGCTCCGCAGCAGACAACCCCTACGTGTTCACATGTTGACACGACGACCTCGCCAGTTACGACTGCAGTGGGCACGGGACCATCGGTATTAGATCGTCGGTTAGTGGAAGCATGCTGGCTCTTCGGCTGAATTACATTTTTGCTACGTTAGGTCGACGGTCGTCTCCACAAACGCCGTCATCGAGGTGAACGGCGGCTCGAAACATGCACCGCACCACGGATTCAGGCTGGTGGGAGCAGTATTAAACTATGGGAGACATTCTAATGCGCTAGCGTGGGACCTGTGGCAGTAATCGAAGACACGCTGACATCTGCTAACCACCTGCATCCCTTCGTGCTGACGTCCTCCCCGACGGCGATGTCATCTTTCAGCAGTGTAGTTGTCCGTGTCTCGGTGCTAGAACCAGGCTACAGCGGTTTGAGGACAATTGTAGTGAACTCACGTTGATGTCTCGGCGACCAAATGCGCCTGATGTAAATCCAATGGAACCCATTTGGGACGCTATCGGGCGCCATCAGCACGTACGCAAGTCAGCGGCCCGTTATTTACGCAAATTACATGACTTGCGCGCAGACATCTAACGCCACGTATCTCCATACACCTATCTACAAACTATCGGGTCCCTGATACGGAAAATCAGTGATGTGAAGTCGTGCAGACAAACTATTAAGGAAGTGGTCATAATGTTTTCGCTCGTCAGTGTACACTATTCATTATAGTCTCTCTCTCTCTCTCTCTCTCTCTCTCTCTCTCTCTCTCTCTCTCTCATCGTAATTGTTCGATAAGCACACATACGTAGTCTCGCATTTGTGTGGTCTGGTCTTCTTTAGTAAGTTCTTCAAGCTAGCACTAGCATCAAACCACAAATTATTCAATTTTATAGCTATTTATACATTTTGATTGCCTTTTCCGGCAAACGTAATGTTATAATAGTTAGTAGTCTACTTTTGAACGACAGCATTTATAGCCGCATCACTGGAACGGCAGCTTGAATTTATATATGGGTGTAACCAGTATTCCGCAAGTCGGAACGGGCCTGAGGCTTAATCCGTGAGTGGTGTTTACGTTTACGTTTGTTACTGTTACGCATTTGTCTGTCTGAGTTTTCTACGTACTCACTCACTTCGAAAGTATAACGAACTGTGCGCGAAAAAGGATCACTTGTGAATGTTGCCGCGCGGGGTATCCGAAGGTTCGAGTCCTCCCTCGGGATGTGTGTGTGTGTGTGTGTGTGTGTGTGTGTGTGTGTGTGTGTGTGTGTGTGTGTGCGCGCGCAGTGTAAGTTTAAGTCAGATTAAGTTGTGTGTAGGCTTAGGGACCGAGGACCTCTGCAGTTTGGTCCCATAAGACCTTACCAGAAATTTCCAAATATTGATATTAATAAAATTATAGGGAACACATTCGAAGAAATTGAGAGTGGATTTAGCGAATGATATCTTTAAAATATGAATAAATCCAGCGTAGTGCTTTGAAAAACCTACACGAGAGCAGAAAAAAAATGTAGTTTGCGATATGAAGAGTGTTGGATATAGTGGACTGATTCTAGGAAAAACTTTAACGAAAAAAGTTAAAAGGAAAAAAAAACAGACAATAAGCTGTTGCTTGATTAATCCTTGGGGTAGTGTTAAGGTGTTTGAAGGTGTCTGTGATGTTAAACAAGTAGAACTGAAAGAATTGACCGAAGGATTTCAGAGAGATCCGGATAGACAAATTTGTTCCCGAAAATTCATTGCTCTACATCTATTATTTTTGGGTGTTGTGATTTTTTTTTTTTTTTTCGTCAGCATATATAGTTATTTGCTTATAGTTTTACTTAATTGCTTATAATTTTACTGTTATCAGTAAGAATAAGACGAAGTTGCCTCAAAAGGAATTTCTCTTGCTGTGCCTGCAGAGAGGAGACCGCGACACTGCGACGGCGGCGGTGGGCGGTAGGCGTGGCTGACTACTGCTCGGCGACCACACCCCGCGCTGGACTAACGAGGTGAGCTGCGGGCCCCACAGGGCGCCACGCTTGTATACTGTATACTTATACCACTGTGCTAGCAAACACGCGCCACGAGTAAATGGTACTGCGGAGGCGCTGTGCCTTGTTGTTCATTGCTCATTTTAATCAGCAAGCTTAACAAATGTGCTGCCTGATCAAAGATAACAAACAGTGTAACTGAGTCGAGTAATGGTGCTAAAACTTAGTCGCAAGAAATGTGTCCCTAGACTACATTAATTAGGTGTTAATATGCTGTTAGTTTATCCTACACATGAGGCCTTAGTTCACTTGATATACCAGCTAAATTGCTTTGAAACATAATTGTGATCTATTTTCAAATAGCAAAGTCACAAATAACGTCACCAAGTGTCTGGCAAACAAGTAGTACACGCTTTTAAATTACAGTTCATAGTACATAAGTTTATGCTTATCTGTTCCTTCACTGTTCAGTTCACTCATACTAAACACTCTCACTGACAGTGCCCATGTAGAATCAACGGTGCCAACTAACAGACAAATATTCTCAAAATAGAATGCTGAAGATTAGATGAGTAGATCACATAACTAAAGAGGAAGTATTGAATAGGATTGGGAAGAACAGGAGTTTGTGGCCCAACTTGACCAGAAGAAGGGATCGGTTGGTAGGACGTGTTCTCAGGTATCAAGGGATCACCGATTTAGCATTGGAGGGCAGCGTGGAGGATAAAAATCGTAGAGGGAGACCAACAGATGAATACTCTAAGCAGATTCAGAAGGATGTAGGATGCAGTAGGTACTGGGAGATGAAGCAGCTTGCACAGGGTAGAGCATCATGGAGAGCTGCATCAAACCAGTCTCAGGACTGAAGACCACAACAACAACATCAATGACTATTTCTGTTAGCGAAAATATTTCACAGTTCCTCACTTCTCGGTGAACTAGTGTCTCTAAGAAAAGTTTGCCTTACATGGTACGTGCTGGTATGATGTGCAGCACAAAAGGCAGTTTTCACTTTAGCCACCAAAACTTTCAGAAAAAGCATCGAAATGGGATATTAATGATACTGGTTTCTTTATAATGTCCTTCGTCATACGTGGTCAACAAAATGCTTTTGCTAAACATATTACCAAAATTTCATACTCTTTGATTTGTGACTTACGGGCAACAGAAAATGGAGGGCGCTCGCTTCTCTGTCTGACTGAGACAGACTATGGCCAATGAGAGTTGCAGCTGCTCTCGTGTTCATATACTTGACACATCATAAGCATTTAATGAACTCTCGTTTTCTCCTAAAATATGCTGTCTGAAAAGGCAAGCAAACTTCAATTAACAAATTTTTTAAGAAGTGAAAGGACTGGAGTAAAAATACTGGAAATGTTTGCATACCGCAGTTCAAAAAGTGGCCGTGATCCACTACATGACTGTACAATAGTAGGTACCCACTCATTCAAAGTTCATTACTTACAGTTTTAAGATTCAATCTACACTCCAACACACTTTCTGATAGTGTAACTTCATTTTATCAACCAAAAACAACTTGAAAGTAACAAGAATTTCCCGAAAATATTTGTGAAGCACATCTTTTTTTCTGTTAAGGACTAACTTTTGACTATTTGACAATGTATTTACATAGATTTTTTTCTGTGATGTGTGCACATTGTTATATAAGAAAGCTGTTGCTTAAGCGCGCGCGCGCGCGCGCGCGCGTGCACACACACACACACACACACACACACACACACACACACACACACACACACACACTGTACACCAGATAGTGCATGGGCAGCGTGGGTACAGTTCTCTCGGGTACAACTGCGCATAGCTTCCTCACAGGCACACATTTCTGACTCTTAATGAGTGATGAAAGAACATTGCCACGGTACTGTACCACTCAGAAAACGTAGACACTCTCGCTACAAGTGAAGCTGTTGGCAAACTGACAGAAAACTTAATAGCAATTCCCACATCCGTAAGGAGGGCTGCGCGTGAAGCCTGTAATAATTGTCAAAGTGGATCTTTGCGAAAGAGCTGTCTGAAAATCCTAGGAAGCTCTGGTCATATGTAAGGTCAGTGAACGGATCCATACGTTCCGTTCAGTATCTTCTGGATCGGTCTCGTGTTGAAACTAGTGGTAAGATAGAAAGCAGAAATATTGAATTCCGCATTTAAAAATGTATTTACGCATGAGCCAACTACCGTACCAATGTTCAACAGACGCACGCACTTGAAAATGAGAAGTATTCATATAAATTCCCTAGGTATTGACAAACAGTGCTACTCAATACCTGAAATGTGTTCGCAATTGCGAATATGGATAGCCATCAGCTGTATAACGGAAAGCGACAGTGGAAATTTGTGCCCGACAGGGCCTCGAACCCGGAGTTCCCGCTCATCACGAGCCCTCGTCTTAACGTTAGGCTATCCTAGCACGCTTCACGTCCAGACTCAAACTTTCATATGTCGTCAACCACGTGCCTACAACCTGCATCCATTATGTATATTCCGTACAGGGAAGATAATTTAATTGAAAGTCGCTTGTCCGGTGTCTGCGGACAAATACGATACTGTAGTGCCTGTTTTGTGCAGAAGTACGCATCGTAAATGCTACTCAAAGTTAACTAGGCACTAAGCCCTGGCGGATTTCCAAGCAGATTTCACAATGAAAACGCCGCGTTATGCGAGAATATGTTGCACAGCGAATAGTCTCACACGACTGGGAAACAATATTTACAGAAAGGATCAAGGAACAGATTCTCGGTATTACAGTCCAGTATAGCGGAAAGGATAAAGAAACGGATTCTTGGTATTACAGTCCAGTACAGCTGACGTTTGTCTGTTGTAGGATCCTGGAGCATGGTGTGAGTATTACGATGACAGGTTCCCAACATTAAAACCCACCTTGTAATACTGTCATAAGCACACTGACTGTATACGCTATTGCATTGTCCTTACAATAAGCGAAGATCCATACGTTAGTTGTTAGTTCTCTGAAAAAAGATTAGATATTGTTCAAATGCCTATCAGGAATTATGATTGGGAGAAAAAGATTGGCCCAATAATTCGTGTTTTGGCATAACGCAAAGACTCCTGATGAAGATTAGCGGAATTTTATCGTAGACTGTTCTTAGAGTTCACGTCGTTGTATAAATGAAATCCCGTGTTATCAGAAACAAAGAGAATTTCAGAATCGATTCTCCATCAATCACAGACTCCAAAAGCCAGTTGCAGTACTGATGTCAACCAATTGTTGTCGTCGTCGGGCCTTTTATTGCATGTGCAGGTTGCCTGAATCGGCTGTATTGAACGTAGTTCGCAGCGCATCCGACGAAACAAACTGGATGCAAAAATGTTCAAATGTGTTTGAGTTCCTAAGGGACCAAACTGCTGAGGTCATCGGTCCCTAGACTTACACACTACTGAAACTAACTTAAACTATCTTATGCTAAGAACAACCCACACACCCACATCCGAGGGAGGACGCGAACCTCCAGCGGGAGGGGCCGCGCAGTCCGTGACAAGGGGCCTCAAACCGCACTGCTACCTGGGCGCAGAAATTGACTGAGCTGTGCGTACACTATGCGTACTGGATTGTTTAACTAGATGAAATCTTCTATGATTTTCATAAAATGAATGTTTTCGTACACAAGAGTCTAATGTCTGTGGCCTACGTTTCATACTGCAGGTTCAGTAGCAGCTCATTCCGTGGTGTCACAGGGTCAACAGAAGAGCAGTACTGTGAAAAGTCGTTTCATTCACGAAAGAAGTGTAGGAAGTATAATGAGTTTTATTGGTATGTAGCCATGTTTGCCGGCCGAAGTGGCCAATTGTTGCCAGAATAAACTTTCTTGTGAGTCTTCAGCTGCTAAGTGTGTCCTGTCATGACATAACCCGATTGTAAAGAAAAAGTCACCAAAGATTTTTATTTGAGAGTTATTGTGAGTGTTGTGAAGCTGTGGATGGAAACATTAGCGCCTCGAACTGTATGTTTTTCAGGAAGGCAGTGTGCCGACATCCAAGAGCCGTTTGGTTCAAAACTGTATGTCAGTTTTGGTATGTGTTGGTTTACGATCTTTCGACCTGTCTACTGCTCTGATTTAAATGCGTGGATTACTACGTACGTATCCTACTTGAAATGGCCTCCAACAAATGTCGAATTCCTGATGGTACGTTTAAGGATCGCCATTGTGGCAGCATTTCCCGACATGGACTCAGATACTTTACACCGAGGTGTATTCCTAATATCGTTTCGGACCTCCTTTTGCCTGGCGTAGAGCAACAGCTCGTCGTGGCATGCACTCATTGAGGTGGCTGGAAGCCCTCTGAAGAAATACTTGAGCCATGCTGCCTCTACAGCTGCGGAAGTGTTGCCGGTGCAGTATTTTGTGCACGAATTGACCTCTCGATTACGTCCCATTAATGTTAGATGGGATTCGAATCAGGCGATCTGGGTGGCCAAACCTTTCGTTCTAACTGTCCAGAATGTTGTTCATCCAGTTCGGAACAACTGTGGCCGGTGACATGGCGCATTATCTCCCATAAAAATTCCATCGTTGTTTGGCAACATGAAGCCTATGACTGGCCGCAAATAGTTTCCATATAGCCGAACATAACCATTTCCAATTAGTGAGCAGTTCATTTTGACCAGGAGACCCAGCCCACTCCATGTAAACACAGCCCAGACTGTTATGGAGCCACCACCAGTTTGCACAGGGCCTTGTTGACAAGTCCATGGCTTCGTGGGGTCTGCGTCACACCCGAACCCTGCCACCAGCTCTTAAAAAGTGAAAGTGGAACTCATCTGGCTAGCCCACGGTTTTCCAGTCGTCTAGGGTCCAACCGATATGGGCACGAGCCCAGAAGAGGTGCTGCAGGTGAGGACGTGCTTTTAGCAAAGGCACTCCATCGGCTGTCAGCTGCCACAGCCCATTAACGCCAAATTTCGCAGCACTGCCCTAACGAATACGTTCGTCGTACGTCCCACATATATTTCTGCGGTTATATCAGTCAATGTTGCTTGTATCATAGCACTGACAACGCATGCGCTGTTGCTCTCGGTAAGTAAAAATCGTCGACCACTGTGTTGTCCATAGTGAGAGGTAATCCCTGAAATATAGTACTCTCGATACTGCTCGACACTGTGAATTCTGTAATATTGAAATCATTAACAATTTCCGAAATCGACTGTCCCATGTGTCTAGTTCCAACTACCATTCCACAGGTGTGGCCGTGCGGTACTAGGCGCTTCAGTCTGGAACCGCACGACCGCTACGGTCGCAGGTTCGAATACTACCTCGGGCATGGATGTGTGTGATGTCCTTAGGTTTAAATAGTTCGAAGTTCTAGGGGACTGATGATCTCAGATGTTAAGTCCCCTAGTGCTCAGAGCCATTTGAACCATTCCACATTCAAAGTCCGTTAATTCTCGTCGTGCGGCCATAATCACGTTCGAAACCATTTCACATGCATCACGAGAGTACAACTGACAGCTCCGCCAGTGCACTGCCATTTTATAGCTAGTGTACGCAACACTACCGCTATCTGTATATGTGCAGATCGCTATGCCATAACTTTTGTTACCTCAGTGGACGTCCTCCATGCACGCGTTTCTGACTGATATAGGAGACGGCTATTCAAGTTAAAAGGCGATAGATAGAACGATGGTGCTCTATTGCTGTCACCAGAAAAATGATTTTTTTTAAATATTTGACAGTAATATTTGGTTTCTATAATTTTGTTCGTCACTGAGTGACACTTTTACAGCACGATAGGCGACCCAGCAAGCATGCTGTAGTTCGTGTCGGGGCCCTGAGACACGAAGTCAGTGAAGGGCCTCCCTATGCTCTGAGGTCGCAGCTGCGGTATTTGATAAGGGCGTGCGGCGCGCCCCGGCGCTGCCTCGGCTCGCAGCCGGCGTGAGCGATGGCCCGGCCCTTAAGCAGCTTTCGGCGGCTCGGAGCACTCCTCCAAGGGATCGCCCGCTGCTCCGCTTGCCAGACTGGAGGCATCTAGCAGCTCTTAACTCACTGTCGCCAACTGAATTTTCTACACACGTTGCGTCTCCATGTACATTCAGAAAGAAGTTACGTTGCGCACTCCGTTAAATAACTAACTCTTAAAAACTGGTAATACTTTTGTAATTTTTTTTTTTTTTACGTTCGCGAGGAATTACAACGCGGCAAAATTATTACTAAGGGCTGTTACGCAACCCAGAATACAAATAGCAATAAATTTCTCTCTCTCTTTGGCCTTTATCGGTGTTTTTACCGTTGGTGTATGTACGTCTTCAAAGAAACACGATGTTGGAACTAACTAGACCATGCTGCCTTGGGAAATGATCCTGCATCGCTGGTTTAGATGAGGAAGATTGACTAATTGTACACAGCGTACCCATAAGCTGACGTTTATCTCTCTCTCTCTCTCTCTCTCTCTCTCTCTCTCTCTCTCTCTCTCTCTCTCACACACACACACACACACACACACACACACACACACACACACACAAAACTGCGCTTTGGATACACCAATACGGCGAGTGCAAACCTTTAGGGCTAATTATCTTTTGAAGGCATCAGTTTGCCTCAGGTGTTGTCAACCTTTTTTTTTTTATCTGCCACCCACCTTTGTATCTCTGATAGTAGTAAAATTTTATGTCTATTGTTTCCACAGTAGTGCTGATTTATGAAGTTGGGAAGTGACTTTACTTTGTTAAATTTATAGAGTTATATTAGATAATAGTAATGGTTTAGCAAGCACTTAAATGTCTAAAATTTTGTTTTTAAAATCCCTACCGCCCATCATGAAATTTAGAACGCCCACTAGTTGGCGGTAGGGGCCAGGTTGACTATCACTTCTCGATCTTTTCTGAGGCGTTTAAAATATGAGTTTCAATGACATAGTGGATTAGCACATTGACCTCATAGATTAATCGCCAGGTTTCCATATGACTGAATTATGCGGCTACAAAACACACACACACACACACACACACACACACACACACACACACACACACACACAAATTGAACGATTACAATACAAGTATAACTTTCGACACGAATGCGGAAGCAATCTATCAGTGTTTTATAACTGATGTCAACATTAACACACCTCGATACTTAGCCTATTCGATTCTCTTCTGCATCTAGGCTGGTCAAAATACATGTGGTTGACGTCCTGGGTCTCCCAGCCGAGAGACAGACGTTAGACAAAAATATAGAAACACAACTGATTAACATGCCTAATACGGTTTAGGATAACCGTTTGCATTCAAAACAGCCTCGAGCCGTCTCGGAATGGATAGATACAGGTCCTGTATCATTTTCGAGGGAGTCTTGTACCATTTTTCCTCCAAAATAGTGACAAGTTCTGGTGACCATTATGGAGATAGATAGCTAACATGCAGCTCACTCTCCAAAATAGACCACAAAGGTTCAAAACAATTATTCTGGTGAATGTGGTGGCCAGGGGAGATGCGACAATTCATGATCATGCTCACAAATCCAGTCCTGCACAATTGAGGTGTGTCAACAGGGGCCCTGTCGTCTTGGAACACAACATCGCTATCAGGGACCAAAATGGCTCAAATGGCTGTGAGCACTACGGGACTTAACATCTGAGGTCGTCAGTCCCCTAGAACTTAGAACTACTTAAACCTAACTAACCTAAAGAGATCACACACATCCATGCCCGATGCAGAATTCGAACGTGCGACCGTATCAGTCACGCGGTTCCGGACTGAAGCGCCTAGAACCGCTCGGTCACCGCGGCCGGCTATCAGGGACCAAGCATTACCAATGGAGGCCATGGAAAACCCCGGTATTCCCTAATCACCACCGACTCCCTTCCATGTTTCTCTCTTGTAAATGCGGTCAGAAGTTGGAAACAGTGTGAAACAAGATTCATTCGACCAAATTTATTTCTACCATTGCTCTGTAGTCCAGGTTTTGTGATTTCGGCACCACGTTTTCCTATTACGGGTATTTGCATCACTGATGTGTGGTTTTTGGAATTCCAGTTCGCCCTTCAATTTTCCGCTATGGAGCTCCCTGCTTGTCGTTTTGGTGTTGGCAGGGTTCGCTATTGCAGCATTCGGTTCCGCAGTGACTTCTGCAGCCGTCGTCCTGTTTATTTTTTGTCACAATTCTCTACGAGCGTACGCATTATTCACACAGCACACACTTTCGCCCACATTGTGACTTTGCCGTAGTTTCTCCGCTTTTCGTGTATACGGTACAAATCTTCGATACCGCACCTCTTGAAACACAAACACTTTGGTTACGGTAGCACCAGGCAGCCCTCATACGAGTGCCAACAATTCGCTCATGTTCGAATTCACTTAGCTCTGTTCTGACCAGGATTGACACTTGCAAAGTATTGAAGGCATCGCACAGGTGCTGTTCTTGGTCAGATACCACAGCTCAACCAGCAGGTTTGTCTAGCATCTGCATTTATGTTCAAGTCTGCAGTTCTAGCGGTGTGTCAATATTTCCGTCCAACCCCTGTGTGCGTTTGTTTGAAATACAGTGTAAGAGTAGATAGTTCTGAAATGAGTTTTCTGCTTCATTGGTATGGCTTTTCTGAAATATGTATTTTCTTCGATACAAGTTGAACAATTTATTCCAGAATATCACAACCGAAGACTAACATGCTTGGGATAAAGGGGAAGCAAGTGATTTCCATACTGAGTCGTCGTAGAAAGCTACTCTCACCATATCTTGTATAGTGCGGTATGTTTTCCTACACGAACGACTTTTTCTTTCTTTTTTTATAGTATTAAGCCGGTATCATACATCACTAAATCGTCCTCTTCACCATATACGAGGGTAATCCCAAAAGTAAGGTGTTGTTTTTTTTATAAGTACATAGACCTGTTTATTTTTACAATGGTTTACATCAGTTTACAGCTTGAACATTTAGCAGTTTTTCGACTGAATCACCATTTCTGTCGATGCATTTTTGTAGACGCTATGGCAGTTTTTGTATGCCCATGTCATACCAGCTCGCGGCCATACTGCGAAGGAGGATGTCGCCACTGGTGTGATTGTTGCGTGGTCTCAGGTGTAAAGTAGTATGCCCACGTTTCGTCACCGTGACAATTGAGTCCAGAAAGTTGTCCTGTTCGGCTGCAAGGCGATGAATAAATGTGCGGGAAGCATCCACTCGTTGCCGCATGTGGTCCTCAGTCACCATGCGTGGCACCCATCGTGCGCACATCTTCCTGTAGTTCAATGTTTCCGTTAAAACTCTGTCAATGGTGCTTCGGGAAACCTCAGGAACCAACGTGCAGAGATCATCCAGGGTGATCCGCCGATCTTCACGCACGCTTTGCTCTACCTTCAACACTGTCTCTTCAGAAATTGACGGTTTCCCGCACCTTTGTTCGTCGTGAATTTCGGTCCGACCAGCTGAAACTCTCCACACCACTTACGAACATTTTTGACATCAATGCACGACTCACCGTACACCTCCGTCAATTGGCGATGGATTTGAACAGGCGCAGTGCCCTTTCCGTTCAAAAACCGAATAACTGCGCGCAATTCGCAAGAGGCGGTGACATTCAACGGGAGCTCCATTCTCAACGGCTGCCAAGCCAAGACTGAGCGCCTCAGCGCAGCGTGCGCATGTTTACACACAGCGAGTAAACCACTCTTCATAACAGTGTGACCAATTGCCACACAGAGTTCTGTACTTACAAAAAAAAAAAAAATAGGAGACCTTACTTTTGGGATTAATCTCGTATGGCACAGCATACAGTATTGGCGGAGACGCGACCAATGAATGCAATCACAAACCGATTCCGATGATCGGAGCAAACATTAATTTCTTTGCAACACGAACCATGCGTAGACGCTGCTTGGGATACGGCGTACTCATTAGCAGTACACTGCCATCTTCACTTTCTTGTTATCTTTCACAAAGATAGTGGTGCCTTAGAAGTTAGATGGAGTTCAGAATTTATCAGAGTATCCCGATGAAACATTTCATTCGGAAATGTGACAAAATGAGACATAAAAAAAAATCTAAAAGGAAGGATGCTTATAGTTTGTCTGATCGATGACGAGACTGAGTACATTCCAATTCTCAGTGGAATCCTCTAGGAGTTTGTCTTAGCTATCTATGGTAACCAAAGAAAATCTAAAACTGTATGGTTGAACTCTGGTTTTAACTCCTGTCCTCCAGAATGAGTGGCTAGTGTGTACACTACCATTTCGCTTGGTAAGTAGATGAGGAAGCCGTAAGAAAGCATGCACAAGATAGCCGCTAAGTCTGAGACAACAGTACTGAATTTATAGTCGTATCGCCCTTCCACAGAAAATGGCCAACCGCACCACCACATAAGATGATTTCCGTCACTGATTGATGTGGGAAACTTGCCAGCAGTCCTCGCTTGCTGGCGGACTCCTTGTCGGCTGATACTCGTATCCGAGTTTTCATTTCTCTCCTGAGATTTCTTTTGTCATGGTTCAGGTGTGGAAGTGTCGTTGATGGCATAGCAATCCAATCCTAGCGTGGAATAGGCGGCCACAGACATTACAGCTGATGGAAGGTGGAGGACGTGGCTGAGCCTGGAGGAGTTTACGTCTCCGCCGTTTGTCATTCTCCATTCACGGCGCTCCAGCTCAAAGTTTTGAAGAGCATTTGAGGTACCTGAGCACCAGCGACTTTGATCTTCTGCTATTGTGGACCAGTTACTCGGATCGCTGTTAAAGTTTTTCAGATTTTTTTGGTACTGATCCTTATAACCTTTGAGAGGGGCACTTCGTGTCCTTTTACCTGTGCTCACTTCGCTGTACAGCATTTGGCGTGGAAGTCTATCATTTTTCATCCGCTGGACATGTCCGACCCATCTGAGTTGATACCCAATGATAAGAGCTTCCATGCTATACATTTTTGCTTCCTCAAGAACAGCCATGTTGGATATGAAATCATCCCATTTCAGGTTCATGATATATCTTAGCTTCTGTTGGTTGAAGCGTTCTAGTTTCTTCAGATCACAGCAATATAACGCCAGGTTTCGCAACCATATAGCAAGGTGGAAATGACTACAGCTTTGTACACCATCAGTTTGGTGTACAGTGTTAGGTCTTTATTCAGGAAGACACGCTTTGTTTGTCGTCCAAATGCTACATGAGCAGCACGTAATCTATTCTCCACATCTTTTCCAGATGAGCAGTTAGATGACAGTATGCTACCGAGGTAGAGGAAGTGGTCCACTTGTTCCATTTATGATACACCCTTGGAACAAGTGCTGGCGGACTATGCCGAACGTAAATCTCACAGTGGAGCGACAAGCGCGCGTGCCTGCAGAGGAGACGGCAGTGGGAATCGGGCAGGAGATACTGCCCCCTTCCCCCCCCCCCCTCTCCACCCATTTGCTAGTGCAGCGCTAAGCCAGAGTGGCGCGAGGTGTCGCCAACGAACTCGAGCGTTTAGGCGAGGGAGGGGCTCTGCCGGCGCACGGAGCTCTCGGCTAATCCACTTACTCCCTCTGTCTCCAGCAATTAGCCGCGTTGCGCTCCTCGCGGCGGTCTTACTTTCTCTCTAAGGCAGCAGAGCAACTTTACCTCTGGAAACACATTAGCCCAAGGCGGATTTAAAATATTTATATAGGCAACAAAGACAACAGTTCATTTACTAGCAACTGCGCCGCGGTTGTGTTGACCAGTTTTTAATTGAGGCGGCTAGAAACCAAAGGAGATGAGGGCGCTTTACTAAACATGGCTACAGTGCTTTGAGACCTGACCCAAGATAGTATTTTGTTTTTCCACTGTGGGAAACCTTATTTTATCTTCATTGCGCTTATTAGATTCCAGACGCCATCCTTGCGCTCTTCGTTGTTCACAGTGTGTGACAGTATATGTGATGCAACACGACAGAAAAACGAGCATCTGACCGCTGGAGGTAATTTTACATTTATGTTTTGGTTCGCATTTTCAAAGACCTCGAAAAAAAATTATTGTCCGGCCGGAGGTTCGAGTCCTTCCTCGGGCATGTGTGGATTTGTTACTCTTAGCATAAGCTAGAGTAGCGTGTAAGTCTAGGGACCGATGACCTCACCAGTTTAGTCCCTTAGAAATTCACACACATTTGAACATTTTTTAAAAATTATTAAAAAGTTAAAACTCTCACACTAATGATTATAACCCACTCTGTAGCTACATGAAAACACCCATCTGCTCGATACTACCCCAAGTGTCAACTGATGTCTGCTTTCGGTAAAATCTCCAAATTATTGAATCATTTTTATTTCCTGCAATAAAGACAACTTCATCTGCGAATCATATTATCTTTTTAATCATATAATTTTTTTAATTTATTGACTTCCGGTATATGCCCATACAGCCACCTCAATAGTGGAAAGATGGTACGATAGTGTGCTTCGACAATTCATAACATTCGTGAGGGTCAAGCCATATCCTGGTACGAAGTTACACAGACTTCGACTTGTCATGTGACGACATGCAGGAGAATTTTCGTGTCAGTTATGACGATATGAAGATCAGGACAACGCGACACCCAGTCCTCGAGCGGAGGAAATCTCCGACTGGGAATCGAACGTGGGCCTCTTCGGTCAGCTATATGTAGCGCTGATTCCGCAGCTACCGAGGCGGACTAAACGTCTTATAATTAGCGACTTTCACGCCGTATGTAGCACGAACTCGTACATTGACCGTTGCTGCCTCCGGGTCACGAGGTCTTGAGTTCTGTTCCCGGCCAGGTCGAGGATATTCTCCGCCCAGAGACTGGATGTTTGTGTCGTCCCCATCGTTTCATCATCATTCGGGAAAAGTGGCGTGATTGGACTGTGACAAGATTGGGAATCTGTACGGGCGCTGATAGCCACGCAATTGAGCGCTGTACAAACCAAATATCATCATCATGTTACACTGACAAGCAGAAAGTGTTACACCATGAATTACCAGGCCGATTTATCAAACTATTTATGTTCATCACATAGCGAGTATTAAAAAAATTACACTTTAATTTCATTCGGAACTCATTCCTTCATTAAGATGTGAAGTGTCACCCCACAGGCTCTTAATACATGCTTGTATTCGTTGTGAGCTTGAAAGAAATTGCTTCCGAGTGCCATTTTCAGGAATTTCTTACTATGTTTGAAACACGTGCTATGTTAGTTCTTGAAAATTGCTAGCTGGTATGAAAGAATACGTCTTCCCATCGAAATCCCGATATGACCCAGGAGAGACACATCAGGGATGAGGCAGATCAATCAAGGTTCCTTACATTCCTCAAGGTGTTTGCGCTATCATCTGCAGTATGGAGTGTTGCACTATCCTACTGAAATATGTCATTTGGTACACTGGTCGTGAAGGTTCGGACAAATGAGTTCCCGTTCTTGCGAGATACTAGCGAACATTGTCTCCCTTCAGTAGTTACTAAATCGGTTCCGTTAACATATCCAGCAGCTCCCCATCTCAGATTCCAAGTGTTGTACAGTGTCGACAGTCGCCTCTCCCTCTGACGTTTTACCAGGTCGTCAACTGACACAGTGGCGTCTGCATACCGCTGAATACCACTCGATGTCCCAGTTGACTCGAGCTCTATACCAGGCATATTTCTATCGTCTGCGATACGGGGCCTTTGTAAACAACTCGTGGAAACTTGATATCCCAACCTACCTGCCAGTAGTCTGTTTCGAACGGTTTGTGGTGACACTCTGCCTGTAATCTCTCTCTGGATTTCAGCTACTGTAATAAATCTACTCGTCAGAGCCAATAGAATAATCATACGATCTCCTCATGGTGTGGTCCTTCTGGAAGGACTTGTGCCTGCCCTTGTTACTATATTGTCATCGTGAGTCCATCTCGTGACCATACATGCTGCTGTTATACCACTACAACCAGTTGCCTTTGCATGCCAATGGTTGGACCTTCCTCAAAGTTTGGACGATGACGATAAGCTGTACATGCACGCCCTCTGGGCATGCTGTGTTGTAAATTGCACCAGAAAAGTTCGAGTAACGTTAGACACAAGCAAAAGCCATCCGTACCCCCCTCACACCAATCTTCGTTTGTAGCAACCGTCGTTTTCTGCACTGAAAATAAGCTCGAATATTGATGAAACTTTTGTGGTATCGTCTAGAAACCGCAGAGCCACACCAAAGTCGGCAACGCGAATCAATATCACAGACATTAGCGAGGACTCGCTGCTATCCGCAGTTGTGTGTGAGACGTGTTGCTAAAGACCACACCTCCCCTCAGCGTGGTATCGCCATCACCCTGAGGTCAATATAGTGTCAAGTACGCAAGACCTCACCCCTGTTTGAGACCTCAGCCTCAGCAGTCAACAAAATCATGAAAGAACAGCGATCATGAAGTTTCAGATGAAGGTGTGCTTGTGTGCTTCAATTTCATTTGAACATTGTACTGCAAGAGAACAGTATGTGATTGTGTGTATCAAATGCTGCTTTCATTGTCGATGACAGCTGTAAATATTCTACGTTCTACTGTGGCAAACAAGTGTTTCAAGTTAAGTAAATCTTTTCATGTAATAAATTGAACTAATGTTTCATCTGATGTAGTTACAAATGAACCATCTCCCAGACCTCTCAAAGAACCGACAATGGTGATCGGACGATTGTAGTTTCGTCTGGTCAGAACACGTTTCACCATAAGTGTGGTGATACTTGATATGTGTGTGGCAGCGCTCGCTCAAGGCGTTCACAGTGCAACACATGCAATTTTAGTCAGCATTGATGCTCTACTTTTGTTTTCCTCACATGGTTTACACAGGTTTTTTCCCATAATTTTCACTCGGTTTGATGTGGTCCGCCACGATTTTCCGTTCTATATTAATCTCTTTATCTAAGAGTAATACCAATACCAAATTTCCTCAATATTATTTGTAGTACGCAGCTATATTAACTTACGAATCTTCCTCCATAGCCGGCCGGGGTGGCCGAGCGGTTCTAGGCGCTTCCGTCTTGAAAGGTTCGAATCCTGCCTCGGGCATGGATGTGTGTGATGTCCTTAGGTTAGTTAGGTTTAAGTAGTTCTAAGTTCTAGGGGACTGATGACCACAGATGTTACGTCCCATAGTGCTCAGAGCCATTTGAACCATTTCAACCTTCGTCCATAATTTGTGTAAATGTAAACCAGAGAACATCTTCGTAATTATGAAGAGATTCGAGATGAGATAGCAGTCTGCTTCTAAAATTAATCTCCACTCTGTGTTGTTCCATTCACATTATTCACTGCTTCTTCTAAGGTCTCAAACTCCATGAAGATCCTACTATTCCCTAATTCTCCTCTCCGTTACTAAGCGCGAAGTTAGTAAGCCCTCTAGTCATCTTTACTCCTATGCATCTGGACTGGTCGGCAGCCAGTAGCTCTTAATACCGGTATAGACACGTCCACATATCGCGAATCGCCGTGACTCAGTTGACGCCTACGCATACGAGACGGCCGTGACGCATGCACCTGATTCACTTGCGTCACGCCAACTATCCACCTTCCTCTCGCCTTATCTATATGCCATTGGCATTGCGCCATACATAATCGTCATCTTTGCACAATATCTTTCAGAATTCCGTCACACGTACCTACTGATTGCGATGGTGATGGAGTTAACAGTGCATATGGTCAAATTCACTGTTCATCCACAAGTGTCTGCTATAACGTTAATTGACAGACTATCTGACTTCTACAGGGACCTGCCAAATCAGCGAGAAGTCTGCAACTGCATCTTCTGGCCACCGGCCCTTTCATATCTTTGTGATGTTGTGCAGTGTCTTGGAATAGATTGTGGATGTCTAAGCTACCGATTAGTTAGCGACAAATAACATACATCACAAAATATTTCAAAAAGACTTCTGCGTTAATAAAAGTAGCAGACAACCTGACGCTGTTCATGGACAGACAAGAGAAGACCATCTAGCGCTTGTTGTGTCTCAGCAAAACTTTCCTTGTTTTAGAAATCGACTTTTTTTCTCCAAACGAATACAATGGCTTTGCTTGTATCTGATATCCCTCAAACAGTGAATGAGTTTGGAACTAGTAAGTGGGAACAGAGACAGGTAGTATCAGGCGTTCCTTTGTGATAATCTCTTTCTTGTGAGTCAGTCACCTCTCTCAGTTCTATCCCACTGCAAATACTACACGTATGCTTCCAGTTGCACATGACTGAGAAGCCATTCAACTTAAGGAGTGCCATCGAGAATTTCGATGTGATCTGTTTATGATATCAAAATGGGCCCAGAACAGCCGGTTCAAGCTGAATATATCCAAACCGAAAGCCAGAGAGTATCGAATGGTCGTTTTAAAATCATTGGTCCGAAGTTTCCGGATTCCCTCTCATCCTTAGTGCCAAATGGGACAAACGTATTGTTTTCTCGCTTCCAGGTCAGGATAGAGAAGTACTAGCTGAAAACTGGGCTCACACATTTGTTTGCTACACACACACACACACACACACACACACACACACACACACACACACACACACACACCGCGGGCGCGCGCGCGCGCGCGACCGGAGTACTAGCACTGCCGGAAATAAAGCTATGAGGGCGAGTCGTGAGCTTTGTTTGGGCAGGTCAACCGGTAGAGCACTTGCCCGCGAAAGCCAAAGTTCCCAATTTCGGGTCTCGGTCCCGCACGCAGATTTAATCTGCCAGGAAGTTTCAAATCAGCGCACAGTCCACTGAAAAGTGAAAATTAATTCTGGATGTAAAAATTTATTATCTTCGTATTTGAAAAATAAATTTGTACAAATAGGTACTTGTGCTTTCAGTTATGCAGTGTTGTTATTGCAAAAGGACTTCTTCTGAAAAGTCTACGACGTAGGAGCTAGTGGTGGAGGCTTGGTGGTGATATGTCTTTGACGTTCGTCATTTTGATCATAATGTGCCCTAGACGAATACTTCAATGTTTCATGTCAGCACCTGGTACCAAGAGTGCCCAATATTTATTAAATTTTTTTACCGAAGAAATATTTATCATTCTGTACCAATCTACTTTTGACGTCTTCCTTGCTTTGCTTATCTTGCATAACCTTGATTCCTAAACAGGATTGATTCACTTTACCGCTATACTGTCGTTTCCGATATCGACGTTAAGCAAACTGTTATTTTCGCTTCTATTACTTTTCATCACCTTCGCCTTTTCCTTAAGTCACATTGTGTGTGCTCTCCATCCCTTTCAGCAGATCTAAGCCTTCGTTACACCCCACAACGAAAATTATGTTGTGTGTAAGGCTTAACATTGTTGTGTGTTTCCTTTGCACTATTCTCTTCATAAATTGCCTTTCACTTCCTGCATTGTTTGTTAAACTTACACATTGAACAACAGTGCTGGTTAACTGCAGCACCCTTTTTAACATGACCACTTCTTTCTGAGCTTCCACCCGAGTTTTGTAGACGTTGGAGACTATTCGTCTGCCTCTGTACTTCCTGTCTTATCTAATTGTGGCCCTCTTATCGAAACTTACGTTGAGAACGGCATTTTCTGTATCCACAAATGTTCGGAAGGTATCCTAATTTTTCTTAATTCTACCTTCCTTTACAAAGTACATCGTCAGAATTTTTCTCTGATCTCTTTCTGGTTGCAGATTGCATACCGATTTAGTTACAGTACTTCAGTTTTCCTTTCTGTTCTTCTGTGTATTATTCTGGTCAACGGTTTACAAGCATCACGTGTCACGATACTCATCCTATTCTACTTCTACACGACTACTCTGAAATTCTAAGGTTTCATCGAACAACCTTCAAACTATTACTCTACCGTTCCACTTCGAACAGTGCGCGGGAAAAGCGGACATACAAATCTCTCTGTGCGATCTCTGAATTCTCTTATTATATTACTACGATCATTTCTCCCTTTGTAGGTGAGTACCAACAAAATACTTTCGCATTCGGAGAAAAAAAAGTTGGTGATCGAAATTTCATGAAGATGGCGCCACAACGAAGAATACCTTCGTTTTGGTAGTTACCACCCCCCCCTCCACCCCCACCCCCATTCGCGTATCGTATCTGCTCCTCCGCTATTTCGCAATAATACAGAAAGAGCTGCCATTTTCCGAACTTTACATGCCTTCCGTCAGTCCTATCTGATGCGGATTTCACACGGCAGTCTCTTTAGTAGACGCATTTCATAAGTATTCTACAGACAAAACGCAGTCTTTGGTTCGCTTTCCCCAGAACACTATATTAGGGGTAGTCAACATTTTTTCCTACCTCACACTTTTATATCTCTGGTAGCAAAAACATTTTCTAACAACTCATTGCTTTAAAATAATGGTTAGTTTTAAAGTAGGAAAGTAACTATGCTGTATAAAATTTATGATGTGTGTTACTGCGAGTTAAAGCATGTAATTGTTAACTCCCAAATGTTTTATGTTAAAATTTTGTGAAAACCTAAGGAAAATGTTTTTAAAAGAACTAGTAACTACCACCTACCGCCCACCATGGAAGCTGAAACGCCTGCGAGTGGTCGATAGGGATTAGGTTGACTTCCACTGTTCTGTGCGATCGTTCTCCAATTTAAGTTGTTTATAATTGTAATCCCTAGGTATTTGGTTGAACTGACAGCCTTTATATTTGTATGATTTATCGTGTAACCGAAATTTAGGCGATTTCTTTTTAGTGGTCATGTGGATTTAACACTTTTCGTTATTTAAAGGCAGGTTCCACTTTTCGCACCGTACAGAAATCTTGTCTAAATCATTTTGTAGCTGGTTTTGATCTTATTATGACTTTACTTGACAGTAAATGAGAGCTTTTTCTGCAAATAATCTAAGGGGAACTGCTCAGGTTGTCTCCTCTGTGTTTATGTAGACCGAGAACAGCAGAGAACCTATAACACTTCCATGGGTAACTGCAGATATTACTTAAGTTTTACTCGATGGTTTTGCGTCAGATATTACGAACTGTGACCTTTCTGATAGGATATCACGAATCCGGTCACACAACTGAGACGATATTCCATAGGCACGCAGTTTGATCAGAAGTCGCTTGTGAGGAACGTGCCGAAAGCCTTCTGGAAATATAAAAATATGGAATCAATTTGGCATCTCCTGTCGTTAGCATTCATTACTTCGTGTGAATAGAGCGATAGTTGTGTTTCACAAGAATGATATTTTCTTATTCGTGTTAGCTACTTGCCAAAAAATCATTTCCTCCGTGGTAGTTCATAGTGTTTCAACACAGTATACGTTCCAAAAGCCTATTGCAAATTGACTTTTGTGATATAGGTCTATAATTCATCGGATTGCTTCCCCATTTATCCGCACGCGTCTTCTGTGGTAATATGATGGCAGTGTTCCTCTAGAGGTCAGCTGGTAAGTCACCCAATTCATATATTATTTACACGAACTGGATCTCCCACGGCTGTGAAGATATGTCGTCGGCAGCTTTTCACAGCATTCACACAAGGTTGGCGCCGGTGGCGACACCTACAACGTGCTGACATGAGGAAAGTTTCCAACCAATTTCTCATACACAAACAGCAGTTGACTGGCGTTGCCTGGTGAAACGTTGTTGTGATGCTCCGTGTAAGGAGGAGAAATGAGTACCATCACGTTTCCGACTTTGATAAAGGTCGGATTCTAGCCTGTCGCGATTGCGGTTTATCTTATCGCGACATTGCTGCTCGCGTTGCTCGAGATCCAATGACTGTTAATAGAATATGGAATCGGTGGGTTCCGAAGGGTAATACGGAACGCCGTGCTGGATCCCAGCAGCATGGACTATCAGTTCGGAGACCACAGCTGCGGTTACCCTTGACGCTGCATCACAGACAGGAGCTCCTGCGATGGTGTACTCAACGACGAACCTTGGTGGACGAATGGCAAAACGTCATTTTTTCGGATGAATCCAGCATCATGATGGTCCCATCGCTGTTTGGCGACATCACGGTGAACGCACATTGGAATCGCGGATTCGTCATCGCCATGCTGTCATATCACCCGGTGTGATGGTATGGTGTGCCATTTGGTTACAAGTCTCGGTTACCTCTTGTTCGCACCGACGGCACTTTGAAGAGTGGACGTAACATTTCAGATGTGTTACGACCCGTGGCTCTACCATTCATTCGATCCCTGCGAAACCCTACATTTCAGCAGGATAATGCACGACCGCATGTTGCAGGTCCTGTACGGGCCTTTCTGGATACAGAAAATGTTCGACTGCTGCCCTGGCCAACACATTCTCCAGGTCTCTCACCAATTGAAAACGCATGGTCAACGGTGGCCGTTGAACTGGCTCGTCACAATACGTCAGTCACTACTCTTGATGAACTGTGGTATCTTGTTGAAGCTGCATGGGCAGCTGTACGTGTACACGCCATCCAAGCTCTGTTTGACTCAATGCCCAGGCGTATGAGGGCCGTTATTACTGCCAGAGGTGGTTGTTCTGGGTACTGATTTCTCAGGATCTAATGCACCCAAATTGCGTGAAAATGTAATCACATGTCAGTTCTAGTGTAATATATTTGTCCAATGAATATCCGTTTATCATCAGCATTTCTTCTTGGTGTAGCAATTTTAATGGCCAGTAGTGTACAATTCAATTCCCCATGAAATTGTGAGCGCATTACTGGAGCACCTATTTCCCCCTACTATTACACTTTGTGACAGTCCCTATCCATCGTACAGTCATTCGATTTGCTACTGTCATCTATTTGCCATTTCTTCTGCCGTCTATAGACGGTTTCCATCTGCACTTCTTCGATGATTCGTTTTATGGTGATGTAAGCCTTGTCGATTGTTCTTACCGTCATGTCTTTCTCAGTCTCTCTCTACGTGCGTTGCTTAGCACACAGCTTCGAAGTGCAGCTGCCGAATTTCTTGTTCGCCCTTTGAACAGCGACACAATGTTAGTTACAAGGATGTCCCGTTGGCGTTCGTGTGAGCAGAAGATGGCGCGGCAGATAGCGTAGTGTTTAATTAGACAGTGGTGTATCGGCCTGTGAGTGAGGTGCTGATTAGATAGCGGCTGTCGTGGGCGCGCGCGCTCCGTTGTTCCAGTCGGTTGCACCCACTGCACGAATACACACGCGGAGGTGAGCGGCTGCTGACCGTCGCTTCCCGAAGAAACCGTGGTGAGTCTGCTGTTTGGAGCGTAGTCTTTGTATCTCAGCAGTGCGCGCAAGCCTCGACCCTACACACACATGTTATCCAAGTCATATTCCGAACAGCCACGCCCACAGGGAGATACATCTCTGTGTCTAAAAAGTACCTGAACCATTTTTATTTGACTTCATTGGTAGTTTGTGAGGCAAACAATTTTCTGCCGTTGAAAGACAGTGTACTGTATTAAGTTTCTTCCCCCTGTTGGGTTCTCTTAGTTTAAACTTGGTCATGAAAGTAAAATGTTATCGAATGAAGGGTGCTTTACATTACTGATAAGAAAAGAAAACCTGTAATCATAAAATCGGCAATAATGTATTAGGTTTATTGATCTTATCTTACAGCATATAATGATTTTCACTCGTATGAGTTAACTTTCATTCTCATGCAAGAATTAGTCTTGGGACAAGCAATTCTCGTTGGAAAGGAGAGAATCTCGTGACGAGAAGCCATGTTATCTTACCATAACCGTCAATGTAGGGAAACAGTCTGCATAATAATAATAATAATAATAATAATAATAATAATAATAATAATAATAATAATAATAATAGCAATAGGATTTCGTTTAAAACATAGGCCGCAGTTTGGACTTGCAAAAGTTAAGAAGGGAAAAACGATAGTGCGCTTATAGCGCGCGATCATCTCGCTATCCAATTGATTTAAAGCCCAGATATTATATAAAACAAACTTCGTTAGTACGGAAGCGCACAGTTTCGTACCGGATATTATTTACCACAGAATTCAAGTTGCGGAAATGATACAATCTTGTCTCACCGATGCTCGAAGAAGGGAATATCAGTTGTATTAGTTTAACAAAAAAGGATCGAAAATTTCTTTCGGAGATAATTCATATACAAAGATGAAGTTCGTATTGTGAGACCTAATCTTATCTCTAATATCAAAATGTCAACTTCAGTCAGGGTGGCTGTTTGAAATGAAATGTGTGCAAAAGCATCTTTACTCGGAGACTGGTGGAGCCAGACGCCCTTGGGGCAATTACTCTGTGTCTTCTTTATAAAATACGTAGGCCACTTCATTTGCATGTTCGTTGTTAGTGTCTGTCACGTTTTATTTCGCCGTCGGCTAATGTAATTGATCGGTCTTTGTCGCTTCTACTCCGTTCTCCATAGTTCATTAGGATCAGGATGAATGTATGGCACTTCTTTCCCTGTTTGGCGTGTTCCTATAATTCATTGGAATATTTTGATAAATCCTGGATTTGTCTATAAAAGAACTTGTTAATACTTTCAACAATATTTTATTTTGCTATAAAATGTACTCAGAGGGCAATAATTTTGTTTCAGTGGTGCTCGAGTGGTCTCATACAGCATGTAAATATTAATCGCAAGTTCTTAACCCTTGCTTCTATGAAAAACTTAATCAATCTACCAGGTTAATATCGTGCGCCGCAACACAGTTTACATACTTACCACAAAGATGGCAGTAGTGTGCTATTGGCAAAGGCGGAAAGTTGAAGGCATTGTGACGATGTACTACCCGAGTTTAAAGTTTTGTTTTTGGTGTGGGGTGGGGAGGAGGGGGAGCCATTGTGAAGTGTTCAGGTGTCCACTTTAAATTTTACAGTGAAATCACGAGAAACTCAGACCAAGAGTGTAGGATGTGGGTTTGGTTCTCACCATTGTTATAATTGTACCTATACGTTGTACGCAAAAAAAATCCCTCGTTACTTCAAGCGCCATGTATCGTAAGAACGTCATTTGTATAGTAAGCTAAAACGCTGCTGTATTCAAGGACTTCCTATTATTGTTGCTGTTGGCCGCGCGGGATAGCCGTGCGGTCTTGGGCGTCTTGTCGCGAGTCGCGCCTCCCCCCGTCGGAGGTTCGAGTCCTCCCTCGGGCGTGTGTGTGTTTGTGTGTGTGTGTGTGTTGTCCTTAGCCAAGTTAGTTTAAGTTAGATTAAGTAGTGCGTAAGCCTAGGGACCGATGGTCACAGCAGTTTGGTCCTTACCACAAAATCCGAAAATTTCTATTGTTGTAATTCTTATTGTTGAGGTCTTCAGTCCGAAGACTAGTTTGATGCAGCTCTCCATGCTACTCTCTGCTGTGTAACCCTCTTCATCTCGGAATAACTACTACTTCGATTAACACCTAAGACAAAATCGTTGTCTTTGGTGTCAGCTGAAGCCATCAAACTTACAAATAATGGATAATGGGTATTAGCTAATATTGCTTAGCAACAAGTTTCACTACCGAGGCGTTACATATATAAAGAGTAACAATTTCGTCTACGGTATACCTTCGATATGCAGAAATACAAGCACCGAAATAGGTGCTCAACACCAGAAAATAACATCTTAATAAAAAGTGTTTGAATGGCTTGCTATAGATATAATTTCCTTACTACACTTCTATACCGCTGCAGACCCAGAAGAATTCAAAATGCTGCCGTTGACTATGTTACTGCTAATTCCTCCTCAAACAACTAGTTTTTACAAGTCGAGCACACTTACCGGTTTATACCCATCGCGAAATTCATGCAACGAAGTATAAATTGTGATTTTCCGAACCGAGTAGGCAGATTAATCGGAAGAATTCTCAGGAGATGTTGGCCATTCAGAAAGGAGGTAGCATACAAGCTTCCTTTGACCAGTAACTTAATAGTGCCTTTCAGTCTGGTGTCTGTACCAGACAGGATTGCTAAAGGAAAAACTCAAAGACGAGTAAAGCGTTTCTTTACGGGTTTCCTTAGTAAACGCGAAAGCGACACGGAGATGCCCAGCCAACACAGGTGGCAAACACTGCCAAAGAGGCGTTCTCCAACACGGTGTGGCTTACTGTTAAAATTCCGAAGTGCGAACGTTCCTAGAAGAGCCAAACAGTCTATAGCTTTCTCCTACTTATATATCGCGAAAAGACCATGTAAGTAAAATAATAGAGATTTGGGCTCACAGGGAGCAATCGTCCTTCCCTAGAAGCAATTGTGACTGGAATAGGAGGGTGGGGGCGAGTGACAGTGTTGCACGAGGTCCCGTCCCCAACACACCGTAATTCGGCTTGCAGAGTTTTTACGTGGTCAGGAAGTGTACTTACCGCACGTTCAGAATGTTGCAAGTTCCCACGAGGATATGAGATTGAAGATAATATGACGCTGTCGCATTCAAACAATACGGTCATCATTGACGTTAACTATTGCTTGGCAAGATACGCAGGATCCATGTCTTGACGACCTTTCAATTACTTTCTACACTGTCTCTTCTTTCATATTTTAATGGTTTAATTTCATATTCCTACTAGAAAAGTAACGACGATCTTACACGTCATTGCTTTGATCTCAGGCGGTTGAAATGCTTGAACAAGACTTCCAGACGTGACACACAAAAAGTCTCTCAAGATAGCTACTACATTCCCTGCAGAATATTGCAACTTGAATTACCACCGTCTTGTTAAACATTGTTCCCTAAGGCAGAACCTCTTAATTTTTAACCGGGTAAGCGACTTCGTTGTTGTAGCAATAAAGTTATTGACGACTGCAAACGCTTCTAAAAATTTTTGCGGTAATATGAATTGGATACTAGTTATTATTTCACAAGGGGCACACTATACATACTTCAGTGCTTTTTTTTCGTTCGGTATTTTAAGACTAATTTAGAATACGACATGAGGCTGTCCTTCACAAATACAACCGGAAAGCTTCCGCTTTAATAAAAAGTTTCACAGGCAATTACAGTTAGACTTTTCAGTAGAATTAGCTTGGTGCTGTTTCTTCTGACGGTAATGAAAACAAGATGACCGTACTGGGGGGGTAGTTCATGGCGGCTGTTAGCATTTCTCTATAAGCAAACTGAACTTACACCGAAAATTATTAGTGCTTTCAAAATCGAAGTCCAGCCATAACGTAGGCATTGTCTGTTCTTCAGCTGATAGCTGTTTGCTCGCAATATAACACGCGGACGGTAGTTGCGCTAATTTTTCGGAACGTTGTAGATCAAAATCACATTCTTTGATGAAGAGAGTGTATAAAGAACTTGCAATGTTATCATTTTTATCTTCGACATTTATCTACATTCATAGATAACTTTATGGCTAAGAATAATTTATCAGCGTGCACGATTACCAGTACACGGTTTATTTTCGTCTTACACGATATCGTACATTTGTAGTTAGTACATAGCTAAACATGTTAAGTTGCTCTGACTTGCATAATAGGCGTCCTACAGATGCTTTCCCTCTCATTTGCTATTAAAGTTGCAGTCCTCGAGAGGTGACTGGTACCTCACTCTAATACCATCCAGGAGAGCACACTGATCCAGTCAGAAGTATTCTGATCGGTGTTATGTATTTTATATATTGCAGTTCTAATGGATAAGACTCCTTCTGACACAATATCATTGCTCTACGTATTCTCTCTTCATCTTAATGGGGTTCCTCTGCAGATTGTAGTGCGGAGTAGCACATCAGTTAGGACACTAGAACCTGCTCGAGAGAACGGCATATCAAATGTTCGTCCGGTTTTCTAGATTTAAGAATTATTTGGTTTTCTTTGAAAACGACAAGATGGAATTGCTTCTCCAAACGGAGCTTGTTCTTCGTAGCTAACGATCAGGTCCTGTCCGGTATTTCATCTCCACCTCCCCCCCCCCCCCCCCCCCTCTCTCTCTCTCTCTCTCTCTCTCCTCTCTCTCTCTCTCTCTCTCTCTCTCTCTCCTCTCTCTCTCTCTCTCTCTCTCTCTCTCTCTCTCTCTGATATGTGCGTTCGCATAATTATTCATACTCAAGCATTGTCTGAAAAATGAAAGTCGGTATCAGTCATACATTAATTGTATAGACTGCTGTTGGCTGAAAGGAATGCAAGAGAGGGAGCATAATCTTTCAAGAGTCATTTGAAAAATGGCCTTAGAATAACTTAGGCATCAACTATACACTCCTCATAGTGAAGAATTAAAATTATAATTGGTGTTCAGATGAAAAGGTACGAAACGTTGTAACAAACAACCCGGTTGAAGTTTGCATATGCCGCTTTGGGATAACGTAGTGAGACATCCATGCAAGGGAATCATGCGTCGTCACCTCCCCCCCCCCCCCCCAAAAAAAAAAGGTCAACAGTGAGGTTTGCTGTGACACACTTGGTTCAAAATGGTTCAAATGGCTCTGAGCACTATGGGACTTAACATCCGAGGTCAACAGTCCCCAGAACTTAGAACTACTTAAACCTAACTCGCCTAAGGATATCACACAGATCGATGCCCGAGGCAGGATTCGAACCTGCGACCGTAGCAGTAACGCGGTTCCAGACTGAAGTGCCTAGAACCGCACGGCCACCCCGGCCGGCGACACATGGTAGGCTACGCAAGTCCATAAAAAGCACACGTCGTGGGCCGCTCACGGACAGAGTGCTCTGCTCCATGAGGACGCGCGTCCACTGGTCTACGAGGTTACACAAAGCGTAAAGGTCAAGTTTAAATGGGAGCAGCTTGAGGGTGTGCCCTACGGCGCAGACATGTCACCATGCGACATCAGGTGTTTCGACCACTAAAAAAAAGGCCTGAAAGGGATGCGCTTCAACTCGGACGGCGAACTTACGGAGTAGGAGGACTGGCTCCTGTCACAGCCACAGGAATTCTGGGAATCCTGGGGCTCGTGAAGCAATGGGATAATTGTGCTCAGGCCTCTGGCCTAGAGACTTCAGTTATACCCATCTTTCCTTTGGAACACCTCTGTTACCATAAAAGCGAAACACTTATCGGACTGTGTCAAGATACGCTGTATCTTTTCCACAGAAATTACATAATTTAGACTGTATAACTGCACTGCACGTGTGACACAATCTCGAACAAGTGCCTGATTTGAGATGCCCTCGATCTCTGAATTGTCGAATAAAGAAGGGTCTAGAGTAAGTGGCGGTTTGAAGAGTTTTCCTATAGAGGCTCCAGCGAATGACCCCCTCGTGTGGACGTGAAGAGCGCACACAGGGTGGGTGACGCGTGGCGGTGGCTACATGCGGGCCACGGGCCCTGGGTCGATACTCGCCGTGATTGCCGGCGAGCATGCCAGCAGCTCGCCATTTTCGCGCCCATTCTCGGGATAATCCCGCACAACTCGGCGCTCTGCCTTTGTCTCGTGGCCCGGTCCTTTGTGTACCGCCACAGGACGCCATCTAACGGAAGCTGCAGGGCGAACGAGCCACACAAGAGGAGATGCTGTTACTGGATGCAATGTCAACTTTTAATCTTCGGTAACGAATGGAACGTTTGCATGAGAATAGAACGAGTAGGGCTGAACTAGCAGCCTGGTCAGATTCGCGGGCAGTCAGCATCAGTGAGGAGGTACAAATGGTTCAAATGGCTCTGAGCACATTGGGACTTAACATCTGTGGTCATCAGTCCCCTAGAACTTAGAACTACTTAGACCTAACTAACCTAAGGACATCACACACATCCTTGCCCGAGGCATGATTCGAACCTGCGACCGTAGCAGTGAGGAGGAAGGGTCATTTGGACGAGGTCTTAGTATACCATGCTTCGCCTGGCTTGCCCTTATTCAAAGTCTCCCATATTCCAATAGCACCATAGTGTTATTATGTTAAGTTCAACAGATAAACTGCACTGATTCCCACAGTGTAAGCATTAATGACTTACTGAATCAGCATCACCATCATAATGAAAGGCACGGTAACTCTTTGTGAGCCTTGGTCGTCTTGCTGTTCCTCCAGTTCTAAATTCCAATTTTCCTTGTGTCCTCTCTGACACTTTCCTCCCACACTCGCTTTGGTTCTAGCCGTCCTGGCTCCTTCAGGCACAGCGTTGAATATCTTCTTAATCATTCTTTCACAAGGTATCAGTACACATCCTGACCATTTCAGCCTTTTAATCTTAATAGGCCTACAACTTACAATTGTTCATTATACAAATCTATAATTCGTAGTGGAAGGTCACCCAGTCGCCATTTTCTTTCACTTGTCGTCGTCGTCGTCGTCGTCGTCGTCTTCAGTGCTGACACTGGTTTGATGCAGGTCTCCATGCTACTCTATCCTGTGCAAACTTCATCATCTCCCAGTACTTACTGCAACCTACATCCTTCTGAATCAGTTTAGTGTATTCATCACTTGGTCTCCCTCTACGATTTTTACCCTCCACGCTGCCCTCCGATGCTAAATTTGTGATCCCTTGATGCCTCAGAACATGTCCTACCAACCGGTCCCTACTTCTTCTCAAGTTGTGCCACAAACTCCTCTTCTCCCCAATTCCATTCAATACCTCCTCATTAGTTATGTAATCTACCCATCTAATCTTCAACATTCTTCTGTAGCACCTCATTTCGAAAGCTTCTATTCTCTTCTTGTCCAAACTATTTATCGTCCATGTTTCACTTCCATACATGTCTACACTCCCTACAAATACTTTCAGAAATGTCTTCCTGACACTTAAATCCATACTCGATGTTAACAAATTTCTCTTCTTCAGAAACGCTTTCCTTGCTATTGCCAGTCTACGTTTTGTATCCTCTCTATTTCGACCATCATCATGGCAAAATTCCTTTACTACTTTAAGTGTCTCATTTCCTAATCTAATTCCCTCAGCATCACCCGACGTAATTTGACTACATTCCGTTATCCTCGTTTTGCTTTTGTTGATTTTCATCTTATACCCTCCTTTCAAGACACCATCGATCCCGTTCAACTGCTTTTCCAAGTCCTTTGCTGTCTCTGACAGAATTACAATGTCATCGGCGAACCTCAACGTTTTTATTTCTTCTCCATGGATTTTAATACCTACTCCGCATTTTCCTTTTGTTTCCTTCACTGCTTGCTCAATATGCAGTCTGAATAACATCGTGGATAGGCTACAACCCTGTCTCACTCCCTTCCCAACCACTGCTCCCCCTTCGTGCCCCTCGACTCTTGTAACTGCCATCTGGTTTCTGTACAAATTGTAAATAGCCTTTCGCTCTCTGTATTTTACCCCTGCCACCTTCAGAATTTGAAAGAGAGTATTCCAGTCAACATTGTCAAAAGCTTTCTCTAAGTCCACAAATGCTAGTAATGTAGGTTTGCCTTTCCTTAATCTATTTTCTAAGGTAAGTCGTAGGGTCAGTATTGCCTCACGTGTTCCAACATTTCTGCGGAATCCAAACTGATCTTCGCCGAGTTCGGCTTCTACCAGTTTTACCATTCTTACGTAAAGAATTCGCGTTAGTATTTTGCAGCTATGACTTATTAAACTGATAGCTCGGTAATTTTCACATCTGTCAACACCTGCTTTCTTTGGGATTGGAATTATTATATTCTTCTTGAAGTCTGAGGGTATTTCGCCTGTTTCATACATCTTGCTCACCAGATGGTAGAGTTTTGTCAGGACTGGCTCTCCCAAGGCCGTCAGTAGTTCCAATGGAATGGTGTCTACTCCGGGGGCCTTGCTTCGATTTAGGTCTTTCAGTGCTCTGTCAAACTCATCACGCAGTATCATAACTCCCATTTCATCTTCATCTTCATCTACATCCTCTTCCATTCCTATAATATTGTCCTCAAGTACATCACCCTTGTATAGACCCTCTATATACTCCTTCCACCTTTCTGCTTTCCCCTCTTTGCTTAGAACTTGGTTTCCATCTGAGCTTTTGATATTCATACAAGTGGCTCTCTTTTCTCCAAAGTTCTCTTTAATTTTCCTGTAGGCAGTATCTATCTTACCCCTAGTGAGATAAGCCTCTACATCCTTACATTTGTCCTCTAGCCATCCCTGCTTAGCCATTTTGCCTTTCCTGTCGATCTCATTTTTGAGACGTTTGTATTCCCTTTCGCGTGCTTCATTAACTGCGTTTTTATTTTTTCTCCTTTCATCAATTAAATTAAATATTTCTTCTGTTACCCAAGGATTTCTACTAGCCCTCGTCTGTCACTATCCCGAGAATTTCTTTCAAATATCCCAAGCTGCTTTTCATCGAATTCGTTAGCATCCATGTTACAGCAATATGTTACCATTGGCCACGCTAAAACTTTGTACATCGCAACTAAAGTTTTCTTGAACAGGAAATTATATTTCAGATGTTTTCTGAGGCCTCGTAACACTTGTTGGTGAGTTATATTTGGTTTCGGATATCACTGTTGACATCGTTCAAACAGTTTACTTCTGATTCAACGGAAGTGGAACTACCCACATCAAACTTACTTTACTGGGTTCTGTGAATGAGTGTGTCCACACGTTCCAACATTGCAGGGGTCACAGTTGCGTGCGGCCGGCCAGCACGTGGAAGATCGGACGGGTTTGCGCGACCTTGTTACCTTGTTGCAATGATGATATACGCTTCGTCCAACGACTCACCGCGCTTTTTTTCACTGTCAGTCTCCGTAGACACTCTGTAAGCGCCTATGAATAATTCATTACGATAATATTTTTTAGTTACAAGCATCTTCTCTTCATTTATCTATAGGGTAACCTTTTTTGCAGCTCTTTCAAGATTTGTAAGGGATTCTTCAATTAGTCTTAACGTTCTCGCAGTTATATCAGTGTCATCTCCATATGCCAGCATCTGAAGTGATTTTTACTCTCTAGTCTTACACTTACCTACAGTACTTGATAACATTTTCTGTATCTTAATGTCACTATGACGTTCGATTTATTAGGAGTCTCTAACTCTTAACTCGTCCATTGCTTTATATTGCTCCTTCAGTCATTATTGTCATAGACTGCTTTGAAATATAAAAAGAGGTGATGTGTATCTATCCAAAATTCCTTACATTTTTGTATTTACCGTTTCGTGTAGATCTGATAAGCAGTAGATCTTACTTCACGAAATCCATATTGATAGTCGCCAACATTATTTTCCGAATAAAGTGAAAGCCTACGAAAGAGGATGTTGGACGAAAATTGTAGTAGGTAATAGGCAAATTTTTTTGCATTTAAAGCACATCATATTATCACCTATCTGACGGCCTGTATCCCTTTTCGTACTACTACGTGTGGCGAAAGAACGGGACATTCCACACTGTTCAGTTTTCAACAGTCAAGTAAAGTTGGTTTACTATTGGCTTCCTTCCAGACGTCGGTAATGTATCAGTTATGTATCTATGTTGTTGCCTAACTGTAGTGAGTGCTTGTGCAGAAAAAAAGAGGAAGGAAAGTTAGATTTCTAAGTTCCATCGACGACGAGATCGTTAGAGTTTTAGCACAAGCCCAGATGGGAGATGGAAAGGGAAGAACATCGACTATATCTTTCTTTAAAGAAACAATTCCCGCTTTTGCGTTTTCTGACAAAAGGGAAGAAAAATGGCAAACCTTAAATCTCAATGACTCGGCAATGATTTGAACCGCCATCCTCTCGTATGCAAATCCATTAATAAATGCGGCACCTAGCTCGGTTTGTCAGTGGTGTCGAGATTGTGTGATTCATGACGACGATAGAAATGGAGAGTGTGAAGCGCACATGCTCCTGCCCTCCACACCAGCCTAGTCTCCGCACGTGGTCTTGGTCCCCACACGCGGACCTGTTTAATTCTGAAACTTAATAATTTAATAATAGTAACAAGCAAAACATTTAAACCACAAAATTAGGGTTGTTAATTAAAGTTCAACATCTAGTGAATTCATAGTAGAAGGAGCAACAATAATAAAGTAACTGGAAGGTCCTGCAAACTTTCTCAGAAGGCAATCGCGGACAATACGCTGAACGGTTTATTCTCGGGCCCCTCAATCACAGACTGGAGAGATTTGGAGAATCCACTTGTGCAATCATAGCATTGCACTCGTGTGGCCGGCTCTTATCTTGATCAGCCATGTCTACTCGTAACGTCATATCCTGGTAGGTTTGTCGATAGATACCGATGTTTTATTGTTGCAGCATTCCATTTCTTTCGCCACTCTTCTTTAACGTCAGACTTTTTGTTCTTTCTTCCATTCTGCCACAGTAGAGTGCTTGCTGGAGGAGGGTCATTTACGACTGAAGGAGTTGGAAAGTCTTGAGGATACTCGGGGCGACGCAACTGCCTCCATTCTCGATCTGTTGCTTCTTGGCGTCTAAAGTCACGTGGTGGAATGTTGTTGATGGTTTGCAGCCACGGGATCGGTGTGGATTTTAGTGTACCCGTAACAATTCTCATTGATTAGTTCAATGGATGTCCGTGTACGAGCATTATGTTGCCATACTGGGGCACAATTTTAGTTGGGTATACTAGAGTCAAAGTTGCACTCCTTAGAGTGGATGACGCTTTAGTGCCCAAGGCTGTGCCAGCCAGTTTCTTTGCGATGTCATTTCAGGTCTTTAGCTTTCGGCTAATATTTTCCAGGTGCCTTTCCTACGTCGAAGATCGATCCAATGTGACAAGAAAGTATTTAGGCTGGAAATTGTGTCTAATCCTCTGTTGACAGAAGTTAACATTGAGCTGCTGATCTGAAATCCTGTTGTTTAGGTGTGCAGATTTCTGTATAGGCTGCATTTGATCGGAGTCTTTGTGCTTTGCAATGTATGATGAGACTAAGTCTCTAGACAATATATTTTCTCATTCCTCGAATATTCTGTTTTGTATGGCTACCACAAGCTCATCGCCCATAGCAAAACTTCTTGCTAGTAGTGTCTGGCATGTCAGTGGTGTAGAGTCTGAAGAGCAAGGGTGCTAGGACTGATCCTTGGAAGATCCATCTTTTCTGGTAAGGGACTTACTTTGTTTTTGTCCAAAATACGTTGCAGTGACAGTTGGTTAACGTGTTGCCCGCAAGCGTCGACAGTTTCTATTATTTGGAACGTGCTTTTTTTAACTTCAGCAATAGTCCGTATAGCCACACAGTTTTTATATATTGCTGACAGATCGACGAATGCCACCGATGTATTTAGTGTCTTCCGGAATCCAACCACAGTGTAGAATGTCAAGGCTAGAACCTATTCACAGCGGCTTCACTGGCTTCCGAACCCAGCCTGGTATGTTGGAGTTAGATTATTTATTATTCATTGAATTCTGTTAAGGATGCGTCGTTCTAATGGTATGAGGCACACACTCAGCTGTGTGATTGGGGGCCAACTTCAGGGCTCGTCTACTGGCTTTCCGGATTGCTAGTGTATGTGAAATCTTGAACAGCTGAGGTACTTCTACGGTTGCGAATATATCATTGTAGAACCTCTTCAGCCAAGTTCTTCCATGTTACCCCATAAATTTCATAAATTCAGGGAATATGCCATCCAGCCCTGCTGCTTTGAAAAGAAGCTAGTAATCTCATTCAGTTCGTTCTTTATCTCTTCTTTGGTATTTGAACATACAGGGATTTTCTCAACCCTGATTTTATATTAAATGCCAGTTATGATGGCATTACCTTCGGTTCCTGATTGCAGATATTAACTGCAGTGCCGAGTTTCCTGAAAGATGTCCATGCTTTTGTGGTTGAATGAGTGAAATTTACACTGGAAGTAAAGTCCGCCCATTTCTGCTTTTTCGCTTCGTTTAGCGGTTCTAGTATTGTTCTACCAGTATAAAGGTTTTCAGTTTGTTGGTATTTCACGTACATGTTTCCTGTTGAGTCATTCCGACAAGGAATGCTAAGAGTATCTCAAACACTGTATTGGTTGTTGTGGGGCGGTGCTGGTTTCTTGGGAAGCATTTAAGGACTTTCCTTCTATGTCTCAAAGGAAGTGTGTTTTCATCAGAGGAGGGAAAGTAAAGCCCAGGAGTGGTATAAATGTACCATCTGGCAGAGCGTAGGTTTTCATTTCGTTGGCGTCATAACTAAGATGGAGTTTTGCTCCGTTTGCCCATTCTAATAGTTTCTCTCCATTTTAATCACTGTATTTTAACCCTAGGTTGTGTGGTAGATGTTGAAATCATCTAAATATATACACGTCTGCTGTACAAATGATACGACTCGAGTGAGTCACTGGACGTTCAGTGGGTTGTAGACTCAAATAACGGTTGAGCCACTCAGCTCCAGAGTGATGATTTGTGTGCCAGTGATCTTTTGGCACCACATGCCCTTGTCTTCATTTGGATGGGATTCTTCAAGAGCTATGATATCGGTGTTACGATCAATGCTCAGTTTGCTCAAGTAGTCACATTTGTCTTTAGATAGCCCTGCATTGATCTGTAAAATATAGATATTAGTCCAAGATTCTTCCACATCAATCGCTCTGAGAGTAGCCTTTGTTGCAATTCGTGTCCTTGCGCATTTGTCCTGAATAACCTTGAGAGATCATTGATCTAGTACGACTGCCGGTGGAATAGACTTTTCGACGTTGTGCTTTTGCAGTCTGTTCTCTGGGCACACCATTTTAGAGTTTGTCTACACGTCGCATACCTAGTCGTATTCCATATTTAACTTGTACACACTTGCAGTCATTTCAGCAGTTAACCGGATTAACGATCCAGTTATTGCATGTAACAATTGTAACAATGAGTCGGAATCGTTATACCACTTACTTCGCAAGTGTACAAAGCTTTGTAAGATACAGGAACCACATAAACAGACGAATATTTCTGGCACTTTTTCAGTTCAGTGCAGTAACCACCATTTGAATCGCCCAGTCGGACAGAGGTGACGGCCCCCTGTCAGTTCGTGATTCCAAGCCTGCTTGTGTGACAGTCGGGACCTGTTCTTTAGCATTGCTCTGTCGGAGTACACTTAAAGGTCCAATGCAACGCCACGGACTGAGCAACGCCGTAGCGGACTTCAGAGGCAGCGAGTGCTTGCTAACAAAGGCTGTTAGCGTCTTCGGGAGAAAGCACGCACTCAACAATGGCCTGCATCTTTAAAAGGGGAGCTTGTATGTCGCTGAGTTTTGGGTTAAATCTGACGTCTCCAGGAGCATACGCGTCATCTTATATTTTACCGGCAGAGTGCTGACTGTGGAACACTGGAAATATGGTCCCACGCACCTCTAACCTGTTCCTGTAATAGTCTGTACTAGTTTTCGATCAGCGCATACTACGTTGCGGAGTGAAATAGGTCGTTTGAAAATATTATGGTCCTTCAACAATTATGTGGGAATGAAACCTTCCTTAACGAATTTCATTAATGAAATCTTCTCGAATTTTCAGCCGAAATGCGGCACCATGCTGTCGCAACGTTTTGACGAGTATCCTGCTCACGGCGCCTGAAGATGACTAATAGGATACTCCCCAAAACGCTGCGATAGCACGACGCCACGACTCCCTAAACAATTCTCTAAAATTACTGATGGTAATGATAATGAACAGCCGGCCGGGGTGGCCGAGAGATTCTAGGAGCTACAGTCTGGAACCGCGCGAGCGCTACGGTCGCAGGTTCGAATCCTGCCTCGGGCATGGATGTGTGTGATCTACTTAGGTTTAAGTAGTTTAAGTTCTAGGGGACTGATGACCTCAGAAGTGAAGTCCCATAGTGCCAGAGCCATTTGAACCATTTTTGATAATGAACAAATGATTTAGCAAGAGGGGAAAGCACAATAAATTTTAGTCACAGTGAATGGATAAATTTTTGACCATTTGTTTCACACACTTCTTGAACATTTAGTTAACTCTCTTCAGAATATTAGCACGTCAGTATGTGTCTGACTAGTTCAGAACTGTGAATATCTTCATATCAAGTTGAAGCTTTAACTGATACTGCAAGCAAGTCCGTGACGGAATTACAATATCATAGGCATAAACATCAAGGTATTAATTTTTTTCTCTCTAAACTTTAATTCTATTTCCATTTGCGAATTTCTCCTAGATTCTCTTCAAAACTTGCTCAATGTGTAGATTGACTGACATCGGGGATAAGCTACAACTCTGCATCACTCCCTTTTCAAATGCTAGTTCCCTTTTGTGTTCTTAGACACTCATGTCTGCAGTTTTTTTCCTACAATTTGTAGATAACCACTGGCTCCCTTTATTATATCCCTGATATCTTAACAATGTCAGAGTATTCCAGTTAACAATGTTAAAAGCTTTCACATAACCTACAAATGCTCTAAACGAACGCTTTCCTTTCTTCAGTTTGCCTTCTAAGATAAGATGAAAGGTCAATACTTGCTCGCTTGTTCAACCATTTCTTCGGAACCCAAACTGGTATTTCCCAATATACTTGCACTTGGAAATCACACCACTCAGCTACGCAGGAAAGTGCTCTGCTTGCTGCTCTTTCGCTACTTCCTACACAGTCTCCACCACTACAATTGGCAGCAGACTTTTTTTGTGATCCTTGGTTAACTTGTTATGCCGGCCAGGGTGGCCGAGCGGTTCTAGGCGCTACAGTCTGTAACCGCGCGACCGCTACGGTCGCAGGTTCGAATCCTGCCTCGGGCATGGATGTGTGTGATGTCTTTAGGTTAGTTAGGTTTAAGTAGTACTAAGTTCTAGGGGACTGATGACCTCAGAAGTCAAGTCCCATAGTGCTCAGAACCATTTGAACCATTTTTTTTAAAACTTGTTATGCTCCTCCCTCACAGATAAAAATGGTAGCATCTCTGGTATAAAAAGCGTACTGAAAACACTTGCACACTGTCACAGTTCCTCTCAGAACTGAAAGTTCATCATCACCACAAGTTTGCGACGTCGACGACAAGCTGTGAATGTTTTGTAGCCCCCTCCTCCCAAGATGAGGATTTACAGTTTGCTGCTGTTTCCAGACCACTAAAAAAATTATTCACTGTAGAAAGAGGTACCGGAAATTGGCCCGAAATCTCTCCACTGAGATTCTGATCCCGATGGCTTATGATAATCTCCGCTGTCTTTCCCAGCTCTCACCGTTTGCTGTATTTAGAAAATACCATTACTGCCTATCAGTTAAGACCAGTATGTTGTCCGTTCTTCTGGCGTGCGTGGGCTAGTCTACTTATACTTCGCAACAGATAATTGATAATTTGATGACAGAAATTTCCCGGCAGCTTTACATACCTGGAATCCACATGCGCTCAGAGGCAGATACACTGCATGGTCTGACAGAGAAAGAGTGTTAAAACTGCCTTCAATCTTTTAACACTTTGCAGTCCGCACGTCTCACATATTTATTCGCTTGGTGCCGGCAGCGCTGTTTCGGATTACTTGGCTTGTCGCCGGCTGCTTGGCGCCTTTTCGTTGATAACAAGCTTCCAACACATTGACTTTTGCGCGCTTGAATTTTCCGGAAGTTCTCTATTTGTCGTATCGTACCACAAACTCGAATTTTCATTTCAAGTAACTTCTCTGCAAGTTCCTTCATCAGTTGAGATGTTTTGACTTAGGTTAAACGTTTCTTTAAACTTTTTGGAAAAATAATCAATTACGAATTGCACTTTGACAAGCAGGTCGGCATTATTGGCTTCATTGGTGCAGTCGGAAAAATGTAAAATTGATAATATTTGTCTGAATCTGTTGCTAATATACTCAAATAGATCGTTCCGAATATATAATCCTACGATATCCTCAACGCTCTGTGTATCTTTGGGAAATACACTCCTGGAAATTGAAATAAGAACACCGTGAATTCATTGTCCCAGGAAGGGGAAACTTTATTGACACATTCCTGGGGTCAGATTCATCACATGATCACACTGACAGAACCACAGGCACATAGACACAGGCAACAAAGCATGCACAATGTCGGCACTAGTACAGTGTATATCGACCTTTCGCAGCAATGCAGGCTGCTATTCTCCCATGGAGACGATCGTAGAGATGCTGGATGTAGTCCTGTGGAACGGCTTGTTATACCATTTCCACCTGGCGCCTCAGTTGGACCAGCGTTCGTGCTGGACGTGCAGACCGCGTGAGACGACGCTTCATCCAGTCCCAAACATGCTCAATGGGGGACAGATCCGGAGATCTTGCTGGCCAGGGTAGTTGACTTACACCTTCTGGAGCACGTTGGGTGGCCACGAGATACATGCGGACGTGCATTGTCCTGTTGGAACAGCAAGTTCCCTTGCCGGTCTAGGAATGGTAGAACGATGGGTTCGATGACGGTTTGGATGTACCGTGCACTATTCAGTGTCCCCTCGACGATCACCAGAGGTGTACGGCCAGTGTAGGAGATCGCTCCCCACACCATGATGCCGGGTGTTGGCCCTGTGTGCCTCGGTCGTAGGCAGTTCTGATTGTGGCGCTCACCTGCACGGCGCCAAACACGCATACGACCATCAATGGCACCAAGGCAGAAGCGACTCTCATCGCTGAAGACGACACGTCTTCATTCGTCCCTCCATTCACGCCTGTCGCGACACCACTGGAGGCGGGCTGCACGATGTTGGGGCGTGAGCGGAAGACGGCCTAACGGTGTGCGGGACGGTAGCCCAGCTTCATGGAGACGGTTGCGAATGGTCCTCGCCGATACCCCAGGAGCAACAGTGTCCCTAATTTGCTGGGAAGTGGCGGTGCGGTCCCCCACGGCAGTGCGTAGGATCCTACGGTCTTGGCGTCTTGGCGTGCATCCGTGCGTCGCTGCGGTCCGGTCCCAGGTCGACGGGCACGTGCACCTTCCGCCGACCACTGGCGACAACATCGATGTACTGTGGAGACCTCACGCCCCACGTGTTGAGCAATTCGGCGGTACGTCCACCCGGCCTCCCGCATGCCCACTATACGCCCTCGCTCAAAGTCCGTCAACTGCACATACAGTTCACGTCCACGCTGTCGCGGCATGCTACCAGTGTTAAAGACTGCGATGGAGCTCCGTATGCCACGGCAAACTGGCTGACACTGACGGCGGCGGTGCACAAATGCTGCGCAGCTAGAGCCATTCGACGGCCAACACCGCGGTTCCTGGTGTGTCCACTGTGCCGTGCGTGTTATCATTGCTTGTACAGCCCTCTCGCAGTGTCCGGAGCAAGTATGGTGGGTCTGACACACCGATGTCAATGTGTTCTTTTTTCCATTTCCAGGAGTGTATGTTCGGACCCTAGAATCCTTCAGATTTATTATTGGTCGTCGGTAAATCAAAGTCTGACCACTGTGAACTGCCTTCTTCGTCTGAATTCTTCATGGACGTATTTCACTATCTTCCTAAGACTCTGTTTCACTTTCATTTTTGTGATATCCAATGTCTTCTCCCCAGTCGGCCAAATCGGCCGGAACGCCAGACAAGACGTCCGCGCACTCATCGTAAATAATCCAATTGTCTCTTTCGTCCGCCATAATGAAAGGACACAAGTACTTATAGAAACAAAAAACTTGTTGACGTGTGTAACTCATTGTTACCTAAACAAAACACCAACAGAATGCAGAAGATACTAAACTGCTGTCGGCGGCCACTGCGTGATACTACGCTCACGACACCACTGTGGTGTCGCCGGCCGTTGACCGCCATATCGCGCTCGACACCACTGTGGTTTCGCCGGACTGCATAGTGTTAAGAGAGAAGACGTGACAATGTACTGGCAAGTTGGTAAGAAGGAAGACCCCGGTAAATGTATAAATCAATACTCCGTTCTGAACACTTCGCTGTTGTAGGGTTCATCAGAAAGGGAAGAAGAGGGACACGTATAAGATTGCGTGAGGGTACAAATATCGGTAGAGTTCCTACATATCAAATAGCTCCCCTACTCATCTCTGGCAGACCAGTGCCCACAGACGACGCGGGGATACTGCATCATCCGAGTACATTAGCGGTTTGAACCCTGCCAGATTGGCGTGCTGCAGTCAGTAGTCGGTAGTTGGTTCGAAGGAGTCGGCAGAGCTAGTGGCAGGTCAGCGCGGGGTGCTGCATTCACGCATCGAAGTGCTGAAGCGACTGGACTGAACCACCGCAGCAGTGGCAAACTTGGGTGAAGTTGTGGGAGGGTGTCAGTGCTAAAGCACTGTGAACCAAATTTAGACATCATAGAGACGTTTTAGTATAAGCTAAAGTTGTAATAAATGTTCTGATTTCAAAGGGTTTAGTTGTGTAATGAGAGTTGGAGTTTGATAGAGCTTCTGTCTCTTAGACACACAAAAGGAATTTGATTACCGTGACACATGTATCTTGAGAGGAAAGCTACACGCCAGTTCTGTCAAGATAGTGTGTCCTATACTAAATTAATACGACAGCAAACTGAAGATGTCAGTATTCAAAAGCTAGCAATTATTGTAATTCCGAATGTAGATTTACAAGTTCGCAACATACGGCTTGATACGTTCTGTGCCAAAAGATAATATTCTTGGAGGCCGTTGTTTATTTAGGGAGATTTGTAATGTCTCGTTGGAAATTGGACATAGCTTTGCTGCAAGTAGTTTTAAAGCGAGTACTTTCTTCTTTTCCCTGAGGACTGGAAGACAAATGTACAACCATCTTACTTGCCAGAGAGACTGCCAGTACAACAGTAAGAGCCGAAGGTAGGTGGAATAGCGATACTGCACGTGGCTTAGAAGCGAAGGAATGTTTAAAGTATGGATATACAAAATTTAAAAAATTAGGTTAATGAAGTAGGCTACAATGAAAACGACGAAGAAACTAAGCAGCAACCATTAGAACAGTATTTGTGGCACGAAAAGGGCTACCTAGGTATGTTGTCGTGCATGGTGTAGATAACGGAAGAAAGAAACTCTCATTAACGGCGCCAAGTACCCAGTATGTAATCAAAGTACTATACCAATGGGCGTCGAAGATATACAGATACAGATTTAAATCAGATTTTCGAAGTAGTTTATAACCTACAAATGTACAGCCTAAGAAAAAAAGAAAGAAAGACGCACCATGAAGGAATTACCCGAATAGGACGGAAATCAGTAGAAGTTATGAACATTTACAGACAAACGAATGATCAAAATTTCAGAAAAATTAGAGGATTTATTCAAGGGAAAAAGCATCACTAATTGAACAAGTCAATAACGCATTAGTTCACATCTGGCCCATATGGAAGCAGTTATTTGGCTTGGCATTGTTGGCATTGATAGAGTTGTTGGATGTCCTCCTAAGGGATATCGTGCCAAACTCTATCCAACTGTCGCATTAGATCGTCAAAATCCCGAACTGGTTGGAGGCCCTGCCCATAAGGCTCAGACGTTTTCGTTTGGGAAGAGATCCGGCGACCTTGCTGGCCGAGGTAGGATTTGGGAAGCACGAAGGCAAGCAGTAGAAATTCTCGCCTGTGCAGGCGAGCATTTGGCCAAATGTAAGCCCAGGATTATGGCTTGCCTTGAAGGGTGTAAATATCGTCGACTTACCACTGTGCTGTAAGGATGCCATGGATAACAAGCAAAGGGGTCCTGGCAAGAAATGGTGTGGCATTCCAGACTATGACTGCTGTTTGTCGGGCCATGTGGCGGGCGACAGTCAGGTTGATATCGCACCGCTGTCCGAAGCATCTCCCGACACGCTGGTCATCGGGCACAGTTAGAAGTGGGACTCACCACTGAAGACAATTCTACTCCAGTCAGATTCCAGGCCGAATGCGCACGAGATCACTGCAAACGCACTTATTGGCGTACAGGGGCCAATGGTAGTCGGCAAAAGGGGTGCCTTGGTCTTAACCACTTTTCAGTGAGCCGCCTGTTAATCGTCTTTGTGATCACTGAAACACCGGTTGCACGTTGAATCGATGCCGTTGATAACCCCTGGGCCCTGAGTGCCTCTCTGACCATTGTTCGGTCCTCTCGTTCTGTCGTCTCCCTAGGTCGACCGCTTCCTTTTCGACGCTGTGTTCGGCCATTATTCACCCATTCCTGCCACCATCTTCGAATAGAGTGCATAGTTATTGTCCAGCTGATTAAACGGAATGACATTCGCAAAGACTTTTCGTCCTGATATATGCATGTCTCCTGTTTTCTACTCTTGAATGCTGCCTCGGTGAAATTGCGCTGCAGCGTTGAACATTCATCCATCAGCGGCCAATGCTAAGTTTTGCATTTTGCGTCGATAGCTTTATTAATGTCAGTTTGTAACCAGTTTGTGTAAGTCCTCCTTGGTGGGTCATCTTTTTGTCTTAGAGTGCTCTTTTTTTCAGCTTAACAAGTTAACCTTCCATTCCGTAAGTTTTATAAATGACCATTAAAAATATTTTCCTGTGCAGGATGGTTTGAAGAAAAATAGGAGAAAACATTGCTCATGTTTTTTTACGTTACGTTTTTTTACATTCCTTTTTTTTTTAATTTTGCATATCTAACAAACTGGGTTTACGAATACCAGTAACAATTTAAAGCTGCGCAAATTCAAATAAGCGAAGCACTCGGCACTAGAAAAAATCCAGTTGAAACTCTGCTTTGCAGATGTGCTTTGACTCGCCTCCGCCACATACCGGTAGCATAAAACGTGAGACGTAACTCTCTTTTATCCTGCTATAGAGGGCGGTGAGGTAAACATCTGAAAGGAACGTGACGACAGCGATAAGGCTCAAATCCTTCCATCAGAGCGGAATGTCCCGAGCAAGCAGCAGCACTCAAACAAAGGGACGCTGATGGACCCCTTGGCGTCGCGGACTCCTGCCTTCACAACCATCCCATTTCCTACTCCCTCCTCCCCCTCCCCCACCGCCCGCCCACCCTGTCGCGGCCGCTCCCCGAACAAAGAGTCCGACGCCTGCTATGTGCGATGAAGCACCGTTGTAGCTCTGAAAGAGAGTTTAACGCATTGTTTAGGACTGAGCATCTGGTAACGGCGCTGTAACTTCGTATTTGCACTCCATTTCCCATCTATCTATTAAGTCAATAGTAATAAATGAAATAGCACAGTTTCAGAGACTTTACCGGTCTCATGTAGGTATGATTTAATATATCTTGACTGAAGATGGCGAGTGGAAATTTGTACCAAGGTTGGGAATCGAACCCGGGTCTCTTGCTTACTAGACAGGTGCGTTAGCCACTAAGCCATCTCGGCGCAGCGCTTCATACAACTACACGGAATCACTGTGTCAAAGTGGCTTAATGGTTAACGCACCTGCGTAGTAAGCAGCAGACCCGGGTTCGATTCCCAACCTTGGTACAAATTTCCACTCGCCACTCACTTCTCCCCCTGTGGGTTAGAATAGACCCGAGGTATCCCTGCCTGTCATAAGAGGTGACTAAAAGGAGTATCACACTTTTCGGCACTATAAGTTCAAGTCCCATTTTATGGTTCGACAAACCACTTTCCAAATGTGGGCCGTAGGGGGAAGGACGCCTTATGTGGTGGATGAGTTACCAATAGTGCCCTTAGATTCGATCTCCTGAACCTCTTGTCATGACTTTGCATCTCCACCTGCAATTCAACTCTTTGAGCAAGGACATTTTCTGGGGTGTCATCTTCTTCCGTTGGCTCATGTCCTCTTTCGCCCTCATGACAGTATTGGATTTCTCTGCGCCAAATATTCTGCACGGTAGCCAGTCTGTTATGGTGGGGCTGTCATGTACCCATGTGGTGGTAGCCCCCTGACAACACAGGGATTGCACTGCTGATACCTGAGCTGCAAACTCCCAACGTATGCCAAGGAGTAGGTGTCTGTCTTCCTGGAGCTCCAGGTCTCCTGGCAAAGGCCATTAGGCCAGGTGGCCTTTGCTGTGGCTGGGTGGCGCGCGGGAGGAGAGCCCCCAATCGAAGTGGGTGGCATAAGGGTGGATGATCCGCAATGAAGCGGACTAAGTCATATCTTGCCAGTGACCGTACGGCGCGAGCAGTCTCTAAGAAGAGAAAGATCGAGTGCAATGCTGACAGGTATGACTCTAATCGTTTCCCTCCCTCGTTACACCATGGGAGGAACGTAGGGCTACAGAAAGAAAAGAGCCATATTCGCCTCAGTATTTAGTCTATAATAGAATGTATGGGGACTCCTTTCTACCTATGAAACATCAATTTTTTGTTGAGCATCTTGAGGATAAGGTTAGGCAAGTGACAGCACTGTCCAAGATGAGAAGCGGTGCAGTCTTGATTCAGACTGCATCCCCCAGCCCAATCCCGAACGTTACACGCCTGTGAGCAGCTGGGTGATATTCCTGTTTCCGTCATTCCCCATAAAAGCTTCAACAGGTCCACGGGATTATTTTACATCGCGACGAGTTCACGCCAATCAGATCCAGGAGATTATTTTCCATCGCGATCTCCTCTTGCAGTCTGACGACGAGTTCCGCACCGTGCTTGAACGGCGGGGTGTTCATTTCATCCGCACGTTTGCAGCGCATCCAAAGACAACAGGGTTGCTACTGGTGCCTTCATACTGGTCTTTGTCGGTGATTCATTGCCTGAAAGGGCAAGGTGATGGCTTACCAATGTGACGTTAAAACATAGGCCCCTCCTCCTATGTGGTGATTTAAGTGCTGGAAATTCGGACACGTGTCTTCCTGCTGCACTTCCAACGTCACGTGCCGAGACAGCAGACGTCCATTGCATGCAGATACTCCAAAGGTGTGCATTAATACCATAGTGGACACTCGCCAGTGGCTAAAGGAGCCAAAAGCGGCTGGACGAAGAGCTTCACAGTCTTCCTCCTTGCCTGAAGCTACACTCCTGGAAATTGAAATAAGAACACCGTGAATTCATCGTCCCAAGAAGGGGAAACTTTATTGACACATTCCTGGGGTCAGATACATCACATGATCACACTGACAGAACCACAGGCACATAGACACAGGCAAAAGAGCATGCACAATGTCGGCACTAGTACAGTGTATATCCACCTTTCGCAGCAATGCAGGCTGCTATTCTCCCATGGAGACGATCGTAGAGATGCTGGATGTAGTTCTGTGGAACGGCTTGCCATGCCATTTCCACCTGGCGCCTCAGTTGGACCAGCGTTCGGCTGGACGTGCAGACCGCGTGAGACGACGCTTCATCCAGTCCCAAACATGCTCAATGGGGGACAGATCCGGAGATCTTGCTGGCCATGGTAGTTGACTTACACCTTCTAGAGCACGTTGGGTGGCACGGGATACATGCGGGCGTGCATTGTCCTGTTGGAACAGCAAGTTCCCTTGCCGGTCTAGGAATGGTAGAACGATGGGTTCGATGACGGTTTGGATGTACCGTCCACTATTCAGTGTCCCCTCGACGATCACCAGAGGTGTACGGCCAGTGTAGGAGATCGCTCCCCACACCATGATGCCGGGTGTTGGCCCTGTGTACCTCGGTCGTATGCAGTTCTGATTGTGGCGCTCACCTGCACGGCGCCAAACACGCATAGGACCATCATTGGCACCAAGGCAGAAGCGACTCTCATCGCTGAAGACGACACGTCTCCATTCGTCCCTCCATTCACGCCTGTCGCGACACCGCTGGAGGCGGGCTACACGATGTTGGGGCGTGAGCGGAAGACGGCCTAAGGGTGTGCGGGACCGTAGCCCAGCTTCATGGAGACGGTTGCGAATGGTCCTCGCCGATACCCCAGGAGCAATAGTGTCCCTAATTTGCTGGGAAGTGGCGGTGCAGTCCCCTACGGCAGTGCGTAGGATCCTACGGTCTTGGCGTCTTGGCGTGCATCCGTGCGTCGCTGCGGTCCGGTCCCAGGTCGACGGGCACGTGCAGCTTCCGCCGACCACTGGCGACAACATCGATGTACTGTGGAGACCTCACGCCCCACGTGTTGAGCAATTCGGCGGTACGTCCAGCCGGCCTCCCGCATGCCCACTATACGCCCTCGCTCAAAGTCCGTCAACTGCACATACGGTTCACGTCCACGCTGTCGCGGTATGCTAGCAGTGTTAAAGACTGCGATGGAGCTCCGTATGCCACGGCAAGCTTGCTGACACTGACGGCGGCGGTGCACAAATGCTGCGCAGCTAGCGCCATTCGACGGCCAACACCGCGGTTCCTGGTGTGTCCGCTGTGCCGTGCGTGTGATCATTGCTTGTACAGCCCTCTCGGAGTGTCCGCAGCAAGTATGGTGGGTCTGACACACCGGTGTCAATGTGTTCTTTTTTGCATTTCCAGGAGTGTACTTCAGACTAGTCCTCTCAGCAAGCCCCAAGAGAAGCGAGAGGGCAAGCAAACCAAGTAGTATAAGAATAAGGACCCTCCGGTGGCCCCAACACCACCACCACTCCCTACCAATTCTGCACCTGCGGATGCGGTGGGCATCTCAACGTCCACAGAGGACTTAATGCCTCATCCACAATAGGAGTAGATACAAATACTCAATCGGTGGCAGCAGGTGACCCTGAGGCGTAGCCTGCCTCCTTCCATGCTTCATGCCTGCCCAGCCTCACGATAACACCAACCTCCAGTGAAATTGCTGCGGTATTTTCCACCATCTGGCTGAGCTGCGGCAACTGTTAAGCTTTACACCTGCTTTCTGCATTGCCCTCCAGAAACCTGGTTTTTCGGCAATGCGGACCCCTGCCCTTCACGGCTATAGGGGATATTACAGGAACTGTAGCAACTGTGGTGGATAGATCACGTAACTAATGAGGAGGTATTGAATAGGATTGGGGAGAAGTTTGTGCCACAACTTGACTAGAAGAAGGGATCGTTTGGTAGGACATGTTTTGAGGCATCAAGGGATCACAAATTTAGCATTGGAGGGCAGCGTGGAGGGTAAAAATCGTAGAGGGAGACCAAGAGATGAATACACTAAGCAGATTCAGAAGGATGTAGGTTGCAGCACGTACTGGCAGATGAAGAAGCTTGCACAGGATAGAGTAGCATGGGGAGCTGCATCAAACCAGTCTCAGGACTGAAGACAACAACAACAACAACAACAACTGTAATAGTGTGTCAGGTGGAGTTTGCGTCTATGTCCTGAACTCAGTATGCAGAGTAGGTGTGCCCCTTCAAACCCCTCTTGAAGCTGTGGCTATCAGGATAAGGACGACGCAGGAAACAAGTGTCTACAACGTATATCTTCTTCCTGTACCCCTGAACGCATTGGCTGCACTGATTCATCAACTCCCTAAACCTTTCCTACTTTCGGGGAATTTTAACGCCCTTAACCACTTGTGGGGTGGCACTGTGCTTACTGGCCGAGGTAGAAATGTCGAAACTTTCCTGTTTCAACTCGACTCCTGCCACATTTCAATGTGGCTCATCGACTTAGCCGGCCATTGATTTATCCCTCTGCAGCCCAGGACTTCCCCCATCTGTCCACTAGAGTGCTCGCGATGACTTGTGTGGTAGTGACCACTTTCCCATCTTCCTGTCACTTTCACGGCGCCATTTCCCCGAACGTCTACCAATATGGGCTTTTTAAACAAGGCAGACTTGGAAGCATTCACTTCTGTTCACCGTTGAAACTCCCCCACGTGGTACCATCGTTGTGGTAGTTGTGCAGGTCACTAGGACGATCGTTTCTGCGGCGGAAAACACGATCCCTTGTTTTTTAGGGTGCCCCAGGTGAAAGTCAGTACCTTGGTGGTTCCCCGGAATTCGCTGCGACCATTAAAGAGCGTCGGCGATCTCTAGAGCGACATAAGAGGCACGCTTCCCTAGAGCACCTAATAGCTTTTAAACGGCTCCGTGCCCGCGTTGGCCAGCTTATAAAAAGACGGAAACAGGCGTATTGCGAGAGGTACGTCTCGACCATTGGGTGCCATACGTCACCTTCCCAAGTCTGGACGAAGATCAGACGTGTTTGTGGGTACCAGACCCCGACAGGTTTCCCTGGCATCAAAATCAATGGCGTGTTATCTACCGACGCAAACTCAATTGCCGAGCACTTTGCTCGAGCCTCCGCATCAGAGAATTAACCACCAGCATTTCACACCCTCAAACGGTGGATGGAAAGGAAAGCAGTCTCGTTCACTGAACGTCACAGTGAACCCTGTAATGCTTCATTCATAGAGTGGGAGCTTCACAGCGCCCTTGCACGTAGCCCCACAATCAGATGATCAAACATCAATCGTCCGACTACAAGCGACATTTCCTCGTGATCTTCAACCGGATCTGGTACGATGACGTCTTTCCATCGCAATGGCGGGAGGGCACCATCATTCCAGTGCTCAAACCCGGTAAAAACCTGCTTGATGTGAATAGCTATCGGCCCATCAGCCTCACCAACGTTCTTTGTAAGCTGTTAAAACGTATGGTAAGTCGGCGGTTGTGTTGGATCCTGGAGTCACGTGGCCTACTGGCTCCATTCCAGGTCGGTTTCCGCCAGAGTCGCTCTACCATTGATGATCTAGTATCCTTCGAGTCTGGTATCCGAACAGCCTTTTCCAGACGCGAACACCTAGTTGCCGTCTTTTTTTATTTACGAAAATCTTACGACACGACCTGGCGCCATCATACCCTTGCCACATTATATGAGTGAGGTCTGCGGAGCCCGCTCCCGATTTTTATCCAAAATTTCTTATCGCTCCGTACTTTCTGTCCAAGTTGGTGCCTTCCATAGTTCCCCCCGTATCGAGGAGAATGGGGTCCCACGAGGCTCTGTATTGAGTGTATCTCATTTTTAATGGCCGTTAACGGTCTAGCAGCAGCTGTCGGGCCGTCGGTCTCACCTTCTCTGTATGCAAACGACTTCTGCATTTCGTACTGCTTCTCCAGTACTGGTACTGCCGAGCGGCGCCTGCGGGGAGCCATCCACAAAGCGCAGTCATAGGCCCTAGCCCACGGCTTCAGTTTTCAGCCGCGAAGTCGTGTGTCATGTACTTCTGTCGGCGTTGTACCGTTCATCTGGAACCAGATCTTTACCTTAATAACGATCCCCTCACTGTAGTGGAGACACAGCGATTCTTATGAATGTTTTTCGACACCCGATTGACTTGGTTTCCTCATGTTCGTCAGCTGAAGCGGAAGTGCTGGCAGCACCTCAGTGTCCTCCGCTGCCTGAGCAACACCAAGTGGGGTGCAGTTCGCTCTACGCTGCTGCAGCTCTACAGAGTCCTTGTTCAATCCCACCTTGACTATGGGAGTCTAGTCTGTGGTTCGACGGCGCCCTCAGCGTTGCGCTTACTCGACCCAGTGCACTACTGTGGCGTTTGACTGGCAACAGGAGCTTTTAGGACGAGTCTGGTGACCAGCGTCATGGTGGAGGCCGGAGTCCCTTCGTTGAAGGTTAGGCCTGCACAACTCCTCGACAATTGCGATGCGCACATTCAAAGTTCTCGTGAGCACCCGAATTACCGTCTCCATTTCCTATCCACGGCGGTTCATCCCCGGCATCACAACGCAAGTCAGAGCTTCAGATTGCGGTTCGAGTCTGATCTCTTCTGTCTGAAATGGAGTCCTTGCCTTTACCACTTATACTCGAGGTCCATTCACGTACACCTCCATGGTGTACACCTAGGACGAAGCTTCGCCTGGACCTTTCGCATGGTCCTAAGGACTCAGTTAACCCCCGCAGCTCTCTTCTATCACTTTCTGTTGATTCTTGACATGTACCGGGACCCTGAAGTGATTTACACTGACGGCTCGATGGCTGACGGTCACGTTGCCTTAGCGTATGTTCATGGAGGACATATTGAACAGCACTCGTTGCCAGGTGGCTGCAGTGTTTTCACTGCTGAGCTGGCGGCCATTTCTCGTGCTCTTGAGCGCATTCGCTCATGCCCTGGCGAGTCGTTTCTTCTTTGTACTGACTCCAAGAGCAGCCTACAAGCTATTGACCAGTGTTACCCACCCTATCCTTCGGTAGCGACCGTCCAAGAGTCCACCTATGCCCTGGAACGGTTCGGTCGTTATGTGGTGTTTGTGTGGACCCCAGACCACGTTGGAATCCCAGGAAATGAACTTCCCGACCGGCTGGCCAAACAGGCTACTCGGAAACTGCTTCTGGAGATTGGTATCCCTGTCACTGACCTGCGATCATTATTACGCCGCAAGGTTTTTCAGCTTTGGAAGACGGTATGGCATAATCTCAATATGCATAACGAACTGCGTGCCCTTAAGGAGACTACGAACATGCGGAGGACGTCGATGCGGGCCTCTCGCAGGGACACTGATTCTCTGTCGGTTCCGCATTGGCCATACGTGTCTAACACCTGGCTACCTCCTGCGTCGTGAGGACCCACCGGTGTCACGTGGCTCACATATGACTGTCGTCCACATCTTGCTGGACTGCCCACTTTTAGCCGCTCTGCGGCGGACTTGTAACCTTCCCAGCACCCTACCTTCGGTGATGGGCAACAATGCTTCAACAGCAGATTTAGTTTTACGTTTTATTCTTGAGGGGGTTATCATACCATCTAAGGGTGGGCATTTAGCCTGCTGAGGGCGCCACCCTCCCTCCATTTTAACTCTGTCGCACTTTCTTTGCATTTGTTTGTCTTGGTGGTCGTCTTTTCCCTACATGTGTTCATCTCGCCTTGTCTTATTGGGATGGACATATTAATGTGTTGCAGCATGGCTGGCTCCTCCTCTCTTATTATTGTAGTCAGCCAGCCCGGACCATATGCTCTATTTTCCTTGTGGTGTATGTTTTCACCGTTTTGTTCGTTCCATTCGTTTTCATTTTAGGTATGGTGTTGGGTGTTTTCGTACCTTGAGCCTTGATTTCGTCAGGAAAAAGGGACTGATGACCCCGTAGTTCGGTCCCTTTATACCCAAAACCAACCAACCAATCTTCTCGCTTCAGACATTTTCCATTTTTCGGAGGTAGAAAAGAAATGTCTAAGGAAGAAGCGCATCTTACTGTAACAACAGTGAATTGGGTGCTTAGAAGATAGTGAAGTATCGGTCTTTGTAGTTGTTTATAGTTGTCGTACGGGTATAATGACACGTTAATGTCCAGCACATGCGATGTGTGTATCGTTATATGTAAAATGTGTATGACTGCTTCAGAAGCAGCTTAGTTCCCTGAAAATTTCTGCTTTTACACCATGAAGACATAGAGGGCTATTCAGAAAGAACGGACAGATTTCAAACATTTATTGCTTCCAAACTACAAGAGATAGAAACACAATCACAATGTCCCTAGAAAGAGAAAGTCCAAATTTTCATGCATGCTATGTGAGTACCAAGTGTTGTACGAGAAATACCAAAACGCTGGCTCATTTCCTGCTGCACGCGAAGCAGCTGGTCTCTCTTTATCGAATTCACAGCTTTAGCATTGCTATGACGCAGAATTTCAAGAGTGTCAGGCATAGGGGAGGACAAAAATGCGGTCTTTTACGTAACTCCACAGGTAAGTCACGAGGTGTGAGGTCTGGAGACCTGGGACGCCACGGGCGATGAAGTTAATCTTTTCCTCCTCCTCTTCAAAGCCAAAGTCACGTTGTAGGACGACATTATTCAGGTAACATCGGACGTGTTTAGAGAATTTCTCTGTGGGGTTACGTGAAAGAGCGCGTTTTTGTCCCCCCTATGGATGACACACTTGAAATTCGGCGACGTCGCATTTCTGAAGCTGTGAATTCGATAGAGAGAGACCAGCCGCTTCCCGTGCAGCAGGAGATGTCCCACCGTTTTGATATTTCTCGTGTAACATTTGGTACTCACATTGAATGCATAAAAATTTGAACTTCTCTTTCTAGGGACATTGGGATTGTGTTTCTATCTTTTGTAGTTTGGAAGCAATAAATGTCTGAAATCTGTTCCTTTTTCTGACTAGCCCCGTGTTTAATAAAGCAGCTGTGAGGACGGGACACTAGTCGATAGATCATGTGTCCGTGAAAGGCAGCGGCCTCAGGTTCAAGTCCTGGTCCGGCACACAGTTTTAATCTACCAGGAAGTTTCATATTTATTAAATGTTTATTTACGTTTTGTTAATTTCTCAATAATATCCTCAGTTTTCCTCTAGGTGCAATTTCTTTTTTTTTAGGACTATCAATTTTCCTGTGATTTTATATTATGTGTACGCGGTAGACGCCATTGGAACGGCCATCATTCTGTATGGCGACCACCAGAATAAAACATAACACACGGATAGAAGAGAGACATTTATGTACATAATTTACACTCAGATATGTGACTACGACCTGCTGCTCGGTTCCTACGGCAGCGTCTACGTCGTCCTTGAATGTCTTAGTGTTGTGGTCAGACAAGTGTTCCTCCCGCCGTTAAGATAGGCTCTAAAAGCCAGATCCGCTCGTGCTACCTGAAGTGCGTACTCCGCTATCGTTACTAGGCTGAGTGGCCCCTACAATGCCTCCCACTACGGTAAAGTCTTTGGAAGTATCAGCGTTCGATCCTGTTACTGTGTGTGCCAGTCGCACACGGTGACCCCTCAGTCACAAAGGCTGACAAATTCTATGACAGAAACGTAAAAGCATTAATGGAGAGCAACCAGCGATTAAATGCTATGGGAACTGATGCGATGCTCCACTGCAGATAATTGCGCAGTTTTAGTTTTTATTTGATTCTAGCAGTTTATTGATTCTGTGGGAACCTAAAATGTTTTGTAGCATATGGTCGCAATAAAATACAAAATTACTCTGTAGCGTAACTTTATGAGGAAACGTTTGTTTTATATGGACGAGAGAGATAAATAGAGAGAGAGGGAGAGAGTAGTTGTAATGAAACGTGCACTCGATTGCGCCACTGCCCTCGTTATGAAATTCATTTTCATCTGGGGTATAACCGCTTCAGCTGTATTTGGTCCATTATAACTGTATCACTACCGGTTTCGTGGCGCTTCAGATGAACATATGATTAAAACATTACAGCGGAAAAGCTCGGAATCCTTTTTGCCAACGTTCGTTGTCCGTCAAAATAAAACAACGCTAAAAGACGGTATGTCGTGGATTAAAAACTGCCAGATTCCAATATAGTGGATGGGTCCAAAGCAAATGGTACCATAGTGATCGCTTCTCCGATCTGTATGGAAACACGTACAAGGGAGAAGCGAGCACCATGGTACGATTTGTTTTGGAACCATCCACTACATTGAAATCTGGCAGTTATTAATCCATGACATACCGTCTTTTAGCGTTGTTTTATTTTGACGGACAACGAACGTTGGGAAAAAAGATTCCCAGCTTTTCCTCTCTAAAGTTTTAATCATATGTTCACGCGAAGCGCCACGAAACCGGTAGTGATATAGTAATAAAGCACCAAATGCAGCCGAATGGGTTATTAATATCCAAGATGAATACTCATAGCTGTGGTTGCCCCACCTAAAAGGTTGTCTGCAAATTCATTTTCGTTCGACGACAGATTTTTAAAGTAGCGTTTAGATAGCGTTTACTTTTCCATCCCTTACTTTCCTACACAGCATATAAATCGATAATTATAACATGTTTCAAACGTTAGTACTCGGCTACAGTCTTTTCCTATTTTTCAGTCTTCCCGCCAAGTGGTCTCTCTCTGTTTTTCTGTTTCGTTTTCAGCGATTTCAGAGTAGGACGGCTCAGAAGTCCAGAGAAGCTGATGTAACATCTTAGAAAGGCGAGATGGCGTCAGTGGTTTCGAGATAAAAATACAGCGTTCATCGGCGATGGTTACGCAAAAAACATTAAACACTATGCACAAAAAAGTCGGTTGTACAACTGCGGCGAGTGCTTGGAAGTCTCTCTAGACCTGCCGTCTGGCGGCGCTCCGTCTCCAATCGCTGATAGTGGCGACACGCGGGTCCGACGTATACTAACGGACCGCGGCCGATTTAAAGGCTACCACCTAGCAAGTGTGGTGTCTGCCGGTGACACCACAGTACGAATACTCCTGGTCCACGCTGCCTGTTTTATTTCCTAGTGAATGGCTTAGACGAACAAGTTGTGTAAGCGGAACAGAGTAGGATTCTTGTGCACGTGCAGAATTAAGCTGCACTCTTGCCAAGTGGGAATTCTGTTTGCAGTGTGGGAAGTGTGTGTGGGGAGCGCCATGCCGCTGCGAGCGTTCTCTACAACCCACCGTTGGCCCCCCTGCGAGCTGGCATAACGTAGGGCGTAGCATATGAGATGTGCTGGCAGATTCGTGATAACACATATGCGTTAACACAGTTCTTTTCTGGAATGATTGTGTCAGTGTCGTATTTTATTACCAAGTATGCTATAGATTTCAATTCTTATTTCCATGAAGTTCACTATTGTGGGTTATCGCTGTGATTTTTTTTTTCCATTACTGAAGTTCATGTCTTTGTTAGCACTCGCCTAATTGGATCTGTACCTTGTTAGTGCGTTGTTTTCTCGTCTTTATAACCTAATTTCTCTCAGCTACTCTTCGTTGCCAATATTCATGCTGTATTTTCGATTACAACCCTGAGACCTGAGCTCCGACACATGAGACGTATCCGAACATTATCAGTGATGGAACCTGTAACATCTCGTTGTTCTGGGTACTGTGTTGCGTGTTTTTGTAACAAGAAGATAAAGATACTTCCTGCGGTTCTACCTGTGTATGTTGTGTTTCAAATAATAGTGTCCAATACGTTGCTCAAGGGAAAAACAGCCGGTGCCAAAATCCGTCGACTTGCTAGCTGTGCAAGTGGAAATTAGAGCGTTGTGTCAGAACATTATCAACAATTTTCTGTAGTCCGTAATTTTAAGCTTCGAGACCAACTTGCGGATTTCCTACGGATTGTATCGGAATAAAATGTTACTCAGATATTTAATCATCAATTTTTCCTCTCTTAAAATAGCACCTAGTTCAGGAAACTAACAGTGTATCATTATACATCGCTAAGTCGCCATCAGTGCATGGCTAGCCGTTACATAATGCTAACGTTAGTGTTTCTTCGGGAATTCCCGGATCGCTTTTATTTACGCCAATGTGTAATTGAAACAGTATCATTCTGCCTTTCCCTGTGCCGGCCGCGGTGGTCTCGCGGTTCTAGGCTCGCAGTCCGGAACCGTGCGACTGCTACGGTCGCAGGCTCGAATCCTGCCTCGGGCATGGATGTGTGTGATGTCCTTAGGTTAGTTAGGTTTAAGTAATTCTAAGTTCTATGGGACTAATGACCACAGCAGTTGAGTCCCATAGTGCTCAGAGCCATTTGAACTTTTTTTTTCTGTAGCTTCGTGTGACGGAATGGTTTCTTTGAACGCCGATTAAGCTACAGAGTGTAGCACAGATACATCGAAAAATTTCGAGGGATCGTAGAGCGTGTCTTGAACAAATTGTTGACATGAACCCACGTCCGGAAACGTGACCCATCGACGCAGCAAAGAGTTGCCAGTAAGGTACCAGCTCGGTAACGAACCTGAGTAGTAATTCTGACGGACCGTAGAGCGAACTCCTTGTAATAGACCTGAGGGGACGATGTATGGCGTCGAACGCTTGCGTCCACGCCTGTCTTAACAACGCCGTAAAGACAGCTGAGAGTCAACTTGGCAATTCAAGTTTTCCGTCGAAATGGCAGCCTAGCGGCAGGTGTGTTGCCTTAGACGTTCTGTAGCGTTGTAGGTTCCGGGCATGGATTTCTTACTGAATTTATTCATCTCTCAAAGTTTGTTGGCGTACTTCCGTTGCACTCTGTACAGTTGAAGGCGTGAGCAAATGACCAAAAAATCCAGAGGCTACATACCATCTTCTTCTCCCTTTCAAGGATTAGGCTGTTCCCTGTTCCGAACTCACAAACAACATCCTACCCATCCGTCCCCAGGTCTTCTAGTATCTCTCTTCGCATTCGGATTGTAGTTCAGTATCTTCTGGGGAATTCTGTGACCTGTCATTCTCATAAGGCGTTGTATCCAGTCTTCACGATAGTTGTTTTTTTTTTTTTTTTCATTCGTGTTGAAAATATTTAATTCTGTTCTAATATCTCCATTTCTAATAATGACTTGTGTAGCTCTTTGTCTTCCTTATGAAGTTTTAAAGTTGTATTATCTTGCGTAATTCATTCAGCTGGTATACTGTTCTCTGGAGCTCATCTTCATCCTTTTCAATAATATCTGTATGATCTGCTGACAAAAGTACATTCAGGTGTTCCTCACTCATTGTTTTACTTCCTTTGTTCACTTTACAATAAAAACGGTAGTTGACAACTCACACCCTTGTGTAACACCTTGGTTAATAATTACATTTAATCGATTCCTACCTGCGTTTATTACAATGCGCATATTTTTGTCCAGGCTTTTCACTGTCTCCATTAAATGGTAAGGATATCCACATTGAGACATAATCGTCCACAGGCTATCACGGCTTACAAGGTCAAAAGACTTCTCAAGGTCGATAAAGGCCAAATGGGTTTCTACATTAAATTTTGTCTGTGCATGAACGGCCTGGTCTAAATGCACTTTTTTCTTTAGAAATAATAGCTTCTGTGATATTCTTCATTGAATTTTTGATTATCATTGAGTATAGTTTCTAGCCAATGTTTAGAAGACTGATCCCAAGATAATTTTTAGTCATTACGTTTCCCTTTCTTGAAAAGACAGATCACTTATCTGAGAGTGTACACTAAAGACAAATAAATAAAGAATTGCAGAAAGTCAACACTGACATTGGGTTCCGGAAAGCCATATTTATGATGTGATTTCCTCCTTTTTGTAGCTACTTCTGTGTATGTGATTGGTGTCTGCCAACGTCCGCTACGCTTCAGATGAAAGGACAAAAAGCGGTGAAACAGTTTGTGTTTTAGGTCACACAAAGGCGCCGCACTGACCTGCTGCCGTTGAGTCGGTGTCCTGGAGGGCTCTCAGAGCTGACACGGACATTCCCGATGGAGTAATGGCTCTGCTCATTCATACCAGGACCGTCCCCAGCTGCTCTTTGTATCCCCATGCGTCCATCTTGGACCGCAGACGCGAGTGTCGAGCACTTGCAGTAGTAAAGGCGATTTTTTTTTAACCTTGTATCAGGTGTACCGGTATGACATGAGCGTTAAGATACAAGTGCGTCGATAGGGAACATTTGTTGTGAACGAGCCTTAATTTTTTTTTGTTTGGTTGGTATGACATCTGTCAAATATATTCAGTATACACCAAGTCATGGAACAAACAGCATCACATGTTTTCATCGTGTTGTTGTTGTTGTTGTTGTTGTGGTGGTGGTCTTCAGTCCTGAGACTGGTTTGATGCCGCTCTTCATGCTACTCTATCCTGTGCAAGCTTCTTCATCTCCCAGTACTTGCTGCGACCTACATCCTTCTGAATCTGCTTAGTGTATTCATCTCTTGATCTCCCTCTACGATTTTTACCCTCCACGCTGCCCTCCAATGCTAGATTTGTGATCCCTTGATGCCTCAGAACAGGTCCTACCAACCGATCGCTTCTTCTAGTCACGTTGTCCCACAAACATCTCTTCTCCCCAATCCAATTCAATACCTCCACATTAGTTATGTGATCTACCCATCTAATCTTCATCATTCTTCTGTAGCACCACATTTCGAAAAATCCTATTCTCTTCTTGTCTAAATTATGGAAATGGAAGGGAATGTAGATGAAGATGAAATGGGAGATACGATACTGCGTGAAGAGTTTGACAGAGCACTGAAAGACCTGAGTCGAAACAAGGCCCTGGGAGTAGACAACATTCCATTAGATCTACTGACGGCCTTGGGAGAGCCAGTCCTGACAAAACTCTACCATCTGGTGAGCAAGATGTATGAGACAGGCGAAATACCCTCAGACTTCAAGAAGAATATAATAATTCCAAACCCAAAGAAAGCAGGTGTTGACAGATGTGAAAATTACCGAACTATCAGTTTAATAAGTCACTGCAAAAATACTAACACGAATTTTTTACAGACGAATGGAAAAACTGGTAGAAGCCGCCCTCGGGGAAAATCAGTTTGGATTCCGTAGAAATATTGGAACACGTGAGGCAATACTGACCTTACGACTTATCTTAGAAGAAAGATTAAGGAAAGGCAAACCTACTTTTCTAGCATTTGTAGACTTAGAGAAAGCTTTTGACAATGTTGACTGGAATACTCTCTTTCAAATTCTAAAGGTGGCAGGGGTAAAATACAAGGGGCGAAAGGCTATTCACAATTTGTACAGAAACCAGATGACAGTTACAAGAGTCGAGGGACACGAAAGGAAAGCAGTGGTTGGGAAGGGAGTGAGACAGGGTTGTAGCCTCTCCCCGATGTTATTCAATCTGTATATTGAGCAAGCAGTGAAGGAAACAAAAGAAAAATTCGGACACGTAATCGGCATGGCTTCAGAAAACATCGCTCTTGTGCAACGCAGCTAGCTCTTTATTCGCACGAAGTAGTGGCCGCTATCGACAGGGGATCTCAAGTTGATTCCGTATTTCTAGATTTCCGGAAAGCTTTTGACACCGTTCCTCACAAGCGACTTCTAATCAAGCTGCGGAGCTATGGGGTATCGTCTCAGTTGTGCGACTGGATTCGTGATTTCCTGTCAGGAAGGTCGCAGTTCGTAGTAATAGACGGCAAATCATCGAGTAAAACTGAAGTGATATCAGGTGTTCCCCAGGGAAGCGTCCTGGGACCTCTACTGTTCCTGATCTATATAAATGACCTGGGTGACAATCTGAGCAGTTCTCTTAGGTTGTTCGCAGATGATGCTGTAATTTACCGTCTAGTAAGGTCATCCGAAGACCAGTATCAGCTGCAAAGCGATTTAGAAAAGATTGCTGTATGGTGTGTCAGGTGGCAGTTGACGCTAAATAACGAAAAGTGTGAGATGATCCACATGAGTTCCAAAAGAAATCCGTTGGAATTCGATTACTCGATAAATAGTACAATTCTCAAGGCTGTCAATTCAACTAAGTACCTGGGTGTTAAAATACAAACAACTTCAGTTGGAAGGACCACATAGATAATATTGTCGGGAAGGCGAGCCAAAGGTTGCGTTTCATTGGCAGGACACTTAGAAGATGCAACAAGTCCACTAAAGAGACAGCTTACACTACACTCGTTCGTCCTCTGTTAGAATATTGCTGCGCGGTGTGGGATCCTTACCAGGTGGGATTGACGGAGGACATCGAGAGGGTGCAAAGAAGGGCAGCTCGTTTTGTATTATCGCGTTATAGGGGAGAGAGTGTGGCAGATATGATACACGAGTTGGGATGGAAGTCATTACAGCATAGACGTTTTTCGTCGCGGCGAGACCTTTTTACGAAATTTCAGTCACCAACTTTCTCTTCCGAATGCGAAAATATTTTGTTGAGCCCAACCTACATAGGTAGGAATGATCATCAAAATAAAATAAGAGAAATCAGAGCTCGAACAGAAAGGTTTAGGTGTTCGTTTTTCCCGCTCGCTGTTCGGGAGTGGAATAGTAGAGAGATGGTATGATTGTGGTTCGATGAACCCTCTGCCAAGCACTTAAATGTGAATTGCAGAGTAGTCATGTAGATGTAGATGTAGTAGGTATTAAAATCCATGGAGAAGAAATAAAAACTTTGAGGTTCGCCGATGGCATTGTAATTCTGTCGGAGACAGCAAAGGACCTGGAAGAGCAGTTGAATGGAATGGACAGTGTCTTGAAAGGAGGATATAAGATGATCATCAACAAAAGCAAAACGAGGATAATGGAAGGTAGTCGAATTTAGTCGGGTGATGCTGAGGGAATTAGAAATAGGAAATGAGATACTTAAAGTATTAAAGGAGTTTCGCTATTTGGGGAGCAAAATAACTGATGATGGTCGAAGTAGTGAGGATATAAAATGTAGACTGACAATGGCAAGAAAGCGTTTTTCTGAAGAAGAGAAATTTGTTAACATTGAGTATAGATTTAAGTGTCAGGAAGTCATTTCTGAAAGTATTTGTATGGAGTGTAGCCATGTATGGAAGTGAAACATGGACGATAAATAGTTTGGGCAAGAAGAGAATAGAAGCTTTCGAAATGTGGTGCTACAGAAGAATGCTGAAGATTAGATGGGTAGATCACATAACTAATGAGGAGGTATTGAATGGAATTGGGGAGAAGAGGATTTTGTGGCACAACTTGACTAGAAGAAGGGACCAGTTGGTAGGACATGGTCTGAGGCATCAAGGATCACAAATTTAGCATTGGAGGACAGCGTGGAGGGTAAAAATCGTAGAGGGAGACCAAGAGATGAATACACTTAGCAGATTCAGAAGGATGTAGGTTGTAGTAGGTACTGGGAGATGAAGAAGCTAGCACAGGATAGAGTAGCATGGAGAGCTGCATCAAACCAGTGTCAGGACTGAAGACAACAACAACAACAGAGCTAAACAGATTTCGTTGGCCGTATTATAAAAGGTTAAAAACCTTCAATATAATTTCAAACGGTAGAAGGAATACTGGAAGTATTATACAATCACGTCACAACAAAAATGGAATTTAAATATCTGTAGAGGACCTGACGCTGACGACAGGAAGAAGCTGAGGTGTGGTGATAACAGCCAGCAATCGGTAACCGCAATCCGTAAAACGTCGTCATCAGTATTCATACCGGCGGATTCTTCTTAGAAATTGGAAACTCTGAAGTACCGTTTGTTAGAATTAAAGTGTAAGTACGCATACAGGGCCAGCGTCGGCTGTATCATATGGAGCCGCAAGTTTGTAGATACTCTAATTTGTTAATGAGGAACCGATTTACGCTGGCAAAGAAATAGTTCCGGTTTTTTCCACCAGGTGCAAATATGGCGCTGTGAATGCAAGAAAGACGTTTAGAAAAGTTTCCATATGTAATGGAATAGGAACGGGACATAGGAAAAACAGGTGAAACAAATGAGAAAAGTATAATGTTGATGTTGATATTATTAACTGACACACAATTTCTTAAATGCAAGCACCGGAGACGTCGACGAGATGCTGTGCAGCACCAGATTTCCACATCGTGACCAGAACTGAAACTAATTTTTTCCGGTGTAAATCGGTTCCGCATTGACGCATTAGAATATCTACCATGTTCCGCTGCCACTCGACAATAACAAGCCCACACTTGACCTCTGTGAACAGCTGCTGGGAGATTCGTTTAAGTAATAATGTTGTGAAATGGCGATGCCCTTTAAGTCCTACGCTGAAGGTCGAACATTTACTATGTGGTTGCCCCTGCTCGAAGAAACCTCAAGGGAAAGATTTTATGAATGAGGACAATCAGATACGAGCTGGCACGGTCTCTCAACGGGAACAAACAAGTGTGACCGGTGCAGACTTGAGAATATAAAAGCTTAAGCCTGACGCAATTCATAACGAGAAAAAACTTTAAAAAGCATCGTGATTAGTACGATAACTATTGTTGAGGAGTGACAGGTAACAAGAATAGTGTATCCTGAATGAAAAATGTCCGCGTATTCATACGACTGAAGATTTTCCACACAACGTTTGTATTGTATGATGAAGTAAACGTAAATCTTAGACAATTCCTGCAAGTTAGAACTATTTCCTCTTATATTCAATTTTTGTATTCGTTAGTTTATTTGGTCTTGTTCCTTCTTTACAGTACCGATGGACCCTTTCTCTCTTAAAAATAAACTGGCGATGTGTTCTTCGGGCGCTGTAATTAGAGACAACGTAAATTAAAAGACTAAACCACATTTCCGCACATTAATAGTTTCACATTGTCCTTACAATAACGCGTGGCTCCAAATGCAAAGCATGCTGAACATATGTTGTCGCACGTATTAGGTGGAATCTGTTAAACGTGTTGTGCATTTTACATCGTCCAGTAAGTGTTTCTCTACAGTAGCAAAGAAAAGGTGTTGCCAGCTACAGAATACAGCTCCATGTCAATGTTGTATTTATCTTTTGTTTATTTGCGAAAAATGCCACGGAGTGGCGAATTAGTTAGGTTTTGAATAGGTGGACTGGTTGCCCGTGTTATAGACTCCATTTGATCAGTATTTTCCTGATAGCGGGGAGGGATCGCGTCGCATCTTCTGTTAGCTTCAGCTTGTTGATCCTCGCCATTAATAAGTCTCACGAACGTGCAAGAAACATTAATGACAGTGGTTTATTTTTTCTACTTCGCGGTGCCTTTTTTGTGAATAAACGTTAGACCATCTAGAAATTAGTCTTCCTTGAGCGTTGGTTGCACAGAACTTAAATGGATTTTTTTTATTTTATTTTTTTTCTCTATAATACATTTATTTCATTTTAGCACAGAGTACAAGGCTAATCCAGCAATGCCTGACATATTGGGCATTCCCGCAGTGCAGACTGATGTCAGGCTTTCGACCAAGATCGCAAGGTTTCCTCAGCATTACGCTTAGGTCGACACACGTTGTTGTTGTTGTTGTTCCTGTTGTTCATTCTCTCACTATTTAAAATAAAGTGATGGTAAATACCGCGGACTGTGCGGTCATGCGCAGTATTAGGGTTCTGAATGCTTGGTTCTGTAATCTTAAGAAATTTACCGGCAAGCAATAGATGTAAGTGTACGGTGCTACAGTAATGAAGGAAAGAAACTTGAGAAAGTGGAGTGAAATGTCTAACAATGGACGAGTAAATCTGCATGATGATGATTAACCCGGACGACGGTCACTCACTCATACGATTTGATGAATCAAACGAGGAACGAAATAGTACAAGACACCTATTCACTAAGCTCAAAAAGTTGACGGGCGGAAAACATTTTGGAAATAACTAAATAAAGAATACAGAGAACTTGACAGACTGCCTACTGCACAGATAAGACAAATGTTTGTATAACGAAGGTGGCTATGCAGAGAAATAAAGTCAACATCAATTGTGTGACATGGTTTTCTATGGTACTTTTTTATTAATTTGTTAAAACCAAACTATTGTTAGTTCCTGGATTACCTTCGTATTTCCACAAGTTCCAAAATGCTGTCAATACGAATAATTGTTGGGCCTTTGAAATGGACCGCTGCTTAAGTTTAATTTAACGCAAGTACTATGCATTGAAAATAAATAGCATGGCTTCTAAATTTACAGTTTGCCTTATTTTCCTTTTTTTGCGCTTATTGGCATTTGGCCATCGGCATATAGTCATCCACATTCATATAGTATCGTTCTTAATGGCTATTGTGGTAGGCACTTTGTTAATTGCTACTTAAAATAAAACGAGGGTATGAGTAAATAATGAAAATATGACAGCACTACAAACTACTACTAAAGTAATTCTGCAGTAAATAATAAAAAAAACGTAGCGTTATACGAAATTTATAGATTTTATGCACTGTTGATTGACATAGTTAAAACACTCACATTTAAGTGGTTGAACGTCACATTTAATACTAGTTCACTCTTTCGATTTGCTAGCAACTCCGATGTTGGAACCGAAACTTCTGCGTTAACAAATGCTCGGATAAAGAATTTTTGTTGTGTCTTACAACTGGTACACGAAAGTGGCCGATGGTTCACGTCTCCTCCTCTATTGAAAAAATCGCATAGTTCATACTGTTTACTCTTGTTGTGTGACTCTGGGCGCTGATTCATGGTCTCGCTCAAATTTCGCAATATTTCAGCGGAGCACCAGCTTGTTATCTGCAAGCGACGGTGTTGACTGTTGGTGAAAGACACACTCAGAGTGTGGTTACAGGTGCTGTCAGCGACCGTGATCGATACCGCCACGGCCACGGGCGAGCGCGACGCAGGTTGGACGGGCGGCGCGCTCGCTCCAGATATTAGTCACGCCGCGCCGTTCAGCCGGTGACCCTGTTATCGATTGTGAAGAAGGGCGGCCAGTCGACCAGGCGCGAGACCTTAGAAAGTGGCGGTCGGCGGCAGCTGCCGCCGGAAGGAAGGTCTCCTTTTCGCGAGGAAGAACACAGGAAGTCGCTTTCCCCGCTATGGGAACAGCGCAAGTGACAACGGCCTTGCGACCACGGCTCGTGCTTAGATTACGTCCAGCACTCACAGTGCAAACTGTCACTTCCTCGTAAAAGTACTAGCATAGATATCAGACGAAACTAAGGGGGTAATACACTACTGGCCATTAAAATTGCTACACCAAAAAGAAATGCAATGATAAACGGCCATTCATTGGGCAAAGATATTATACTAGAACTGACATGTGATTACTTTTACACGCAATTTGGGTGCATAGATCCTGAGAAATCAGTACCCAGAACAACGACCTCTGGCCGTAATAACGGCCTTGATACGCCTGGGCATGGAGTCAAACAGAGCTTATATGGCGTGTACAGGTACAGCTGTCCACGCAGCTTCAACACGATACCACAGTTCATCAAGAGTACTGAGTGGCGTATTGTGACGAGCCAGCTGCTCGGTCACCGTTGACCAGACGTTTTCAGTTGGTGAGAGATCTGAAGAATGTGCTGGCCAGGGCAGCAGTCGAACATTTTCTGTATCCAAAAAGGCCCATACAGGACGTGCAACATGCGGTCGTGCATTATCCTGCTGAAATGTAGGGTTTCCCAGGGTTCGAATGAAGGGTAGAGCCACGGGTCGTAACACATCTGTAATGTGACGTCCACTGTTCAAAGTGCCTTCAATGTGAACAAGAGGTGACCGAGACGTGTAACCAATGGCACACCATACCATCACGCCGGGAGACATGTCTGTATGGCGATGACGATTACACGCTTCCAATGTGCGTTCACCGCGATGTCGCCAAACACGGATGCGTCCATCATGATGCTGTAAACAGAACCTGGATTAATCCGAAAAAATGACGTTTTGCCATTGGTGCACCCAGGTTCGTCGTTGAGTACACCATCGCAGGCGCTCCTGTCTGTGATGCAGCGTCAAGGATAACCGCAGCCATGGTCTCCAAGCTGATAGTCCATGCTGCTGCAAACGTCGTCGCACTGTTCGTGCAGTTGGTTGTCGTCTTGCAAACGTCCCCATCTGTTGACTCAGGGATCGAGACGTGGTTCCACGATCCGTTACAGCCATGCGGATAAGATGTCTGTCATCTCGACTGCTGGTGATACGAGGCCGTTGGGATCCAGCACGGCGTTCCGTATTACCCTCCGGAACTACCCGATTCCATATTCTCCTAACAGTCATTGGATCTCGACCAACGCGAGCAGCAATGTCGGGATACGATAAACCGCAATCGCGATAGGCTACAATCCGACGTTTATCAAAGTGGGAAATGTGATGGTACGCATTTCTCCTCCTTACACGAGGCATCACAACAACGTTTCACCAGGCAACGCCGGTCATCTTCTGTTTGTGTATGAGAAATCGGCTGGAAACTTTTATCATATCAGCACGCTGTAGCTGTCGTCACCGTCGCCAACCTTGTGTGAATGCTCTGAAAAGCTAATCATTTGCATACCACAGCATCTTCTTCCTGTCGGTTAAGTTTCGCGACTGTAGCACGTTATCTTCGTGGTGTACCAATTTTAATGGCCAGTAGTGTATAATTCATTTAGTACATACACTGCTGAGTTATAAAATCGTACAAATTTGGGTGCTTTTGTACACTGGTGTGTAAAAATGAAGGACGCAAGTAACTTTCGCATGCTGTGTCACTGCCAAGTGAGATAGCTGGATGAAACTTGGGCCACACATAGAAAGACGTGCTACAGTATCCTACAGAATGTAACTGAAAAAAAAAGTGCAGTGAGGCGAACGGAAATGACATTGACGTGGACATTACAAACGTCGCAAAATGGTCCTTAGTAGGGTGTGTGATCACCAAGGACGGCAGCCCTGAGCGTCGTCCTCTTTGCTCCTAACAGTTAACACTATACCGTCCGGTGACACCACAGTGGTGTCATGAGCATAGTATCACGCAGTGGCCGGCGACAGCACTTTAGCATTTTTTGCATTCTGTTGGTGTTTTGTTTAGGTAACAATAAAATACACATGTCAAGTTTTTTGTTTTTATAAGTACTTGTGTCCTTTCATAATGGCGGACTAAAGAGACAATTGGATTATTTACGATGAATGCGGAAACGTCTTGTCTGACGTTCCGGACGATTTGGCCGATTGGGGAGAAGACACTGGATATCACAAAAATGAAAGTGAAACAGAGTCGTAGGAAGATAGTGAAATACGTCCCTGAAGAATTCAGACGAAGAAGGCAGTTCACAGTGGTCAGACTTTGATTTACCGACGACCAATAATAAATTTGAAGGATCCCCGGGTCCGAACATATTTACCAAAGATACACAGAGCGTCGAGGATATCGTAGGATTATGCACTCCTGGAAATTGAAATAACAACACCGTGAATTCATTGTCCCAGGAAGGGGAAACTTTATTGACACATTCCTGGGGTCAGATACATCACATGATCACACTGACAGAACCACAGGCACATAGACACAGGCAACAGAGCATGCACAATGTCGCCACTAGTACAGTGTATATCCACCTTTCGCAGCAATGCAGGCTGCTATTCTCCCATGGAGACGATCGTAGAGATGCTGGGTGTAGTCCTGTGGAAAGGCTTGCCATGCCATTTCCACCTGGCGCCTCAGTTGGACCAGCGTTCGGCTGGACGTGCAGACCGCGTGAGACGACGCTTCATCCAGTCCCAAACATGCTCAATGGGGGACAGATCCGGAGATCTTGCTGGCCAGGGTAGTTGACTTACACCTTCTAGAGCACGTTGGGTGGCACGGGATACATGCGGACGTGCATTGTCCTGTTGGAACAGCAAGTTCCCTTGCCGGTCTAGGAATGGTAGAACGATGGGTTCGATGACGGTTTGGATGTACCATGCACTGTTCAGTGTCCCCTCGACGATCACCAGAGGTGTACGGCCAGTGTAGGAAATCGCTCCCCACACCATGATGCCGGGTGTTGGCTCTGTGTGCCTCGGTCGTAGGCAGTTCTGATTGTGGCGCTCACCTGCACGGCGCCAAACACGCATACGACCATCATTGGCACCAAGGCAGAAGCGACTCTCATCGCTGAAGACGACACGTCTCCATTCGTCCCTCCATTCACGCCTGTCGCGACACCACTGGAGGCGGGCTGCACGATGTTGGGGCGTGAGCGGAAGACGGCCTAACGGTGTGCGGGACCGTAGCCCAGCTTCATGGAGACGGTTGCGAATGGTCCTCGCCGATACCCCAGGAGAACAGTGTCCCTAATTTGCTGGAAGTGGCGGTGCGGTCCCCTACGGCACTGCGTAGGATCCTACGGTCTTGGCGTGCATCCGTGCGTCGCTGCGGTCCGGTCCCAGGTCGACGGGCACGTGCACCTTCCGCCGACCACTGGCGACAACATCGATGTACTGTGGAGACCTCACGCCCCACGTGCTGAGCAATTCGGCGGTACGTCCACCCGGCCTCCCGCATGCCCACTATACGCCCTCGCTCAAAGTCCGTCAACTGCACATACGGTTCACGTCCACGCTGTCGCGGCATGCTACCAGACTGCGATGGAGCTCCGTATGCCACGTCAAACTGGCTGACACTGACGGCGGCGGTGCACAAATGCTGCGCAGCTAGCGCCATTCGACGGCCAACACCGCGGTTCCTGGTGTGTCCGCTGTGCCGTGCGTGTGATCATTGCTTGTACAGCCCTCTCGCAGTGTCCGGAGCAAGTATGATGGGTCTGACACACCGGTGTCAATGTGTTCTTTTTTCCATTTCCAGCAGCGTATATTGGGAACTATCTATTTGAAAATATTAGCAACGAAACCAACAAACTACAGTCAGAATTGCAATAGAATGAAACTGGATTTTAAAAAATGCCAAATTTGTAGACGTTACCGCCCCGAACTTAGAAAATGGTTTGGGCTTGCTATCCTTATGGGAATTGTAAAAAAAAAAAAAAAAAAAAAAAAAAAAGGCTTGATGATTATTGGTCAACGAATGCGTTGATAGAAACACCGATATTTCGCAAAACGATGTCCCGCAACCGACTCAGACAAATATTATCATTTTTACTTTTTTCCGACAGCAACAATAAACAGGATAATTCCGACCGGCTTGTCAAAGTGCAATTCGTAACTGATTATTTTTCCAAAAAGTTTCAAGAAACGTTTAATCTAAGTCAAAACATCTCAACTGAAGAAGGAATGATACCGTGGCGTGTACGATTAAATTACCTTCCGTCGAAAATTACGAAATACGGCATACTCATTCGGATGCTGTGTGATTCGATTACGGGATACATTTCCTCATTCAAGATATATTCCTGCGTTGGACAGCCTTTAGCAAAAACGGTGATGGAACTATTGTACCGTCTAATGGAAAATGGCATCACCTCTGCATGGATAATTATTATAACAGTGTAGAACTTGCAGAGAAGTTACTTGAAATTAAAATTCGAGTTTGTGGAACGATACGGCAAATAGACGACTTCCGGAAAATTAAAGCGCGAAAGTCAATGTGTTAGAAGCCGGCCGATGTGGCCGTGCGGTTCTAGGCGCTTCAGTCTGGAACCGCGTGACCGCTACGGTCGCAGGTTCGAATCCTGCCTCGAGCATGGATGTGTGTGATGTCCTTAGGTTAGTTAGGTTTAAGTGGTTCTAAAGTTCTAGGTGACTGATGACCACAGATGTTTAGTCCTATAGTGCTCAGAGCCATTTGAACCCATTTTTTTTTCAATGTGTTAGAAGCTTGTCATCGACGGAAAGGTGACAAGCGGCCGGCGACAAGCCAAGTAATCCGAATTAGCGCTGCCGGCGCCAAGCGAATAAATTTGTACGCGACATGCGTCTCCCGCCCGGGATCTCCGGCTCCCTTTTCGTTGACGATTTTGCGCTATATTGCGGTTCTCCACGGACTTATCACCTTGAGCGCCGTCTTCAGCGATGTCTCAGTCGTCTGTACTAGTGGCTTTCGCTTGTCCGTTGGCAAAACCGTTTCTACAAATTTCTGGCAGTGCATTCGGTTTCTTTCATCGTCTTTACATCTTACGCCTGTTGCTCTTCCGTTATCTGAAACTACGAAATTCCTGGGGCTCATTCTCGATAGGAAACTTTTTTTGGTCCTCCCATGTTTATCTGGCCGCCCGCTGTAGCCGGTCCCTGAGCGCCCTAGGCGTCTGCAGCGCTACTTCCTGGGGAGCGCGATCGGATCACCCTCCTCCTTTTGTACCGAATCCTTGTCCGTTAGAAACGAGACAGTGGGTGTTTCGTTTATGCATCTGCTCCTCCGCCCGTCTTACGCCGTCTAAATGAAATCCACCATCATGGAATCCGTTTGGCCACTGGCGCCCTTTACAGTAGCGCGGTTGAGTGTCTCTGAGCAGAAGCTGGCGAACTACTGCCGTCATACCGACGTGACGGTCTCCTCAGCGCATACTCATGCCGTTTGTCTGCCATGCTCGGCCACCCATCCTACGCCTTTTCTTCGATGACTCCTTTCACCTCCAGTATGGGATGTGTCCCTCTTCTCTGTTACCTCGTGGAGTTCCCTTTCGGCTGTTGCTCTGACAGCCTAACTTCACGCTACCTGCCACTTTAGCGATGTCTGTGAACTCTTCACCACCTAGGCTTCGTGCAGAGGCCCGTGTTTACCTTGGACTTCATTCGCTTCCCAACGAAACCACACCAGATTCGATCTATCGCTGTGTTTCTCGGCCTTCGGACGCAACTTAGCGATAGTACGTTTGTGTCCACTGATGGCTCTCCGACTGACTGACCGTGGTGTCGGGTATGCCTTTGTCAATGGCACCGACCACTTTTGGTAACAGCTTCCGGACCACTCCTCAGTATTTATAGCAGAAATCTTCTCCCTGTATCAGACCACGCAGTACGTCCGGTGATACAGGATTTTCAGTTGTGTCATCTGCTGCGATTCTCTGTGCCCTTCACAGCCTCTGTGAGATGTACACAGTCCACCCCTTAACGTGCCCAAGAAAGCTTTCACTTACTCAGCCTTGAGGGTCCCACTGTGATGATTATGTGGGTCGCTGGTCACGTCAATCTGATAGGGAAAGGGGCTGCTGACGCTGGTTCTAAGGCGCTAGTTCTCCCATTCCATCTGGTAATCTCCGTGTTGCCGTCTGTCAGCAGGTTGTATCGTTTTGGTTTCACCACTGGTCTTCCCTACATGGGAACAAACTTCGGGGAATTAAACCTCTCCCAGCGGTTTGGCCGACCCCTTCTCGGCCCTCTCGCCGCGAGATCACTTGAGCCAGATGGCGTATTGGGCACTGTCGTTCTAGCCATCTCCATTTGTGGTGATCCGCCACTGCTTTGTACCCACTGTCATCAACCTTTGACTGTCGGATACCATTTTCGTAATCATTTACGTTCTAATGTATGTTTGCCGTCTGAGTTATTGGCCGTTTTAGCGAAAGACGCGCGGGCGGTCGACAGCGTTTTACTTTTAATCCGTCGTAGCAATATGGCGAAGGACACTTAATCTTTAGTTCGGGATCTCCGTTGTCTCTACGGCGCATTTTGTGGACTTTTCTCAAACAGTAAGTCCTTGCTCTTCTATTTCCTTCCATCGATTGAGCTTAACGTGTACTCGCTTTTAATTCCTTTTTCGTCCTAGTGCTCTCTGGTTCTCACATGGACGCGTATGACCTTAGTTGTTTTTGTGCACTAAAACAAAACGTCCTTGGTGTCTGTAGATCCACTGTAATAAGTCTCCCTTCCGCATCCCATACGTGCTCAATGGGTTTTAAGTTGGGGAACAGACAGACCGGTCTATTCGCTGAATATCTCTTCGTACCAAGAGCTGCTCCACCTGCTCTGTTCGATGGTGTCGCCAATTACCATCCATAACAATGAAGTCAAGTCCGAAGGAGTACAGTGTGACAGTAAAGTTGAGCGGTGAGTACCGTATTCTAGAATATGGCGCTCAGTACGCCCTTGCAACATTATACTTCACCACACCGGAGTATCATCAAAACGATCTTGTTCACAATGTTCCTGGCTATATTTCGTGTCCCCCCCTCTCGCCACATGAGGGTACGTCCAGAATCACTGAATCTGCTCTAATCCAAGAAGACCACGCAACGCCACCCACCGTTGGTGTGGTCCCTATGCCCTTGGCACCATTGCAGGCGGTGCCGCCGATGTGCTCTTGTCAGTGGAACACAAGGTACTAACGGCGGGAAAAGGAGCCCACCCCACGCAGTCACCGCGCCACTGTGGAGCGAGAGATTGCGTTCTTTGTGGTCCTCTTCAATGTGGTGGCAGTTGCACCCGCTGTCTGACGTGAGACTTTCCTGTTGCACGACGTAGCGGTCATCTGCTGCTGTAGTTGGCCGAGGTCGACCACCTCCTCTCCTTCGGGCAGCAGTGACTGTGGCTGTGACCACTCCCCATGCTTGTGAAACAGTGCCAGGCTCCAGGTCTATACTCGCCACGCTTTTTCTAGTTCCCCGGTGATCCTTCCCCGTATTAAGTCATCCAGATCATGTCTCCGGGCCATGTCGTAGTGCGGAATACCACCACAATGCACCGCGCACGCTGATCGACACACACTTTCTTTTCCCGTTCCCTCAACTGCCTCGTGTTGCGAGGCCAGCCCCGTTTGGCTTACTGGCACGCTGACCTCACGCCATGTGACGTCGAATTTTCTGTGTACAGCTGGGAAATCAATGACAATATGCTCCCGCACTTTCATTTATTTTCACCGAGAAGTTAATATGTTACGTAACTGTATCGTCCTTAACTTTTACAGAGCAGTGTCTCAAGGCGGCAACAGGTTAGATGCCCTGTAGTTCTTCTGGATGTCTAATATGACGAAAAGGGAAGGTTGACAATCAATGAACATTACTAGTATCGACTTGGCAATGAGAAATGAACTTTTGATTCTAGAGTCATTCAAACCTAACGGCTTCTTAACAAACAGGTGAGGTGTCTATTGGGAATCACAAAAGAAATCGAACAAATGAAGCGAAGATCTAACTAGAATGGAAGATGTACTCGTAATTACGACTGGGCCATTTTATCAGTGGATAAAATTTTGAGGGTCCTGATATTGCACGGAAAAATAAGTTTCTTTAGAGCTACCAGCAACTCCATTAATAACATATTTTTAAATCATTTTATTCATGCAAATCGGAAGCTGAATGTAAACTTGAATAAGATAACCCTCGGAGACACTGACAAACCGACGTACTTGGGTGTCGTACTGGATCGGTTACAGAAGTACGAACATCACTGCGAGAAGACCCGTCATAAAGCCGCAGCAAAAAATAATAAAGTGAAAGCTAATAGCATATGAAAGACAGGACTAAAGGTGTTGAGAACCACACTCCAGGCACTTTGCTGCTCCTCGCAGGAATATGCTTGATTTGATCCAGATCTCTGTATGCCAAGATGATCAACTTAAGCTTAAATGAAACATGCCGACTAATAACCCGTTCCATGAAACTCATGTCGCACCATTAATTATACAAAACGAACGGATTCGCATATCCCCAATTCCCGAAGACCCGGCCACAAGCTCACAGAGAAGCTTAAGCATATCTTGGATGAAGGCCACTCCTTATTTGGAGCTTCGTGCGGACTTGTAAGACAAATTTCAAAAGATATTCTTGAACAAAGAACTTACCGAAACTTTGAACCATACCCACACGACAGGAGACACCCAGTGGTGAGAACGTGAGGTGGGAGATTTGAAGGAGTCTGCAACCGCCTCAGAACAGGTGAACACCAGTGAAGGGAAACCTGATCAAGTAAGGCATTATGTGACAAAATGTGTGATAGTGACGTTACTGTCTATAAATGTACCCTCCACAAACTAGGGAAGGGAAACAAGGAAGCATCGGATGTAGTCGAATTTTGGGCTGAAAAACTTAGATCTGCAAACACGAAAAAGTAAATAAAGATTAACATTTTACTGTTTCTTGCTATTCCTGGATTCGTCCATTATGTTTGTCAGATGACATTATTTCATTTATAGATAAGCTGCTAGAAGCTTACAGAACCATAATGTACTGCTGTGGTACGAGATACATTCGAAATGATAACGGTAATCTGGGATAACGTCAAGCTGAATACAAGAGGCTAAATGCATGTATTGCATTTCCTGAATAGCATGTTAGGAAGTAGAAGTAACTGCAGCCCTTGCTTAAATACCGCTTTGGAGTAGCACGCCTTCATAGACAGATTCTACTTTAGTAGACTTTTAAAGTCCTTAATTCTCAGTCTTGGTGGGAGAAAAAAGCTGTAAACGGAGGACACGCAAGGTTGGGCAAGATGTGTGCCGCGGCGGCGTCCATAATTATGAGAGAGCTGCTGTTCCACACGTGTCTGCGCAACTGGGACGCCGGACACATCGTCCGTGAAAATGGGGCTCTACAAAAACACCATCCGAGTTTCACATCTGTAACGCAGCGTTTCTACGAGATCGAAATTATGTGCCGTTTTCCTTGTCGTTATCAGCACTGTCCTGCCATTTTATGCACGCGATGAGTATTAGGAAAGCATATCGTAAACACGGGAAGGTCGGTAAATTCGTTGATGCTAATCAGATACTTTCGGAATTAAGTGATGGCGGAATTGCTTACCTGCAGCTATAAGTCAAAAATATATTCGTATTTGTCCTCGCTCTGCAGATCACAGACAATTATGTAGAATCTTTAAAACTGCAATAGAGATCGTAATTTGGCCGGAGGGAATAGCACGAGCTAAGAATTCTTTGTGTATAATTTTAATTAACGCTTACGCAAAGAGAGATAAGAAACATGCACTGAGACCGCAGCTCGTGGTCTCGCGGTCGCGTTCTCGCTTCCCGAGCACGGTGTCCTCGGTTCGATTCCCGACGGGGTCAGGGATTTTCACCTGCCTCGAGGTGACTGGGTGTTTGTGCTGTCCTCGTCATTTCATCATCATTCCTGAAAGTGGAGAGATTGGGCTGATCAAAGGCTAGGAATTTGTACGGGCGCTGATAACCGCGCAGTTGAGGGCCCCACAAACCAGTCATCACCATCATCAAACATGCACAGAGGTGACAGATGTCACGGGATACCTCCTAATATCGTGTCGGACCTCTTTTTTTTTTTTTTTTTTTTCAGGCATACTGCAGCAACTCGACGTGGGGAGTGCCCTGCAGAAATATTGAGTCACTATGCCTCCGTAGTCGACCATAAATGCGAAAGCGTTGCCGTTGCAGGACTTTGCACACGAACTGACGTCTCGATTATATCACATAAATATTCGATGGAATTCATATAGGGCAATTTGGTTGGCCAAATCATTCGCTCGAATGGTCCAGACCAGTCGAAAAAAGTTGTGGCCCGGTCACATGATAGCATTGCGTGGGAACATGAAGTCCATAAACGACTGCGGATGTTCTCCAAGTAGTCCAACATAACCAGTCCCAGTCAATGATTGGTTCAGTTTGACCAGGGGACCTACTCCATACAGGGATCCTTCTGGCGTTTTATTCCAGCAATTGTCAGCGTTGCATCCCACACTGATGACGCCACAGGAGAGCGCAAAACAGGAAAACTGGAAAAACATAAGCACCCTTTGCTGCTTCATATCGCGTTCAAATTTCATCGAATGCTTTTGAACGGTCACTGAATGCCAGAGCAAATATTGCCTCCGCATTGCTCTCCAAAGGGGTGCGATCACGTTCATTGGGACTGCTAGCCCACAATGTCCGTAGAGAGCGGTTGTGACGTCCGTGGGGTGTCAGCAGAGTAAAAAATTGTCAAGAACGTCGACATGTAGCGTATCACACTGCGAACTGTCGTTTCCGACCGCAAAAGTTAGGGAATCAATGCCTCAATGGAAAGGGTGGTTTTATTGACGCCCTTTAAGCCACCCCGTGTGGCTTTTTCGTGTTGATTCTGGGCGGCGGTGTGTCTGAAACGTTTTACTCCGCCACCAACAAGAAAACCGCCTGATTTCAATGCTGCGCGTCGCGTTTCTAACCTGCATCGCAGAGGCGTCAAAATAAGCGGGAAATGTTTGTAAGAGGGGATGCGACGACTTTTCCTATTGTGTAACACGTCCACTGTGGCGCTGGGCAGAATTGTGGTTCTAATGTGACATTAACACACCTTACATCATACGTGAACTTCTGAGATCGGACTTTTTTCTTTTTTTTCTTTTTTTTCTTTTTTTTCCTTTTTTCCACATGTGTCGACACAGTGGTTTCAAGCGTCGCCGAGCCCCACGGTGACGTAGCAGGGCGGCACGCTTTTGCACCATAACAGAGGAAGGCTGTAGGCATCTTTGAGCGAAATTTCGAAATTATACGTTATGATCAGAAATAATTTCGGAGTTACAAAACAGTGATCCTTTAATTGTGTTGCGTGATGTACAACTTGTAAGATGAAACGAACCCGTGATATTCGCCAAGCTTTGCTTTGAGTCAAACCAAGTCGGCCGCGGTGGTCTCGCGGTTCTAGGCGCGCAGTCCGGAACCGCGTGACTACTACGGTCGCAGGTTCGAATCCTGCCTCGGGCATGGATGTGTGTGAGGTCATCCGTCCCCTAGAACTTAGAACTACTTAAACCTAACTAACCTAAGGACATCACACACATCCATGCCCGAGGCAGGATTCGAACCTGCGACCGTAGCAGCCGCGCGGTTCCGGACTGAAGGGCCTAGAACCGCTCTCACAGCGGCCGGCGCTTAACGTCAAATATTTATCACATTAACTCATTTATAAAATAATCAGACGTTGGAAACTGTTTTATATATGGGAGTTTGATTCTTTAAAGAATCGCAGTGGGTTGGGAGGGGAAAGGGTGTTTACTGTTCTTTTTATAACTGAGATAAAATCTTGGGTCTTTCGTTGTTGGGGAATTCCGCAAATGTCTATTTGTCAGAAGAAATTTTTTTCACTATCTCAGTTGCATTACATAAATGATGGAAAACTAGTTTCGACCATTCATGGATTTCCTTCACATCTGAATACTAACCGTTGGAGATTATCAAAATAACTGCTAGCTGAATACTGATTTTGACTTATCGCCACTTGTGAACATTCAGAGCTAAAGATGACCGTACAATGCTCGAAAAATAGCCATCAGTAATTTGTCATGTAACTGAGACCGTGAAAAAATTTGTTTCTTCCACGTAATACTAAAAGTGCCTTCAGTTTACAAGTACCATTTTAACATTTTTTCCCCCTTCTGCGAAGTCTAATTTCGCTTTCTATGATCGGCGAGATTGATAGACTCCACTTTACGCGTATCACAAGACTAGTCATCGGGGGAAGTGATGGGTATCCTTAACCTAAAGAAATGCATGTACGTATACGCGCAACACAAATTCGGTTACTTTACAAACCTCTTCCTGTTGGTGGTGCAACTATGGCCCATTCAGGAGGCTCCTACAGTTCTCCACTCGGTGGCAGATACCAGTAAATACGCATAAGTGAGAGTCGTAGAAATGTCTGAGGTTCTGGCGTAACACATACCTCTGCTTCCGCAGCAGAAAGCGATGATTGGTTATGAGTTGAAAAACTACAGTGTGGCAGTTGAGATAGGAAGTCACAAAACTTGTCTTACTTGGCGATGCCACAATCCTATGAAGTTCAGAGTAGTTCGCCGTTAGTCAACAGAAGGCAAGGAAAACACAAACAAGAAAATGTGAAAACAAGAAAAGATTAGCATTTGGTCTTTGAAACGGTAAATGACATCAGCGATACACTCCTGAAAGTTACACGCAGACTACAGGGCAAGCATTGAGAAGTTAGCGCAAAAGTACTGCACGGTGGTGGACAATCCAGTTATGATGATTGCTACAGTACGCGTTTTGATCCCCTGCAAGTGCGAGTCTCTCAGTTTTCTGGTTATAAGCGATTTTAATTAAACTGTTAATATTTTAGTATGTAAGCTATCGGAAACGTGTTAGGTTTTCTGTCTCTAACTGCAATTGGGAAACAAAGGAAGCGAGTTATTTTGGTACAAATTTATCTTTTGCATTCTCCGGTATATGTCGGTGCACAGAGGCTTCACCGACTGCCTGTTGAGGGCATTTGTCATCGAGAGATTAGCCGGCGAACACAGGCGTGCAGCCGGCACGGACTGCCAGTCCGGGAAGTGCGGGCAGCGCAGCCTATTACTGCGTCGGCGCCAAGCCGCGAAAATCCAGATTGGTGACGCGCTTCTGCTGGTGCACAATGCGTGACGTCACGAAAGGCTCGGAATAACTGCGTCCCTCGCTAGATGGCTCTCACTGTAAAATGAAGCAGATGAATCGGAAATAGGCGCTTTCGGACGGGCAGGCTACCGTAAATGCTAATTTAGTTACACTGATTAAGCGCATTTACGACTGGTCTGTTGAAAATTGAGTTACGGCCGAGCACCGTCCGCCGTCTCACCGCTGGTGTAATGTTTCCAGCAGCAACGCTCCGCATCTAATCGGGATTTAGCGAAATTAAGCGGGTTTGTTGTACAGCCTAGTAACGGGGCGGTTACAATGACTTTATTTATATCTAGCCACAAGACAACAAGAACACCATTCAGCGAAGTCTAGACATCGTTTTGTTGCAGTTCTGCCTGTATTACAAAAAAAAAAAAAAAAAACCACCTAGAACCACCCTCCAGTTTGTACAAATGATGTGATATGAAGGCAACGCAGTGCACTGTCATGTATATTGCAAAGGTCTTTGTAATAGATCTACATAATAGTTTTGCAGAGTAATAAAGGTCTTACATGTTGATGATTCAAGTTGTAGCCGTTTCTTCCCTTGGTAAGCCGGCCGCGGTGGCCGTGCGGTTCTAGGCGCTTCAGTCCGAAACCGCGCGACTGTTAAGGTCGCAGGTTCGAATCCTGCCTCGGGCGTGGATGTGTGTGATCTCCTTAGGTTAGTTAGGTTTACGTAGTTCTAAGTTCTAGGGGACTGATGACCTCAGATGTTAAGTCCCATAGTGCTCAGAGCCATTTGAACCATTTTTCTTCCCTTGGTAAAAGCTTTATAAACGACACATTCGAAGGACAAGGAAGTGACACAGCAAGTAGTAACACAAACCGCCTGAAATCTCTCAGATATCTGTCAACGCGGAAGGTAATTTAAAATATGTAGGGTTAAAAGATTAATTTAGTTTCATGTTGCAGCACTCGTCTGTCCCAGTCTCTTCAGATAGTTGTGTGCAAAAGGAAAAACCAGACAATCGCGTCGTCCGTAATTGGAAGTTAGATACGAAAGGAAGGCGTTTTAGTGTGAAGATTTCGGACACATGGAGCTCCGCAGCTTCCATGTACTTCCGTGAGAGGTACCTAGAGCGCTAATAACAAAACAAAAACAAAAAAAACAACAAAAAAGTTCAACTGTGTGTGTGAAATCTTGTGGGACCTAACTGCTAAGGTCATCAATCCCTAAGGTTACACACTACTTAACCTAAATCATCCTAAGGACAAACACAGACACCCATGCCCGAGGGAGGACTCGACCCTCCACCGGGACCAGCCGCACAGTCCATGACTGCAGCGCCCCAGAGCGCTCGGCTAATCCCGCGCGGCCTGCTAATAAACGGACTATTGTTTACTATCACTTACCATATCCTTATCATCAGGGAACATAAAGATTTTCACTGCAGCCTATAGGCCATCAATACATCTGTCGCGTCGATAATAAATGTGAACTTATAAGAAACCATTATACTTTTATTTTTTATATGTGGTGACTTCTTTCGAACATGTCCGAAAGAACAGACACCGCTTTGATCGTGCAGCCACTTCGAATGAAGACACGAAGGAATTAAAGACATTAGATGCAGCAGGATGGGAGGCATGCTAGGGCAGTCCGTGCGGTTGTGGTGACTACCGTGTCGTCGTGGTCAGCCCATCTGCCTAGGAAGCAGGAGACACGGGTTCGAATCCCGGTCCGGCGCAAGTTTTCAACTTGGCCATTGATATAAATCAATACTCACTCCCAGTTAATGTCTTTAATTACTCTTTGATTTTTATTTTCATTCTGGACGCCACAGCAGTAATGACTCGATGGGCAATGCGAAATTTTCTGTCAGCTGATGAGAAGGTGCCCAGAATAGTCAACTGCCATTTCAATGATGCCTGCGCTGCCATCTCAATAACATCTTGGTCATAAGATACATATTCGAAACAGGTTGCTCGAAAATAAAAAAAAGCAGCTTTGACTCTGTCAGAATTAGTGGATCATTAAATAGCCTGAAACTAACAGTAAGTTAAGATTTACTACTTAGTTACTTGTGATGTCACAAAAAAGACGATCTTCACATATTTACGACCTGTGGGACAACATATGAACAAAAATATAAAAGCAAGATTTTGATTGATGTAAAATTGCCAGCCACTATAAACTGTCTGAATAATAATATTTTACCACACTGGTTGCAACTGGATAGCTGGAAACATCCTTTTATTTTGTTTCTACTGCTATGAAAATGGCATCACAGCCGATATTGTGCATGCCAGTATGAGGATGAGCTATCAAAAGGACACACTTGGATTTGAGTCTAAGAACTTATCAAATCACCCCATTAGTAATGTAAATGTAGGAGGTTGGCCAGTGGCCACACTTCCAGTGTAAGAGTGACACCAAGCGTATTAGAACATTAGTAATCTAGCATACCATCTTAGGATTTTTAAGGCGCATTGGATTACGTTTAGCACGTCTTGCGGATAACTTGCCAAAGATAAACCTGCAGGGGAAAAGATGTTCGGTTCTTTAGGCGTCGTTGTCTTCTCCTCTCTCTAGATTTAAAATATCTCTGACAGGAGCGTGCAATTCGAAGTTAGCAGTGCAAGAGTTCGATTTCTAAACGAGAATGTATTGGTAGAGTGAGTGTCGTTGTAGTGGCTTTGTACAGAGTTGACCCTGGTGTATCTCCTTTACGACCACTTGCGTGTCAAGGCGAACGATGGCAGATGACAGTTGATGGTTGGAGTGCTGACACGTGAGTTTCAGATTATCTGCGAATCCAGAAAGGCTGGCAGCTGATGGGTTATTCATGGGGATCGTATCCACCTGTACCGCATCAAAACAGCCGGAAGATGACGCAATGAAGCGTCGAAACTGGTAGCGACAAAATAAAATAAAATCATAAGGACGGCTGTAGGTGTTTTTATTTTTTGTCAAGATAGTAAACGGCAGTCGTCCCAGAGACGTCTTGCTAAAAGGATGGACATACAAAAGCTTGACAGTAATTCGATCGTATCCTACGGTAATGTTTAAATTGGCTTAATTTACCTCTAGCTGGTGAATTAAGCCACTGATTGAGAGTTTGAATATTATCAGAAAGCAAACACATTTGCATTTTGGCCTATCCATTTTGTTTCAGACTTCGCAGTTTACCCATTAATTTCAAGCAAATATTGGAATGATTCATTCCACTGACGTGGTTCTTGATTATTGCTTGTCAAGACTGAAATGGCTCTCATTCGACTCCTACTAGCAAGGAGAGGTCTCGAAATGAATTTGTTCAAATTTATGAGGATAGCATAGAAACTGCTGTAAGAAGTAAACCAGTGGCTCCAGTTTTCAGAACCGAAGTTGGCCGTCGAACGTCGGACACTGATCAGGAAAGGGAAAGGAATACCAGAGTTTAAGGTACCGTTAACGGCGAATGCATTATAGACTGAGCACAAGCTCATTTCGGAAAAGAGCGCGGGAGGAAATCGGCTGTCTTTTCCAAAGAAACCGTCCCAGCATTTGCCGTAAGCAATTTAAGGAAACCACAGAAAACGTAGGTCTGGGTGCCCGGGAGGGAATTTGAAGTGCAGACCTCAGAGCCAACTGAAGCCACTGAGCACAAGACCCATCAATAAGATAAATTCAATAAAACAGCTAGAGGTCGATTGGAAATGTCATAGCTCCTAATCGTAGAGTCAGTGTACCTGTGTCATAGGATAAGCGACGTCGGATGTTCGTGTAGGTCTATATATATTGTATACATTCATGATGAATTTCCATACAATACCATTAGAAATATAGTATTCCAGAGAGACGAGTACATCAGGAGTTGTATAGATTGGACAGAAAGGGATAGAATAAAAACCTTGCTACCACCGAACTGCCTGCACTGAGACATGCCAGTGCGTGCTATGTTTAGCTGTACCGCGAGTGCGAAGAACTCGATGTAAACTCATAAAATGCTAAAAGCGGCGGCCGCTGCCACTGCGGCGCCGGTTACGCCCACGCCAGTGCGCACTGCCGCCCACACCTGCCGTCCAGGGCTATACACTGCTCTCAGACGCTACAGTTCGTGTTTCGGGAGTAAAAGTGGATCACTTCGTCCTGATTCACTACTATACTGACGGGCTCTTCTTTAGCGTTGGTAACATAGGAAAAGAAGTGCTTGGCTCATTCCAGTATATGCATTCGTCGCCAAAAATTGTGCGTTACTTCCGGCGGTGATACAGACTTGTAAATTTTAAGATTCTTGGCAGGCTTTGCAACCAATAAAAAGTATTTCATTCTATCGTTTTAGATTTGGGACCACAGTCAGGTGCCTGCATCTGTATTTACATCGCTCATTCTCATAAAGGGCGGCTGTTCGATATGTACGGTAACTTTGCTTTCAGGAAACCCAGATAGTGTGCAGACCAAAATTCCTCTCCATGTTTTTTCTCTTTTCCTCTACCTTAGTTATTAACGACAAAGATTGTCTTCTTATTGGGAAGATATCCGGAAAGCGTCATTAGGGGCAGGAACCAGACTTGCTGGTTCCTAGTCGAAAGTTTTCGGACCCTCTTGTGTAATGTGAATTTGACTACTAGCTCTCAAGAGAGGCGGACGCCAGTGTAAAAGAAGGCGAGAGTACTATGTTACCAGCAGAGAAGCGGAATGAGTCCATCAGGAGAGCTTGGACTTCTGAGAAACAAATTCATCAGGGATACTTCATCCCTGATAAGCTTCCAAAGTCGATTGTTGGTGGCGTGATTGTGAAGTGACATAAACGTTGAGGTGTGTGAAAAAACTAGCTTTTGCTTAAAACACAGTGCAAATTACCCAGACTGTATACATCCAGTAGGCCTGTTTGACAGTGGGAACTCATAGCGACTTCCTACGGCTACGTGGGGTTTCCTACAAGGGTGCAGCAGGTAGCGAAGCTGTCCAGAGCAACCGGTTCCCTAACGAGGTGTTTGCGAACTGAGCCTCCCCCCTGCTTGTCTACCCCATCCGCTCACCCTCAGTGCAGGTGTTGTCGCCGTTTCTGAGGCAGTGTCGTCGTCGATCAGCAAAAATAATTTCGCAACGTTAACTTGTCGATTCTAAAGTTTCGTCATATATGTCATACAAAACTAATTATTTGTATTTGGCGGATCTCATTCACAAAAGTACGCTTTTAACGGTATTTCTGAAGTTCTAATACACAATCTGCTATTTATTGAATTTTTACCTCAACAAAACTGAAATTTTACTTGATCAATTTGTTACATAACATGGTCACTCGTCCATTGAAGCTTCCAGAATTTATGTGAGGAAGGCGGAATGAGGACTCGGACAGCTGGTTGCCCACTTTTCTGTCAGAGACTTTTAAACACGATCATATTTGCCTTTATTGTGCTCCAGCAGGAGCATTTTTTTCAGCTAATTATTATGTAGTTCATTTTACAAAGGTGAAATTCCAACTAGATAAACTTTGGTGGAGTGATCTATATTAAGCAACGAATTTTATCATCTGTAGACATCAAGAACAACACTCTAGTTATCGAACTTTATACGCCGCACGTAACCATAGGGATATATTCTGTAATTTCTTTCAGATGAACACGCCCATAGTCGCGTAAATCTTTATCTAATTACAAACTGCAAACCCGGCGTTGCCCGGATATTTATTCATTCCAGTTTTATGTTAGTTCATCCCCTCTTTCCCCATCTCTCTTGTCCATTTAGTCCTATCTCGTCTCTCTATCCACCTCCTGCTTCCGGCCATCCGTCTCTTTCCATCTCCTCCATCTGCCCCCCCCCCCCTCTCTCACAACACTTCCTCCTCCTCCTCCTCCTCCTCCTCCTCCTCCTGCTCCTCTCCTTCTCCATCCATCTTCCCGTCTCTTTCCACCTCCTCCTCCGCTTTTTCTAATAGTACATCAAATTCACAATAACACCCCTAATTTATGTTGGTTGGTTGGTTGTTTCGGGGAAGGAGACCAGACAGCGAGGTCATCGGTCTCATCGAATTAGCGAAGGACGGGGAAGGTAGTCGACCATGCCCTTTGAAAGGAACCATCCCGGCATTTGCCTGGAGCGATTTAGGGAAATCACGGAAAACCTAAATCAGGATGGCCGAACGCGGGATTGAACCGTCGTCCTCCCGAATGCGAGTCCAGTGTCTAACCACTGCGCTACCTCGCTCGGTCCCTAATTTTTGTATTTATTACAGTGTTCCATTAGTCATTCATCACCTTCCCCTTTTCTCTGTTTACCTGCTGTTCCCTCTCTCTTTTAATCTGCTTCTATCACTTCTCTGGATGCACCTCCTCCTCCCTCCCCGCCCCCATCACGTTCTCCTCTCTCCGTATATCTCCTCCTCCGACTCCGTCATGCCACCTCCTGTTTCCCCGTCTATGAAAAAATACGTATATCTGCCAAATTCGCTGCTTATTGACGAGACGATGTTGAGTTTGTGTAAAGGTAGACCAACAATCTGCCATCCAGCATACGTTGGCTTGTGTAAGTGCCTTCACCACAAAACATACATACATGAGCCAACTCCCAAGCTGATCAGTCAAATGGTGTGTAATTCTGTTGTAAGGTACCCTCCGACATACACCGTATGAAATTTCACGAAGACAGTGAGGTTCGCCTTGTTTTGAAGATCAAATTTACAAAATTTCATCAAGATCGGAGCAACACTGTGGCTTTTGTTGAAATCCGTAAGTAAGGTACCCTCCACCATGCAATGAACGAAGTTTTATGTAGACAGTGACCTTCCTCTTGGTTGGGGAAATAGGAATTCATTTTTATACACCCCGCTCGCTCTATGCCGACTTAGTTGTGAAACATAATTAATAAATTCGAACAACAGATATCATGTAATAATTTCTGTCGTATAAGGAGCAACATAGCTATTAAATAATAGTAACGAGATTACGAGAGCAGTCACTTTCAGTGTTACGTAAAATAACGTTATACCTTTATATTATCACGACACAAAATGAAGATGATAAGCAATTTGGGAATTCCTTCCGTTTGCGTTTGAAACTCGGATAAATTCTGTGTGATGAGGAGGGTGGAAGAGGGCAGCAAGGGGAGCCTCGATTTGTTTTTCCGGCCCGGGCCTCTGACAGGTTTAGTGTGCCACTGTTCGTAGCAAACCCCACGGTAGGAAACCCCACGACACCCTTCCTACAAACTTAGAACAAACTTTCAAACCATTTCTAAAAATTTTCTCGCTTACACGATTATAGTCAGATATTTAACACATTAACTCATTTGTAAAGCAATCAGACGCTTGGAACAGTTTTATATATCGGAGGACTATTGTTTAAAGAATGAAGGTTGGTAGGTTCCCAAAGGATGCCACCAGAGATAGTCCCACTGAGAGTGAGTGTGACAATAGCACAAGTGGAAGAATAGGGTTTGGTTGCGTGGTTGATTTGGGAGAGGGGACCAAACAGCGAGGTCATCCGTCCCATCGGATTGGGAAGGAAGTCGGCTGTGCCCTTTCAAAGAACCATCTAGGCATTTGCCTGAAGCGATTTAGGAAAATCACGGAAAACCTAAATCAGGATGGCAGGACGCCAGTTTGAACCGTTACGTCATCCTCCCCAATTCGAGTCCAGTGTGCTGACTACCGCGCCACCTTGCTTGGTAATACGGTTTGGTGGAGAACCGTAGTTTACCCTCGCGCAGAGATGCACAGCACATAAACTGAATTAAATCCACTGATTTCGTATTATTGATTTCATTCACTCATTTCATTTCGTGTATTTAAACGGTACATATCCCAGAGGGAGTCTAATGCATGACCATTCATCAAACCCGTGCCACGAATGGTGCTATTCTCACCTATTTCGTGGCACAACCTCCAGTAGCAGCGTTTGAAAATAGTAGGTGGAAATGTGAGTTACTGTGAGTAGGGCCTGGTGGCATACATAGATAGCCTAAAGGCTAGGGTGACTGCTCGGCGTAAGTCGCGGTCTGGCACAAATTGATCACTGGACAGTTAGGGTCCGCTGTACGAACACCGCGGGCCGAGTCGACGAGAAGAATGTCCGAGTTGTAGGTTCGTAGCAGTCCATTGCGGTAGCCCGCTGCAGGTTTTGTGGCATTCCTTGTGCTGGCGCGATGGAGCGTATGAATCGCGGCAGGTGGGCCTCGTCCGCCGGCCGCTCGCCGTTTATTTTGCCTTTCCGCCTGGACGGCGCACAGCCAGGCACCTTAGGTATTTCTGCTGCACGCCCTGTCTTACCCTTCTCGCTCTGGGTGTTCGTCCTTCCTGCGGGCGGTCTCTGCTCCAGTCCGCTGGCGACCACCCGGAACGCTGGAGGCCGCTCCGTCGTCCGCAGATGCAGGTGAGCCAGCCCTTCCATAACCTACTACAGTTTTGCGGCAGTAGAAGACCAGTTCCTGCTCCTTGAAGAATGAAACACTGTGTCTGGACACTGCTCTCTGGAGTGTGATTGATACCACTAGTAATAATTTTCTCTAAAACAAATATTCGTTTACTCCCTAGACACGCTTATACCTGGATAAGGAATAACAGGGACAGTTTAGACACGGACAGGAGCGATTTTGGCGACTGGCAGTATTCTGCACACCAATGTGGCCGCGGCAGCAACAGCTGTGAATATTAAAGTGATAACCAGGGCACCGTCAAGTGTCAGTTCCGTGTTGCCTGTATAACGGTTTCCAGGGGACGACAAAATTTGGTTCTCAGTTTACTTTAAACAGTATAAGCATTTTCACAAATACACAGTTGAAAATTCAAAAAGTAAATAGCTTCTTCTGAGAGTAATTACTGTACCACTGTTCGCGATATATTTTTCAAATCAGTGAATATCTTGAAGCTTCCTGGTAGATTAAGAGCCGGCCCCGGTGGTCTAGCGGTTCTAGGCGCACAGTCCGGAACCGCGCGACTGCTACAGTCGCAGGTTCGAATCCTGCCTCGGGCATGGATGTGTGTCATGTCCTTAGGTTAGTTAGGTTTAAGTAGTTCAGACAGTAAAGCACTTGCCCGCAAAAGGCAAAGGCCCCGAGTTCGAGTCTCGGTCCGGCACACAGTTTTAATCTGCCAGGAAGTTTGTAAGTAGGCTGTTTAGGTTTTTGTGTTTGTAACATCACGTAGCGCTCTGTATGAAAATCACTGACTGTGCTGTGTGCAGTCTGTGGCCGGTTTGCATTGTTGGGATTTGCTGTTGTAGTGTTGGGCAGTTGGCTCTTAACAGCGCGTAGCGTTGCGCAGTTGGAGGTGAGCCGCCAGCAGTGGTGGATGTGGGGAGTGAGATGGCGGAGTTTTGAGAGTGGATGATCTGGACGTGTGTCCATCAGAGACTACATTTGTAAGACTGGATGTCATGAACTATATATATATATATACTATTAAGTAGATACATTGTTTGTTCTCTATCAAAATCTTTTATTTGCTGATTATGCCTATCAGTGTATTGCAGTAGTTCGAGTAACGAAGATTTTTATGAGGTAAGTGATTCATGAAAAGTATAGGTTATTGTTAGTCATGGCCATTCTTTTGTAGGGATTTTTGAAAGTCAGATTGCGTTGCGCTAAAAGTATTGTGGGTCAGTTTAGTGTTGATCAGAATAGGTAAAGAGCGAAATGTCTGAGTACGTTCACTTCTGCTCAGCACTTTGAAAATCAAATAGTGTAAGAGGTTTTTCAGCACAATCATTCATAAATTTTTCTAAGGGGACGTTTCAAGTTTCATATCAGTGCACACTCCGCTGCAGAGTAATATTCTCATTCTAGAATGAATATCTTGTACAACACACTTCTAAAAGTAGCCTATATGTTACTTCAGGGTATAAGCTATAATTCCATTCAAAATTTCCTAATGAGTTCAGCCATTCCAGCGTGAAAAAGTAATAAACACTCTCACGCACAAACATACGCGTTTATACACTGAAGAGCCAAAGAAACTGGAACACCTGCCTAATATCGTGTAGAGCCACCGCGAGCACTCAAAAGTGCCGCAACACGCTGTGGCATGGACTCTACTAATGTCTGAAGCAGTGCGGAAAGGAATTGACACCATGAATCCTGCAGGGCTGTCCAAAAACCCGTAAGAGTACGAGGGGGTGTAGATATCTTCTGAACAGCGCGTTGCCAGGCATCCCAGATATGCTCAATAATGTTCGTGTTTTGTCACTTTGGTGGCCAGTGTAAGTGTTTAAACTCAGAATGGTGTTCTGGAGCCACTCTGTAGCAATTCTGGACGTGTGGGGTGTCGCATTGTCCTGCTGGAATTGCCCAAGTCCGTCGGAATGCAAAATGGATGCAGGTGATCATACGTGTCACGTGTTAGAATCGTATCAAGACTTATCAGGGGTCCCATATCACTCCGTCGGCGCGACCGCTACGGTCGCAGGTTCGAATCCTGCCTCGGGCATGGATGTGTGTGATGTCCTTAGGTTGGTTAGGTTTAAGTAGTTGTAAGTTCTAGGGGACTGATGACCTCATCTGTTAAGACGCATAGTGCTCAGAGCCATTTGAACCATATCACTCCAAGTGCACACATCCCACACCATTACGGAGCCTCCATCTGCTTGAACAGTCCCCTTCTGAGACCCTGGGTCCATGGATTCATGAGGTTGTCTCCATACCAGTACACGTCCATCCGCTCGAAACAATTTGAAATGACTCGTCTGACTAGGCAATATGTTTCCAGTAATCAACAGTTTAATGTCGTGCGCCAACTATACCATCACCTTCAAACTCGCTTAAATCTTGACACCATCGTAGCAACAGTAACCGATCTAACAACTGCGCCAGACACTTGTCTTATATAGGCGTTGCCGGCCGCAGTGCCGTGTTGTGCCTGTTTGCATTTGAACATGTATGCCTATACCAGTTTCTTTGACGCTTCGGTGTATATAAACGCGTATGTTTTTTACTTCTTCACGCTGAAACGGCTGGGCGGGTTAGGAAGAAATTTGGAATGGAATTACAGCTTATACCCTGAATTAACACACAGGCTACTTTTATAAGTGAGTTGTACAAGATACTTATTGATTTGAAGAATATAACGTGAGAAGTGGAACAGTTATCACTCTGAAGAATAGCTATTTACTCTTTGACTTTAAAAACTGTACATTTGTGAAAATGCTTATATGGTTTAATACTTCCTACATAATAGATCGACGTAATGAATGCAATCCTTATGCAATTTACAAAGTATTTAATCAAAACTTGCGTATAAGCCCTTTGCATTTAACCCACCGAGCGTCAGGCTTCTGAGACGATTGTCATTTAAATGCCGTATGACGGAGAGACGCCGTGCCTTTACATCCAGTTGCTGAGTCTGAATTTGATTACGTTACGCTAGCTTATCCGCTGCTAAAAGGCACGCGCTTGAAAGCGAATGACGGTGTTGCACCTAAAAGTAGTATAAGATTGCGTTGTATCTAACTAGGAATGGCTATTTTGTTTCTTCGTCGAGTTAATATGTTTGTTATTCCTTTACGCTGAAGTGGCTGGGTGAATTTGGAAAAACTAGAGAACGCAGGTGGCTTATACCCTGAATTAACACACAGGGTACCTTTTATTCCGAAAAAAAAATCACTATCCAATTAAAGAAGTAGGCAACATGACCATCCCAAAGGAATAATCAACGTAGCTCTGTTCCCGTGGAATGGGTAAGGTGACTAAAAACTCTTCCATTAAAGTTAACTATCAAATAAATGCACTAAGTTTAGCGTAGAGATTAGCTTGTAACTATTTTGAAAAATGAAATAAGTAAGTAAACAAATCCAGGACAACAGAAAAATTCCTGTAGGGTAAAATCATCACTAACCTCAATAAAAATGTAACGTATGCGCATGTAAACCTCTCTCAGCGCATATAATGCTACGTAAGCATATTGGATTGTGATATTATCGGGATCACTATAAATAAAAGTCAAGGACGAGGGTGAAGTGGCTGGTATTCATCTGGCCACACTATCTTATTTTCACTGTCAGATCTATGTTGGCTGCTCACGTATATTGAGAGCCAGAAATCTGTACATATATGCAGTGAACAAAAAGTCTCGGGACGTTGTTTATAGCGATATATTACAGTAGATTTCCGCCTGTCCATACACACCAAAACAACTATGATCTTTTCTGTGTTAGGCATCTCGCAACCTGTCGTGAAATTATTCGCTCCCCTTCCTGGCACATTTTTTAATTCGCTACTCGGTTGCACAAATTTTTTTTCGGTAAGTAAAAGAATGAGTTGTGAGCGACGTATATTGTGTGAGCTTCTCCCATCGTCTCAAAATTTGGTGTTTTCATTTATTTATTTATTTATTTTCGATGTCGCGTGGTTTGGTGGGCAGCAAGAGGTTCGCTTCTCAGTACCTTAAAGAGAGAGCTTCTGTGTGGATAGTGAGTTTTGCATTAACATTTCTTTATAAACAACTGTTTAACCGCGGGTATCATGCGGGGCGCAGTAGATTATTGGCCGAATTTAAAAATTTAAATTGTTTTCATAATCTACTTTTAAGTTAACGGTTTAACCCAATAACGCAAATATTACTGTTAGCAACTGTGCGTATATGTTGAGTCAACGTAATTGATGGTGGACAAATTACCCAGACTATATTTATACGGTATTTGAGAACGCTTGGCGACTTCTAACAACATTTAAACATAATTTGAAACCTTTTATAAGCTTTCTCTAACCTACACGTTTAACGTCAAATACTTAGCACATTAAGCTATTCGTAACAATAATCAGACATCTGAAGCTGTTATATACATCGGAGTACGGTTTCTTAAAGAATCGGTAAGGGGGGGGGGGGGGGGGATTTCCTGGTAGATTCCTAAATTCCTTCTTTTCCGTAAACCTGGAATATTGAGTTTGCCTTGAAAGATCGTAAAAAGACTGATGCGCTTTTACGCTATTAACTGCAGACGTTCTTTTGCCTATCACAAAAAATAAGCAGAAAGAAACAAAGCACATAACGAATGCGAGCCTCTTGTCAGCAGTTACATTAGCAGTCGTTTGTCCGCAGAGCGATATGACAAGGGCGAACAAAGCAGAGGGCGGCACCAAGGTCGTTCTCTGGTTGGTTGTTGCTATGGCTGCCTTTTACATACAATTAGCTGTCACTTTGTTATTCTTAGCCACATACAGTCACATTATTATGCAGGGAGTTTTATGTTGTATTGACACAGTTGATATTTCACAAGTGTTTGAAGGTTCCCAGCAAAGTTTTCCTGTAAGTAATAGCACGAAAAGGTACGAATATTTTGCTCTTTTTTTGCCACTGTTCATTTTCCGTGGTCAAAGACATTGAAGTAACTGTTAAAAAGAATAACAACGACGAGGTTTTCTAATGGCGTTAGACACCTCGTGAAAAAGAGGGTTACAAAAAAATGGTTGAAATGGCTTTATGCACTGTTGGACTTAACTTCTGAGGTCATCAGTCCCCTAGAAGTTAGAACGACTTAAACCTAACTAACCTAAGGACACCACACACATCCATGCCCGAGGCAGGATTCGAACCTGCGACCATAGCGGTCGCGCGGTTCCAGGCTGTAGCGCCTAGAACCGCTCGGCCCGGCCGGCCAAAGAGGGTTACATTTATGTAACACATGTGAAATGTTTAATGGAACTATGTCGCCAAAATAACCGTCTAATTTGCTAAATGCGAAGACGAGGACTGCCGATACGGAGCAGTTTAACTCCGTTGTTGCATAAAATGATTTCAAAGCCCTTTGTCCTCACATTGAATACTTTGCTCGTCAGTTGTGTGAAAAGTTTTACTCGAAACGATGATTTTATCACTTATCGAATGCTGTTTAAAAAGTACATTGTTTCGTTCAAGAAGAAGAAGAAGTAGTTCTATAGGCATCTTAATAGATAAAGAACTAATTGTGTTACCTTACATCAAAACACTCACCCCTTCGAATACAGTACTATTCCTTGAAATTTCTTTATTCTGCAATATTATGGATGTCCACGCTACTTCGACACCTTGTACGTCTAAACCTATGTTCTGCAAGCCACCTTGCACTATGTGACCGAAGATACTTTGGGTGTCGCTATCATGTTCCCCTCTTGTGTTCCATTCACAAATAATTCTCGTCAAGTGTCTGTATGAGCTCAAATATCTCTGATTTTTCCATCAAGGTCGTTTAGCAAGATGAATGGTTGAGATCAAATGTTACAGGATTTTTCCAGGATGCAATTCTGAAATTTTAAAGCTCAATATTTCCGCGATCCACGATGCCTTTCTTGTAATGTCTGCAACTGGAGTTCAGTGCGCATTCCGTGTCGCTATTAGGGTTTCTAAACTATTTCTTCGCGAAACGCGCTGCTCTGCTTTTAATCCTCCCTCTGTACTTCATTACCAGAGTGACGGGTAATTTTCAAGAATACGTAAACCGGGTGTTGTAACGAAATGTTATTCAGCCCACAAAGATGTACCTTATGAGTCTTCCAATGAATTTGTGTGACATCTGTCCTAAACGAAGTATTGTAGTCGTTCCATTTTCCGAACACACAATACTAGGTATTTTACAGTTTCCAGTAATCGATCGCAAGTGGTGTAGTCGAACAGTAATGCGTATATGGATTTACTTATGCACAGTATCCTACATCTGTTCATGATGAGATTTGCTGGTGTATTTTCAATGAAGACGAATTGCGAGTAAGTGTCTTTCCACTTCCACTTACGGCAATTTTTTCACATCAATAAATATGAAACGTTTGCATCAAATAACGTAAAAGGTGGCAAATTGCCTCGGGCGCCTTTAAATTCTTTTTCAGCTGAAATAGATCTTTGTGTGTCTCATGTTTCACCATTACATAGCAGTAGAAAAGATTATATGTGGCCGCTAGTTTCTGATATCAATTTGTATTCATATCAGACCATTTTGCAGCTGTGACCGGGAGAAGCAAGAAATAAATCAGGTTCAACGGTCGTCCTGCGTGGAATAGAGCGCAAGTCATGCTCTCTTTGTTTCTGCGAACATCAAAGCTTTCACAGTTCCTGCTGTCCGTGCGTTTTGATAGCGAACATGTTTCTAGATATGACATTGACGTTTCTCTGACGGCGCACTTGAAGAAAATTTCTGACGAGGTATGTTATGAGGATTATACTGCCATATTTCTGTGCTTAGATAGCAGTCCAACGAAATTTTGTAATTTCTGAATTTGCTTGATTGTGAAACGAACCAAATACCGGCAGCCTCTTCCACGCTTCCAAGTTATTCGACATCGCGTCCTTGATCGTGTACCTGAGACCTCAGTATAGTCGGCCTTTATCGATATTTCGTCCATCCAAAAACGCTAATCCAGGGTGCCTCATTAGGAATGTTCACTATTCAGTTACATGACGGGAACGATGATTCGATGCAAAAAACTTCATAAGGACCTCGTACGCCGTATTGCGAATTGTTTCCGAGATAGAACCCATTTAATGTACATGGTTTATTTTCTGTTGTATTCAGTACGCTATCATTGTTTACAAACTTAACACAGCAGTGTAGAGGGAGTCGAACAATTTTATGTGAGACTCTTATGGTCTATCAAGTCGGGAAACAATTTCAAATTGGCCTAAAAAAAAAAATCTACGCTACAGCGCTTGCGCTTCTCTCTACATTTTCGGTATTCTGTCGCTCTCTTCGCGCAAAATATTAGTGCTAAATGAAAAATGAATGTAACTTTTTTTTAGGTAATTTGATGTAGTCTAATTTTCTACTGCGACACGTTTCCGCTAAACTCCACCGTTTTCGGTGTACTCGAAAACTTACGAAAGTGATATTAAATGTGTCCTGTCTTGGAAAGAATTCGCAATAGGGCATATGACCATAAGAAGCTTTTTATTTCGAATGAGCGTTCCTGTCATGTCTCTGAACAATGCCTACTCCCCATGGAACATCCTGCGTGTGTGTCATGGGACGTAGTAACTAAGCAGTGGTGGACATGTGGCGGAATTGGCTTCTGTACTCTGCATTGGTTCTGGGTGGCATGGCTGCTCACCGATGCTGTTGTCCGGCAATGAATTGATGAGCCATGTGCTGCAGCCTGGCCCGCTTTCCAGCTATTCTGATCCCCGAAATTTCAGCGGCGGCATCCGCCATCGACATGTTCTTGCCCACGGTAGTTCACTAGGGGCGTCAGCAGTACACCCTCAGGACAGTGACAGGTGGAAATTTCAGTGCTTGTATGACCTCATAGTCCGCAGCTCGTGGTCTGGTGAAATGAAGCACCGCCAGCAGTCCCAGGCTCGTGATACGCTCAAGTTTTTCATTCACTTTAATGACGCGTTAACTCTCACCTGGTTACCTGTATTTCACTTCTTCAGCGTAAAGCAGATCACGAAACAAACACACACATTAGATGATACCGGGGTGTATATATAGAGGAAAGAGGGAGGGGGGGAGGGAGGGAGGAAGGTGGAGAGTGAGAGAGAGAGAGAGAGAGAGAGAGAGAGAGAGAGAGAGAGAGAGAGAGAGAGAGAGAGAAACGATAATTGTTTACAACGTACCACACTGGAACAGGTGAAATCTAGACTAAAAATAGCTATGTATTTTACTTGTGATCTATCAAGCTGTGAAATGCCCTCAAACTACTAAAAAAAAGAAAAAAAACACCAAAGCCACAGCGGATGCGCGCCGCACGAGATTTTGCCTACATTAGTTCTTGAACGTCTAGAAACACACAATGTAAAATTGGCGTTGTGTAAATTGTACTTCAAAATATTGTGACATCCAACAGCTCAAAATTAACAATTAAATCGTTTTCCTCGTCTGGAATCCTCACTACAAAAACTATTGTGCTTGTAAGGCTTACGTTTTGATCGAATTGTAAACGTAATTCGTTTTTGAGTAACGTTTACAAAATTCGTTTTTCTTTCGTTACCCTCACGGAAAAAATCAAATTAATAATGCTTACGAAGTAGCTGACTAAACCCGTGACGTAAGAGAGCGAGAGAATACTGAATGCGCTGTATAGCATAGGTCACTTTTGTATTGCGAAAAAACGCCGACATATTTATTTTTCAAGAAGATGGAGCACCATCACACTGGCTCCTGCATCTGAGAGCATTTCTTACGAAGCAGTAACCCCGATCATCAATTCTTTCACTACTCAAATCTCTATGACCGAAAGATCTTCAAACCTCTGTTTTGTTTGTAAGGGACTTAACGTGTTAAATATGTGCATCGGTAAGTGTTCTCATTATCAAACATTGAATGAGTGTAGTGTGGGTAATTTAGGCTGTGTTTTAATAAAAGTTCGTTTTTCACGCATGTCAACATTTATGACGTGATATCTGCTGAACTACGATTCGTAAAAGGATATAATTTTGCTAGTAAATTCAGTGATGTATGTGGATACAGTCTCCAAAATGTGTGACTATGACAGCATTTTGAATTTTTAAATCCGGTCAGTAATTATTAGAAATAATGAAAGTGAAATATTTGTTGTCCATGGAAGCCGTTAGACAGGCAAACTGCAACTGGTCTTAAGATAAACAGGCCCTAAGGGTAGAGTATATAATGAGCATGGCGCGGACACTGGTAACGGTGTGTGTATTGAAGTGCCCTCCACTGGGAAAAGGAAGGAACAGTGCGAACTTCCTGTGAAGGCCAGGAAAGAGAAATTGCGGGCGCGGTGCTGTTTTTGAATGCGGAAAATACGCCAGGAAGTAAAATTTATGCCAGAACATCTTATCAGTATGCCATATGCGCCTGTGTTTGCGTGGAATAAACGATTTTGGGTGTCATTGAAAGGGAGCAGTCGGCGAGGACAGGCTCATCGTGTCGTTACCCCTACCCTCAAATCTGCGGTGGACGTTGTCGTCGGGAATTGCCGACGACGGACGCTAAGCTACCGCACAGGCCTTCACGATCGAGCATCTGAAGTTGCAGAAAATCTGTGCGCAGTGGGTTCCCCACAGCCTGAGGTCGACAGAAGCTGAACAGAAAGTCGACATCACTGAAACATCTGAAACGATACTGGAGAGCTGGAATGAGAACCAACAGTAATAGAACGTGGACTCGCCCCCACCGGAAAAATACAGAGTCGTGCACTCCAGCTCCGGGGAAGTTATGATGGCCTTTTTCTTTGACTTCAAAGTCCTGTCACTCGTTGACTTTCTAGAACACGGCGCCACGATTAACGCACAGTGGTACGTGGCCACTTTGCAAAGATTGAAGCGCGTCATCAAGTTCAAACTCCCAGGAATTTTGACGGACAGCATCATGTTGCCAAGGTAGTTTAGACTACACTGCAGAAACTTTCTGGCAGATTAAAACTGTGTAGCCACCCGGGATTAGCCGAGCGGTATAAGGCACTGCAGTCGTGGACTGTGCGGCTGGTCCTGGCAGAGGTTAGAGTCCTCCCGCGGGCATGGGTGTGTGTGTTTGTCCGTAGGATAATTTAGGTTAAGTAGTATGTAAGCTTTAGGACTGATGACCTTACCAGTTAAGCCCCATAAGATTTCACACACATTATCCATTACATTAAAACTGTGTGCCGGCCCGAGACTCGAACTCGGGACCTTTGCCTTTTGCGGGCAAATGCTCTACCATCTGAGCTACCCAAGCACGTCACACGCCCCGTCCTCACATCTTTACTTCTGCCAGTACCTCGTCTCCTACCATCCAAACTTTACAGAAGCTTTCCTGCGAACCTTGCAGGAAGGTAGGAGACGAGGTACTGGCAGAAGTAAAGCTGTGAGGGCAGGGCGTGAGTCATGCTTGGGTAGCTCAGATGGTAGAGCACTTCCCCGCGAAAGGAAAAGGTCCCGAGTTCGAGTCTTGGTCCGTTACAAAGTTTTAATCTGCCATGAAGTTTCATATCAGCGCACACTCCGCTGCAGAGTGCAAATCTCATTCTGGATACACTGCAGAAGTTTCTCTGGGAAGCCCTTACACAGTCTCCGTAGATTCCTGATCTCTCTCAATGTGATTTTCGTCGTTTTTGGAGCACTGAAGAGAGACATTTGTGTCTGCCAATTTACTTGGAACGAAGAGGTGCTCGCCGCACTGCAGTCACGATTCCGTAGGTATCCGCAAACATTTTTCCGCAACTGCATTGAGCGTGTTGTCTCATAGTGGGTTTTGCAACAATAAACAGCTAGCTTACTTTTTTTCCCCATCTGTCTCGTTTTCATTTGATTACTCCTCATACTGAAATTATCCTGCCTTCGAAGTTGAATCTTGGAGATACTAATTACCTGAAACACCGAGATGTAATTGGTTATCTTGGAAACGAAATCTATTACACCGAGCTGTTCGGTGCTACCTTTCTTAGATGGGGCACATAATGTTTACCGGCTTCTCCAGCCTGTATTGTTAAACTCCGTGCTAAGACGATATCGAGCAAGTGGAATAGAGTGGAGCAGTTACAGAAGATTTAATTACTTGTATTGACCTCAAACTGCTCGCTTCCGCACAGTGTTACGCCTAGCGGGTCAGATAGTGATGAATGGGCTCTCTCGTAATTAAAGCCTCCTCTCGTATCGCGCTACAATGTTTTACGCCACGCGGCAGTAATTATACGCACGAGTTCACAGGCATTTGCGTTAATCACGAGCAGGAGCAGCGATACGTTATAGTGCAGATATGGCACACACGAGCGGACAGCGAAATTAAGCGAGGCATGCGGCGACAGCCGTGTCGTCCTCACGTCACACCACCACCTCTGTCACCTGTCTCTCCGTCAACGGTAGTACCACTGCGTTACTGTTGTCTTCGTTACAGAGGACAACGGACGGGATTGCAGTAATGGAATCTGACGCTGCTGTAGTTAAGAAAAAACGAACGATTCCTAAAACCGCGGAGAGCTATATGGTGACAGAGAAAGAAAATCTGTCCCATTTGAGGAAATAGCCACTTCACGGAAATTACCCGAAAACTTGCTTAAGGTACAGAATCGCTCTGCTGATTTTCAGGTTTCACTCATCAAAAGAAATCAGACCCATCATACCAATCCAGTTGAGATATATCTGATATATACATTAACTGCAACAATTTCTACATAAGTTGAAGTGGCATGAAATTAAGAAATGTCTAATGAAAATCGTGCAGCCCCTCACCTTCAACGTCCAAGAATATCGGCAGTGATTACCCATTTCCTTCAAGTTGAACGCACTTCTGGCAGTATTGCAAACGACCGGAATATGCTACACATGTAAAGCAAAAGTCGAAAACTGGACACCATATCATACAGAAATTTTCCGGCACAGAACTACGCAGCCAATGACACACTCGACGAATAGACAGACAGAGACTTCATTGGAGCTCTATGTAATTTCGAAAGCCTTTGGCTCAAGGTGTCCAATGCATTGTGAGCTCTTATTTTATATCTTCTTCTACTCCGTCACAAGTCAATTCGTAACAAAAGATCTGTAAAAACACTTTATACAAATTTTCATTAGAATTTAATGTCTCCTAACTCTAAGAATGTAGTATACTTATCTATAGAGGAGAGCTTTAACCGAATATCTTTGGTCTCATAGGATATTTATTTTCATTGTTTTCATACTTCAATCTCTTGACGAAGTATGTGCTATGAACACCAAACGACATACAGGAATTTCACTAGGAGCACCAATGAAGCAGATATGCAGGTTTTTACACGAGCTTGTTTTTATCCCTTCCTTTTCCCAAAATAGAGCATCCATCAGGTGCAACTGCCTCACCAACTCATGATGATAACCTCAAGTAAGTCGTGGCTACTTTGATGATGGAGCTTTTGTTCCGAAATGTGTCGTAAATAAAAAAAATAAAATAAATAAAAAAGCGAGGTAGAAGTAGTCGACGGATTTTTAGCCAAAAACATTTCTCTATTGTGCCACGTGAAACCATTGTGGTTTCATTAAGACAGACATTAACGTTTGAGCAATCAAGAAAGAATGAAACACGGAGGAATAGTGAAGCACAATAAGTGATCAGCAAAAAAATGGTTCAAATGGCTCTGAGCACTATGTGACTTAACTGCTGAGGTCATCAGTCCCCTAGAACTTAAAACTACTTAAACCTAAGAACGTCACACACATCCATGCCCGAGGCAGGATTCGAACCTGCGACCGTAGCGGTCGCGCGGTTTCAGACTGTAGCGTCTAGAACCGCTCAGCCACTCCGGCCGGCTTAAGTGATCAGCACCAAAGAGGCAGGGCTAGGTGTACTCCTAGTAGTACTCTCTTTTCCGAATGGCAATGGCAGTATTACGCGAAGAGTAAGAGTAGAGGGGGGTGGGGAGGGGGCGTACATCAAAAATCACAGGAGACGATGCATCCGGTTGCTAAGAGGGCACCGTAGAGATAGGTGCAGGGGCTGTCTCCATGAAATAAAATGGGGCCCTGTAGCGTCCGCTATCGTCTCCTAAAGGCAAACTTTGTGCTATCCTACTGTCTGAGTAGCTGCGTCCGTTCATTTGCCTACAGCCGATCGCTCCCCCCCCCCCCCCCCCCCCCCCCCCCTCCCCCTTAGGCGGCTTGTAACTACAGCAAGAAAATACACCACTCGAACGATTTAAGGAACGCTACACAGCCATGGGGACTCTTGCGGAGTCCTTCAGATTGCCCGTTGTCATTTGTGTGTAGCAAAACTGAGACGACATCGAGCTCCTAACAGTCTCTCAGAGTTGTGGACCGTGGCTGAGCTGCAACACACTGGAAGACGTTACCATTGCTTTCATGTCCCGAGACATCGCCACCTTCATCATGTCGAAAGGCCATAGGCTGTAAGTTAGGCCTGTCTAATGTAATTACTCATTAGCATATGCTGGGTGTCTCCCCTAAGAGTCGCTAGGCGCATTTTCTCTGATGTTTTGGGTAGATATTTGCAATTTTACTTTTGCATTGCGTAGCTGGAGACTGCCCTGACAATTACTGCTCGTCATGTGTTTCATGCGACAGCCAGTGACGACAATACGGTCTAACCCCCAAATGTAAAAACTTAGAGATTAGTGTTTCCATCTGCTGCTGGTTACGGGAACTATCAAAATTGACATTGGTCTCCTCCCTAAGTGATATTTCGGGGTCAGACCAATGTCAGTTTTGATAGCTCCCGTACTCAGCAACAGACTTCAGCACTTAACTCTAAATCTTTAAATTTGAGGGTTAGCCCGTTTTTTCCGCACATATCTGGGCTGCGTTTGACTACAGTTCCATAAGCACAAGCTAAATAATGTTCTCTGGACTAAAGTCGGAAGAAAACTAATCTTCTGTCTTGATGTGCTATTCGAAGGACAGTTCGGTACTAACAGAACTCAGTTAAATCTCTAGGCAAGTGGTCTTTGTCCATACGCGATAATTCTATTCGCTGTTCTGTTTCTACTGAAGACTAACCGCTGTCTGTATATAGGCCACTGCTTCGGTCTCATTTAGACGGCTTGAAGACACCACGAACGAACTGCAGGAACTCCCCAGTAAGACTCGGACTGACAACTCTGCTCGTGCTCGGTTACTTAAGCGCGCGTCTTCTTGGTGGCGCTCCCGCTCCAGAGGGCGTGAGTCTCGTGGACAGCGTGATGATTTGCAAGCAGCGATGTTCCTGCTGCAGGCGGACGTCGATGGTACTTCTGGGACCAACCGTCGTGAACTCTTCTCGTGTGGTACCTCAGTACACCGCAGTGTATGTGCGGGCGGTAGTATGGAATCACCACATTTGGAGATATAGCAGAGTATAACTAAAGAACTATCGTGTTCGGACGTGACCATGACCACACCATGAACGAACACCGGCAGCTACGTAACTTGGTATGAGAACAGTGATCGTAAAAGGACCCTAACCGACATTGATCATAGATGAGAATCACGCCTCATCGATGACAGTCGCTTTCAACCTGTACAACATTGCTGCTGTCAATGAGTATTATAGGACCATCTAAATCAGTTCCAGAGCGACCATTACAAAAAAATTGCACGCAGTGGACATTTGTAGTTGCGTACCTAGCAAAAGGCTATTGCTCACTGAGGCAAATAAAATGCACGCTTTCAATGGGCCAAGAGACATAGAAACTGCAGAGTGCTAATCGGAGGCGTATAGTGTGATCTCAGGAATGGCAATTTTGCCTTTTTTCTATTGATGCCAGGTGACAAGTACAGCGACGGCTCGATAAAGCGTTTACCCGCAGTGTGTAGACAGTATAGCTGATGCCGGAAAATCAACATCCTCATAATTTTGTTGCTATGGGGTCTTATCATCAGTTACAGATTTTACTGGATATGGCATATGTGAAGAAACTTGTTGACTGCGTTTACATTTATACTTCATTTACAATTTCACGGTACGTGGTAATCTTTCTGAAACTTCCTGTTGCTTTCAGTGAGGTGCCTCCTTCGAAAAATGGCGTACTAATCTAAACATAGCAGAAATTTTGAGCTCTTAAAGTGATGTTAACAAATTATGCTTTGCTCATTTTACAGCGCATAAAATCACGTCACAGATAATACTACTACTACTACTACTACTACTACTACTACTACTACTACTACTAATAATAATAATAATAATAATAAAGAAAAATAATAATAAAGAAAAATATGATCATCCAAATGAAATGAACTGACAGAATTACAAATATAGGAACGTAGTAAGTTTACGTATCGTCAAAGCATCAAATTTTGTCTGATAAATATTTCCGCAGAAAAATGTCGTTGTTACACATAATTACTGAAAGTCTGAGGCCTGCGTAAATAATTATCTCTGCTGATGTTTAGGAAATGGTTTAGTTTTCACTACATGTTGCGTTCATCGGACAGCAACGTAACTGAAACATTTGGTAAGATACGTATGTCACTGCTCGGATTAAAAAGTATGTAGAACAGTTCTCACCTCGGTAGCGCCACACTACTGCTCAAATTGTGCATGCAAGAAGCTATGAGGTAAATAAAAGAAACCTTCATCATTGGGATTAAAACTGAGGGTGAAAGGGGGATCTCAGTCATAAGATTTACTAATAATATTGCTACCATCAGTGAAAGAACTACAGGATTTTTTGAATGGAATGAAGCTTCTAATGAGCACAGAAAATGTATTCCGAGTGAATCGAAGAAAGAAGAAAGTCGTGAGAATTAGCAGGAACGAAATTAGCGACAAACTTCATTCCGAAATTAGGGTGCACGAAGTAGACGAAATGAAGCAAAATTGAGCGTGACGGGCGAAGTAGACTGGCTCAGGCAAAGAGGACACACATCCCTAAAAGGAAATGTCAGAGAATTTCTCATGGAGGAAGGCAATGTATGGGAGTGAATAGTGGACCGTGGGAAAACCGGAAGAGAAGAGAGTCGAAGCATTTGAGATGTGGTTCTATAGAAGAATGTTGAAAATTGAGTGGATTGATAATGTAACAAATGAGGTGCTTCGCAGAATCAGCACGGAAAGGAATATGTGAAAAATATTGGTAAGAAGAGGGAAAAGAGGGATCAGGAGGGTAAAGGCTGTACGGGTAGATAGAGTTAGGAATGTACTCAATAAATTAACTTCTCATGGTTGGGATTCACAGTCTCAAAAATGAGATTGACAGGGAGTGCAAAATGGCCAAGCGGGGATGGCTGGAGGACAAATGTAAGGTTGTAGAGGCTTATCTCATTAGGGGTAAGATACTACCTACAGGAAAATTAAAGAGACCTTTGGAGAAAAGAGAACCACTTGTATGAATATCAAGAGCTCAGATGGAAATCCAGTTCTAAGCAAAGAAGGGAAAGCAGAAAGGTGGAAGGAGTGTATATATAGAGTGTCTATACAAGGGAGATATACTTGAGGACAATATTATGGAAGAGGAAGTAGATGAAGATGAAATGGGAGATATGACGCTACGTGAAGAGTTTGACAGAGCACTGCAAGATCTGAGTCGAAACAAGGCCCCGGGAGTAGACAACATTCCATTAGAACTACTGACGGCCTTGGGAGAGCCAGTCCTGACGAAACTCTACCATCTGGTGAGCAAGATGTATGAGACAGGTGAAATATCCTCAGACTTCAAGAAGAATATAATAATTCCAATCCCAAAGAAAGCAGGTGTTGACAGATGTGAAAATTCCCGAACTATCAGTTTAATAAGTCGCAGCTGTGAAATACAAACACGAATTCTTTACAGACCAATGGAAAAACTGGTAGATGCGGACCTCGGGGAGGATCAGTTTGGATTCCGTAGAAATGTTGGAACACGTGAGGCAATACTGACCCTACGACTTATCTTAGAAGCTAGATTAAGGAAAGGCAAACCTACATTTCTAGTATTTGTAGACTTAGGGAAAGCATTGGACAATGTTGACTGGAATACTCTCTTTCAAATTCTGAAGGTGGCAGGGGTAAAATACAGGGAGCGAAAGGCTATTTACAATTTGTACAGAAACCAGATGGCAGTTACAAGAGTCAGGGGACATCAGAGGGAAGCAGTGGTTGGAAAGGAAGTGAGACAGGGTTGTAGCCTCTCCCCGATGTTGTTCAATCTGTATATTGAGCAAGCAGTAAAGGAAATAAAAGAAAAATTCGGATTAGGTATTAAAATCCATGGAGAAGTAATAAAAACTTTGAGATATGCTGATGACATTGTAATTCTGTCAGAGACAGCAAAGGACTTGGAAGAACAGTTGAACGGAATGGATAGTGTTTTGAAAGGAGGGTATAAGATGAACATCAACAGAAGCAAAACGATGATAATGGAATGTAGTCGCATTAAGTCGAGTGATTCTGAGGGAATTAGATTAGGAAATGAGGCACTTAAAGTAGTAAAGGAGTTTTGCTATTTGAGGAGCAAAATAACTGATGATGGTCGAAGTAGAGAGGATAGAAATGTAGACTGGCAATGGCAAGGAAAGCGTTTCTGAAGAAGAGAAATTTGTTAACATCGAGGACAGATTTAAGTGTCAGGAAGTCGTTTCTGAAAGTATTTGTATGGAGTGTGGCCATGTATGGAAGTGAAACATGGACGATAAATAGTTTGGACATGAAGAGAATAGGAGCTTTCGAAATGTGGTGTTACAGAAGAACCCTGAAAATTAGATGGGTTGATCACATAACTGATGAGGAGGTATTGAATACGATTGGGGAGAAGAGGAGTTTGTGGCACAACTTGACTAGAAGAAGGAATCGGTTGGTAGGACATGTTCTGAGGCATCAAATTATCAACATTTTAATATTGGGGGCAGCGTGGATGGTAAAAATCGTTGAGGGAGACCAAGAGATGAATACACTAAGCAGATTCAAAAGGATGTAGGTTGCAGTAGGTAGTGGGAGATGAAGCTTGCAGAGGATAGAGTAGCATGGAAAGCTGCATCAAACCAGTCTCAGGACTGAGGACCACAACAACAACATTATCTTTCTTAAAAGACACTATAGTCGCCGTTGATTGTATAAAATATTTATTATTACGATTGCAATTTCTGCCTTAGGACCATTTTCAAGTAACACTGAAAAAGTTACACTCTGTCAGAATATAAGACTATCTGACATGATTACACATCGTCGTCAAAATGCAGCCTTTTAAGTTGTAGTCCCACAAGATCCGATGAGTACGACAATTATTACATCGTAAAATACTGTTAAATATGTACTGAACTGTCAATGCTACCATCGTTCTAATAATCTATCCCACATACAAGATCAGGTGCACTGACAACATGTGGAGCTAAGTCTAAATCTTAGCTCCATATGTTGTCAGTGCACGTGAGCTTGTATGTGTGGTACAGGGTGGCGCACGAAATGTGTTACCATTTTGTTTTTGAATATAAACTTTGTCAATACAATCTGAAAGGAACATATACTACAATGAACAGCAGTCCATGTAGATTTGTTCTAACTCAGCACACGTTCAGTATGTCCACCATTTCTTTTCCTAACTTCCTTCAAACGAACACTGAAGTTAGTGATTACCCTACGGCACATGTCTTCCGTAATTTCACTGCAAGCTCGAAAAATAAGTCTTCTGAGCTTCATTAAATCACGTGGACGTTTCGGGGAAATGTTTTTCTTTAGGTACCCAAAAGAAAAAAGTCACATGGATTGAGGTCTGGACTATTGGGGGGCCAATTTTGTCCGTCATGGAAGCGACCTGGAAACCTGAGTGAAAAGATCCGCATGTCGAAATGCTCGTGTAAAAACTCCAACACAGTGTTTGCAGTATGTGGCCTTGCTCCATCTTGCATGAAGCACTGCGTGTTGGAGGGCAAGGCAGTAACAAGAAGCTGTGGAATGAAGCTATTGCGAAGCATGCTCAAATAACGCTCGCTGTTCACAGTTTCTTCAAAGAAAAAGGGTCCAATAAGTCCGCGGCTGGAAATCGCTGCCCACGCTGTAATTTTCGGAACATAATGTTGTCGTTCATGAAGCACTTGTGGGTTTTCAGTGGCACAAAAGCGTACATTTTGTTTGTTAACCACACCGTGTAAACGAAAATGCGCCTCGTCTGAAAACCAAACGTTGTTGAGAGTTTCTTCCCTATTCTCCGCCCACTGAGCAAAAAGTAGTCTCTGCTACTTGTTATCTTCAGTGAGGTTCTGTGCACGGGTCATCTTGTATGGGTACATATGGAGATCACTTTTAAGAATGCGCTAAACGGAGCGTCTGGATATTCCAAGTTGCACTGCTGCCTTTCTACTCGATTTCCCGGGACTTCTCTGTACAGCAAACCGTACCGCTTCAATATTCTCCGGCGAACAAACAGGCTTAGGCCGAGGTCGCTTCGCTTCCAATACTGTTCCTTCCTGTACAAATTTATCGTACAACCTGTGGATGGTCTTCTTGCAAGGGACCAATCGTGTGTTAAACTGTTGTCGAAAACGCCTCTCAGTCACAACAAGGCTTTCCGTTTCATGAAAAAGTAACACAGTTGCCGATCGTTGCTGTGTCGTCATTCTTCCATTGTCAGCCATTGCTGCTTACTAGTCTCCTAGCGGCAGTATCGTGAATTACACGTCATTTCGTAACTCATTTGTTTTTTCCAATCTTTGCTGGTACTGCTTTAGAGATCCCAGCAGGATATCTAATGTGCGTCGTAAATTGTGAAAGAAACAATTGGTAACACATTTCGTGCGCCACCCTGTAGATTGTACTCATCTATTTTTCCAAATTTCAAGTGTGTTTCTGTAACATGAAGCTTTCTATTTAGCCGTAGAAAATATCTTCATCAAGTGCAAATACTATTGCAAGAGGAAACAAACCGAAGTGAGAGCTTTTACGCTTCCAGTTGGGTGACGCCGTAAGGCCATCGTAGCGCTGACAGTGGTGGTGATACTGTGACATGCGCTCGTGCGCTGCGCCAGATGGGGTCGGAGGTAGGGCACAAGCCATGTCTGCCAGCTGATGCGAGCGCAGCGCGGCTGCTCTAGAGGTTACTGGCCGTGGCTGTGCGTGGGCACAGCGAGCAGCCTCGCCGGTCTTCGAATGGAGCTTGGCAAACAGGCGCTCCCCGCTGCTGCAGGTCCCAGCAGATACGCTCATCTCATCTCACCCCACTCTACGGTTCGTAACTAATATCAGAGCCGGGGTCGCGCGCGCTCTCCGCTCCTCCGCGCTAGCGTGGCGGGCAGGCCGCGTTTCGTCCTATGTCGAAAGAACGCCCACGCAGCTCTGGGGCCACTAACCTCACCTGTCAACACAGCGTGCAGTCTTCGTGGCAGTAGGAGGCCTCTCTGTGCTGTACGGTCGAATCACGTTTGCCTTCGTTGTATTCCTTCAGTTTGACTTCGTAGCGCTGACGCCATGCGCGGATCCAGGGGGCGTACATGGGGACGATGACCCCTCCACCCCATCCACTGCAAAAAAACATAAAAAGATTCTCTCAAACTATTTACGTTTCTACCTATATCAATTCCTAAGTTCCTAGACTAAAAATTCGGAGTAAGTATTAAAATCCCTGGAGAAGAAATAAAAATTTTAAGGTTCGCCGATGACATGGTAATTCTGTCAGAGAGAACAAAGGACTTGGAAGAGCAGTTGAACGGAATGGATAGTGTTTTGAAAGCAGGGTGTAATATGAACATCAACAAAAGCAAAACTAGGATAATGGAATGTAGTCGAATTAAATCGGGTGATGCTGAGGGAATTAGATTAGGAAATTAGACACTTAAAGTAGTAATGGAGGTTTGCAATTTGGGGAGCAAAATAACTGATGATAATCGAAGTAGAGAGGATATAAAATGTAGACTGGCAATGGCAAGGAAAGCGTTTCTGAAGAAGAGAAATATCGAGTCCAGATTTAAGTGTCAGGAAGTCGTTTCTGAAAGTATTTGTATGGAGTGTGGCCATGCATGGAAGTGAAACATGGACGATAAATAGTTTGGACAAGAAGAGAATAGAAGGTTTCGAAATGTGGTGCTACAGAAGAATGCTTAAGATTAGGTGGGTAGATCACATAACGAATGAGGAGGTACTGAATAGGATTGGGGAGAAGAGGAGTTTGTGGCACAACTTGACTAAAAGAAGGGATCGGTTGGTTGGACATGTTCTGAGGCATCAAGGGATCATCAATTTAGTATTGGAGGGCAGCGTGAAGGGTAAAAATCGTAGAGGGAGACCAAGAGATAAATACAGTAAGCAGATTCAGAAGGATATTGGTTGCGGTAGGTAGTGGGAGATGAAAAGCTTGCACAGGATAGAGTAGCAGGGAGAATTGCATCAAACCAGTCTCAGGACTGAAGACCACCACCACAACAACAACAACAACAGACTAATATTAGGAAAAACGTAGCCTGAAAGCAGTACATGAATAGCAAGGGATTCTAGAAAATTACTAGATTTGTTTAACAAAAAAAATGTTGAAATGGCTCTGAGCACTATGGGACTAAACTTCTAAGGTCATCAGTCCCCTAGAACGTAGAACTACTTAGACCTAACTAACCTAAGGACATCACACACATCCATGCCCGAGGCAGGATTCGAACCTGCGACCGTAGCAGTCACGCGGTTGCGGTCTGAAGTTCCTAGAACCGCACGGCGACCGCGGCCGTCATTTGTTTAACACGTGAATAGGAACGTTGACCGGAAACTTCCAGTTAGGAAAAGGCATCCAGGCGACCATACCCGCCGTCAACAGCAAACTCGACAACCAAAGCCACGGCAAATCACAAGAAGTTCAGTAAAGCAATACAGAGAGGCAAACATCCTCGATGAAGAAATAAATCACTCAGACAAACAGCATTCCCCACGCTCCTATAGCCATAGTCTGCAGATTTGCGTTCACAATCGTAGAGCATCGACAGAAAGGCAAGAGCAATCATTCGGCAAACATTAACTGACACAGTCTCCAAGGTCAACCCGTCCGCCTCTCGTGGTCTCGCGGTAGCGTTCTCGCTTCCCGAGCACGGGGCCCGGGTTCGATTCCCGGCGGGGTCTGGGGTTTTCACATGCCTCGAGATGACTGGGTGTTGTTGTGTCATCATCATCATTCACCCCCATTACGGTCGGAGGAATGCAACGGCAAACCACCTCTATAAGGAACTTGCCTAGTACGGCGGTGCGGATCTCCCGCATCGTTCCCCTACGTCCTGTAAAGAAGCACCCACTTCACTTCATCTCTGAACCATTTGAAATCCAAACTGTAGTGCGACAGGGTGACGGACTTTCACCATTACTCTTTAATATGATTCTTGAAAAAATTGTCAGGACATGGGAAAAAGAAGTCAAAGGAATCCAAATAGGCATTAGAAAAGATAATAGATTCAGTGTGAAATGTTTAGCTTTTGCAGCTTTTGCAGATGACCTTGCAATCCTCACAAATAATAGAAAAGAAGCCACTAACGCCATAGAGAAATTACATGAAATTGCACAAAGAACTGGCCTGCAAATTTCATATGAAAAAACCCAGTACATAGAAAGAGTGCCACAAGACAAACTGCCTATTGTGACAACCCGTGCGAAAATCGTACAAGTACCACATTTTAAGTACCTGGGATAAATCATCCCGCCATCGGGGACCAACCTATAGGCCAATGAGGAAAGAATTAAAAAACTACAAAAAGCATAAGTGAATTGGCTTGGGAGTCGGGACAGGTTCCATCAGACTGGACAAAAGCAGTAATCACACCAATTTTTAAACATGGAAACAGGAAAGATTGTAACAACTACAGAGGTATCTCTTTAACCAGCGTTGTGGGTAAAATCTTCTCAGGTATTGTTGAAAGGAAAGTGCGAGTATTAGTTGAGGACCAATTGGATGAAAATCGGTGTGGGTTTAGGCCTCTTTAGAAGTTGTCAGGACCAGATATTTAGCTTACGGCAAATAATGGAGAAGTATTATGAGTGGAACAGGGAATTGTATCTATGCTTTATAGATCTAGAAAAGGCATATGACCGGGTTCCTAGGAGGAAGTTATTGTCTGTTCTACGAGATTATGGAATAGGAGGCAAACTTTTGCATTCAATTAAAGCTCTTTACATGGATAGTCAGGCAGCAGTTAGAGTTGACGGTAAATTGAGTTCATGGTTCAGAGTAGTTTCAGGGGTAAGACAAGGCTGCAACCTGTCTCCACTGTTGTTCATATTATTTATGGATCATATGTTGAAAACAATAGACTGGCTGGGTGAGATCAAGATATGTGAACACAAAATAAGCAGTCTCGCATATGCGGATGACTTAGTTGTGATGGCAGATTCGATTGAAAGTTTGCAAAGTAATATTTCAGAGCTAGATCAGAAATGTTAGGACTATGGTATGAAGATTAGCATCTCCAAAACGAAAGCAATGTCAGTGGGAAAGAAATACAAACAGATTGAGTGCCAAATAGGAGGAACAAAGTTAGAACAGGTGGACAGTTTCAAGTATTTAGGATACATATTCTCACAGGATGGCAACATAGTGAAAGAACTGGAAGCGAGGTGTAGCAAAGCTAATGCAGTGAGCGCTCAGCTACGATCTACTCTCTTCTGCAAGAAGGAAGTCAGTACCAAGACTAAGTTATCTGTGCACCGTTCAATCTTTCGACCAACTTTGTTGTATGGGAGCGAAAGCTGGGTGGATTCAGGTTACCTTATCAACAAGGTTGAGGTGACGGATATGAAAGTAGCTAGGATGATTGCAGGTACTAGTAGAAGGGAACAATGACGGGAGGGTGTCCACAATGAGGAAATCAAAGAAAAACTTTGAATGAACTGTATAGATGTATCAGTCAGGGCGAACAGGCTTATGAGGTGGGGTCATGTTGCACGCATGGGAGAAGCAAGGTTACCCAAGAGACTCATGGGTTCAGCAGTAGAGGGTAGGAGGAGTCGGGGCAGACCAGGGAGAAGGTACCTGGATTCGGTTAAGAATGATTTTGAAGTAATAGGTTTAACATCAGAAGAGGCACCAATGATAGCACTGAATAGGGGATCATAGAGGAATTTTATAAGGGGGGCTTTGCTCCAGACTGAACGATGAGAGGCATAATCAGTCTTAAAAGATGATGATGATGAAGCATATAAACTCACATGGAACTATTATAACAAAAAGTCCATAACCATTAACGCAAAAGAGAGGCACTACAACACTGTCGTATTTCCGGAGGCACTGTATGCATCTGAAACAATACAAATAAATGGGCAAGCTAAAATCAAAGAAATAGAGAAACAAAAAAGGAAAATTCTGAGGAAAATTTGTGGCCCGATACAAGAGCAAGGAATCTGGAAGAAGAGACCAACATCAGAATTACATAAATACACAGACATCATTACGGATACAATAAGGAAAAGAAAAATGCAGTTCTACGGACATATCCAAAGGGTGAATGAAACAGAATTTCAAAGCGCATTCTTAAAGTCATCAACTCAGGCAGGGGAAAAACAAAATGGATAAAAGAAGTTGAAGAGGACCTCAGACAAGCACACCTAACAGTAAACGATTCGGAAATAGAACTGAATTCAGAAACATCATCATAAAACATAATTTGACATCACAACACAGAAGAGACTAGGATACAAATGAACAGCAGAGCGAAAGAAACAACACAGTGAACACATGAAGAAAATTTGAGCTCAGAAAAAATCATAAACAATCATCATACAGGTATTCAACTTCAAACGCTGTCTTTAAATGGGAATAATAAAAAAATAATAATAACACTTCAATATATTTTGTTATTAAAATCAAAGACACTGTCAAGCATTAAAAATGGGAGTGATAGCAAACTACGTTGGAGGTGGCAGGAAGAAAGTAAGGAAACTTATAACACCATCCCAGAACACAGTACCGGATCCACACATGGGTAACGCTATTCTCGAGGAATAACTTCATTAATGTAATCGATCTATAATTAAATTTATAGGGTGCCCCAGGAGAAGGAAAGAAAAAGGAAGGAAAACAAAAGTCTTGTAAACGTGGGCTCTAAAATGCATGCATTAAGATCTATGAGCACTTGTTCAGTAGAAGAGATGTGTTTCGCAATAGCTAAGATGAACAAACGCTTATAGGTCTTAAGCTGTATATTTTACAGTCCATATTTACACGACCTTTTTTTTCTTCCAATGCACGTTCCTGTCACATCCTCGAATCCTCGAATACTGATCATTCCTTCTCCTGGGACACCCTGTATGTTAGTGAGCGAGGTGAGGCAGTGGTAAGAAAATGGTCTCGTATTCGGCAGGCAGCGGTTCAAAACCTCGTTCGGCTGTCCAGACTAAGATTTGACGTGATTTCCGCAAAACTCTTTACGTGAATATCTGGTGAGTTCGTTTGAAAGGTCTCCACTGTTTCCTTCCGCGTCCAACCTTGTGTTCCGTCCCTAATGACCTCATCATCTACTGGCCGCTATAATCTAACCTTTTCTTTTTTTACATCTATATTCATTAATTTCATCTCGTTCTTGAATGGTTACCTTCCCACTTTAAAGTACTTCTTCCTCTTGTGCTTCTGCAATCCCTGGAGGAGCAGCTGTTCTTCTGTATATTGAGATGTGCTCTACTGGGTTATAATGACGAGGAGGGAAAGCAGACCTCATCCGCCTTCGTTGATATCGTGAAACCACAGAAACTCTAAAACGGCGTAATAGGACAGTTATTTGAACACACTCACTCCAAGAGCACATATTTTATATGCTTATACAATGTGTAGCGTCTTTTCTTATTACGTAGTCTTCTCTTCCATAACTGTTATGGTTCTCAGATACTTCAGGTATTCACATAAAAATATTTTTGCTAAGCACTGGAAGTGTGTTTCATTTGAGCAAAGGGAAAAAAGCGAAAAAAACTTAGAAAAGGTAGTCACGTCAGAGATTGTTCTTGCAACGTAGCCAGTGGGATATGTCCATACTTATTATTGTGTAGGACAGTTTGACTCTCCAGACATCTGAAGGATAATTATTTCAGAATCATGTTTTTCACCATCATAGCTTGGACCAGACCTTTGTCGCAGAAAGCCACCTCCTCAATCTGACTTCCAAAGATCTCATCACCATTTAGTTTACGGAGATGATTAAAGTTTATGTATATATATAACTTTCATTATTGGGGCGTAGTCTGGGTATAGGAATATGTTTAAAGCACTGCTTTTCATATTTCGGTCTCTCTCTCTCTCTCTCTCTCTCTCTCTCTCTCTCTCTCTCTCTCTCTCTCTCTCTCTCTCTCTCTGTGTGTGTGTGTGTGTGTGTGTGTGTGTGTGTGTGTGTGTGTGTGTGTGTGTTTTGCTTCCAGTGTTGGGAAAAAGCAGTGAATGTAATTAATGAAACTAGTTGGGAATATTAGACAATTTTTTGTATTCATTTATATATTAAAATTTCAACTGTCTTTATTTTGCTTGGAATTACTTACAAACAGCTGTTCCTTCTACAGCCTTTCATGCCGTTTATTAATTTGCTGGGACCATTACTGTCCAGAGTTTTATCTGACTACATTATCACACTTTATAAATAACGTTTTTATTGGTTTGGAGATAGTTCATATCAGTTGTTTCAACATCAAATTATGGATTCAGAATGAGATTTTCACTCTGCAGCGGAGTGTGCGCTGATATGAAACTTCCTGGCAGATTAAAACTGTTTTAATCTGCCAGGAAGTTTCATATCAGCGCACACTCCGCTGCAGAGTGAAAATCTCATTCTGGAAACATCCCCCAGGCTGTGGCTAAGCCATGTCTCCACAATATCCTTTCTTTCAGGAGTGCTAGTTCTGCAAGGTTCGCAGAAGAGCTTCTGTAAAGTTTGGAAGGTAGGAGACGGATACTGGCAGAAGTAAAGCTGTGAGTACCGGACGTGAGTCGTGCTTCGGTAGCTCAGTTGGTAGAGCACTTGCCCGCGAAAGGCAAAGGTCCCGAGTTCGAGTCTCGGTCGGACACAGTTTTAATCTGCCAGGAAGTTTCAAATTATGGATTAATTTTTAATGGATGCCAATATAAGACAAATTGCAGTGGGACGCACAGTGGACAGGAATTTTTTCTGCGATAATGATTAAGATGTTTCTTCCCTTCCCATTTACTAATAATGCGTACAGGGAAAAAAATTCTTGTATGCCTCTGCTTTTTATTATTAGATAAATTTTCTCTTCACCACACCTTTCAGCAACTACATGTACACTGTTCAAGACCATTTGTAAATGTTACCCTAGAAGGTGCTCGAATAATAAAAGTAGATTCCGTCAAGATATGAGATGTCTTTCATTGTGCGGCACTTGATATCCCTGTGATACTCTGACGAGTCAGCCAATATTGTAACTATACGTGCTGCTCCTCTCAGTACATACATGATATATCAGCTGTTACTCCAGTTGATATGGATTTCACTCGTTTAGTGGCGTACCACTGCAGCCCGTAACAGCGTTTCACTAGCAACCGTTTTCATAGACAAACCGCATGTTCCCGGAGTGATAGCCGTGACTCAATGCCCGCTGTTCTTGATATCGACGACTGCATCTATACCACTGTGTTAAGTTTCATATTCTTGCAGTATTTGTGGAAATTGGTCGGGCATGCAGATAATTCACCAGAATTAATCAAAGACTAGGCCATTATTATGTTTCTTGAAACATTCAGTTTAAATTTGTCTGCATTGAAAATGAAGACTTCTTATTACAAGACTGATACTTTTAGTGATATTTCCAAGATTGCTTTCGGTTAACGTATTGCTGCGAGCTGTGGTGCCGTAGTGGTTAGTGCTGGTCACCAGTTCAAACCCGACCACTGGTAATAATATTATTTACAATTTGCCTTTCTGAAAGGTTCTGGAACTATTTTATGTTTGTAATGTTAGTATATTCTGGAATATTTTATGTTTGTGTAAATATCAGCATTCTGAAATATTCAGTGTTTGTGCAAATAGCTGCACATTAGGTGCAGGAGGTCAGTTCTGTCCTGGATATACATTGGTGTGCGTAATATACGTGCTTTCAGTTCTAAGCGTTGTGCTTCGCTGAGGACCGTACTTTCGGATTTGGACCTGAGTATGGTTCCGACGTGACACCTTCATCCTAAGAAAGGGAATTATTAGCGGAAAGTATGAGACTGCAATTAAATAATCCCCAAAGCCATTAATGTACAGGATATTCAGGTTAACATATAATAACTTGAGAAGTAATTGAGATTTTTTTACGGTAAGTATATAACTCAGTTTTTTTACTCAACTATGATACCTCGAAATGCTCACCATTAATGGGACGATAGACATCTAGTCTGTATTCCACTTCTCTCAAAGTCTTTTGCAGCATTGCAGGCGTAACATTTGAGATAGCTTCACGAATACTATAGCGCAGATCTGGTAAATCACGAACTTGCTTCTGGTACACTCGATTCTTGATAAACCCCTGCAGGAAAAAAAAGTGGCGTAATGTCTGGGCTTCTAGGGCGCCAAGCAATCGATGGTCTACTTCTCCCAATCCAAGACATCGCTCACGATGTTCGCAAAATAGCATGGTGCTCCATCTTGGTGAAAGACCATGTCACGAGGAAGTTACAGGTGCAACATGTCTAAGTGAAGAAGAATGGGCCTATAATTCTGTCCTTCAGCAATCCACACCAAAAATTCACCTTTGGAGGGTCACATTCGCACTCTGTCTCTATGTGGGAGGGATTCAGTTTCCCAGATGCCGCAAGTGTGGAATGTAGCCCCGTCCGAGAAATAGACGAAATCGAGGAATACCTCGTTGTCACCCATTTTTTCCAGAATCGTCTCAGTGGATGCCTTCCGTCTCGGCCTGTCGTCTGACTTGATTCTGTGCTGAAGCTGCAGTTTGTGCGCCAGTAGACGCAACCTTTTATAGACGACAACGTGCACTGTTGAACACCATAGCTGTAACTGCCTGTTTGCTTGGTGGACTGACTTTGAGGTTTCCTCTGGAAAGACGTACGGGTTAATTCAGCATTAGCCTCTGAACTGCGTGTTTGGCGTGATGGCCCGACATCGAAAGCAAACTTCTGGTTTCCCGAAGACTCTTGTCTCATTTCTTGATTGTTAAGTAAGTCGAAACAGTGTAAAATGTGGAAATTTGTGGTAAGAGCTACGGGACCAAACTGCTAAGGTCATCGGTCCCTAGGCTTAAGCACTACTTAATATAACTTAAACTAACTTACACTAGAGACAACATACACACACCCATGCCGGAGGGAGGACTCGGGGCAGCCGCGCGAACCGTGACAAGACGCCCCCAGACCGCACGGCTCCCCCCGCGCGGCACGGAACAGTGTAGGCGACGTTAGCTCTGGCAGAGGAAGTAGACAGAACACCGTCTGTTGTGGAGGCCACATGGCTACTGAGATGCTTCTACGAAAGCAATTACACGAATGCGCACGTCGTACCAGGTGCCACAAGCAAACACAGAGCATACTTTGAGTTACCATATTTGTAGAAGCAAGCCGCCAATAAATATCTCAGTTACATCTCAATTTGTTACATTTTATATTGTTATATGATTAACCTGGATACTCTGTATACTATGACGCGCAGTTATGCAGCTTTTGCCCCTTGAGTAGACGTACAATTTCTTCTCATCTTCGAATTGTCCCTAACATCGCATTCCAGTCGAAAATATGGTTCAGCTGTATTTTCGGTAGTACCCCTTGGGATGGTAAGATGCAGAATCCATTTTATTATCTCTATTCAAGGCGATTAATGTATCATGTGCAAAGAAGACCAAACCTACACGCTCAAGGAATGTACTACGGTAAAGTACATTCCCAGGACTCACATAATGAGTTACCCTGAACAGTATCAGATTTGCATGAGTCACCTAGTTGTGACTTCAGTATGAATTACAGTTTGGTTGGTGTACATTTAGCCGTTTGCTCGTTTAAAAGGATAAACATGAGAGCAGTTCATATTGTAGAGAATTACATTTTTAAGTGGAATATTATTTCTGAAATTCTTCCAATGGATTTTTATCGAGTAGTACCAATGTGTTTTCTCCACGACACCTCAAATTCCTCACTATTAGCCTCTCTGCTACCGAAGTTGAACCTTCAGACCATAGACGAGACAAATGGTATAGCTTTAGCTGCCAAGAACGGTAGTACTCTATTCTTGGTTGACTCCATTTAGACAGAAACCTAGGCCACGCATATGGGAGAACGAGGTTCTGTGCCTGCGATCGTCCAAGCAGAACAGAGACTGGAGCATCATGTGAGCCTCCTTCCAGAGATGTCGTCGGTCATCGTAAGGCTACCGTGGTGCGCCCCTTCCAGTAAATGAACCGAACTCGGCACAAAATTATTGAGTTAAAACGCTGCCTCAGGTGAACATCATTGTTCGCCACAGGCATTGTGAAGTCGTTTTACAGATCATCTTTCGTACTAAAATGCATTTTATTTTTATCTATATTAGCACCGGGAACAAGTTACCCTTTGTTTGCTTAGTATTGCTGTCCTGGCTGTTGCAGATGTGTTGCCACTGTTTGCGGTGCTGAAGGCGTGCTGATGTCGGCCCTCTCGCCATGACAGTTCACTGGTGGATGCATTGGTTCTGGATCACAACTGGTAAGTTTGCTCTGGTTGTTCGTCGTTCCGCTTTTTATCTTCTTCATCTTTACCTGAATTTAACAGATTAGGTCTATCGATCTGTTCTGGCCTCCGTTTCATCTTTTAACTGGCCTTTCCACGTTCCTCTTTCCTTTGGGTTTGTATTATAAGACCATCTCTGGCATCCTTGTTTCTTCCATCCGTTCCAGATGCTCCTTCCACTTTTGTTTATATTCTATTTTGTCATTTATTGTAAAAATATTCAGTTCTTGTCCAGTTTTTTCATTAGGGATCCGGTCAAACTTCGTGAACTCTTTCACTGCTCGTAAAAATTTCACCCCAACCCCCAGAACATGCAGGGATGTATTCTGCCACCTACCTTGTTCTTGTTGGTACTGGACAGCTTAATGAAAAGAGTTGTTGATGGCAAGAGAAGAGGTATTCGGTGGGGAATGCAAGGCAGGCTTGAAGACCTTGACTCTGCTATCTGTCTGCTCTCGCAACGATTGCGTGACATGGGAGAAAAGTTGGAAATACTGAAAGAGGAAGCAGAAATTGCAGGACGTAAAATAAATCTTCAGAAAACTAAGGAAATGAGAATTCGATCTGAAAAACAAGCGAAGCAACAGTGTATGGAAAGGAACTGGAACAAGTAGACTCCTTTGTATATCTAGGAAGCGCCGTCTGTAAAGATGGAGGGGCCGAGGAGGATCTAAAGGGTCAGATACGGAAGGCAAATGGAGCCTTTGTACAACTGTACCCTGTCTGTCGTAATAAGAACATCTCGAGACGAACCAAGCTGCCCTTGTTCAATAGCAACGTAAAGTCAGTCCTCCTGTATAGCTGCGAAACATGGAAGGTAACAAACATGGTTGTAAACCAGCTGCAAGTCTTCATAAACCCGTTTTTTCGGAAAATTATAAATGTGAGGTGGCCAGATGTTATGTCAAATGACGAATGGTGGGAGATGACAAACCAGCGACCAATCCGTGAACGAATAAAGGAAAGAAAATGGAGGTGGACTAGTCACACAATACGCAAAGAACAAGGAGCTGTTGAAAAGGCAGCACTGGATTGGAACCCACAAGGAACACGTAGACGTGGCCTCCCGAAAAAGACGTGGAAAAGAGCGGTGGAAGAAGCAGCTCTGAAAGCTGGTAAAAAATGGAGTGAAGTGAAATGTTTGGCTGCCAACAGAACCAGATGGAAGGTCTTTACTGCTGCCCTATGATCCAACAGGAACAATAGGAAACAAGTCGAGTAAATCAAGTCCGCAGAAGATTGCTAGCTTTTTTTTTTCCTCATAACCCAGGTTTCACTTCCGTACAATGAAACCTACACAGCCAGCATCTTACAGAACTTATGTTTGTGTTCCTTACAGTATTTTGTAATGTTGTTCTTGCAATATATCCTCTGATCTCTCTTTAATTTACGAGAGTGAGTCAGTAAATAAGTCGCAACTGGGATAGAGACATCAGAGCCGCGTGTACAAGTCTGAAATTTATTTTCCTTTTCAACATTAAGTTTATTTGATTTCTTAATACGCTGGAACCCACAAGATCGATGTGTCGTGGGGGTAGCGTAATACCCCTAGAGAGGGAAACAAGGTGCCATCATTAACTAGGGCGGCCAGGACGCTCCATGTTCGTGATTTTGTATTTATTTTTTTTACGTACCCAGTTGCACAAAAATTTCCATGAACTGCAATTATAACCATGTACTTGGCGAATTTCGCTACAGACGTGATATGCGGACATTCCATCGGCTCACAAAAATAGCGTTGTTGTAGTCGTGTACACGTTCATGGCACACCTGCCGTCTTGGTCTGACTGCAGATCATTAGTCTTTGACCGCGGAATACTGTGTATCGGCTTCCTTCCACGTTACATGTGCTGCCACCTTCTAAATTCGTACAGGCGCGAAATTTAAAACGGTACTCGAAATTCTGGCGTTTGCGCCTTATTTATTGACTAACTATCGTAATACCTACATCCTTACCTCCATTAAAAGTAATATAGCTTCCTAGGTAATTGAAATGCTGAACTTGTTTCAAAATCTGATCTTGAATTACAATTTTTTCGTTGTACACTTTTTATATCACGGTTTCACCCAGTAAGTTCGTCGTTCAATGTTTCTTGTAGCACTTTTCATTACTAAAATATTAAATGCTATTCAGTGAAGAGAGGGCTCCAGTTCCCACTTCCAGGCAGCGGAAATAACAAATTTCTATGAATAGAAACACATTGATCAGTTACACAGTACACTTAAGACCAATGTATTACAGGAGAAGATACGTAAAATCATTAATTTCTTGTAATGGTAGATAAAGTACTCCATATACCAATAATTGCTTGTAAAGATTTCTGAGTTATGAAATGGAAGACTGAAGGCGATTTATTTGAAGGAGAATAGAAGAAAACAGTGACAAAGTGCATATAATTGTATTAGACGTTGACGATTAAGTGCGTAAAATAAGTGACGCCATAAGAATATTAGAAGACCGAGCCGTGTATATTTTCCTGGAAGAATTAACTTTGAGGAAACTTTGGCCAAGATCGGTAATGTACTTATCGAACGTTGACAAGAGTAAATACAATCACACATTTAAAAACATCGAACTGAATTTGAGGATTGGTTTGTTGCTGTGGTTAAGAAATGGGTCTAGCGCTTCGTTCCAGGAACGAAACGCCAATCGTAGAAACGAATGGAATCTGATGATAATGCACAAGAAAACGTTTTCATCTGCTACGAAGTACTCCATGTGGAAGGGACTATTTTTATTGACTTGCAAAGCATAAAACAGTAAGTCGCGACTATTGGCGAAGTCATCTAGTTCAGCTGCATGAAGAAAACTACGCCTTCGTCAAGACAAGGCATGTGTTCACGTAAGTACTTTGACAATTGGCAAAATGAGGTAGCTGAATAACGAGCTGTTTGAGCATCAATCCTGTTCATCACACATGCCAAGGTTTTAAATCGCGCTTTAGGAATCTAATGACCCTCATAAACGACGGACAAAATTCATAACCTGAAACGGGACTTCTCCAAAACAAAACTGTGGAATTCGAGGTAGTTATACTGTGGACATCGATTGAAAATACTTTAACAGTTTTATTCACAGTGGCTTTCAACAAAAATTTAGCAATGTCCTCTTCGTTGTTTTGCCATTTTTCACAAATATAATCGCAAAATGCTCTTCCTTTAACTCACCAGGGAAACACGTATTATAAACATAATGCAGCCATCTTGAAGATGTCCAAAGGCAGTAGTGGTACAAGGAATGTCTTTATCTAATGACAGTAACAGAAACATTAATTATTATATACATATTATACTTATATTAGTCATTTCTCTCTCTCTCTCTCTCTCTCTCTCTCTCTCTCTCTCTCTCTCTCTCCCTCTCTCTCTCTCTCTCTCTGTATTTGGAGTTCCGCTCCACCAAAACTACGGTTCGATAGTTACGGTACTGTACATAAATGACGCAGTAAGTGGTAGGATTGGTTGCATTGGTAGGGACGAGACATAAATGAATGTATGTGAGAGAAACTGGGAGACGATGACTTCTCAGTATTTTTTTTCTTTCTTATAATTAGAACCGCACGGAACACAGTGTTACTCCGTTGTGCATTGTATGTCACCGCAAAATATAAATTCGCTTCACCTGAAGATGACAAGTAAGAAACTTGCTGAA